>NC_081853.1:34285582-34917779 GCF_963259705.1 Myotis daubentonii | reverse complement strand
GAAGCCTCGCTGCAGCCGCAGTGGAGAAGCCAAGCCTCGCTGCGGCTGCAGCAGAGAAGCCAAGCCTCACTGCCGCCGGACCAAAGGCCTGGGTCCTGGGTGCCGAAGGAAAACCGGTGCCAGCAGCCAGGGGAAGGAAGGTCTATTGCACGAATCTTTGTGCAACGGGCTTCTAGTGTTAGTATAAACGGTATTATAAATTACAGCCTCAGAATGCCCATGAATTTTCTAGTACTTTTTTATGACATCTACTAGTATACCTTTCTGTTTTATTATATATTTTTTGTGTATGAGTAATTTCCTTTAATAAATTATAAATTCTCTGAGGCTAAGACACCATGTTTTATCTATTCTGAATAATTCATAGTATCTAGCATGAACTTGTACATAACTGTCTTTAAGGTTTGATGAATAAAATTCTATAGTATGTGCAACATTTCATCATTTTTAATAATTTTAAAATAAAACAAAACAGAAAGCTACTCTAAAGATCATACTATATTAGGAGTTAGCCCTGTGCCTACTTAAGTAATAACAATGCCATTTTAGGATGAAATTCTTTTTTATCAAGAAACAAAAATGAAACCAAGACTACTTCCAAACTTGGCTTACACTAAGATAAAAAATACAGTGTTTCCCCTTGGATCTCTAACCCACATGTGTGAGAAGAACAGCTGGATATGATTTTTAAGGAAGATATGCTGGATTTGAAAACGATCAAAACACTTTGCCATGAAGTCTAGATAATCTCCCAGGCTAGGCTGAACATTTCCCTCTAGAGAAAATCAATTTCACACAACAACTCGAGTGTGGGGGGAAAATATAAGAGCCCAACAGTCACTGCACATTTCTTGAACCACAAAATTTGACACCTTTTCTGTGATTAATGTATAAAATGTATAACAGCTCCACATAAAGTAAAAAATGCCACTTTAAAAAGATAGGTTCTATCAAAAAATAAAATAGCTTGCAGTCAACTTTTTTTTAAAGCAGTGTTGGTAAATAATATTGAACTATATTACAGAAACAACTTAAATATTCCAGGGTATTTATTTTGATAAGAAAATTTGTGACTTCAAAATGCCACTAACCACTTAATAATATTTTCTAAATCTTTAAATCATTTATCTATACCAGCATTTCCCTGAATTTACAATAGAAGCCCATGGAAATTCACATAATTTTAAATCTCTATACATAACCACACTATACATTTCTCCTCAGTATTCAAGATAAATTTTTATTATTAAAAATCTATACATAGAAACTCATTAAAAATGTTTTTCAAAATCTGCAAATCTAATATCAAAGACTAGCTCTACCACATTAAACTGGGCAAGTCATAACTGAGCCACGTTTTCATCTGAAATATCTAATTTTCTTTCAAATCTCAGCATTTAGGAGTATTTCCCTAAAATCTTAATGTAGATAATTGTTGAATGGTTGGGTATAGGTTAATTTTGTTTTCTTTTCAAAGCACCCATCATTTTCTATGTTTTGAATCACTTTTTAAAAGAAAATTAAGATGTTGCCCTGGCCAGTTTGGCTCAGTGGATAGAGTGTCGGCCTGTGGACCAAAGGGTTCTGGTTTGAATTCTGGTCAAGGGCACTTTCCTTGGTTGCAGGCTCCTCCTCGGCTCAGGGCCTGGTCAGTGCTCATGCACAAGGCAACCAATAGATGTGTTCTCTCACATCCATGTTTCTCTCTGTCTTTCCCTCTCTCTTCCACTCTCCCTAAAAAAAATCAATTGGAAAAATATATCCTCTGATGAGGATTAATTAAAAGAAAATTAAGATGTTAAACCCTTCAGAAATTGAAAGTTGAAAAAGAAGCCTGGCATTCAATGAGAAAGCAGCATAGCACTAAAGCTAGCAGGTGAAACCTAACTTGGTAAATGGGGAAAATGGGCCACAGACAGGCTAAAATAGTGACTTAAACAAGACACTGCAAGTTGCCCCTACAGCTAAGATGATCCAAACTCCATAATTAACGGCTTTAGATTTCTTACTGTTTCTTCCTCTAGGCTTCCAAAGTGGCAGTCTGTTCTGTCTCCCTTTGCCTGGTAGTTAATCATCAGTACCCTGCATCAGATTCTAGGCTTCAGCACCCAGGCTGGAATACAGCTCCCTAGCAATGGCACCTTACCAGGCGGTGGTGGTTTACTCTCCCACTCTGCGTTTTCCATCATCTGCTTAGCTATTCTCTCAGCATTGCACTGCTCCCGCTTTTGTTGTATGAGTTGCTGAAGCTCAGTTTTACAAGTCGTGATCCGAATCTGGTAGGTGGACGGTAAAATTGTACTACTTAAAACCTGTATTGTTGGTTTTCTACTTTGGGCATGTGTCACTTCTGGAACCTATAAAACAAACAGAATTATAGGTATTTATATCATAAGCAAAGTATATCTGTTGATAAAAATGTACCTATGTTCTCTTTATTCATTAAATCAGCTTTTTGTCCTTATTTACATACTGATTTTCAAATCCATTCAAATACAATGACGCTTTCAATGAAAACCTAGTTAAAATCAAGTTTAACCACAATATCACATATGCAAACTTCTACATTAAAAAAATGGTAAGTGTAGCAATAACATTAAACAAAAATTCTCATTAAGTGAAAAGAAGAAATAGAATGTTATCCATTTGTTCAGTAAATATTTTCATTTAAAATAGGACTGGCTAGGGAAGAGTTACCTTAAAGTACAAATTTATTTCAAATATATCTCAATCATCATGTTATTCTCATACAGGGCAAACCTGGGACTTTTCTTCCCAGAAGCGTTTTTGTTATTTACAGATATAACGATGTTATACTAGAGGAAGAAAAGAGAAATAAAAGGTTCACTGCACACTAATTTATAATCACAGTTCATAATAATGTCTCCCATCACAATTTCACATCACTTTATTAGTGATTACTCTAAAACAAGACCTTTTTTGATGCTTTCAATAACTAGGTTTCCCCTTGGCTATAAAATTAAACATAAACCTGTCTTAAAAAGAAACATGTCCTCCTACAGTACAGTACACAGCCTTTAAACATCCCAAAGGAAGACTACTGCCTGGGTGACAGTACCTGCGGAGAAGTTGACAAGGGGACACAAATGCCAGCGGAGGACTCGGAACGAGAAGGCTTCCCAGTCTGAATCACCTCCTGGTCACTCCCTTTCGGTAGGGCCTGCGGGATGGCCGGTGGTTCCAGTGACCCAAACATGCTCTTCCATTCTTCATTTACGTTTGAGTCTTGTTTCACATGTTTTCTAGCTACAAAGAGAGATTCAGAATAGACTGAAGGAAGCCTCTAAAACCAGTATGTATTTTTACTGCTGTTGTTTTTTGGGGTTTCTTTTGGTGGGGGAGAGACAGCAATGGACTTTCACCCTATTTGTTCTTTATGATCTCCAACATATTTATGTTTATATTAAAACTCACTAACTCTTACTTCATCCTAGGACAGTTGGAACCGGTAGTTCACTTCTCCACTTTCAATGGTGTTAATAATTAGACCTGATTGCTTCCTAGTTTCCCAAGGCTAGCTCAATTTCAAGTAACACTTCATTTGAAGAACTACTAACAAAAATAACTTTTTCAAATGTCAGTGACCACACTACTAAATATGACCTATTTCCAGTATTGGTTGCTTAAGAAAACAAAATAAAAATAGAATAAAAATCAATTGTTATACAGCTACCTCCTGACCATAAACAGATGAGAAATCCTTTTTTTATATCTTTGTCCAATTACAAAATGTATATTAAGTAACACCAAGTTCCAGAATTACCAAAATATATGAATTACTCCCATAAGTTTGTATACCTCATAAACTATATAGTTTAGTGATATACTGCCATATTATTTTACAAACATAGTATATGCTGTTTCACAACTTGCTTTTTCTTATAGTTTAACTAAATATGTTGAACATTTATTTCACCAATCCCTATCAATGGGCACTTCATTTATTTCTTTTTTTTTTTCTCACCGAGAACATTTGTATACATATTTCTTCACATGCATGTTAGTTTTTCTTGGGAGAAATTTCCAGAATTGAAAACAGTGAGTCCTAGGGTAAGGACATTGCCTTCTAACAAGAGTATGTTCAATTTATAATCTCCCCTACAGTGTATGAAATACCTATTTCCCTACACCCTTGTTAACGCTAGGCATCATCAGTTTTTGCTAATCACATAGGCAGAAAATGGCATCTCACTGTCTTAATTCGAATTTCTTTATTTACCTTTCAAACATATGCATTTCTATTATTCTATTAGCTGTATGTTCAAATCCTTCACTATTTTTCTTGTGGCAGTGCTTCCATTTTCTTATTAAATGCAATGCTTTACCTATTACGAATGCAACCATTGATAATTAAGTCGCAAATACTTTATCCCAAATTTGGCAATTAAAGGTTTATTTTAAATATAATTCATCAGCTGCCCTCATAAGTTGATACTTGAGTAGAGGAATTTTCAAAAACATGTACTTGGGCATGAGTACATCTCCAAAAAGGGTTAAGGGGAAAAGGCTTGAGATATTAAAAACCTCATACAAATCAATGTCAGTGTCATTGTCATTACAAGACCTGACAATTCTAAACCTAAGGACTTCAAACGATTAAGGCTTCTTTGGTCTCCACTTTCTTGTATTTCATTGTTAATAACAAGACTATTCTTTTCAAATCACTCAACATTACTCACTAATAACAAACTAGAAACATTTCATTTTACATAGACTACTCACTTTGGGTTAGTGTTTAAAGGATTAAAAAATAGAATTTCACCTTCAGTCACACACCTCCATAGAGGCAACATGATTTTATTACAGGAGTAGGGCTTTAGAGTCAAGCTTTGATTTGAATCTGATTCTGACACATACAGAGCCGTGATTTTGGCAGGTTATTTTACCTTTAACCTGTAGTTCACTTCTCCACTTTTCCTCCCCCAAATCTTCCTACTACATAATGAAGTCACTAGCTGTATATGAAAGTTATATATCTAGGATATGTGACTTTTATTTTATTACTAATTAGCTAACAGTAGCTTTATGAAATAACTAGTAAATACAAGCTACACACACAAATGTACTAACCTCGCTTGTCATCTGGTTCCTGTTTGGTTTTAACAAGATCTACTTGTCTCCCAGTTATGCCCAAGGCAGCCAAGTCAATTATGCCCTTCTGACTACTATCATGAAGATGGCTCTGGTCCACTATATTGGCCTTTGCTTTGTTAGATTTCATCATGAAGTCTTTTAGTGCCAAAAGTTTGTCTTCCTCTTCCTCTGTCATTCCCTAAAAACCAAATAAAATAATATGTTCTAGGTTATTTTTGCAAATAGTAACGACAGACCTCGGAATGACTGAGAACTGAAGGGTCAAACCACACGATTTAAAATTCTCAGAGTCAGCATGGTAAAATGAAGCAAGCAACGGGCAAGAGAAAAAGAAAGTGGCAATACAGGAAAACATCTCACTTCTCTGGTCTTCCTGAACACACACTCTCCAGTAGGACACTTTCTATTTGTATCATGATTCATATCCTAACTTTTTTTCTAAATGAGAGCATTCAAGTATAATCCATTTTTGAAATCTCCAAAGAACTTAATTCAGTGCCTGGTATCTAGTAGATCTTTAATATATAACTTTGAATACAAATGTTAAGTATCTAAACAATAAATCTGGAAATACACTTTTAAACAAAAAAAAAGTATACTTAAGTCCATCTTGCTCCTGGAAGTGCTGAGAATATTAAATGAGACACTATGTGAGAGCACTGCATATACAGAAAACATTCTACACACTCAGGAATTGATAGGCATGGTGGCTGAACTGCAGATGTGAGCAACCAGCATTTTAGGATAACACTATAATTGGAGTCAGACCGCCTAGGTTCAAATGCCAGCTCTTTACTTACATACCTGTGTGACCTTGGGCAACATAATCAATTTCTATGTAGCTCTACTTATTTATCTATAAAATGAAGGTAACTGCTAGCACCTGACAAAGTTATTATGAATTTTTTATAAGTTAATCCACCTAAAAAACTTAGAAAATTTGAAACTAATAAATACTAAATAATTAATTTAAATAATTCATTCAATGTGCAACTTAAGTATTCTAGTAAATGGAACAATTCTGCATTTTCCTAACTTTCCAACCATGCACGGAATCTTCTAGAATGTTATTATGCAAATAAAAAATTAATAAAATGTAAATGGTAATTCCCAAGGCCTCAATCTATAGCAGTGGTTCTCAACCTTCTTGCCCTTCTGGCCCTCATGTTGTGACCCAACCATAAAATTATTTTCGTTGCTACTTCATAACTGTAATTTTGCTATTGTTATGAATCGTACTTTAAATATCTGATATGCAGGATGGTCTTAGGCGACCCCTGTGAAAGGGTCGTTAGACCACCAAAGGTGTCGCAACCTACAGGTTGAGAACCACTGATCTAGAGTTTAAAGCAATAGTCACAATCCACAGTCACAGTAAGACCAAAAAACAAAAAAAGCTAGAAAGTTAGAAAGCTGATAAAATTGCATGAAAGTACAATTATCACAGAGAGAACCTTTTTCTAACATTAGCCTGAAAGTCATTTATTTTCACTTCTCCTCATGCAATCTGCTTAATACAGGCAGTTTTTTAGCTATAGTAATAATTCCATTCTTTTTATTAGTCTCTATTTTAGTTCACAAAAGAGAGACCACAGAAGGGAGAGCCATTGTGAGGAACATTAAAAGGAATGGAATACTGATATATGCCACAATATGCAGAAACCTTAAAAGTATTTTGCTAAGTGTCCTGGCCAATGTGGCTCAGATGGTTGGAGCATCGTGCAGCAAAAGGTGGAGGATTCAATTCCTGGTCAGGGCACATGCCCAGGTTATGGGCTTGATCCCCAGTGAGGGTGTGCAGGAGGCAGCCAATCAAATGATTCTCATCACTGATGTTTCTATCTCTCTCTTTCCCTCTCCCTTCATTTCTGATATCAAAATAAATAAATAAATAAATACATAAATAAATAAATCTGGACAAAACATATGAAACACTTTTCAGTCCTGGAAAACAGGCAGCACAGGGTCATGATCTCCAAAATAAAAATGAGTTCTATAACTGTCCCAGCATACTCTCCAGAGAGTTACCAGGTCATGGGACAAGAAGGGAAAACTCAAGAGTATAGTAGAGCCAAGTTCAAGAGAGTCAGAGTTCAAGGAAGTCACAAAGGTTAAATGTGAGGATCCAAAAACTGGATAGAGGATGGATCCGACAGAGAGCAAGAGCTATAGAGGTATCTCCTCAAGTCTTTGCCTTATTAATACAGACATACCTCCTTTAATTGCACTTTGCAGATATTGCATTTTTTACAAATTAAAGGGTTTTGGCAACGCTGAGACAAATCTATCGATGCCATTTTTCCAGTACCATTTGCTCACTTCATGACTCTATAATTGGTAATTCTCACAAGATTCCAAACTTTTTCATTACTATATCTGTTATGGTGATCTATTATCAATGGTTTTTATTATTACTGTAACTGTTTTGGGGTGCCACAAACTGTGACCATATAAAATGACAAAATTAATGGATAACTGTATGTGTTCTGACTGCTCCATAGACCTACTGTTCCCTCTCTCTCTCACTCTCTTTGGGACTCCCTATTCCTGAGGTGTTGGGGGCCAGATGTAAGCTGGCAAGGTCCTTGCAGTTGAAGGGGCTAGCAAGGCTGGGACCCTTACCCACACAATTTTCCCAGACTTGTTTGGATGGGCGATTATCAGTAGAATGAGAGCAACATTTGTAGAATGAGAACAGCCTTTCATAGCTTACCAAGAAGTCTGTAACTATTTACTGAGATATGCTGTACTGAGAACTTGTCCTTCTGCGGTGTCTCTCCCTTAGAGATTAAGAGGAACAAAGAATACATTCCTCTTGACAGACCTCCTATTCAGTGTGTTATGTATAAATAGGATTGTGTGGCTAATAAAGTTACTTCAGTTCTTCGAGAGCTGGAGTCCTCCCGACCCCGCTTTCCTGTCTTTCTTTCTTTTTTCAATTCCCACCTCCCTACCTCAGCCCGGCTCAACCTGTTAGGCTGGCCCTGACACTGAGGCACAAAAATATTGAAATTAGGTCAATTAATAACCTAAATGGCCCCTTAAGTGTTCAAGTGAAAGGAAGAGTCTCACATCTCTCACTTTAAATCAAAAGCTAGAAATCATTAAGTTTAGGGAGGAAGGCATGTCCAAAGCTGAGATAGATCAAAAGCTTGTCCTCTTGTGCCAAACAGCCAAATTATAAATGCACAGAAATAGTTCTTGAAGAAAATTAAAAGTGCTACTCCAGGAAAGACACATGGTAAGAAAGTAAAACAGCCTTGTTGCTGATATGGAGGAAGTTCTAATGGTCTGGATAGAAGATCATACCAGCCACAACATTCCCTCAAACCAAAGCCTAGTCCAGAGTAAGGCCCTAACTCTCCTCCATTCTGTGAAGGCTGAGAGAGGGGAGGAAACTGCAGAAGAAAAGTTTGAAGCTAGCAGAGGCTGGTTCATGAGGTTTAAGGAAAGAAGTAGTTCCATAACATAAAAGTGCAAGGTGACACAGCAAGTGCTGATGTAGAAGCTATAGCAAGTCATCCAGAAAAGCTAGCTAAGATAATTCATGAAGATGGCTACACTAAACAAGATTTTCAATGTAGACAAAACTGCCTTCTACTTGAATATGCCATCTAGGACTTCCACAGCTAGACAAGGAAGTCAATACTTGGCTTCAAAGCTTCAAAGGACAGGCAGATTCTTTTGTCAGAGGCTAATGCAGCTGGTGACTTTAAGTTGAAGCCAATGCTCATTTACTATTGTGAAAATCCTTGGGCCCTAAAGAATTATGCTAAATCTACTCTGCCTGTGCTCTATAAATGGAATCACAAAACAGATATGACAGCATTTCTGTTTAAAACATGGTTGACTATTTTAAGCCCACTGTTGAAACCTACTAAATGCTAAAACCAAAATAACTTTCTTTCAAAATATTACTGCTCACTGACAATGTACTAGTTACCCAAGAGCTCTAATGGAAATGTACAAGGAGATTAATGTTATTTTCATGACTGCTAACACAACATCCATTCTTCAGCTCATCGATCAAAGAGTAATCTCAACTTTCAAGTCTTACAATGTAAGAAATACATTATTTCGGAAGGCTATAGCTGCCAGAGGTAGTGTTTCCTTTGATGGATTTAGGCAAAATAAATTAAAAACTTTCTGGAAAGGATTAAGCATTCTAGATACCATTATGAACATTCATGGGTCCTGGCCAGTGTGGCTCATTTGGGCATCTGGACCCTTCAATTGGGCTCATGTGGTCCTGTGCACCAAACGGTTGCTGATTCAATTCCTAGTCAGGGCACATGCCCAGATTTTGGGCACAATCACCAGTAGGGAGTATGCAGGAAGCAGCCAATTGATCTTGCACTCTCACATCAATGTTTCTCGCTCTCTCACTTTCTCTCTCTCCCCCTCCATCTCTCTTTCCCTCTTTCTAAAAACCAATAAAAATATTGTGTGTTTTTCTTTAAAAAAGAGCCTTTGTAGTTCACAGGAAGAGGTCAAAATATCAATAGGAGTTTTGAAGAAGTTCATTTCAACCCATGAATGACTTTGATGGATTCAACACTCCAGGGAGGAAGTAACTGCAAATGTGGTGGAAATAACAAGAGAACTAGAATTAGAAGTGGGGCCTGAGGATGTGACTGAATTACTGAAATCTCATGATTAACCTCTAATGGATGAGAAGTTATCTTAACCCCTAGAGTGCCGGGGAGCGCGATTGCGCTCCTCCTATCTTTCGCCAAAAGTGCTGGGAGCGCTATCAAAGCTTCGAAATGGCGTCCAGTTCTAAGTTTGCTTTTATTAATGATGATGATATTGCTAAATATGTCAATGTAGTAAAGGTTTCCTTAAGTTTTTGAATATGTAACTTCATTTACTTGCGATTCATAATTTTTTTCCTAAACTGCTGTAAAATCAGCAAAAATGCTTGGCAATTTTAGCATAGTTCTTAGGATATTGGTTGGCATTCAAAGGGTTAAGATGGATTCCACTCCTGGTGAAGACTGTTGAAATGACGACAAAGGACTTAGAATCTATAATAATAAAAGTGTAATATGCAAATCGACCGAATGACCGAAAAGCAGAAAGACCGTCCGTCCAGATGACCTTCCAGATGACCACGCTATGACATGCACTGGCACCAGGTCAGCCAAGGCGGATATGATGGGATTGGTCGGGGGGCCCTGCCATCGCCCCAAGATTGCCCTGCAGAGGGAGGCCCAGGCCACTGGTTAGTGGTGCTATGGCGGGTGTGCAGGGCCAGCCAGTGATCACCTTGCATAAGGAGGCCCAGGCCAGCCAAGTGATTGTACCCCATGCCTGTTGCCCGCAGAAGGAGGAGACCTGTGGCTGGGGAGGGGGGGGCAGCGCCACACAGTTGGCAAGCAGTGGCAGCAGCAGGGGCAGCCGGCAGCCAGGGGAAGGAAAGCCCCATTAGACCCTGATCGCCGGCCAGGCCTAGGGACCCTATCCAAGGGGTCCCAGGTTGCGAGAGGGCGCAGGCTGGGCTGAGGGACGGACAGACACACAGACACACACACACACACCCACACACACACCCATGCACAAATTTTGTGCACCGGGCCTCTAGTATTAAATAAAATTAATTGATAAAGCAGTTGCAGGGTATGAAAGGACTGACTCCAATTTTGAAAGAAGTTCTACTGTGGGTAAAACACTATTAAACAGCATCACATGCCACAGAGAAATTGTTTGTGAATGGAAGAGTCAATCAATGTGGCAAACTTCTTGCCTTATTTTAAGAAACTGCCACAACCAACCCCAACCTTCAGCTACCACCACCCTGATCAATCAACAGCCATCAACATAGAGACAAGACCCTCTAACAGCAAAAAAATTACAACTCACTTAAGGCTCTGATAATGCTTAGCATTTTTCAGCAACAAAGTATTATTTAATTAAGATGTGTACAGTATATATTTTTAGACATAATGCTATTGCACACTTAATTATAGTGTAGTGTGAAAATAAATTTTATATACACTGGGAAACAAAAAAAACACTCATGTGACTGACTAGCTTTACTGCAGTATTTGCTTTACTGCAATGGTTTGGACTTAACCCACAGTGTCTCCAAGATATGTCTGTACTGAACAATGGACACATGAGAGAAAATTACCTGAGGCCGGGAAAGAGCAAGAGAAAGCAGTAAGCCAAACAATTCCCAAATCTCACTTAGGGGTGGGAACCATTCATATTCCCACCAGCCAGAGGAGAAAGCCCTCTTACTACACAGAGCATCATGTCCTCAGAAGTCCTTAGTAATTGGACTAAACTGGCCATTAACCAAAGGTTGCTCTGAATCTGTCCTAACAAAGCTTAAAGGCAAGGCTTAAAAGGATCAAACTGGTTACAATAACTTAACTGTACCACAGAAGAAATCTAACACTATATAAAGAAATTCAGCACGCAACAACATAGAATTCACCATCAACAGACAAAGAAACTGGGTAGCTCAAGGTCAGAGATTGGAAGAGAACTTACAAATTATATATCTTCAATTTTATCTCTTTTCAATTTTATACCTTGTATATATAATATACAAAAGTTATTAAAATAAAAATAATTAAAAAGTTTAAAATGTAAATTACTTGTTACTTTCAAAATAAGGAGTGAAATTTTGTATTCTGTATTAGTGTCCAACCAAATAGATACGAACAGAACAGGGAGCTCTTGTAGCTGAGATCTATCTAAACAGCCCTGCCATGTGTCATCTCCAGATGCTAAGTGCTACTGAAAATCTGGAGTAAAAATTCCAACTTCCATATGGGTAATGTTCCAAAAGTGTACTTTAAGTCTATTATCTGGAACTCTGAACACATTTTCCCATAGAAACAATGGCAGGCTGGTCTAGAAAGGCCTATTTTACCCATGATGTATCTCAAGTGTAGTTCTCTACAAATAAGCACTGTAGAAGCCCAAGCCAAAAAAAAAAAATCTGAAGGAATATTCAGAATTCCCACTTGTGGAGGCTATCCACATGTCTTTTCCTCTGTAGTCCTGACATTAGCAACAAGGACTCGATTCTGCTAGTAATCCCAAGAAACTCAGGTATTGCAAGAACCAAAAAGAAGTGAAGGCAAAGAGGTAAGCTGCACACGAACTTCTTCCTAAGTCCACACAAAACCTATGAAAGCTTCTCATCTTAGTTTCCTGTCCTTTGTTTACTTTGAGAAGCAAGACAACATGGTATAGGAACATGGGCTTTGGAGTTAGACAGGTTTAGGTTTAAATCTCAGCTGTGAAATTTACTGAACTGTGTGAGCATAATCAAGTTAACTACCTTCACTGATTCTTAGTTTCTTTATCTATAAAATGGGGATCACACTTGTTGTTCAGGTTCATTTTAAGAACAGTCACAAACTACAAACAGTACCAACTACAGTGGTAGACTCATAGGTTCATGAAAAATGAAAGTTGATGTTTTTCTGCTGTTACTTCTGAGGACCTCTGAGATTCTGGCCTGCTCTTCCTTCTACTAGCAGCACCTGTCTCTCGAAACAGAGCACTCAACCCCTAAGAATCTCCTAAAACTATGATTAACAGAAGTAACATAAAACAAGGGATTACATGTTCCTCTTTCCCCACTCATACAAATGGGGGGATAAACTACAAACAAATGAATATATCAAGCAAACATTTAGAGGAACCGAAGTCATTGAGTTTTAGTGATTTCATCATGGAGGCTGACACCGAGGGAGCAGCAATGGTAGGTTTGGGAGAACAGTAGGAAGTTGCAAGATTATGAAAACTGCTCCTTTCCTCTCCCTCCTTTCACCCACACCAGTAGCAAAACCTACACCAACAGCAAGGTGAAAAGCAAAAATGAGAGGGCCACAGTGGCTCCGTGAAGTAACCAATGACTTACAATGAAAAGGAAATTTCAGTACAGAAGCTTTTAAATTAATATACAAGATCTGGAGGGAGTGGACTATAAAGATTCACTCCATCTAAGCCCAAAGAAACATCTAAATTGGGGTAGTTTTTACTGCATGCTGAAATATTTTTATAAGAATTACTCAGGAGAAACAACAGAAAAATGGGATTCACTATCCAATTTTCCGTATTTGCTTTCTAAAATATAAAATACATCTACTATAAGAGCCAAGGTTAAAAGAAAACCAAAGAAAAAGCTCTGGCAATTCAAGTCACATCAAATTAAGTCTCCTAGTATATAGGAAACAGAACCACTGGCCTGGAAGGGATTTTTAGAGGCAGCTCAAGTTTCCAGAAAAATTTAAACCTAAAAGAACCAAAATAGTTAATGACTGGCCTCCCGTAGGAGCCTGTTCATATACTCAATCACTGTTGGGCATCATACAGTACTGGATATTAAGTGACAGGTACAATACAAGAAAGGATTTACACCCCAAAACTGATCAAATTCTCTCTCTGCAACTGAAGCATTTTCTCATCATCTTTTCTCCCTAGACAAGACATGACTGACAAGCATTCTATTAACCAAAACGTACTGCAGACTTAAAGACAGTCATTAAAGTCATATCTCAGAATTTGCTTTATGCTCATAGAGCATTTATTCAGAAATTGTATTCTTCACTTCTAATCATTTTTTTTCCTATCTTGAATTCTCTAGGTTCCACACATCCCTCTTAAAACAGGATGCTAAAACTAGACTTAATATTTCTAGATAAGCCCTACTAATGACAAGTATAATAAAAAGATTACTTAATAGTTCTAACAAGATTTGTTAATTGATCCAAATTCAGAGGAATTTAAGATACAGCAGTAAACGGCTGGTTTATTCAATTTAGGATGCATTATAAATTCCAGTTATTGCAGCTGTTTGCATGCCATGAGAACTCTCTGAATTTGGACTGAAATAAAACAGGAATTTTCTGCATTGCATCTGTGCTCTGCAATGTTTCTTTTAATTAACTTTCATTATATTTTTAGTGAAATATGGAACTGAATCAAGACCACTATTAAATCTAAGCTTATATCTACCTTTTCTCTCATTTTTATAGCCAATAATCACAAAATAAACATTAGGTCTCCCATGATTCCTTATTTAGATAAACCCAATAACTTCTTGTCATCCTAGTATCCCCTAGATACCAAAGCAAATGCACAGAACAGTTGCCAGATTTATTTACTTAGTCTGATGCAACCAAATTAACCAAAAATATTTTTAATAGTTAAATGGATGCTTTAATGTTTTTATGAAATTTGCATTTAGCCTGGCTGGAGTGGCTCAGTTGATTGTCATCCTGTGCACCAAAAGGTTGCCGGTTCAATTCCTGGTCAGGGCAATACCTAGGTTGCGGGTTTGAGCCCGTCAGGAAACAAATGGAAGGCAACCAATTGATTGCAATCTGTCAGTCTGTCTATCTATCTATCTGAGCAAGTCTGTGGGTGAGGATTTAAATAAATAAATTTGCATTTAAATGTAAGATTTCAGAAAGGTGATACAACCTGTGAGAGCAATTTCTTCAGAAGCTGTGCTATGGCAGGATCCTCAGGTGGAGGGCAATCAGGAAGAGACCCATTCCGTTTTTTCTGGCGCATGTGAAGATGTCTGAACAAGCTAGTAATATCTTTAGACCTCAAAGCATAATCAAATATAGAACGACTTACTGGCTCTTTTAAAACACTGAGTAAAACAAGTTTTCTTTCAATCTGTATCAGAAAAATAAAAAGAATCAGTAAAAAATATAATATTTTGTTCAGTTATTTTCAAATTCAACACAATTTATGTAAAGTTAACACAGGTATTTATTTTCTAAAAAAAATGCAAGACATGAACATCTGCAATTTTTGTTGCGAAGAAAAAGGAATACTTGTGACTTTTAAAGAGCTCAGGTTTTTCTTTTTTTTATTGTTAGCATCTCAGAACACATGTGTCTGTGGTACTGGAAGACTAATAATAAATACCTATGTGAGAAAGTTTAGAAGATGAAAAAGATTTTTCTATATCCCAAAATGTCAGGTGACTTCCTAGATCTAAAAAGCGCCTGCAGTTCACAGGCCTAACAGCCAAGAGGTACTGATCCAGAAAAGATGTGCAACAGTCACAGGGCTTCTTCCCTGCAGCCGTCAGGTTTTCCCAGTAGCTTCACCCACTTCTAAAAAATCACTACTCTCTCATACAGCTCAGAAAATCCAGCTTTTTCTTATCCCCAAGAATATTCTCCTTGTCAATGCATTCATGATAAAAAGGAAAAACACTACTAAGAGTAATCAAGAGGACTTTCAGATATATTTAACAATCTGGTGAGTTGGCCAGTGGAAACCAGCATAAAAGGGTATCTTTTATCTAATCCAAAATGTAGAAAAATATAATTTATGAAACATATAGATAATCAGCTTCTCAACTCCTGATCTGGCCTTTCAAAATATCGAACACTGATAAAAACAAACAAAAAATGTTAAAAGAATTTCTGAGAAAACAGGATGGTACAGATTTCTAACAAACCACTTATATGTCATATTTATTACAGTAAACCACAACTAAAAGTTATTACCAGAATGTATGCAATTTTTAAATCCAAAAGACATTTCACATTGTGTATAAAAACTTTATAAACAAACTTCTAAATAGAGTAAATGGTAAAAAGTAGTAGGAATCTCTAGACCTGATTTTCAAGGAAACTAATAAGCTTCAAAAAAGGGGGAACATATTTTCTAATATTATTCATCTTTCATGTATAAATAAATTGTTCTATGGGTAAAAGTAAAAAATTTTACAACTACAAAATGAAGAATGATGATCCCCAAAAAATAAGTGAATCTGCAAGGAAAAGTAAGGGCTGAAGGCACAGCCAAATCCTTCTCATGTCCAGAGGCTATCCAAGGCCACTTTCTCCAACCAAAGGGAAGGAACATTGGGATATAAAAGTAGGAGAAAGCCAGAAGCATGTGAATTCACAAAAGAGAAACAGTGCTTTAGTAAAAATAGGACATTTCAGAATGTTAACAGCCAGAATAATCCTTCAACAGTCCACTCAATTTAAAATATCTATTTTGATAATTAGCTGTCCATCAAGATAAAGGGTATAAACACTGACAAGTTGGGTAAACAATTGCCTTGTACAAACCAAAGACCCAAAGTTTATCATTAAGTGCTGTACTGCTGGGCAGGGGCAGGGTTGTAATTATTAGGTTCTTTTCTAATTTTTTTATAAATGCTGACTTGCACTGAACTCTGTTATACTTTTACAAATAAAAGCAGAGGTCTATTAATATACATGTCTTCTGTATTTCACTCAAACTGCAGATGCTTTACAACATTACACATAAGAAAGTAAAGTATGAATTACTGGCTTCTATATTATGCATTACATGATATATAACATAATAGTCTCTTGAATGTTTCTCACCTTCAAAATATTTGTTCCATTAACATTAATTAGCTTGAAATAAATCTGAAAATGCCCTAGCCCAATTTAAATCTTTAAAATTTTAAATAAAAACAAAACTCTCTAATTTTTTTTTTAATGGTGCAGTTTGGAGGGAGGATTAATTCCAAGTTGAAACATGCTTACCTGTATTATTGGTTGAGTAATATATGGGTCAAGGTAAGGCATCAGTTTACAATACACATCAGCTGTGTTTATCTGATGAGCTACCACTGTGATAAATCCCACAGCACCATAGCGTATCCATAGATTGGGATGACACAGAAATGGGGCTAAAGAAGAAAAACAACATATGGCTTAAACAATGTTCATAAATAGTTTCAAACTATCAGGATAAATAAATTTTCACCTTATAACACAACTGATGATAAAGATTATACAACACGTTACTATCAGGTGCCCTCACATATTCAATTATCCTGAGGCATAAACTCATACAAGTGAACATACTGATATAATATTCCCTATCATAAAACTCAGCAATACCATAAAATAAAAACAGCTACCTCCTGCCCTAGCCAGTTTTGCTCAATAATTAGCGCGTTGGCCCACAGACTCAAGGGTCCCAGGTTCGATTTCAGTCAAGAGCATATACCTCAGTTGCAGGCTCGATACCTGGCCACAGTTGGGGTGCATGCGGGAGGCAACCAATCGATGTCTCTCTCTCATATTGATATTTTTCTCTCTCTGTCTCTCCCTCTCTCTAAAAATCAATAGGAAAAAAAATCCTTGAGTGAGGATTAACAACAACAAAAAACAGCTACCTCCTTTCTGAGAAGTTAAATTTATAGTTTTTAGTAAGGCCTGAAGATGGGTGGGCATGTACTCATTTAAAAGACTGGATTAGAAACTATTAGAGACATAAAAAGTCTCAACACTATACAGCAAGCTATTAATCCCCCCTCCCATTTCCCAGAGGAAGTCCAAGGACACATCATCTACCACATGAGCAAGGAAACGAATAAGCCATCTCCTCCAAGTCATAGCATTACGATTAAGGAAACAATTACACCTGACATTCTTTTTAATGTAAAGATTTGATCAAATCTAATATAGTGCAAGGCATTATAAATGAAAACTACAAGGCAGAGAACATAATGCCCCTTCTTAAAGAGTTTAAAATATAAGATTAAACCAGAAAATTAAATTAATGCCTTTTCATCCCTTTTAACTACCTTGTGTACTACACCAAAAATCAGTGATTTCAACTAAATGAAGATTCAGAATAAAATCCAAACCTCTAAAAACAAAACAAAACAAAAATTGTATTAGGTCTGATCATGCAAAAACATCAGCATTTAGAGCAGGGGTGGGTAATGTCTGGCCCTGCCAAGGCATTAGGGGTGAGTTAATTAAATGTTTGACCAAATATAGCAGGCTAATTTTTAAGTTGATAATTTTGTATGGTCTGCAAATGACATTATAAATATACAAATGGTTCTTGGCAGAAAAAAGTTTCCCTACCCTGATTTAGAGGATATTAGTTTTGGCCCTGGCTGGGTAGCTCAGTTGGTTAGAGCATCATCCCCATAGGCCAAGGTTACAGGTTCAATCCCCAGGCAGGGCAGATACAAGAAAGAATCAACCAATGAATGCATAAATAAGTGGAACAACAAATGAGTGTTTCTCTCTTGCTTTCTCTAATTAATAAATTTAATTGAAAATTAAAGTATCTAGAAAATATTAACTTTATAAGAAATTCATGCCAATAGAAAAATAAGAACAATGTCATGTGCTAATAATACTTATAGCATAAAAAAGGGAAGTAGAAATAATTTGTTCAAATTATGTCTCCAACATTCTCCCATTCCAATTCTTTTAACTGCACATGGAGAAGGTTTTAATTATTTCGTAAACATCCTGCAGCCTCTGATACATTCAACAAGGGAGGACTGGTAATTTCCCTTTGACAACAGGGAAAATCAGGACTGGAAAAACACTGAAAAACCTCCAAAACATAACTAAGCCCAAAATGACTTGGCAGGAGTTGGGCACTGTGTGAGGTGGAATTATTGGTCCCAATTCTTTACAGTATCTGTATTATACAACCATACTCTTGCCTTGTATTCATGCTCCTGGCTCAGTCATATTACCTGCTCTGGCCAATGGGTTGTTAACACAAAGGCTTGAAAAGCTAGGCTTGCTTTCTTGTACCTCTGCCATCACCCAAAACATAACCCCAGAATGAGACAGATGGATCACAGTCACCACAGTCTGGAGATACAAAGCCAAAAGCATACAGCTTACAGATGCATAATGAGAAATTTACAGAAGCGTTTACTGAGATTTTGTGATTAATTGCTATATAGCATTATTGTATCAATTAGTAGCTAATGGATACAAAGAACCTTCAACACTCAAAAAAACACACCAAGAAACCAGAATCAAGAGGATTTCCTAGCCCTAGCTGGTTTGGCTCAGTGGATAGAGTGTCGGCCTGCGGACTGAAGGGTCCCAGGTTCAATTCTGGTAGAGGGCACATGCCTGGGTTTTGGGCTCGATCCCCAGTGGAGGGGTGGGGGGGGGCATGCAGGAGGCAGCCAATCAGTGATTCTCTCTCATAGTTGATGTTTCTATCTCTCGCTCCCTCTTTCTTCCTCTCTGAAATCAATAAAAATATTTTTTAAAAAAAGAGGATTTCCATCAAAAAAACAACAAGAAGACCCACTACATGGGAGAACATATTTACCAATGATACCACCGATAAGGGTTTAATTTCCAACATTTACAGGGATCTCATGAAACTTAACAAAAGGAAGATAAACAATCCAATAAAAAAATGGGCAACGGACCTAGATAGACACTTTTCGAAAGAGGACATACAGAAGGCCGAAAGACATATGAAAACCTGCTCAAAGTCACTAATTATACGAGAGATGCAAATCAAAACGACAATGCGTTATCATCTCACACCTGTCAGAATGGCTATCATCAACAAATCAACAAACAACAAGTGTTGGAGAGGATGTGGAGAAAAAGGAACCCTTCTGCACTGCTGGTGGGAATGCAGACTGGTGCAGCCACTGTGGAGAACAGTATGGAGCTACCTCAGAAGACTAAAAATAGAACTCCCATTTGACCCAGTGATCCCACTACTAGGAATATATCCCAAGAAACCAGAAACGCCAATTAGAAAGGATATATGCACCCCTATGTTCATAGCAGCACAATTCACCATAGCTAAGATTTGGAAACAGCCTAAGTGCCCATCAGCAGATGAGTGGATTAGAAAACTGTGGTACATATACACAATGGAATACTAGGCTGCGGTAAAAAAAAAAAAGGAACTCTTGCCTTTTGCAACAGCATGGATGGAACTGGAGAGCATTATGCTAAGTGTAATAAGCCAGTCAGAGAAAGATAAATACCACATGATCTCACTCATTTGTGGATTATAGAGAACAACATAGACTGATGAAAAGGGACAGACCCAAAGACTGAGAAACAGCGATCAGGCTATCAATCCCCAGAAGGAAAGTAGGGGAAGGCAGGGGTAAAGGGAAGAGATCAACAGAAGGACTTGTATACATGTATATAAGCCAAACCAATGGACATGGACAACGGGGGGATGGGAGCATGAGTTTGTGTGTGGGGGGGGAGGCTGGGGGTTAATGGGGGGGATGAGGACACATTTGTAATACCTTAACTAATAATAAAAAAAAAAGATATTATTAACAAAAAAAAACAAAAAAAAAGAGGATTTCCTTAAAAAAAACAGTGTACTCAATCTTTTCTCTACCCAGCGCATTCCAATTCTCAGGGTACAAGCATTGGGGAAGGTGAGTATTCAGAATATCTAAGTGGGAAGAGTACAGTTTTTTAAAGAGTTACCAAAAATATCATGATAATCGCCATCACGACCACCACCATCACCGGCACCATTTCCCTTTAAGAATCACTACCGAGAAACCAAGATGGTGGCATAGGCAAACACCTGAAATTGCTGCCTCGCACAACCACTTCAAAAATACAACTAAAAGACAAAACGGACATCATCCAAAACCACAGGAAGGCTGGCTGAGTGGAAATTCTACAACTAGAAGGAAAGAGAAAAGCACACTGAGACTCAGAGGAGGTGCGGAAGTAAAGTGCAGAGGTATGGAGGCGCACGCGGAGAGGGCTTACAACTGAGGATGCGGTTGTCTTTTTCAATCAGGAGGGAGACACACCCTCCCACTCTGAACTCCAGTTCCGGGCTAGTCTCTGGGGACCCAGACTCATACGGGGAGAAACTGGACTGTCGGCATCGGAACACGAGGGCAGCTTTCTCTGAGAGGTGCTTGCAGCGATTACCTCGGGACACTGAGGCCCGGGGCCTCTTAGGGCAGGACTGAGGACCAGCCATAGCAGTTTGCTCCGCCCAGTTGATTCCCTGAGACCCCGCCCCACCCAAGCTGTGCGCAGAGGCTTTTGCATATGAATGACCTGGCCCTTTGCAATCTAAAATTACCTAACAAACTGCAGCTGGGACAGAGAGACCCAGAACTTCCAAAAGAAGGCCCAAGGCCCCACAGCAGCTTGCATTGCTTCACAGCTGGGCCTAATCTGGGCACCTCCAAATCCCAAACAAAGAAGAGGAATCTGCAGATCTCTCCATAGCTCCTTCTGGGTAGCCTCAGGCAGAGGCTAAATTAGCACCTCCTTAGAGATCCAAGTGCCAGTGTACCCAGTGGTCAGAGTGGAACCATCCAGATTACAACTCCTCAGATCCATAAGGGACACACACAGGGGGCAGACTCAGTGAACACTAAAGCCCCACTGAAGCAAGTCTTGCCCCATAAGGGTGTCTCCAGCACAGAAGTTCTCCCACCATAGACATAGCTGATTATCACAGCCAACTGGCCTAGAGGTCAATTCCTCCCAGTGATACCAAATACAATCAAGACTTAACTACAACAAGAGTGTGCACACAGCCCACAAAGGGGTTCACCAAGAGTGTCCACCTCAGCTAATTGGGGAGGCTGAGCCACTGGGCCCTACAGGACACCTGGCACAGAAAGCCACTCTATCAACACAGGGAAGCAGCCAAAATGCGGAGACAAAGAAACAGGTCACAAATGACAGAAATAGAGGGAAGCAAACTACTGGATATAGAGTTCAAAACCATGGTTATAAGGTTTTTCAAGAATTTTCTAGAAACCGCCGATAAATTTAGTGAGACCCTCAATAAATCTAGTGAGACCCTTGAGGATATGAAAAAGAACCAAATAGAAATTAAGCATACACTGACTGAAATAAAGAATATTATACAGAGATCCAACAGCAGACTAGAGGATCGCAAGGATCAAGTCAAAGATTTGAAGTACGAAGAAGTAAAAAACACCCAACCAGAAAAGCAAAAAGAAAAAAGAATTCAAAAATATGAAGATAGTGTCAGGAGCCTCTGGGACAACTTCAAGCGAACCAACATCCGAATTATAGGGGTGCCAGAAGAAGAGAGAGAGCAAGATACTGAAAACCTATTTGAAGAAATAATGACAGAAAACTTCCCCTACTTGGTGAAAGAAATAGACTTACAAGTCCAGGAAGCGCAGAGAACCCCAAACAAAAGTAATCCAAAGAGGACCACACCAAGACACATCATAATTAAAATACCAAGAGCAAAAGACAGAGAGTATCTTAAAAGCAGCAAGAGAAAAACAGTTATTTACCTACAAGGGAGTACCCATAAGATTGTCAGCTGATTTCTCAACAAAAACTATGCTGGCCAGAAGGAAGTGGCAAGAAATATTCAAAGTGATGAATACCAAGAACCTACAACCAAGATTACTTTACCCAGCAAAGCTATCATTCAGAATTGAAGGTCAGATAAAGAGCTTCACAGATAAGAAAAAGCTAAAGGAGTTCATCACCACCAAACCGGTATTATATGAAATGCTGAAAGGTATTCTTTAAGAAGAGGAAGAAGAAGAAAAAGGTAAAGATAAAAATTATGAACAACAAGTACATATCTATCAACAAGTGAATCTAAAAATCAAGTGAAAAAATCTGATGAACAGAATAAACTGTTGAATATAATAGAATCAGGGGAACAGAAAGGGAGTGGACTGACAATTCTCGGGGGGAAAGGGGTGTGGGGGGTGCGGGAAGAGGCTGTACAAAAATCGTATACCTATGGATGAGGACAGTGGGGGGGGGAGGTGAGGGCAGAGGGTGGGGTGGGAACCGGGTGGAGGGGAGCTATGGGGGGGAAAACGAGGAACAACTGTAATAATCTGAACAATAAAGATTTAATTTAAATAAATAAATAAATATCACTACCAAAGACTGACTATGCTAACAGAGAGATGTGTGCACTTTATCACTTTTTAAAATGTGTTTCTAAATTACAAAAAACTGCATTTCTTTTAAATAGTTTAAAATGACAACAAATGATTGTTTACTTAAATTTTCTCAACAAGTTTTCTTTTTCCCCTTAGCTGGTCCTACATTTAGTTTATTCTGAGGGAGTTCCCCATCCAAGAAGTTGTACCACTACACAGGATTTATTCTATACCTAAAGATAATAATTTGTTTTTATGCTAAATTAAAGATACATATAGTACTCCATGTGTTCATTCTGTGATCGATGACTAGAAATAACAGGACCCAGAAAAACCTCTATAAAATTGAAGAGGGTAAAAAACTGTCTTTATGATGTTTTTGCTTAAAAATTGATAGACATCCATTTTTCAGATAAGTAAAATGCCAATTATAAGCTACATTATATATCAAAAATAATTTCCAAAAAATTAATCAACATAAGAAATGTATGTGAAATCAGAATATACTAGAGAACATATTTATATACAGAAGATATTAATTAAAATAAAGAGAATCAAAGGCAAAAGCAAGAAGAACTTGACCTTTGGGAAATAATGCCACTTTTACAGGAGAAAAGAAGAAAGCACTGATATGAGAATTTAAAAATGAGAACGAGCAGGAAAATATTCCAGGCCGCAAGATGTGCATGTTCACACAATACATCTTCTCATTAATACAGGTTGCCAAAACAATATGTATACACACTTTAATAGCTGATAGCTCAATTGATGTTTCTTTTTTTTCAGCCAAACTAAGCTTTGAACAAAGGAGATTCATCCTAAAATGCTACTGGAAATTTGAAAACACAGTTGAAATACAAAGAACGCCTTTATAATTATTCAAAGTGTATATACATTTTTGGGGACAGGTGACAAAAAATTATTCATTTCTATAGATTCTTTTCAATTTTGAAAATGAACAGTATGTTAATAAAGTCTGACTTCATAATCATTCAAAGTGTGTAGACATTTTTGGGGGGACACCCTATATTATCATCAAAATGCATGCTTTCTATATCTGCCTTACAATACACAGGACCAGAAATTCAAAATCATTTATTATAATATTAATAATTTTTATTCTGCTATTAGTATTTCTATAACATATTTTTTTCATTGATTTCAGAGAGGAAGGGAGAGGGAGAGAGAGACAGAAACATCAATGATAAGAGAGAACCATCAATCAGCTGCCTCCTGCACACCCTACCCAGGGGATCAAGCCTGCAACCCAGGCACTGACAGGGAATCAAACTGTGACCTCCCGGTTCATCAGTCAACACTCAACCATGGAGCCAAGCCAGCCAGGCTAGTTTTGTTGTTGTTTTTTTTTAAATAGAGATAATGAACCCCTTAAGGTTCAATACTCTGTAGCTCATAGGAAAAAATCAAAATATTTCGATATAATGGAGATTTTATTGTATTGCCAATACTCAACAATTTTCTATTAAGTTTGGAATTATTTTTAACATAATCATCAAAAAATTCAAACCAAATTAGAGTTACAAACTAAAAGAATGATTGAAGAGAATAAAATAAGCAACCTACATATACTTTTTCACACAAAATTATTTAAAGCCACATTCATGCCTTAAAATTCTTCAGAAATTTTATGTATCTTTACTAGCTACCATCTAGTTTCCAAACAATAAAAATAAATAATAACTCGTTTGTCTTTTTCCTCTGAGTTCCTCAAAAACAAAACAAAAAAAAACCTATTAACCAAGTCTAACCAATTTTGGTTTTCTATTAATTTCCCTTGGCAAGGCATTTACAGCAATTAAATATTTTATCTAGAGGCACTATTCTAAAATTTCATGTCCTCTCTGGATAGAGCCAATCTGCAATCTTATTTTGATTATTTTCTTCAAGTGAAGAGGTAAGAAGACTAAAAGCTGCGGATAGTCTTAATTTTAGAGTGTGTTATTTGACTTGTTTGCACTTATTCTGAATTTTAAGTTGAGGTAAATAGGTAATTGCTGTAAAGGTCAAGGGATTAGTCCAGGGGTGGGCAAACTTTTTGACTCGAGGGCCACAATGGGTTCTTAAACTGGACCGGAGGGCCGGAACAAAAGCATGGATGGAGTGTTTGTGTGAACTAATATAAATTCAAAGTAAACATCATTACATAAAAGGGTATGGTCTTTTTTTTTTTTAGTTTTATTCATTTCAAACGGGCCGGATCTGGCCTGCGGGCCGTAGTTTGCCCACGGCTGGATTAGTCCCTTTCACTGGTTAATAAAATTACCAACAGTAGAAACTTCAATACTAAGAATTCTTTTTTTTTTTAATCTTTAATTTCTTTATTGGTTAGGGTATTACAAATGTGTCCTCATACCCCTATTAACCCCCAACCTCCCCCCCAATACTAAGAATTCTTAACTGGCAATAAGTACAATGACACGTCATAGACAATCATCCACATCCAATTTCAACATGACTAGTAGTCCAGTGTCAAAAAAAAACCAAAACAAGTTGGCTCTTCAGAGCAGTTATAGACTATCCATTTTGTGTTAAAAACAAGCCCTGTCCAGTGTTGCTCAGAGTGTTGGCATGCACACCGAAGGGTCACAGGTTCAATTCTGGTCAAGGGCAAGAAGCTGGGTTGCAGGTTCAATCCCCAACCCTGGTAGGGGAATGTGCAGGAGGCAACCAATCGATGCGTCTTTCTCACATCAATGTCTCTGACTCTATCTCTCTTCTTTCCTCCCCTCCACTCTCTCTAAAAATCAATGGAAAAAATATCTTCAGTGAGGATTAATAAAAAAAGCCAAATCTTTATTTTTCAAATATCACAAAAACTTAATTACAAATGAAAACAAAGAGATTACTTCCCAACCCAGGCTGGAGAACCAAATGATCCTGTTTGCCTGCCTGCCTGTCTCTCACATGCACACAAGCATCCATGTTTAAGCATGTACATGTGTGTGCATTCAGGTACATACATACACAATATGGGAACAATAAAGTTGAAAATCTGACTCTATTTTGCCTAAAAGTTTTACAATACTCTATCAATTTTTATTTCTCTTCCCAATTCCTAATTTTCCCAACCTAATCTTGAGAAACAGAAACTTACCAATATCACTGGCAAATTCGTAGACATGGGGTTTTTGTAGCAGCCCTAACTGGCACATACAGGTAAGGGCGTTAAGAGCTTTCACAATAACAAATTCCTCAGCATCACTAAGACCTTGTTGCAGCAGGGGTTTGAGAATTGAGGAGCTCTGCCAGCCAACATAGGCAGCAACACCTGAAAAAGAGAAGCAACATGACATGATTACGTATTCTATACCTGGAAGTACAAATGCCATTAAGTAAAACAATAAAATTAATCGAAAACCAAATATATTGAGCAACAATCAGGGAGATGACATTGCACTTCCTACCCAGCACAATAAATGAAAAGACCCACAACAAAATAAATGACTAAGAAATTATGGAACACCAAGGGGTGGGGGGCTGGGGGGAAGAGATCCCAGGAACTTATAAAAATAAAAATATAGGTCCCCTAAAAACGAAGAATGATTGGCTTTAGATTATCTTCAGCAACAATATAGAGGCTAGAATACAACAACGCAAGCAATTTCACAGGTTCTCAAAGGTAGGAAGTAACCTTTCTCCAAAACATTATACAGCAGCATTTGCAGAAACATTAATACTATTGCCATATGAGTTTCTTTCCTTTTTTATTTTTTAGGAAAATACACCCAAAAGCAAATATTTTAGCAGTTACTTTCCCAGATTTTAAGGTAACAAAATCTAAATCCTACAGCTTTCCGCTACTACATGAGAAAATTTGAATATCAGCAAAGCTTTCCAAAGGGTAAAAGAGTCTTTAAACCTTTTCAGTTAAACAGCAAGCTGTTATAATCATGTCCAAAATGATATAAAGAGGGTTAGTGGGTAATTATAATAACACTAGGGGCCCGGTGCACGAAATTCGTGCACTGGGTGTGTGGGGGGGGGGGGAGTGTCCCTCAGCCCAGCCTGCCCCCTCTCACATACTGGGAGCCCTCAGGCGTTGACCCCCATCACCCTCCAATCGCAGGATCGGCCCCTTGCCCAGGCCTGACGCCTCCGCCAGAGGTGTCAGGCTTGGACAGGGGACCCCCATCTCCCCCCATCACTGGCTCTGGCCCCCGCCCAGGCCTGAGGCCTCTGGCCCAGGCATCAGGCCTGAGCAGGGGACCCCCAGACCCCTCCGATTGCTGGCTCTGCCCCTTGCCCAGGCGTGATGCCTCAGCCAGAGGCGTAAACCCCCATCACCCTCTGATCACCTGATCGGCCCCTTGCCTAGGCCTGACACCTCTGCTAGAGGTGTCAGGCTTGGACAGGGGACCCCCATCTCCCACTGATCACTGGCTCTGGCCCCCGCCCAGGCCTGAGGCCTCTGGCCCAGGAATCATGCCTGGGAAGGGGACCCCCATCTCCCTCTGATCGCTTGCTCCACCCCCCGCCCAAGCCTGACGCCTCTGACCCAGGCTTTAGGCCTGGGCAAGGGGACCATCATATCCCCCCAATCCCTGGCTCAGCCCCCCGCCCAGGCCTGATGCCTCGGCCAGAGGAGTTGACCCTCATCACCCTCTGATCACCAATCACCAGATCGGCCCCTTGACCAGGCCTGAGGCCTCCGGAAGAGGTGTCAAACCTGGGCAGGGGACCCCCAGCTCCCCGCGGTTGCAGGCTCCACCCCTGCCCAGGCCTAACGCCTCTGGCTGAGGCGTCCGGCCCGGGCAGCGGGGACCCGCAACTGCAGTGGCCCCGCGATCGTGGGCTCCGCTTTAGGCCCAGGCAAGGGACCCCTAGCTCCTGGGACTGCCAGCTTCCACCGTGCCCAGCTCCCATCGCTGGCTCCACCCCTACTTCCTGCTATCACTGGCCAGGGCGGCAAAGGCGCCTGATTCTCCGATCATGGCTGGGGGGCAGGGCAAAGGTGGCCCCAGGGCCGCCTTTGCCCTGCCCCCCAGCTCTTAGCTCCCCCCTGGGTTTCCGATCACTGTCAGTGGCAGGGGGCTTCTTCCTGCTTTCCCTTTCGCCTCCCTGCATTGTGCCTACGTATGCAAATTAACCGCCATCTTGTTGGCAGTTAACTGCCAATCTTAGTTGGCAGTTAACTGCCAATCATAGTTGGCAGTTAATTTGCATATAGCCCTGATTAGCCAATGAAAAGGGTATTGTCGTACGCCAATTACCATTTTTCTGTTTTATTAGCTAGGATGGCTTTAACATATAACATTTCATAACTGACCAAACCTAAATTTTCCTTCTAATTAGATTGATTTTCAATCATAATTACACTTTAACAATTATTTTCTGATTGTAAAAGTTATGTTCACTATAAAAAATTTGACAAATATGGAAAATATAAAGAAACAATCATCTACAATCCCAGTCCTACATATTACCACTGTTCACACCTTAGTATATATATTTCAGTCTTTTGTATAAATACATATGATTTACTGTTGTTATCTTTATACAACTGGAATCATACTTTAAATAGACCTACACTATAATTCGGTCACTCTAATAGTATTTCATGATACTTTCCCGGGGCATTAAATATCATTTTAAAACAGTTTGTAATGACCACATAGTATTCCTTGATATGGATGTATCACAATTTAACCAATCCCTTGATCAACTAAGATATTCTTATCATCCAAAAGCAGCAGGAAGACAGACAGAAATACCAGGAACTCAATTCATTATTAATAAAATTTAGTAGTAATGTCCCCTCTCAAATTGCATGTATTTTTTTGAGAATTCAAAACCTTAAAGCGAAATTTAAAAAACAACATACCAACTATACTATCAAAAAAAGCTCCACGCAGATGCCAATCATTCTTATCATTCAGGAAAGTAATCATGTGGGACAATAAAACATCATTGGCTTTTTGACGTCCAAAAAATACACACAGCCGAGTTATTCCATTTTCCATTAAGGTTTGTTTCACGATATTTTCAGGGTCACTTAGCAAAGTGACAACTTTCTGCTGGACCATTTCATGCAAGGCTTGGAGCTCTAAAAAAAAAATAAAATAAAATAAATTAAAACTAGATTCTGTTCTTTTTCCTTATACTAATAGACCCAGTCTTCCTTTTTACTCCTCAGAGAAATGGATTACAGAAGCCACCATAGAAAGTCTATAATCACTAAGTTTTTCCACTATTTAGAACTCTGAAGGATAGGTGGAAAGCTGAAATATAAAACTGAAGAACATCCTAATAAGCTTCACAAGCTTGGCTACTATCTCACTAATTAAACAGCTCTATTTATGAGGCTTAAGGAGAAAAGTATGGGAGCACCAGAAAGGAGACCATACTGCTCCAATAAGATCAACTAAATCAAGGACTGGAAAACACTAGACTGGTTCAGGATATCATCTGATAATGCAGGGCAAGCATTCTTAAAGGCTGGCTGAAACTTCAGAAACACACTGCAAGTCCTGTCAAAGCTTTGCATGATCTGGCTACCACTCTGGCCTTATCTCCTATCCACCCTCCCCTTACTTACTTGTCTGTCTTTCCCTTACTAAAATGTAAACGCAAGAGCAAAGATCTTGTCTGTCTTAGGCACCACTGTATCCCTAGTGCTTATAGCAGGCACAAAATTGCCTGATGCAGAGCTATCTTTGACAATCATCTGTTGGCTACGTGAATAAGGGCAGAGGCTACTACTGGTGCATCCACTGTCAAGGAAAATGGAGGTCTGTATAATGTTCACATTAAGAAAAACTTCAGGTTACCTCCCCAAAAGTTTTAACACCTAAAGTCATTACATAAAAAGATCCAATTACATGTTTATAGAACATTGAACAGTATTATTTTCTAGTTCCATGGAAAAAGTGAAGATTTCCTTTCTGAGGTATTCTTCTGTAAGTTCAAAATTATTTGTCTTGAACTCCATATAATTACGCTGTCTTAAAAATGATGCTTTCTACAATAGAACTATTGCAGTTATCTGTAACATAAAAATCTGAAAACTACACTTCTCTAGTTTTTCTCAACTAGAAACGTCTTAGAACAGACCTAAGCATATTATTTCACTTCTAAATATCTAACTCAATAAACATTAACTACAAGTCTGTTAAGAATTGTACGAATGTAAAGAAACTAAGGCCCAGCCAGTGTCGCTCAGTGGTTGAGTGTTGACATATGAACAACATATGAACCAGGTGGTTCAATTCCCTGCTAGGGCATATGCCCAGGTGGCGGCTCAATTCCCAGTAAGGGGCATGCAGGAGGCAGCCAATCAATGATTCTCTCTCATCATTGATGTTTCTCTCTCTCTCTCCCTTTCCCTTCCTCTTAAAAATAAAAAGAACTCTGACCTCAAAGTGTTTATTATCATATCTGTCCTTTTATAGTAAAATGTGTGGGTTTTAATAAGTAAATCATAGATAATATAAAATAAACACAAGCTTATGACTGAGGATACACAGGATATACTCATATAAGGAGAAAAGATTTAGATTCTTTAGCTATGATGTTGTCAATGGTTTTTCTTTTATCATAAGAATGAAATAATTCAGCTAGCTTTATTATTGACACAAATCAATTCTGGCTGAAAAACAACTGAGCTTAGAACCTGTAGCAACAAGCTGATCGTTTTCTGGCTAGGTAAGTGTTTGAGAATAGAGAGAACAACCAGAAACCAGGAATCCTTCCCACCGATACATCTGGTATTCTTTCACCTTACATGAAAATTAGAAATGATGATTTGTTCCAAGTTCACATTAGCAATTCATTCTAAGTAATAGGAAATCTGGAACAGAGAATCATACTACCTGTGTCATAATTTCCATTGGGATGTGTAACTTCATCTATTTCTTCACTATTTGGGTCATTTTCCATATTCAGATTTTTTAACTGTACTAATTCCAGGAATCTCAAAGCTGTTTCTGCCAGCAGAGCTATGTTTTCTATAAAAGGAAGAAAAATTATAATTATCTTCTTAAATCTCCGTAATGTTTATAACTTTTCCTCCCTAACTCTTTATAAATAAAATAATAATCATAAAACTAAGGAGGAAAAGTAGAACTTTTAAATTTAGCACTTAACCAAATCATATTTTAGTAACTAATTTCATAATCTACAACTATTTCTAAACTGTTTTAATATTGAACATAGGCATCTTTTAAAAAGGCAAAAATAACCCAAAACACAGCCCTCAAATCTATTGAGGGAAAAAAAATCCTTTTAGAGTCCTACCCTTTAAACAGTATTTTGACATTAGACTAACAAACATTCACATGGAAATAACAGAGCAAGCTGGGCTTTGGGATCACACAGACCTTGGCTCAAATCTCTACCCTACCACTTACTAGCTGGCTGCTTATCATATCTGGCCTTCAGTTTCTTCACATATAAATGAGTCACCTCTATTTCAAAGAGTCATTACCAAATTGAATCAATCACTGTTGGATTGCTTCACAAGTGATACTCTGAAGTTCTTAAGGAACCAAAGTGTCAGACTGCCACACTTCTGTAGTTGTCTATATTTTCTCCTTTCTCTTTCTGGTAATCTAGTAAAACTATCTGATACTCCTCACCACTGTGAAAGTATCTACTTCTGAGTTCTGCTATCATATTTGCTATTAATTATATCTACTCTATTGCTTCTATCTTCTTCCTTCCATTTTTGTTAGTTTCTACCCTTCTTTCTTCTACTACTTCTGTGCTTCTTAGCTTAACTCTGTACTCTTCCATCTTTGCAGGAAATAGCACTGAACATAAAGTTTAACTACTTTATTTTGAATCTGACACTTTCTCTTAACTTTTTACATTTCCGAAATTGAGATGCACTTCACAATATTCGAGATTTTTCAGTCTACCAAATGCAGTGATTCCTCCACCTCTCCCAGGTTCAACACTGTTCCGAATAAAACAAAAATTTACCTCTAAGTAAGCAAGATATTAATACCCTGCAATGCCTGCTCACCCTAAAAATGGAGAAATTTAGGGCCATCCTCTGATAATAAGTCAAAATTCTAGATGAATATTCCCACTTTAATAAACATATCTTTATTAAGAAAAGTCTCTTATTTTTCTGAAACTCTAAAGTCTAAGTTATGCTTATTCCCCATTGAAGTTTATAAACCACAATATATTTGGATAGTTTACATAAGATACAAATATATACCAACATCTCTGAGCTAAAAAAGAATAATGTAAAAGAAATTTACAAATTGATTTTAAACGTTTATAAATACTAACATGTGTGGTTTAATTATACTTAACCATACAAGTTCAAACACACCTCTGGCTCTATTAAAAAAGGTAGCTTTGTCATGCACCAAGCCATGGTGAAGGGACAATGCAAAGTACTGGCACTGTCCCTGGGTTATCATGGACTCGCATCATAAAAACCCAAAAGACCAAAGAAAAGCAGGATTACTTCAAAATCAAGGTCTAGACCAGTAATTCGTAGAACTGAGAAAGAATTAGACCAGACACTTTGGGGTCCTGTTTTTTAGACTCTCTCATTCCCAATTTCCTCACTGGTAAAATGAAGGAATTAACAGTCACTGCTCAAGGTTTTTGCAAGGGGTAGTTGTGAAAGACATATAAACCTTAGAATCTAAAATCTATCTTAGAAGCTATGTTTCTCTTGCAACTAACCCTTGCAACAAGCCTGAACAGTAGATACCTGACACACAGGAGAGTTTTCAACAAATACCATTATTTTTATGCTATGACTTACTAATATTAGTAATTGATTGTCAATATGTTAATATGGCACCTACATATCAAAATCTTACCTATTTTATACAATTAAAGAACAGACTAAAATCCCCTGGGTCAAAAGTAGGTCATGAAACCCTAAAGATACAGCTTGTTTTTAAAACCTAAAAACTGTTATTTAATTTTATCTGGTTCAATTGTTTATATTTACCAAGTGAATTATAAATGTGCTTTGTTACAAATAATAAACTCAGATCTATCTTAAAGAAATCCTTCATTTTCTAATTTTCTATCCCTGAAACTTATACCTATACAGTTATGGAAACCAGAAACCATACATAAGTAAATAGGCTGATAGATAAACAAAAATAAAAATATACAAATAAAAAAAGAAACCCAACAACTGCCAATCACTTTGTGGATGTGCCTAGTATATAAGGCCAGCGTCCAAAGACCATTTTTCACATGTTCCATTAAAATACTAATAGGTGCGCCCTGGCCGGGTGGCTCAATTGGTTGGAGCATTGTTCCATACACCAAAAGGTGACGGGTTCAATCCCTGGTCAGGGGTGAGTAAGGGAGGCAATGTATTGATGTTTTCTCTCTCTCTCCCCCCATTCCTCTCTCTAAGAATAAACAAACATACTCTCAGGTGAGGATTAAAAATCTGTAAGATGTTTCCTAAGCAAGCATCGTACAGCAACATGACAATATCATCACCACATGTTATGGACTTCAAAAAAGAATCCCTGATTTCCATAAGATTACATTTTAGAAATAAATTATGGAATTATGTAAATGTTTCAATGGCATTTCCATGCAGTAATAAGCATTTAGAATTAGGAAGCTAAAAAAATGAATCTGTATCACTTGATTTTATGAGAATTACAAGTAAAACATGCAGGTGTGTTATTTAACACACTCATTTCACCACAAAGAAGCCATACATCCTAAGCACTATAGTAACTGAAAGGACCTTAAATTCAGTAAGTTAATAGGCTAGATTCTTTCAACACCAAATTACCCAGCAAAATAAATCTTTTCAACAATAAATTGTTGTATATCCTAAAATTGATATTCAAACAGCTTATTTGTTCAGAGAAGCTTTATAAAGGCCTAAAGACATACCCCAGAAGCACATATTTGTAAACATTAGTCTCCCTTCAAATTAAATGTAATACTCCCAGTAAAAGCACAAGATTCTGTATTATATACTTTTTACTAGCTAATTCTGATTACTTCAAAAATGACAGTACACACGAAAGCTGAGTCCCAGGTAAAGATTAGCTATAAATATTACTAAAATGTACACAAATAGTTCAGGGACCAAACGTCATTCTCAGAATTCCCAAAGAAATCAGAGAAACAAGAGGTATTATAGTCACTAACTTCATAAATATGAGTAGCTATTACTTAGACAATAATCTCTTACCAGCATAGGCTAGTCTGACAATAGTAGCATCATCTTGGGCCAAGTGGGCTATGCCCGGCAGAATATATTCCGGATAGATATTGATATCATTGCGAGGAACCTCTTTGACAAGAGCTAGAACTTTGGTCAATGTCCTCAAGGCTTCAGCCCTCACTCTAGGAACAGAGTCATTGCTGAAGTGCAAAAGATATGGAGTAATACGATCCAAAAGAATTTCTACACTTAATCGTGGAGCCAAATGGAGAATAAGTTCCAAAGCAGCAAGTTTGGAATCACAGTATTTAAGGGTCTGTAGACAGGAGGTTATAACAGACACCAAGATAACCAGCCCATTTTCCTTGGGCTCTCCTTCAGCTTTTTCCGGCAGATCATGTCCACAGAGATTGTGAATAATGTTGCCCAAATCCTTCCGTATGACCAGAATACGCTCATCTGCAGAAAGAAACGTTTCCTTGGCAAACTGGGCCATGTAGGGCTGAAGGAAAGTATAAAATATTTCAGGAAAGGCATTGCCACGCTGCTGCTTTAAGTAATCTTCTGCTTCTAACCGTTTATCTGGCTCACGGTGAATCATCTGAGTTACCTATACCAAGGGAGAAAGAGAGCAAAAAATAGATTTGAGAACAGCAAATTAAATCAGAGAAAAGCTACAAGGGCATCTTAACCGTGATTTAAAGGATTTGTGAAGTCTGACTCTTCTCAATCTTTACCATTCAAACTACTTTCAGAACCTAACTACTGAGTAATATGTGACTCTACTACTGTCCTAAAAAGCAGTAAGAAATTACATATGAACATATTACAGATGATCCAGACACATAAAGAGGAGGTGAATTCTGTTCAACATTCCCTATTTATTAAGACAGAAGAGTAATATACTGCTGCCCACAACTCAAGGATTCTTAAACTTTTTTTGAGGAGATGCCACTGAGAATCTGAGGAAGCAATGGGATTTTCTTCAGAGAAAGAGGTATACACACAAGTTTTGCATACAAAATTACACACAATTCTGAAGAGAATTACAGATCCCCTAAAACCTATTTACATACCAGAGTTCTGGTTTAGACTTAGTTTCACAAGCTTTAGGAAATACATGGTTTACTAGTAGGTGTAGCACTAGAATCTGTTCACAAAGGGAATCAGTGGTTTAAACTTTTCAAGTAGTGTAAAAGAAGTGTTAAATCCTGCAAACACTAGAAATGACATACCTATTTGAATTTATCTTACGTTTTCTAGCAACATAAGAAAATTTGTTCAATATACAGAGCATAGTTTAATCATTCCTAGACCCTCCCACTGTATTAGCCATTATTCAAATACTCAAAATATCATATACGTATATCTAGTTATTTGAGCTTTCTGTTTAATTCTAAATAAGAGATTCATATTAAACTTGGGGGAATCAAATATACTATAAATAAGGAAAAGTGACCTAATAGAATTACTTTGACAGGTTAAGCTCTAAAGATTAGTCAATTCACTCCTTTCACAGTTAAGAAAATGTAGGCCCAAATTCATGGCAGTGTAACGTGAATGAATGCATGCCACATCCAAAGACATACCAGCCAAATATACCAACTCCTAATCCAGGTGAGCTAAATTAGTTTCCTTCATCTGAAGCATATTTTTTAGTATTTGCTATTTGTAAGAGAAATTAAAATATTTCCCTACCTTACTAAAGGATATTTTAAATACACCATATCCTTTCCATGACTCAGAATCATCATCATAAGCATCAGTTCCTATACTGACTGACTTTAAAAAGATCCCCTCAAACAGTAATATGGATATATGGCTTATATGACCTCCCACAGAATTCCTCATATCTGTTCTGCCATACTAATCTGTGATTCTATATCTTCCCTTCCAGAACTGCCCTCAGTGTCAAGGGTAGTATACAAAGTTAGTAGCTTCTATATGAAATGGCCTTATATTGCTGCATTATATTCAAGTTGATATTTCCTGTCTTCTTCATATCTTACTAGCAAGCTCTAGCTTGGACAACTTCTCTAACCCCCAGGCATCTCCTTACTTCTGTTTAAACCAGGGGTGGGCAAACTTTTTGACTCGAGGGCCACAATGGGTTCTTAAACTGGACCGGAGGGCTGGAACAAAAGCATGGATGGAGTGTTTGTGTGAACTAATATAAATTCAAAGTAAACATCATTACATAAAAGGGAACGGTCTTTTTTTTTTAGTTTTATTCATTTCATCCGGCCCGCGGGCAGTAGTTTAGCCACGGCTGGTTTAAACCCATCCAAAGCAGAGCTAAAGATTATAATGGGAAGAGGTGTCTGTGTGAGTTTGAGTGTGTGTGTGTATGTGTGTGTGTGTGTGCACACGCACATATAAAAAAATAAGTCAAAGAAGCTCTGTGTCTGGGAAGGGGGGAAGGGGAATTGTACATTTCTCCCTAATAAAGTAAAAACTATAAGGTATTTGTATTAGTCTATAGGACTTTATTGCTTTGTTCCAAATCTATAACACTTTAGAGAATGGACTAATGCAAAAGAACAAAATTCTATTAAATTCTTTATGGTAAATATTTGTAGCATAGTTACCAAATCTCTGATACTGCGATCTTCAATTTTATTTAGCACTTGTTCAGGGAAAAACTGTCCATTTCTATAAGCCAAAAGTTGAGAGAGATCAAATAATGGTACACCTTCTGTAAAAAGCTCAGCTATCACACAACCTGGAAAATAGCAGATATAATTCCATTAAAAATGAAAAGCAAGAAATCATTAATACAGATCAAGGCTTCAGAGAATTCATAAAACTCAAAATGTGAAACCAAGTAAACTGAATTATAAATTTTAATGCAATATACAACAATCAATCAAGATAGGGAAAATATCGATTGCCTAACCATCAGTTTCAAAAAGTGTAACGTCAAAAAGGCCCATTCTATTTTTGCCCCTCTTAAAAAAAAACAACAAAACTTAAATAAAGTTACTTCCTAGTTCTATAATTTTAAATGAATGTGCACATATAATGTACACACCATACATTTAGAAATAGGTGGATAGAGTAAAGCCACAAGAAATACACTGGGGTGTTTTTTTTTTAAAGTATGGATTTATAGAAATTAAATTCAAAAGGAATTACTGAGAAATCATAGCTGACAATTCATTTATTCATCATTAAACTAAAATATCAATGATGAGAATTATTGATCATCTGCCTCCTGCACACACCCTTAACTGGGAATAGAGCCTGCACATTTAACAATTCTTAAAGAGATCCTTACATAGCATTAGCTCACAGCCTTTACATTTGCTGATCCTTCTGCCAAAAATGCTATTCCCCAAGTAGGACAGTTTATACCTCCATCTCCTTCAGATCTTTAATCAAATACCACTTTAGCAGTGAGGCCTTTCTTGACTGCCCAGTTTAGGCCCACAACTACAACTACCTCATACTCCACACCTGGCACATTCCCTTTCCCTTTCCCTGCTGTTTAACCCACAACATCAACTGCCAAATTATATATATTTAATGTATTTATTTCTTTATTGTCTACATGCCCACTAGAAAGCAAACTCCATGAGGAAGGGATTTTTTCTATTTTGTTCACTGAAAAATCCCCAGCAACTAAGACAATTCCTGACACATAATAAACACTCAAAACATTTATTTCATTAATTTCCACCTATATAATGTAAGTTTTAGAATAAAAGACTTAAAAATAGCAATTACAAACATCATAACCAAGAAGGAAATAGAACTGAACAACACTATGAACCAACTGGATCTAACAGAAATCAAAGAAACACTCCACCCAACAATAGAATGCAAAATTCTTCTCAAGTACAAACGGGACACTCTCCAGGTTGGACTGTATGCTAGGTCATAAAACAAGGCTCCGTAAGTTTAAAAGAACTCAAATCACACAAACTGTGTTCTTCAAATCACAACAGAACAAAAAAGAAATTAGGAACAGAAAAAAGTTTAAAAATTCAAATATTAAGAAGTAATCATACTCCTAAATAACCAATAGATCAAAGGGAAATTATGAAATACTTTGAGATGAATGAAAACAAAAATACAACATACAAAAACATAGGTGATGCAACTAAAGCAGTGTTTAGAGGAAATGTGTATCTATAAATACCTTAAGAAACAAGAAGAGAGTAAACTCAAACCAAAGTAAACAGAAGGAAAGGAATCACGAAGACTGGGGTGGAAAAGGCACATTACTACCAACAGTACAGAATGAATAACTATATGCCAACAAATGTGGTCATCTAGATGAAATGGACAGATTCACAGAAATAGATTACCAAAGCTGCCCTAAATAGAAATAGGAAATCTGAATGAGCATTATAAGAGACTGAATTGGTTATGAAAAATTTCCCACAAAGAAAAGTCTACACCAAGATGGCTTACCAGGTGAATTCCATCAAACTTTGAAGGAACTAGCATTCGCCCTTCACAAATTCTCTCAAGAAATGGAAGAGGAGGGAACACCTTCCAACTCATTCTATGATGCCAACACTACCCTTATACCAAACCAGATAAAGACATCACAATAAAAGTACAGACCAACGTCTCTGATGAATATAGATTTTTAAAGTCCTCCAAAACTGAGTGTAGGACTCCCTACCTATATAAAATAAATGAGGGGGAAAAAGACACCTGAGTATAATAGAATGCTGAGAGCCTATTGATCAATGTGGAAAAGGGCTGGAACTGGAAAATCATCATGTTAAAGCCATCACAATAAAGATTGGATCAAGCAAGAATAATCATCAGTGGATGCCAAATCAAGGAGAAAATTGTGACAACTGGTCTTGAAGCCCCTCCCACAGGTTATTAGTTGCAAGGGATTTAAAAAATTAATTATGGCCCTAGCTGGTTTGGCTCAGTGGATATAGCGCTGGCCTGCGGACTGAAGGGTCTCAGGTGCGATTCCGGTCAAGGGCACATGCCCAGGTTGCAGGCTCGAGGCAGCTGCTCAGTGATTCTCTCTCATCATTGATGCTTCTATCTCTCTCTCCCTCTCCCTTCCTCTCTGAAATCAATAAAAATATTTTAAAAACTAAATAAATAAAAAGAAAATGTACATATCACATGACTTAAAAAAATTAATTATGAAGAGGAGAAATTGGGCAATATCTTGAACATCAGACACCATTTGACTGCAGAGGTGATACCGTAGACACATTATCACCCATGTACTATTCTTACCGAAAATGAATAACCTGATTCTAATCTCAAGGAAACAGCAAACCCAAAATGAAGAATATCCTATTAAAATACATGTACACACAAATGTATATGTAAAGCTGGTAAAAGCTTAATAAGGTCTATCTATAATCTAGTTAACAGTAATGCATTTCTATATTCCAGTTAAATTATATGCACATCCCCCCTTAGCAAATTTAGCCAACTCAAATACCTGCCGAAAAGATGTCCATTGCTCGCTTCAACTCTCCTCTTGTTCTCTGATTGCTATTTAAGTCTACAAGTGGAGTTGAAGGATCTCTCATATATTCTAACTCAGTGGCAAACAACCCACCATCAACAAAACGCTCGGGAGCAATATAACAAGTTCTCCTCCGTGACGTGTCAAAGAAATAATTGAAATCTGCTGGGTTGTCTTCTGGAAGGTAAGTGGGTTTAAAACTGGCAAAATCAGTTAAGAGGACCCAGTTCCAACTGGTGACCATGACATTCTCTGTCTTGATGTCCCCATGACGGACTCCAGATTTGTGTGCTTGGTCCACAGCTGTCAGAATCTGGAAAGCAATCCAACGTTTTTCAATGTTATTTAAGAATGGACGGGTACTTATGCGATCATAGAGATTGTCTCGCACATACTGCCTGAAGAGCATGGCTGCTTTCTCAGATGCTTTTTCTGCTGCTTTCTGGAAAGGTAGACAGTTTTGTGCTGAATGAAGCCTGATTTTCAGTTCCTCCAGCTCTTGTTTATAGCTGGTTAAAGGCAATGTGGGATCCTGAATTGCAAAGACCTTCACAACCACCAGGCCTTCTCGGTGCTTCGCTCTAGCAACTTTAAAAAAACGAGTACTCCCCAGGCTCTTATCATATTCAAAGTCATGGATATCTGAGAAGTAACTCTCCACAGAAAGGATCTGGGAAGGAGCTATGCCAGCGAGCTGATTTCCCATAATGGGAGCGAGTGCCTCTGGGCCAGTAGTTAGGAAACACCACCTATTAAAAAAAAAAAAGAAGCAAAGGGGAAAATGAAACATCGTTCTTTATTTGGTCTCCTCCTAAAAGATAGATGTAACCATATTTCTCTTCCATTGAGATCATTGTACCTACCCTTCCAGGTAGCCTCTAAATTTCATACACATTTATCTAAAAAAATCTTATTTTATGTTGTCCTTTCCAGGAGCTGGGCTGTATTTAAATAGGCTCCTTCAATATTAAGTTAAAGATGTTAAAATCTGTATTTTCTGATTTTTAAAATGACTAAGCCTTTACTATATATGTTCAGTATTGTACCTAGGGCTGTGAGAGTGACCAATCATTGTTCAAGAAGAACTTGTAGAATTAAACATAAGACAAAAACACACTAAAAACTGGTTGAGTGCGGACCTATGAACCAGGAGGTCAAGGTTGGATTCCCCCTCAGGGCACAGGCCGGGGCTGTGGACTCGATCCCCAGTAGGGAGCGCGCAGGAGGCAGCCGATCAATGATTCTCAAAATTTGTTTCTCTCCCTCTAAAATCAATAAAAAGAAATAATAAAAAGTATATTTGTAAAGAGCTTAAAACTAAGAACCGCCTAATACAAGTCACTGAACTTTTCAAAGGCCAGGCCAACATCCAAAATATCAGTACCTCCTGGGCCTTCCCACCCAGCTAATAGAAGGCACGAAGTTGTCTGATCTGCAACAGCCACAGGGAAGAAACCCTGGCAAAGATGTTTAAAAAGTAAACCAAAATCCACAATTGCCAAACACAGCCCAGGGGTTTCTCCTAGCTCCGATTTTGCAGGAAATAAAAGACACACACACACACGGGGCCATGCGCACCGATAAACATTTACCCTGGACTCCGGAAAAGCGCCACAGGTCGGTCACTCGCTCACACTAAGGCCATGGTGGGTCACTTCAGGGTCTGGGCGAGGGAGGGAGTCGGCAGCCTAGTCAGTCGCCTCTATGAGGGGGGGGGGGGTCTTCCTTCAAAGGCAAGCAGTGGGGTGTTGGGGAGCGACGCAGAAAAGCCCCAATCTCCAGGAAGCCCAGCTGTCCGCCCGGGAGAACGGGGGAAGCTTTCGGGGACGAAGCAGACGGAAGCAGCCAGGCTGATCCAATTGCACAGATACCCAGGGAGCTGCCCCCGCCAGCCCCCTACTCTGCCCTCGGGGCCACGCGTTTCCGGGCCTCGCCTTCCTCACGCGCGGACTTCTGGACTCTCGAGGTCCTCTACACTCCTCAGGGTCCCGGCACCGGAGGGAAGGCGGAGCTCGGGAGAGGGAGGGAGACCGCCACTTCCAGGGAAACACTTGTTCAGCCGCGGCACTCACAACAAGCGTCGAACTCCCGGGAAAGCCGCCGGCTATGACTTCACTTCCGGTCGCGGAGCGGAAGTTATGGAGTGAGGCACAAAGCAGAGCGCCTTAAGGGAGCTGGTTGCTAGGAGACGGGGAAGGGGCGTGGTCTCGCCCCGTGAGTTGAGAGAGGAAGAAAATTAAGTTGCTTTGCCAACATCTGGTCCCAGTCCTGCCCTTCTTCCCATCTTTCTTTAAACTTCGGGGCTTCTGAAATCCCCCAGAACTTGTTCAGACACCCCTTCACCTCAAATACACAAGTTATTTAAGAGAATTCACAGGCTTATTTAGGAAAGTTAATATAGTTTCTATACTATTAAACAGTTCACCTGTTTAAAATACAAAAATCAATTTATACATATGTACATATGTATACTTACAAATACATTTACAGAGTTGGCCAATCATCCCTACAATCTAATTTTGGAACATTTCTTGACCCCCTCAAAATGGAACCCTGTAACTATTAGCAGTCACTCCCCATTCTCTCCATTCCTCCCCCCATCCCCCTGCCAGCCCTAGGCAATCATTAATCTACTTTCTGTTTCTATAGGCTCGCGTATTACAGACATTTCATATATATGGCATCTGCTCTCTCTCTCTCACTTTGTTGTGGTTTTTTTTTACAATATGTGGTCTTTGTGGCTGATTTCCTTCACTTCCCTTTTTTAGGATTACCTCTGTTGTAGGTTGTATCAGTACTTCATTTCTTTTCATTGCCAATTATTCTATTGTGTGAATATTCCACATTTATTATCCATTCATTAGTTGATGGATGTTTGGATTGTTTCTACTTTTTGGTTATTATGAATAATGCTGCTATAAACATTTATGTGTAAGGCTTTTTAAGGACATATGTTTTCCTTTCTCCCAGGGTAAACACCTGGGAGTAAAATTGTGAAATCTTCTGGTATTTCTATGTTTAACATATTGAAAAACTGCCCAACTGTTTTTTCCAAAGTGCTGCCCCAGTTCACATTCCTACCAGCAATGTATGAAGGTCCCAATTTCTCCACATCTTGGCTGACACTTCTTTAACTTTTGATTACAGCCAACTTAGTAGGTATGAAATAGTATCTCATTTTAGTTTTTATTTGCATTTCCCTAATGACTAACGATGTTGAGTATCTTTTTATGTGCTTATTGGCCATTAATATATCTTCCTTGGAGAAAGTCTATTCAAATCTTTTGCCCATTTTTAAATTGGTTATTTGTCTTTTTATTATTGAGTTCTTAAAAAAATCTTCTAGATACAAGTCCCTTGTCAGATTTACAAATAATTTTCCTCTGTGTTGTATTTTCACTTTCTTGTTGGTGTCCTTCAAAGCACAAAATGTTTTAATTCAAAGCTGAACTTTTAAAATCATCCCTGCAACAAGCCCTCCTCCCTTCCCCCACATCTCTGTGCAGGCAGTACTATTACCCACTGGGTACCACAAATTACAAATGTGGAAGTCATTAAGTCATCTTCAATATCTTTCTACTTTCTCCCTCTTTCACCTGTCACCATTCAATAACCACCTGCTCCTGCTGATTCCACCTTCAAAACATGCCTTAAAGCCACCCACTGCTCTCTCTCCCTCTCCAGAGCCTGGGTAAGTCACCACCACTGTTAAGATGTCTAGATTTTGAAACCTACTCAGAAAAGGCAGCATCATCCATATACCAAGGGTCTCAGGGTTGATTCCAAGCTGGGGCACATACCTGGATTTAGAGTTCAATCCCCAGCTCCCGTAGGAGCTCATGCAGTAAGCAACAGCTCGATGTCTGTCTCTTTCTCTCTCTCTCTCTCTCTCTCTCTCTCTCTCTCTCTCTCTCCCTCCCTACCCCTCTCTAAAAATCAATGAGCATGTCCTCAGGTGAGAAATTTTTTTTAAGAAATTAATTTAATCTTTTATTTTTTAAAATGTGACTACTAGATCAGTGTAAATTACACATGTGGATCGTGCTATATTTTTATTAAAGAACCATGCTCTAGACCTAACTTGCAGCTTATAAAAAATAAAATAGAGGAAGAATTGAAGCAATACCATCAGGAAATAATATGACAAATCCAGAAAATGGAACTTTAGCCTAGATTCCTCAAACTCAATACCATGAAGAACATGGAGAGACTTTTTTAGAGTAAACGACTCCAAAGAGATATAAAATTCAAATACAATGTGCAAACTTCGACCTGATCTGTGATTAGTCACGCTATAAAAGGCATTTCATGCATAATTGGGGAAATTAGTATACAGACTGAATATTTCAGAGAGAAAGAAATGGCAAACAAATGTTTTTTAAATTGGTACTTATTTCATTTTGCTATCACTTCTCAGTGTCTTATTTAAAAACACCTACCTTGCCCGACCTATGCATAGTTATTTCACCATCATACACTAAGGGACTAGTAGACAAAGAGGAGAGAGCTAGTCTCCAGTTACCTTTGAATGTGTAATACTGGGTGAGACTTTGTTCTGGAATAAATAGAAATGCAAGCGCTAAATAAAGTTTTTGTGGTTTTTTAAAAATATATTTTATTGATATTTTACAGAGAGGAAGGGAGAGGGATAGAGAGTTAGAAACATCGATGAGAGAGAAACATCGATCAGCTGCCTCCTGCACACTCCCCACTGGGGGTGTGCCCGCAACCAAGGTACATGCCCTTGACTGGAATCGAACCTGGGACCCTTGAGTCCGCAGGCCGACACTCTATCCACTGAGCCAAACCGGTTAGGGCTAAATAAAGTTTTTAAAAAAAGATTATGGTTGTCCAAAAAATTAAATAAGTTTAATGATAATAAGTACCACAGGGAAAATGCAGGATCTGTAAAACTATAAAGAGGGGAGGAGCAAGACCCTCCGAAAGTGCTGGCATTTAATCTGGGACTTAAAGATGAGCAGGTTTGGCTACATAATGAGCAGGGCAAGGAGTGTTCTGCATAGAGGAATGTGAGGCCTAATGGTGGGCAGAAGTTTGACAGGTTAGGAACAAAGAGAAGGCCAGTGCGTGGGACTGAGGGGACAGTGAGTGATGCCAACTCCCACAGGGAAGCTGGGTAAACAGATGCCATTTATCAAAGCCATTCCTCTAAGAGTAGGAATTTCCACCAATTCTCTTCCACAGAGGATTTGAAGTGACTTTACAAAATTAAATCAGACAATGAAAATGGAAGCAATAAATATTCATTAGAAGGAGCAGAGAAGTGGTACTTGGAATTGGTGAATTGGACTTCAGATGAATTTTCAACTTGAAATGATAACAACCAATCCCAAAAGGTAAATTTGTAGTTCACATAGTTCCCATTGTCTAGAAAAGGAAAATTAGCTAATAAATATGCAAACAAAACTTTTTCCCTAGACCAACTTCAAAGTGGAATTTTTCCTTTGACTCATTACAGAAAAGACATTCATTAACATATTAAGTAAGCATCATGAAGGAAGTTTTTCTATAGAATTAGGTCAATGATTCTGCAAATAAGGTGCCTAACACTGGAGAGAAATTCAATAATGTGCTGATAGCATCTTCTGTTCTTCTAGGTACTCAATCAAAACTCCTTCTCTAGGGTGACTTTTTCCAGTTCTCTGGCTTTAAATATCATCAATATGCTGCTAATGTTATTTTTTTTCTCTCAAACTCTTACAAAGCCCCTGAGCTCATGTATGCAATATCTAGTCAACCCTTATATTTGAGCATGTAATAACAATTTTTAAAGCAACAACTTTTATATATATGTTTAAAATGTGCCAGATATTTATTCACTTAAACTGGCCATTAATTCCATAAAGTAGATATCTTTACATCCCCATTTTCAGAGTAATATAAATAGAGGCACAAAGAGCATATTCTTAGTTAGCCACAAATAATAAATGAGAAACACAAAGATATTGATGTATTAAACAAGAATACATGTTGTTTTTGAGTAGAAAACAGTATTTGACCAGTTTAAGTTTATTGGTGGTCTGTAGGGTGTGTGTGTGTGTGTGTGTGTGTGTGTGATTATTGTATTCATGTTCAATATTATAAGTTTGGGCATTATATAATAAATACATGGGAAATGAAGATTTTCTGTAGCAACTTTATCATATAATTGTTTGGATTAAGTAATACTAACATATATTAGGATTTTGAAACATTAAATGTTCAAATGTGTATATCAATTTGAAAGACTATACCAATGATAACAGGGATTATCTCTCATTAATTTATATCTTTAAAAATTAAAAATTTTGAATTCTAATTCTGAATGTGTATTACTCTTTTTTCTTATATTAATACATTTTATTGTATAAAAGTGAGAATATATAAAAAGGGGAAGATGCATAATCCCATCAACATTTTAGTATGTTATCTATTTTACATTGTTTTGAATGCCTATTTGTTCATATTTATTTTTCACAAAAATGGGATTATAATGTGCATACACAATGAAAACCCACAGTTTTGGAAACCTGAGATGTATATGTATATAGGTTATAATAACATGCATGAGTTTATGTGTATAGTAGGCTCTATATATCTATACATTCTATTGGTCAATGATTTTATGAATATTTTACCATGATAAATTGTCATTTTTATAGTAACTTCAGACACTGCAAGTTCATTCAACACCCATTCCAACCAATTTCTCCCTGCCCACCTTTACAATAGAGGCTATGAAAACTAAATACTTTTTAGATTCCATATATAAGTGACATCATACAGTATTTGTCTTTCTCTCTTTGACTTATTTCACTTAGTACAGTGCCCTCAAGACCCATCCATGTTGCCACAAATGGCAGGACTTCCTTCCTTTTAATGTTGAATAATATTCCAATGTGTATATATACCACATCTTCTTTATCCATGCATCTGTTGATGGACACACGCCATATGCTTGGGATGTTTCCCCCAGTGAGATATAAGAGAAATCTGCTAGCATCACCTTTTCCCCTTTGACCTTCCTCCAGTCTTGATCACACATGCAACGTCCAGAACTACTGTAGCCATAATGTGACCACAATTCAAGAGGCATAAGAAAAGGTAAGGAGAATCACAGAAATGCTGACCTGATAATGGTCAAGCCTCTGAACTAACGTCAACAGCCTCAATTTCCAAATTTCTTATTATAAGAGAAAAATAAGTATTTATTTAAGCCACTCTGTGTTGGATTTTCTATTACTTGAAAACAAACATCTTTTTTAACTGATAAAATACTATAAAAAATACTATAAAAAGTTAACTAATTAACTTTTTAGCTCTGGAACTTTAAATTCACTTAATTCCAGGGGACATCACTGTTCAGTCTGCAATTACACTGGAGATGACTTTTATATCACAGTCTGATCTTTGCTACTGGCATCTAGTAGTTAGAGGCTAGGGATGCTGCTAAACATTCTACAATGCACAGAGCAGCCCCCACCCCCCACATAGGTAAATAAACCTATGTGATTTCTTGCATTGTTTATCTCCTGTGTCTCCTCCCTTCTTAGTTCTTGGTTAAGCTCAGCCATATTAATTAATAGTAAGTACCCTTTAACGTCTGTATTGGTATATCCAAATGAGGCACTCTGGGTCACCTGTGCATACGTTCCATAGATAATTGGAACATTAATTGATTCAGTTTGACAGTGCTTGCCATATCATAAATCAATATCATGGCTTTTCTGAACTGGTAATAAAGATGGTAGAATAAAGAAGAATCCGGTAGTTATGGGATAGGTAGGGTTGGGTGTGTTTTTTTATTATTGTTTTGTTTTTAATGGAACTTAGCAAGATTGAGATTCCTTTCTTTTGGGGATATCTGTGCTTTGTAGGAAATGACAGAATTACATCAGTATTATAGGCTAATCTTAATCCTAATCAAGTAATATTCAGCTCTCGTTATTATTCATTTATATGTTATATATATTGAGGGAGGAATCTGATTTAATCTACATATTTTAGTTACCTATTGCTGTAAGAAATTACCTCAAAACATAATGGCTTAATAATTTTTTAATTTACTATCTCTCATGGATTCTGCAGGTCTAGAATTCAGTCAGGGGCATCTCCTCTCTGCTCTACGACATCTGGAGCCTCAGCTGAAGATGAAGGCTGTGGGTTGAAATCAACTAAATGCTCCTTTATTCACATGTCTGGAGGTTGGTGCTGGCAGTGGTGGAGGCCTAGCTGCAGCTGTCTGTCAGTGGCAATACCCACACATAGCCTCTCCATGTGACCTGGGCTTCCTCACAATGTGGTGGGTAGGTTCCAAAAGCAAACATGAAGAGAAAGAGAGCCAAGGGGGAGCTACATTGCCTTTTAGAATGTAGCCTCAGTGACACAGAGTCATATCTGCCACCTTACATTGGGTGAGGCACTTATAAAGGTCTATTCAGGTTCAAGGAAAAGAAACATAGATCTCCCTCCCTTGTCCATGGTCCTCCCTTGAGATGTGAGGCATGTCAAAGTCACATTATAAGAAGAGCAAGTGGGGTGGGCAAGCATCTACACTAATAAAAGAGAAAAATGGTAATTGGCGTACGACGATACCCTTTTCATTGGCTAATCAGGGCTATAGGCAAATTAACTGCCAACTAAGACTGGCAGTTAACTGCCAACTAAGATTGGCAGTTAACTGCCAACAAGATGGCGGTTAATTTGCATACGTAGGCACAATGCAGGGAGGCGAAAGGGATAGCAGGAAGAAGCCCCCTGCCACTGACAGTGATCGGAAACCCAGGGGGGAGCTAAGAGCTGGGGGGCAGGGCAAAGGCGGCCCTTGGGCCGCCTTTGCCCTGCCCCCCAGCCATGATCAGAGAATCAGGCCTTTTCCACCCTGGCCAGTGATAGCAGGAAGTAGGGGTGGAGCCAGCGATGGGAGCTGGGCATGGTCGAAGCTGGCAGTCCCAGGAGCTAGGGGCCCCTTGCCTTGGCCTAAAGCGGAGCCCACGATCGTGGGGCCGCTGCAGCTGTGGGTCCCCACTGCCCGGGCCGAACGCCTCAGCCAGAGGTGTCCTGCAGGGGCAGGGGCGGAGCCCGCGCGATCGCGGCGCCCCCCCCCCCCCCCCGCTGCCACTGCAGGTCCCCGCTGCCCGGGCCAGATGCCTAGGCCAGAGGCATCAGGCCTGGGCAAGGGGCCGATCCTGCGATTGGAGGGTGATGGGGGTCAACGCCTGAGGGTTCCCAATATGTGAGAGGGGGCAGGCTGGGCTGAGGGACACTCCCCCCCGCCCCACACCCAGTGCACGAATTTCGTGCACCGGGCCCCTAGTCTATTATATAGGCAAGCATCTTTGGAAAACATAATCCACCATATTGTACTATTACCTCATCTCTCTAATGAACAGCCATGCCATATGTACGAATGTTTTGATATTGACAATGTTCACAATTCAGGGGAGGTTGCTACTGGCATCTAGTAGTTAGAGGCTAGGGATGCTGCTAAACATTCTACAATGCACAGAGCAGCCCCCACCCCTCCAGCCCCACCACCACCCTGCCACACACACACACACACACACACACATGCGCACGCGCGTGCATAGAAAGAATTTGCCTTAATAGAAGTTGAGAAAATCTGTCTTCGAGTATTCATACTCTACAAGAATCCTATATAATAAAAGCCTAATATGCAAATTGTCCCCTCGGGTGGTCGTTTGACCGAGAGTTTGACTGCTTGCTACAATGTGCGCTGACCACCAGGGGGCAACACAGAACATGGTGGACATCAGCAACACAGTGCTGGCAGAGGGTGGCAGTGAAGGCTCCAATGGGCCCCAGTGACAGTGGGACTGCGGTTGGATGGTAGAGCAGGTGAGCGAGCAGTACCAAGCCAAGGTGAGTGCTAGTGGGGGTCTGATCGCCCTGATGATCACCCTGCAGATGGCAACCAGTGGTGGTGGAAGGGGGCAGAGCCACTGCCTGGCTCCCAGGTGCTTAGGGAGCTGGGCAGGGGGGGCAAAGGAGGGTCCTGACCCCGACTGATCACCCCGCAGGTGGGATGATGGAACAGGTGAGGGGGCAGCGCCAAGCCATGGCGGGGTGCCAGGTGGGGCTGCAAGCCTGAGGGTGCGAACTGGGGCCCAATCTCTGCAGGCCACCCTGAGGGATCCCACCTGTGCACAAATTTGTGCCCCGGGCCTCTAGTTTAGAATAATTAGAGGATAGAGCAGCAGTTCTCAACCTGTGGGTCGCGACCCCTTTGGGGGTCGAACGACCCCTTTCACAGGGGTCGCCTAAGACCATCGGAAAACACATATATAATTACATATTGTTTTTGTGATTAATCACTATGCTTTAATTATGTTCAATTTGTAACAATGAAATTGGGGGTCACCACAACATGAGGAACTGTATTAAAGGGTTGTGGCATTAGGAAGGTTGAGAACCACTGGGATAGAGGGATCTATAGAAAACATCAAAATTCTGAAAGTCTTCCTACTGAATCATTCTATTCAATATTTAGTATTATGTACTATTTGTGGTCTACAAATAACAAAGGTCATTACTTAGGCAAATTTTGATTCCAAATATGATACATTGAACATCAACCTTCACTGGACACAAATAAATGGAAATGTATCCCCTGTTCATGGATCAGAAGAATTAATATTATTAGAATATCCATACTACTTAAAGCCATCTGTAAATTCAATGCAATCCCTATCAAAATCTCAATGGCATTTTCCACAGAAATAGGAAAAAGCTCAAGCAACAAAAGCAGAAATTAATAAGTGGAATTATGTCAAACTAAAAAACTCTGCACAGCAAAAGAAATACTAAACACAATGAAATGGCAATCTAGAAAATGGGAGAAAATATTTGGAAATCATATACTTGGTAAGAGGTTAAAATCCAAAATATGTAGAGAATCCATATAGTTCAATAATAAACAAAATAAACAATCCAATTAAAAACGGGCAGAGGAACTAAATAGACATTTTTCCAGAGAAGACATATAAGTGGCCAACAGGTATGTGAACAGATGCTCAACATCATTTTAAAATATATATATTTTATTGATTTTTTTACAGAGAGGAAGGGAGAGGGATACAGAGTTAGAAACATCGATGAGAGAGAAACATCGATCAGCTGCCTCCTGCACACTCTCTACTGGGGATGTGCCCACAACCAAGGTACATGCCCTTGACCAGAATTGAACCTGGGACCCTTGAGTCTGCAGGCTGATGCTCTATCCACTGAGCAAAACCGGATAGGGCTCATTAATCATCAGAGAAATGCAAGTCAAAATCACAAGGAGATTTCACCTCATACATGTCAGAATTGCTATCATTGAAATGATAAGAGATGACAAGTGTTGCCGAGGATGTGGAGAAAAGCCCACCCTTGTGCACTGCTGGTGGCAATGTAAAGTGGGTCCTCGATTAAAAAAAAAGAAGAAAGAGCAAGCTACCATATGACCCAGCAACCTCACTTCTGGGGTATATACTCATATATTCAAAGGACATGAAGTCAGTATCTCAAAAATATATCTACACTGCAATATTCATTATAGCATTATTCTTAATAGCCAAGATATGAAAAGAACCTAAGTGTCCATCAACAGATGAATGGCTAACGAAGATGTGGTACATATGCACAATGGAATACTAATCACCCTGAGAAAAAAGGAAATCCTGCCATTTATGACAATATGGATGGACCTACCAGGCATTGAGCTAAGTGAACTAAGTCAGACAGAGAAAGACAAATACTGTGTGATATCACATACATGTGGAATCTAAAGAAGCTGAACTTATAAAAAAGGAGAGTAGAATGGTGGTTACCAGGGGCGTGGAGGTGGAAAAAACAGGAAGATTTGGGTCAAAGGATAAAAACCTTTTATTATAAAACTAGAGGCCTGATGCACGAAATTCGTGCAAGGGGCTCAGCCCTCGCAGCACCAGCTTCGACCAGAAGGACGTCCGGAAGGTCATTCAGCTGTCAGGTCTAATTAGCACATTATGCCTTTATTATTATAGATGCATAAGTTTTGGGGATCTAATATACGGTACAACATGGTGATTATAGTTAACAATACTGTATTATGTACGCGAGTATCTTAAATATTCTCACCACAAAAAGAAATGATAATTATGTGAGGTGATGAAGTGGTGAGTGTCACTATGGAGGTGATCATTTCACAGTGTCACTATGGAGGTAATCATTTCACAGTATATGTTATCAACACATGTTGTACACTTTAAACTACATAATGTTGCATGTCAAATATATCTCAAAAAAAGCTGAAAATATAAAAAAAAAACTTCTCAGTAAACAAAACGAGTTTATTAAATGTATATTCCATGATTTTTACATAACTTATAGCTCTACACTTAGAGGGCATTTTTGTCATGGACTTTTATACCCTTTGTGTGGGAAATCACTTTCTGTATTACTTGGAAGAATATTTGTCTTAAAATGTATTTTTGTTAGGTCTTAATCACCTTCTCCCCTATTCTGAAATCTAAGCTTAGAGGAAATCAACAATTTTAATGTAGGCCGTGAAGAGATGTAATTCCCTTAAGAACCCATGCATACCCTGTGAACCTGTTTTTGCGGCTTCTCCTTTTTCGCATTGGTCATTCACTAAGCATAAAGAGCCATCTAATGTTTAGGCGCCAGCTCTCTAATAAAGATGAAACTGGCAGGTTCCCCCCTCCTCTCCACAGTATGCCTCACTGGCCACACACAAAGCAATTACAGCTCACCAGTCAGCTCTTTTTCATGTGATAACATCAGCAATTTTGCTCAAGGCTTCTTTTTTGATGAACAATAGCAGAAATAATGGCCTAATTCACTTTAAAGAACTATTTGCTTTCTCCAAAAACAATTCAATATTAACCAAAGTTCTTCCTAATTAAACCAAGGTCATCCAATTATGCATTTTAATACTACGAGGCTTTTTAACAATATCAAAGTGAAAGAGATTTATTAGAAAAATCTTTAAAACAGGAATTAATGTGAGCTCAGAGGAAGACAAATCCTGATCTGTTTGAATTTGCCATGTTTTAAATATACCTCCAAGTCCTTTATGGATCCCAGGAGAGTCTATTTTGTCTTTCAGGGCTGGTCCTAACACAATTTGACATATCCTCAAGCCTTTCAATGTAATTTGAAGGAAGATACTTGAAATATCCTGTTACTTCAGAGAACAAAGCAACCATGTTGATTTCAACACCAAGAACAATGGAATGAGATAAATTCTTATCTCGTTCCTTGTAGTGCATTTCGGAACTAATCTGGGGTTCACTTTATTTTTTCATCACCCCCTGTAAAATTGCAAATAACTATATCTATCTACATTTGAGGAGAGAGGAGGAAAAACATCTTAATATTTTATCATATTTAAGATAAAATAGTAGCAATAGTTATGCAATAGAAAACTGCTTTTCACCCTGGGGCTGGGGAGAAGGTGATAAACTCTTTGTAAACATAATTCCACTAGAGGGCAGTGCATCCCAGTGGAGGGTCATGGCACAATGTCCCAGGATGTTAAATTAAGACTAGCAAACGTGGAAAATGTATGGAATATAATGCTAAGTGAGAAAAAATTAGAATTCAAATACTCTGTAAAAATTATGTATGCTTGTGGACAAGAATCATATAATAGTTGCCGAAACCGGTTTGGCTCAGTGGATAGAGCGTCAGCCTGCGGACTGAAAGGTCCCAGGTTTGATTCCGGTCAAGGGCACATCCCCAGTAGGGGGTGTGCAAGAGGCAGCTGATCAATGTCTCTCTCTCTCATTGATGCTTCTAACTCTCTATCTCTCTCCCTTCCTCCCTGTAAAAAATCAATAAAATATATTTTTTTTAAAAAAGAATCATATAATAGTTAAGAACGGTAATAATGATAATGGAAAAACAAATACTGAAAAGAAGTATAGGAAAACTAAAATAATTTTAGTTATTGAACTGAGTAGTTTATAGGTTACTTGTTCATTTTATCTTATTGAAAATTACATTGGAGTGTTTGAGGTGGAACATAGTTTTAATTGAATTTAAATGAAATTATTCTCTGATAAATATTCTATTTTTTTCTAATATCCTATCTTCAGCACTTAAAATTCAGAGGGAATTTTTTTCATGATGTTACAAAAATGTTATTTTTCTCATTTAAAAAAAAATTTCTTTATTGGTTAAGGTATTACAAATGTGTCCTCATCCCTGCATTAACCCCCAACCTCCCCCCGCCCCACTCATGCTCTCATCCCCCTGTTGTCCATGTCCATTGGTTTGGCTTATATGCATGCATACAAGTACTTTGGTTGAGCTCTTCCCCTTACCCACATCCTCCCCTACTTTCCCTCTGGGGATTGATAGTCTGATCGTTGTTTCTCTGTCTTTGGATCTGTCCCTGCTCATCAGTCTATGTTATTTTTCTCATTTTAATGTTTAAAATATTATCACATTTTTGCTATTTATTTTCATTTTCTAACTGAATATTCTGTCAACACACCAAAGAAAAATGGAATATATAGATAATTTGTCTTTTAATGCTTTTAAATATCATTCTGTATGAGCTATGTAGCCTCAGGGAGGGCACAGTATATTTCTCTTAGAACTCTCAGTGTAAAAAGAATTTTATCTGATGAAAAATAGAAATACTTACTAGATTGTCATATATGCCAATTACTTATTACAAAATGATTTTTTTACATCTGAGTTCCAGTAATCTTTTAGAAGTTCCATTACAGAGGCAAATATGGCAGAGTAACAAGGCTAAAATAGTCTATCACTGACAATGAAAGTTCATATAGAAATAAAAATTTAATGCTCCTGAAATTATAGTGTGAGTCAAACTGGAAATATTTAATTTATGAAACTTTGATATATTTATTGTTCACTCTGTTCTTGGTCTTTTAAAAGTAGCTGACTCACCACCATCCATTATATAAAAAACATCAAATAAAAGCCAGTCCCAGGCAATAGGTGCCATCGCAGGCATTTGCCTAGAGTCCCGTGGTCGGCAAACTGCGGCTCGTGAGCCACATGCGGCTCTTTGGCCCCTTGAGTGTGGCTCTTCCTAAGCCTTAGGAGTACCCTAATTAAGTTAATAACAGTGTACCTACCTATATAGTTTAACTTTAAAAAATTTGGCTCTCAAAAGAAATTTCAGTCGTTGTACTGTTGATATTTGGCTCTGTTGACTAATGAGTTTGCTGACCACTGGAGACTATTATCATTCCTACATCATAGCCATTACCAATGTTACTAAGATGACCACCATTACCAACATCACCACCATCACAATATCTTCACCGTCAGTGTTACTTCTTTTTTATATATAAATATATTTTTATGATTTCAAAGGGGAAGAGAGAGGGAGAGAGAGATAGAAACATCAATGGTGAGAGAGAGAATCATTGATTGGCTGCCTCCTGCATGCCTCCTACTGGGGATCGAGCCTGAAAGCCGGGCATGTGCCCTTGGCTGGAATCGAACCTGGGACTCTTCAGTTCACAGGCCAACACTCTATCCACTGAGCCAAACCAGTCAGAGCCACCATTACTTCTTTTACCCTGACTAACTCATTGTACACTGTTTTCATCTCCTATTTATTTGATCCCAGCTGGCCAGTTTAATAAAGAAGGAAATTGATTAAGGATTTCCTGTACCTTGTATTCTAATCTCAGGTTATTATATTCTTATGAAACTAAGAGTGGCAGGTAACCACTTCCATATCTAAACCAGGATAGACTCTTGAAATAGGCTCATGATGACCACTAGGAAATATCATCAGACCAGGAAGCCAAGGAGCTATCCTTCTGCCTACTTGCCTATCACAACTGTGCTGTGGTGGATCCCAAGGCAAGTGCTCATCATGGTGTATTCCAGAAAACAAAGGCCTCTGCAAGTATAAAGAATAAGAAACTTGATGTACTATATAAAATAAGACAACAGCGCCAGTTTGGTTCAATGGATAGATTGTCGGCCTGCGGACTGAAGGGTCCTGGGTTCGATTTTGGTCAAGGGCACATACCTCAGTTGCAGGCTCCATCCCCAGCTCTGGTTGGGGATGTGTGTGGGAGGCAACCAATTGATGTGTCTCCCTCACATCAATGTTTCTCTCTCTGTCCTTCCCGCTCTCTTCCACTCTCTTTCTAAACATCAATGGAAAAATATCCTTGGGTGAGGATTAACAGAAAAAGAAAATGTGACAGCAGCTTCAACTTAATTATCCTCTGATCCTTGCCCTTCTGGCGATCCTGACCTACATCCAAGAATCTTGATCAGTTTAGCAAGGATAATAATTTTCTTAATTAAAGGATTTTGCTCAATATTCTGTATCCAAAAGTTATTGCATAATAAGAACCACCTGAAGAAGACTAATTTTTTTTTCTTTGAAACAAGTTCTAGAGGCTTGGAATGTAATTTGAAAACTTCTCCAGGTGAGTCTGCTGATTTTCTATGCCTGAGCATCACAGGGTATAGATGACAATTTCATCTCTTCACCAATTCTGGCATCACAGAATTCCCTGATCTGAGTTTCTTTAATGACAATAGAACCACGATGGGCCAGACCAGGAAATAAATCTTTGAAAGCCTAAGATGGAATCCCTGTTTTCTCCTTGCCCAGCTGTGACCCCACCAGGCAGAAAGCTCAATCTAAAATGGATGATAATGGGAAGCCACTAGGTCCTGGAAAATTGTTGGTGCAAGAAATCTTTGGCCATACAACCCCAGTTTTTATCGGACCAAGAAGATGCAGTAGCTCCTACCAGAGCTATGCAAATGAGACCCAGGGGTCAAGGTCTTCAAAGGCCTCTAATCTAGTAGGATGACCGGCTCTGTTTCATAGCTTGAGAGACTATCACCCAGGAACTACCCTAGATGACTCCATCCATTTAGAACCTTAACATGATCACCAAAGGCTTTGGGAGTTAGGGATAGGCTAAGGTGATATAATGATCTGATAGATCACTTCCCTGTTCTCAATATAAATGGGGACATTCTGACCATGGACTTCATTTCAGACTGCCTCCCTCCTATACTTGTGCCTATTTTCAAAAAACATGGATATGCTCCCTCTCCACCACTACCCTCCTCCATCATTTGTATTGGCTACTGCCTCTTTGATTATCAAAGAAATTATCCCTTTCCGTGGAAGAGTCAACCACACAATTTCTGACTCTAGTAATTTCTTTCTATTTTTATTTCATTGGGCATTAAAAGATCTCAAAAATTCCACCTGTATCTTCCCACTTCCCACCCTTTATAAACCATTACCTAATAGTGCACAAAATTTGGGTTCAGATTTCTCCATTTCTAGAGCTGCTGAGACAACACTCCTAGAGCTAAAGGTTGATCTAGTTACCATGACATTTTGATATAATTTACAGGAACCTTTACCCAGAAGGTTACCTTCCACAACAAAATAGGAGCCAGTTTGTACCAGGTTAAGCCACCTACAGTTCAAGAAGACCGGAGTGCTAAAGCACCTGTCAGCAGACATAGAGAAACTCAAAGTGGTAGCTGCCCTGTGACTCCCCTCCCATTGCTAATACCCCGCCTATGCCAAAGACCAGAGGACCTCCGCTAGGAACACTTCTGGATAACAGAAAAGGTTTGCCCCAGCACCCCTCTTCCATGTGCCTCCACCAAAATCTCACTATTCTCTACTGGCCAATGAGCTCCTATTCTCTGTTTCATACTCCAGTGGCAAGCCCCAGTGAACCAAGATTGAGAAGATGTAGTGGGCTCGCAGTGACCTCAAAGCTTGAACCAATGTTTGGTTCACTAGGAAGGGAGTGGCTGAGAGAACAATCATGGAATTCTGCCCTTCCCCTTGGAAACAGAGTACAACAGATCATAAAAAGCGAAATGATCAGTGGGAACCAAAGGAAACACATCCCAGGCTGTCCCTTTAAATGGGTCTGACTTACCAGTACATTGTCCCACAGAGGACAAAGGAAAGCATAGCGCTTACAACAGCATATCTCAAGATTTTCCCGTTGTGTCCTCTTACACATCTGCTCATAACATTTACTTACATCCTCCTCTTTTGTTTTGTGTTTTCATTCAATTACACCAAGTCCCACACCACATCCTTCCATTGCCGCCCACTCCCACACACACCTTGCCTTTATCTGTTAGGTCAGAGGGATTTAAACAAGTTGGGCTGGCCTCGCTCTTCCCTCCTAAGCTTTCCCACTGCGGGTAGGAAATTGAAACTATAGAACTCTAAGACGATGCTTAGTATCTGAGCAAGGTTCTTCCTGTGCAGTTTAATACCTTAGATTCGGGGTAGCTTTGTACTAGGTCTGATTATGGATTTCAGGATAGACCTAAACCACAAAGAAGCTACTTTCCTCATTTCCAGGAAGGCTAAGTTCACTTACGGCAGCAATTAACATCCATCTGTGTTCTTCTATTACTGTGTCTCAGTGTGTGGGTAAGAACTTGGCAGAGTGACAGAGGATATCTTTGTCTTGGGGCAAAAATAATTTAGTAAGGCGATGTGAAGGGAGACAGACAGGTGTTCTTTGAATTAATGATAAGAAAGCTGTCTGGGAGGTTATTAGTAGTATTTTAAATGTGCTGATTCAGATAATGTCTGATTTTTCAGAGGATGACCTTTGAATTCAGCCTTAATTCCTGAAGCAGAAGGTAACCTTACACGAAGCTTTCAAAAACTTCTGAGCTTCATGCCTGGGTTTAATTATCTCTCCCTAGTTGTGAACTTTGGCAAAATTACAGAAGTGCTACTGTCCTGCCAGTAAGCTGGCCATTCCTGTAGAGACTGATAAATCATTCTTGATCTCGCCAGAATTCTCATCACACTTTAGTCATTGATCCATGGAAAGTAAATTAATAGCACAAGTAGGAAGGCAAGGCATATGATATGAGTTATTTGCCAAGTGGGCCACTGACCTGGCATGCATTTGGTGATAGATATTAATACTGGACATGCTTTCAGCATTTAAATTTGGCACATTAATCCAATGGCAGGGACATCAAGCAACTCTCTCCTTTGGGTCACCCCCCCCCACACACACACACACACATCGCACATTGAATCATTACAGTTGAGTCACCTTCTCCTGGAATCGCTCATTAAGCCCTTACATAGAATGATGTGATTTTATATCTAGCCCACTAAACACAGTTTCCATAGGACACATTTAACATAATACAGATAAGTTATGTATTTCACTGCCTGAATATGGCTCAATGGAAATGAGACACTTTTTAAGCAGGATTTAAAAAAACATAGGACATATTAGCAAAAATTATGCTAAGGATGCAAGTACCCACATGAACTAGAATAAAAAAGGAAAAATAACCAGAAAACCAGACTTAGGAGATGGCAAATTAGGTGGCATCTGTTCGACTTGGCAGGATTCCTTGAAATAACTTCACACTATCCCACAGCCAAAGAGGCTTGTTGATGAAATGAGCCTGAATCTCCAGCTAGATCTGAGAACAAACCTCCTCTTGTTTTTCTAGGCTGGACCTCCAACTCCACTGATTATTTCCAGTTAGCCTTTGGCCCTGCCTTGAACTTGACCATGCTTTTGCATTCCTGGTCATGACTTTGGATCCTACCAATGATTACCCAGCTTCTCTGGCCTGGCAGTGAATCCCCAGACTACCTACAAGCACCCTCCTAGCTTGACTATGTTCCTAAGCTTCTCCTCCCAATACATCCTTTACCATAGAGTTCTCCATCAGTTCCACCCAACAGCAACTACTTGTTGGAATTTAAAAGGCACTAGAGAGGTCTCCTTCCTCACTACTTGCTTCTCTAGGGTAGCTTTCCCAACATGTTCATTAGAATTGGCAACTCCCCACTTTGTGCTCCCATTGTACCCTTGTAAAATGTGTTGAATTAATTTGTTTACATGGCTATCTCCCCTGCTCAAGTTATTAATAGCAGATATTAAATATCTTCTAACTTTTTATTTTCCCATTGTCTTGTACAGGGCATTCATGGTACATCATAAGTCTTCAATCAATGCTTGATAAGTGAGTGAATGAGTGCTTTCATAATGTAGTCACCTTTTCTCCAATACAAGTTTGAAGTTCTATTAGCAGTTGAATTATTTCCACTTAAATCACCCTAGAATCACTCACATGTCTATCACTCATGGAAAATATCACATCTACTTCAAGAAATGTCATATGAACTTTCAGTGTCCTCTACTCAAGATAAGAATATTGAATTTATAGAGTACATTTTCATTTATGTGATATTTTTTGAGATAATTAATTGTAATTGACATTGAGAATGTAACTGTGTCTTAGCCACTATTCTTAGTACTTACATATATTGCCTCTATAAATCATTACTACACCCTATGAGGTAGGAACTATTGTTATCTTGAAGAAACTAAATCTAGGATAGTTAAGAAACTTTTCCAAGTTGACAAAGTTAGTAAGTGACAAAACCAGGAATCGACCTATTACCTTGTACCCTGCCAGCACAGCCAAGGGTTCAGTGAGCCTGAGGGGCGGGGGGGTGGCAAAGCATTAAAGAAAAGACAGACAAAGAGAATATAGCTGGGGCTTTGTGGATCTCCTGTGCCTGGATGAGGCCACAGTGAAGGATCCAGCCAGCAAGCTGAGGCTTTATTTTATAGTCAGAGAAAAACAAGGTAGTGGTCAACATAGTTACAATGTTCTTGTGAGTTTCACTTGTTTTGGCAGCACTTGCTGCATCTCCCATAGCCCATTAGCTACCTAGGAAGGATCTAGGGGGCGGCTATAAGGTCAAGCTTAATTATACTAAGAGGGCTCTGCCCTCTAAGCTGGGACTTGTTTGTGGCTCTGCCACAGGTCAGTCTGAGGCTTAACTCTAGAGCCGCTCCCTACAATACCTGATTCCAGAGCCCTGCTCAACCACAACATAGCCCACCTCAGAATAATCTGTTAATCTATCCCAGTGGTTCTCAACCTTCTGGCCCTTTAAATACAGTTCCTCATGTTGTGACCCAACCATAAAATTATTTTCGTTGCTACTTCATAACTGTAATGTTGCTACTGTTATGAATCATAATGTAAATGTCTGATATGCAGGATGGTCTTAGGCGACCCCTGTGAAAGAGTCGTTCGACCGCCAAAGGGGTAGCGACCCACAGGTTGAGAACTGCTGATCTACCCTCAACACCAGACAATGAAGATATACCTTCAAAGACTCTGAAGAGGGAAGTGGAAACCCCGAAAAGCAAAGTTATGGAGTGTAAAGGCAAAGCCTAAAATCTATTCTTGATTCCCTTGCTGGTTCTTTAGTTGAACATTGTACCAGAGGTCTTCTCAATGCAATGGACAAAATAGGGGATGAGAGAACCTTATAATGCTTACACCCAAGTAGATTCCAGGATCTCTATTATCTTTCTTTTTAATGTTAACCTTGAGCTTATTTTCTTAGTTTTTCATTTATTCTAGTTCATCTGCCTTATATTATTCTCTCAGATACCTGACACACACACACATTTACATAGATTTAAGGTAATGGTGTAAATTGGGGAGGAGGATAGTGAATACTGCCAGTGTGTAAGTACCTCTTATCTCTGCCTATCCCTATTCCAGCCATCACTCCCTGACAATTTGAAGAGCACTGCCCTTACAACTCCCAGAAGAAAATAAAAGAATGGCCAATAAGCATATGAAAAAATATTCAACTTAGTAATCAGGCAAGTTAAAACATCAACGAGGTACCATTCCATAGCAGTCAGATTGGCAAAAAGTTTAAAGTCTAATAACACTGAACATGGGGAAATGGGAACTGTCAACCCCTGCTGGTGGGCATGTAAACTAATACAACTACACCAGAGAGTAATTGCACAATATTTAATGAAGGTGAAGTCTGATGATACTCTGTGCCAGAGAAATGTTGCTTCCAAATGTATCTTTAGAGAAACTCTCCCACATGCATCTTCAGGGATGTCATTTGAAGTATTATTTTTCATTAAAAAAAAATTAGAAGCATAAATGTATATTAATAAGAAAATGGGTAAATACATTTACATATGTTTAAATGATGGAATCCTATGTAGCAGTGAGAAAAGCAAGTTAGTGCATGACATGCCATACAGTATGATGACATTTATATAAACGTTGAAAACACACAATTCTAAATATTTTTAGAGATATGCACCTATAGAACATAAGCATAAATGTATGCACAGGAAGGATACACATCAATGTAGGCATTATGGTTGCCTCTACAATAACAGAGATAAATAGGACTTGTGTTGTGAACAAAAGGACCACATGTTTAATATTTTCTTTCTTTTAAAAACTAGTTTGAAGCAAATATGAGAAAATAAAATGTGTGATTTCTAGATAGTCACTATTCAGAGGTTTCTGATGTTACTCTTTTGCTTTTCTATATGTTTAAAATATTTCAGTAGAAAAACAAACACTCTAGTTTCAAAAGAGTTATTCAGAGCCTAGTAAGAGAGGCTGCAATTAAGGACAAAGAGGTTTGAGGACATAAACGGACGCAGACAGCTCCGATGCTCCGGAGACTGTGAATTACTGTCAAAGCCCGGCTATGCATCAGCTAAACGGAGGGCGGTTCCTCTTCAAGGCCAGCCATGGTTATTTCCCAGCAAGAAGGATAGTTTGGACCTGTCAGACTACCTTTTATTTCTCTGAGGTCAGGTAGAGTTTCTGTGATTCACATTCTAATATCGCCTTTCTTTGGTAAATCTTGCCACCCACACAGGCATGAGAGGAAAAAATATTAAAGCAAAATTCAATTTCCACGGACTACAAAACAAAATTCCTTAAGTGAGCCAAGCCAAATCCTTCGGGTGCAGAATTCTTATTTCCTTTGTGGTCTTTTTACATCTTGCTGCTAAAAAGACTTTAAAGGTTTATTTTTTGAGGATTTGGGAGCCAAGTTGAAGAGCTGTTCCGAAGATGGGACAATTTTAGTATGAATAGGGATAATATATATCTATAGGAGGTCTAAACACATCAAATAATGTTTAAATCCATGAGTTCAGTTTCTCTCTCTCTCTCTCTCTCTCTCTCTCTCACACACACACACACACACACACACACACACACACACACACACCTAGTTGGTCACCTTGAAGATGCTATTCATTTTTTAAAATTGATAAATAAAAGGAAAGAACTATTTATTCAGCCTTCCCTATATGAACTATATTACTATATAATCAAACAATAGATGAGGCATAGTTTCTCTTTATAAATGATTTCCAACAAATAAATGGAAAAGGAAAGTGAGACTACAACCATTGCCATTTTATAACCCCTAAAAAATTAAATCATCTGAATATTAAGCATTCATAACTGCTCAGGGCACAAAAAGAGGGACAAGCAGACATTACTTGCCTCCTGGTGAAGTACCACCACCTGTGAAATAATCTTGCTAAAAAAATAAAATCTAATTCTAATGAAGCTCAAATTCCACATACCAATTTACAAGAATACAAGGGAAATGTTAAAAGGGAAATGTAATCAGCAAAAACCCAGGCCGTAGGCCACTACCAGAGAAATCATGTTTCTACAACAAGTAATCACAAAGAAAAAAAGAGAGAGATGAAAAGGAGCTGTCAATTAAGAGACTCTGAGGCAAACCTTTAAAAAACAGGCAAAAGTAAATTATAGATTTTAGTTTAGATTTAGCACATTGTATGGAAAAATAAGGAAGCAAATATTATAAGGTCAAGATAATGTTTATTCTTGAGGGAAGCATGAGTACAGATTGGGACAGGACACATGTAGGAAGACCTGACTTCTGACATGAATGGAATTACCCTTACACAGTCATTTATTGAGTGTTATAGGACACTGGTTGATAACAAAATGATGAGGAGAAAAATAATAATATATTAATTTGCCTCAAGTGGAACTTCAATAGATCTGTAATTGCATGATTTCTATCAAAAGCTTTGAGAGCACATCAAGTAATTATGAAAACAGTGTTAAAAGAAGGGAATACAGTGGCAATTATATTCCACTTGGCTGGAATGTAATTTAATTTGCTACATGTAAATACCATGCATACCTGCCATGTGCTATTTATCAAGAGAAGCCTGAAACCTTGTCTCTTATCATGTCACTAAGAGGCAAAACATAAAAAGATAAACATAAGCCCCTTAACATCTTAATCTGCAAAAATACAGGAATTCAGGTCAGAAAAAGAACTTGAACTCTTTTTTTATGCCATAGAACAAAATTAAAATTCATTTCCACCTTTTAGCATATACTTTGCCGCAAAGTCAGACACAATGTAATATGTCATATCCTAATTTCTTACAGAGTTAATAAATCACACCTATTACAGAGTGAAAAGCAAACAACATGAATTCATTGTTAATTAGGGAACAGTCATATATCGTCTTCATTTGTTACTGACATTAAGGAGTGTATTTAAAAGAAACTTTATAATACAGGAATTATATAATTTTGCTTCAATACATTCAATTATAATACATCATAAAATTATTAAAAAAGTAAATCCAAAAAAAGGATTTGTAAGATTATATATTTCTGTGAAAAGGATTCCAGAATTTCTCTTTTAAAGGCAGAAAGAGGAGGAGCCTGGCAAATGCAGGTCTAAAGGAGAATAACTCCCCTTCTTAGTTTATGTGTAGGATCTTTCATAATCTGACCCCACCTATCCTCCTGCTTCTTCCTACTCCAGCTAATTTATCCCCACAATCTTTGGGGGCACAAAAACCTCTATGGCCCTAAGTGTCATAATATGTTCCAAACCCACCCAATCTTCCCACAACTCTATCCTGTGCCTATTCTCTCCTGCCATTTTTCTCTAATTACAGTGATAAACTCCTATTCATATATCAGGTCCAGTGCAAATGTCCAACAGAGTTAATCAATCTGTGGTCTCTCAACCTGAATCTTGATGTCTGTAACTGCAAGTACTGTACCATATTATAACATCATTTTAAACATCCAGGGTTGTCAGATAAAATACAGGGTGGCCAGTTGAATTTGAATTTCAGATTTATAAAAAAACCAAATAATTTTCAGTAGAAGCATATCCCACGCAATATTTGGGATACACTTATACTAAAAATTTTTATTTGTTGCTCATCTGAATTTCAATTTCAACTGGGCTCCTATATTTTCATTTGTTAAATCTGGCAACCCTGATCTCTCTCAACCATAAGATCATAAGCAAATTAATAGTAGGAACAGTATTCTTCTTTATGTCCTCATAATGCTGGGTATATTTCTATAGTTTTCATTAAATGTGCACTGAATGAATAAATGAATGAAGTGAGAGTCTTGGGCGAGCACTTTGTGAAATCAACACTGCTATTTATTCAGCAAATACCTATTGAGCACATATACTGTTTCATGCACTATCCTAATAGCAGCAATAAAGCACTTTTAAATATGCACCAACAATCTAACATTGCAGCTTTTAAATAACGTTTCCAAGGCCTTCAAGTAATGGATGTTCAGGAGGTTGAATGGCTGTATCTGGTCCTTGATCTATACTGTTTAATTGTCCTGATTGACCACAAACCAAACAAAGACCCTGTTCTTGTGGAGTTTAGTGGAGATAGATAGATGACAAGGCAGTAAGCACATACATAAATCATTTCAGACAGTTATAAAAGTGCTATGAAAACAACCATATAGGGTAAGGTGATGAAGAGTTAGTAAAGGCTTCTCTGAGGAGGCAACATTTGAGGTGAGTGCTCACTGATGAGAAGGAGCCAGTCTGTGACAATATGGGAAAGAACATCAGAGCAAAGACACAGCAAGTCAACAATAGGAAGAGGAACAACTAGTGTGAGACATAGAAAAAGAGCCTCAAACTGCAAATCAAGAGTGCTCGAGCGAGAGAGAGAGAGAGAGAGAGAGAGAGAGAGAGAGAGAGAGAGAGAGAGAGAGAGAGAGAGAAAAGCACGCTCATTATCATTAGCATTCAGGTAAATACAAATTAGGACCCCAATAACATATCACCACACTTGCACTAGAGAAACAAAAATCGAAAAGTCTGACAATAGCAAGTGCTGATGAGGACGTGGAAGCACTGAAAATCTCATGCACAGCTGGTGGAATGTAAAACAGCACAACCACTTTGTAAACGGTTCATCAGTTTTCTTTAAAGTTAAAAATATATTTATCACACAATTGTGTGGATGCATGTATGGCAAAGAGAAATGAAAATGTATGTCCATGCCAAAACCGGTTTGGCTCAGTGGATAGAGTGTCGGCCTGCGGACTGAAGGGTCCCGGGTTCGATTCCGGTCAAGGGCATGTGCCTGGGTTGCGGGCACATCCCCAGTGGGAGATGTGCAGGAGGCAGCTGATCGATGTTTCTCTCTCATCAATGTTTCTAACTCTCTATCTCTCTCCCTTTCTCTCTGTAAAAAATCAATAAAATATATTTAAAAAAAAAAAAAGAAAATGTATGTCCAAACAAAGACTGCACACCAACGTTCATATTAGCTTTATTTATTTATTTTTAAAGATATTCTTTTTTAATATATATTTTTACTGATTTCAGAGAGGAATGGAGAGGGAGAGAGAGATAGAAACATCAATGATGAGAGAGAATCATTGAATGGCTGCTTCCTGCACGGCCTTTACTGGGGATCTAGTTCACAGCCTGGGCATATGCTTTGACTGGAATCAAACCTGGGACCCTTCAGTCCATAGACTGACTCTCTCTATCCACTAAGCCAAAAACAGCTAGGGCCATATTAGCTATACTGATAGCAGCAAATCACTGCAAACAGCTCTACTCTCCAAGAACAGGTGAATGAATCAACTCATTGTGGTATCTTTGTACAATGGAATACATCTCAATAATCAAAGAAACAATATTAATGCACACAATGACAATGATAAATCTCAAGAACATTATGCTGAGTCAAATAAGTTGGACACTATAGTGGATGCTATATGATTCCATTTATATGAAACTCTAGACAGGCCAAACTAATGCACAGTGACAGAAAGCAGATTGGCAGTGGCCTGGGGCAGAAGTAGTGGTGCGGTAAGGGAATTAACTGCAAAGGGCAAGAAGAAACATTTTGAAGTGATGGGAATATTTCCTATTGTGACTGTAGTGGTGGCTTTAGTGCTTGTATAAATTGTGTGTTAAAACCCATCCAACTTATATTTAACATGGGTACATCTTATTATATGTTAATTACAGTTCAGTAAAGTTGATAGTTTTTAAACTGCTAGAAGAAACTATGTATTAAATTGCTAAAAGGATTCAGAATTTAGGATGGAGGAAAAAAATTTATCATGTTAAGGTACCCAGAGAGGATTATGATATCTGGAACAAGGATTTTAAAGAGCAGAGGAGCCAGCCCAGGGAGAGGAAATCACAGCAGCAAAGCACAAGAGTAGGAAATTCACACCGTGGAGGAAAAAAAAACAAAACAAAGATTTCTATGTTTTGAGGTTGATTTTTATGACAAAGTAATGTTGCTGAGAATTTGGGCTTTATTATTTTCTCATCATTGTTCAGCAGCAATAAAGCACTAATGCACAAACAATTAACTACTGAAGCTTTTAAGTAATGTTTCTCAAGCTTTCGCCTAATGGGTTTTCAGGGGGTCGAATGGTTGTGTCTAGTCTTTGACCTACACTGTTTAATTATCCTATCGACTGACTCGTGAAATTCTATCATGCGCAGTGGTGTGCTATAAATGAAGCTTTGTTCCTTTTGTGAAATTCAGACCTTGCTGCCTTTCCTCCTGGCTCGTGATCAAGAATCCGGCTGCATCTTCTCCCGCTGCCTGAGATAGAAACCTGACAAATGACCATGAAAATGACAGTATATTTTATCAGAAATCCACATGAGCTCCTCTGATATAAGATTTTTTTTTTAATCCTCACTGGAGGATATTTTTTTCATTGATTTCTAGAGAGAGTGGAAGGGAGGGAAAAGGGGGGAGAGAGAGAGAGAGAGAAACATTGACGTGAGACACATCAGTTAGTTGCCTCTCACATGCACTCCTACCAAGGCTGGGGAACCTGCAACTGAGGTTTTGTCCTTGACCTGGAATTGAACCCACAACCTTTCAGTCTGCAGGCTGATGCTCCAACCACTGAGCAAAACTGGCTAGAGTGGGTTTGTGTGTTTTTTCATTGAAATAGGACAGATATTAAGGTGCATAATGTGTACTAATCTTAGGTATAGAGCTCAAGGATTATCCTATATAATAAAAGGCTAATAATATGCAAATCAACCAAACAGCGGAACAACCTGTCACTATGACATGCACTGACCACCAGGGGGCAGACGCTCAATGCAGGAGCTGCCAACTGGTGGTCAGTGTGCTTCAGAAGCCGGCTCACAGCTGGCAAGTGCAGTGGCGGTGATGGGAGCCTCATCCGCCTCTATGGCAGCGCTAAGGACCCCTGGGGGGTCCTGGACTGCGAGAGGCCATAGGCTGGGCTGAAGGGACCACCCTCCCCCCAGTGCACAAATGTCGTGCACCAGGCCTCTAATATATTATATGTATCTCCATGTAGTCACCCCCAGGTAGAGAATATTTCCAACACCCTGTAAAGTTTCTTGGTGCCCATTCCCAAGTAATACCACAGCTGTCACCTGCTCTTCTCCTTCAGAGGTAACCTCTATTCTGGCTTCTATGTCTATAGATTAGTCTTGCCTGTTCTTGAACTTTTTATAGTTCTTGAGTATATCATACAGCGTGTTCTCATCTGCATCTGCCTTCTTTCACTCATCATTATGTCTGTAAAAATTTATTCATGCTATTGTGTGTAGTTTATTGATTTTTTATTGCTGAGTAGTTTTCATTTTATAAGCATACCATAATTTATCCACTCTTTTGTTGAAGGTGAGCACCCAAGCCATCTACTTTCATACAGCTCACTTCCTACATTAACATAGCTTTACTATTCCACTGACATCATCAGTATAATTTTACTATTTTAGGAAACTCTTATCCAGAAAGATGAACACTGCTCATTCTAGGAACTTCCTGAAAAAAACTCTTCAACAGAAAGCATCAAACAATCATTTACACTCCTGTTCTCCTTAAACCTTTTCCTTGCCTTGCTGTGTCCATCAATCCTAAATTATTATATCACTACCCTTACCCAGTCCTAACCAAAACTCATTCCCTTACAATGGAAGATTCACTTTAAAGCCAACTTCACAATTTCATAAATATCTTGACTTTGCCCTTTGCAATCTGAGACACTAAGAAGAATTTGTCAAGATAGTTCTTGACTTTACCTTATCAACAGGTGATTTGGGTAGCAATTTAGGGAGCCAGGATTCAATAAGAGGCATTGGCTTCTCATTTCTGGCTTTTATAAATAAAGATTCTGTAAACATTTTTGTACATTCCTGTTGTTGTGTTAATCCTCATCCAAGGATACATTTTTTTCCATTGATTTTTTTAGAGAGAATGGAAGGGAGGTAAGGAGAGAGAGAGAGAGAGAGAGAGAGAGAGAGAGAGAGAGAGAGAGAGAGAAATTGATGTGGGAGAGACACATCAATTGGTTGCCTCCCACACACACCCAGATTGAACCTGCAACCCAGGTATATGCTCTTGACCAGGGATCAAACCCATGATCATTTGGTGTGCAGGCCAATGCTCTAATCACCGAGCTACACCAGCCAGGACTTGTACATGATTTTTCAAATGTACGTATTAACTCATTTCTCTTAGGTAGATAGTCTGGAGTGAAATTGTGTGCCTGTATTCTAATATACTTAAATGGTATCACGTTATATAGCTCACTGTAAAAATTTGGAGATTTCACATAAAATCGAGCTTTTCAGCTTTTCTTGAAAAACTGAAAGCCTTGGCAATACCAGATCAGCATTCATTCATTTTCAGTTGTCTAGACTTGAATAGAAGCTACCTATCTACACACTTTCCTCAGTGAGTCATCTGTCCGCCTGAGTGGAAATTTTAGTTGATAACCTCTATTCTAACCATAGACTTGGAAGGAACTTTAAACTCTTATTAATTCTATTACAGATAACTAAGAGCAGGTTTTGCTGGGGGACTAGCACCATCAGAGTCTAAGGAAGCAGGCCCCTCTCCCACTGAAGCTGGGAGGTGGCAAGGACAGAGAGCAAGGATGGCTTAGGACATCTTGATCTATTTTGCAATTCAATCCAGAACAATGCTTTCCAGATAGAGACTAGTAGAGCAGTAGCAAAATGAGAGGCAAGATTACTCAAAAAGACCTAGGTCAATTTCCGTTACTCGTTGTCGTCATAAAAACACTTAGGGAACATTTTTATTTTTTTTTTTGCATTTAGGGGGTTGCAGATGCAAAGAAGAATTAACATCTAATTGAGAGTACTTTACATCATCAAAAGAAATTAGTCATTAAAGATTAATATGGCTTCTCTAGTCGGTAGAGGAACAGAGAAGAACAGAAATCAAAGACACACAATCAATGGGGCCCACTAGCACCAAGGGCTGGACAACTCTGCTAATTGAAAAAAAATCTTCCTTCCTCAGAATGGTGTGTGTGTTTTTTCCTGCCTGGAAAGAAAATGTCTTTGTTTAGGGATGCATGTCTGCACTTAGAATAATAGGCCAATTAACAAAAGGAAGTTGTCTGTCTGTACCTCGCACAGAGAATTGCAAAAGGGAAGCCACTCCCTACCATCACGCAATCATCCAGGGGAGGGAGAAGTTGACTCTTTACCTTCCTTCCTTATAAACTTGTGCTGAAATGGCTTAACCCTCCCATAAATAAAATCTGCCTCTATCTGCTCGGTCTAACAAGATAATCGTAGGACAACTGGATAATCCATGGGGCAAGAAAGGGAGGCTTAAATCGCCTCATCCTCATGCTGGCTCAGCCCATCATATGTACCAAACCTCAGAAACTCCAGCCCTGGGCACAGAAGGAGTAGGCTGGCTAGCAGAACAGAGGGAAAGACACGGGATCTGGGGGCAGCTGTGGTAGCATGGAGTCTTCTCCTTGCCCCTGTGGCTGAAACGATACTGCCTTCTGAAATGGGAAGGGAGGGAGACCATACATCTGGGTTGCACTTGCATTAAGAGCCAAATAGATCATACCCACCATCATTTGTCAAAGAGCTTGATGTGACTCAAATGACTCCATCAGATGTCACTTGTGAAGACAGATAAATGAGAGGGCTCTTTACATAAGGCTAATTGTTAGCTGCCCAGAATAATCTGGCCTGATCCTCAATGATTCAGGCCAGAGCCTGCTGCTTTTAACCCTCTCCCCAGAGCAAGACAGCTGCCCAGGCTACAAGACAGCGGGATCTCCCAGGCAACAAGCCCTGAATCTCCACCTCCAGTCTCTACTCGGCCTCTCTTTCTCTGATCCCCTGTAATGCCTTCCCAGGTTCCCACTGAGCCTTTTCCATGTCCAGCTTCAGTCCACCTGGGATCTCATATTTCAAACCACAGATTTGTGTTCTACTTCATCACCAGTTTCCTTTGTTTCGGGTTCAGGTTCTAAGAATGTCTACCATTCAGCCTGACCTCCATGGATCTCCTTTCAAGACTTGTCTCAGTAATCACCCAGGTCGAGTTTCCTACTTCCCATGTAGATGTTAGAAAATAAAAATAAAAAAATGAAAAGCATCTCAAGATATTCCTCCAAATTAAATTGAAAGTATGCAGTTCTTTACATAATTTTTGCTATTGCTTAAAAAATTGTTTGGGCTGCTTCTTTATGCCAACCACAGAGTTGTTAGTTTGGGCATTATCTGATGGAATTGGCATATCCATGTTTCTAGGGATATATCCTCAACAAGCTAATGCTTGGAATAGTTCAGAAGGTTAGAGTTATAAGATCATTTACATTTAAAAATTGTGAAATATAAGCCAATTTCCTGAGCTACCTCGGTTATCATCTCTAGTGGACAAAAATCAAGCAAGACCTTTAGAGATGAGTTTGTGGGAAATGTTAAGGATATAAAACACATTTACTGGTAGGAGATATTAGAAAGGCATCATAGAGAGAATTAGGTTTAATGTCCTCCATTTTCTGTGCAATGACCTGTGGCTACTACCCCTTAAAAACACATCAGTTTCAGCAGAAGATATTTCTTGAGGTTATAAACACTCTTAAACATTTACATTGTGCACTGCAATTTAGTAAATTCATTCAGCTTGATTTCTCTGTGGAATCAACCTAGTAACCCACATGTAGAAGCACTGGATGATGCTGGTCTCCAGACTGAGCAACCCCGTGGAATCAGGTGACGTAAGTGTACTATAGTTTCTCCCCTGACTAATTCTGTGATGTTATGAGAGTCACAACTTCTTGGAGCCTCCCTTTGCAATCTGTCATGTTAACCAAGAGGTCCAACACTCTAAATCTTTTCAGATCTGACATTCCATGACCCCATTAATCTTCCATCACACTAGTTATACATCACCAAACTGAAATGCCTTTGGGGCCAGGCCAAATGAATGAAGTAGCTAAATATGGTGATGGGCAACGGGGAGGGTCTCAGGAAGGCAGGACTTTAACACCAACTTCCATAATCTCCATTACATTTCCCCATTCTCAGATATGGACAACTGTTTTTTTCATCTCGTATAAAGTGCAAAGGAAGCACCGACTCCAAACAGGGCCCTTGGTCCTAGCAAATCCCTTCTAACCATAATGTCATGCCCAAGCCCCTGCATTATAAAAACTGGAGCTTCAGCTAGCCAAAGGCAAGTATTGGGAATGGTCAGACTGTGGCAAACTGGAGAGCATGTACTCCATCTGCAGTAGACGCTGTTAGTACCCCAACTGGAGCCCTCAGATCACGTTTACCAGCTCTGTGTACCCATTTTCCAGCTCCTCATGCCTTTGCTGCTAGTGTTTCACCCCTCTGTCCATCTAAGGCTTGTTCTTGAGCCCTAGAGTTAGTCTCTGATAAGGACAGGAGAAGTGCCTAGAGATTATGCCCATCCCTCTTCCTGGCACCCATAGCCAATGGAGTAGGGGTAGAAAAGCCCACTTCCTTTACCTCTAGGCAAGATAAACTCTGAGGTATCAGTTATGCCCTAGTGCTCCCTGTGGGATCTGGGACATCACCTGAAATCACACCCTTACTTGCCTTTCCCTGCTTTATTCTGCTTTGGGACCCCTTTATCAGTTTATGTTGGAAGCACTTTCTTAATAAATCCCTCCAAGCAAATCCTTGGTTCAAGGTTGCTTCTGAGAGAACCAACCTATAATATTATCTAAATGTATTCATATGCGATTTTTTTTTTTAAAAAGAATCATTTTCTGTCAAACAAAGTATATCAGAGAACCAAATTTAGCCAGTAAACCACCCAGTTTGCAATCTCTGGCTTAGTCTAAGTTTCATTCCAAGTCTAATGAAGAAAGTAGAGATTTGAAGAGGGTGCTGAAGAATTTGATATGTTGAGAGACTCCAGAGACCTGTATATCTAATGCCTACATTATCATAAACTCTTAGGTTACCTAATGCATTTGGTTCTATCTGCTCTATCCATCAACACCTGCTATAAAGATTAGAGGAAAGGAACATAAGGACTGATTCTTGGGCTGGTTTACGATGCAGAGTAGAAATCACTTACTCTTTTCATATTTTAAAGACTCTATAGTGTTCTTTGGACTAATAATGCCTAACATTTGTTTAGTGTAATACAGTCTTCAAAGTGCTTTTCAATACTAGTACATGATCTTATGCGATACAGTATCTCTGTAATGGATAGGAAGGAAGTAATGTAATGTAATGTAATGTAATGTAATGTAATGTAATGTAATGTAATGTAATGTTATGTAATGTAAGTAGTGAAGGAAGTCCAGAGAGCTGACGTGCCAGCCTTGGGAAGGCAGATAACTAAAAAACTGGGCAAAGCCTGGGCCAAGACAGGCACAGAGAGGACTGGTGATGAACAATAGGCAGAAGCAAGCAACAGAGTCCACAAACTAATAAGGAGACAAAGAGTACTTACTTAGCAAGCTAGGATCAGGCAACTCCAACATCTGGCCCTGGGATTCCATCCCAGATATTAGTTCCAAAGAATTAGCTATACTGGGCATGGACTATGCCTTGGGAGAGCAAGAGGTGATGTTGAGATACTGACTTAGTCATGGAAACAGGTCCAAGGGAAATCAGATCAAGTCTGATCTGCAGGTCTGACATGTTGCTAATCTAACCTTATACTCTTTCCGATTTGTTGGTTAATTTGATCTCAGAACCTGAGGCCAAATGAATGAAGTGGCTAAACATGGAGGTGAAGACAATAAATGATGGGGAGGGTCTCAGGAAGGCAGGACTTTAACGCCAACTTCCATAATCTCCATTACATCCCACATTCTCAGCTGTGAGACTGTGGAGCACAGTGGTTAAAAGTATATACTCCTACATCTAGTCTTCCTGGGTTCAAATCCTGGTTCTGCCACTTGCTAGGCATATTATTTTTGGACAAATACTTTTCTGTGCCTTAGTTTCCCCATCTAGAAGATGGGGCTAATAGTATATACTTTATATAGTTATTAGGAGAATTGAATTAAAATATGCAAAATGACTAGAGGAGTAGTTGATATATGGTAAACATTGTGTAAATGTCAACTGTTAATTTAGGGTGGAGGCTGCAACTGGTATTGGGGGAGGATCTGTGTGGCTAGGAAACCAGTCATGTTATTACAAATGGGAAGATAGGGAGAAAAGCGCAAGATAATAATTAATTTGGCATCTTACTGAAGGCTGTTGGATGGCTTCAGAAAGGAGCTGTGAACAGTGTGATGAAAATGTGTCATAATTGGATAGTTTCATTTTCTTTTCCTGTGGCCTTGAATCCTCGCTATGCTGAGAACATTCTCATTTTTGCAAGTCTTTAAAAGGTCAGGAACTTGGAAATAAGCCTGCCCTTTGTCAGCCCTTGCTCTTTATTTGTTCTATGCAAACACAGAGAACTTCAATTCTGTTAATACCAGGAGTCCTACAAACCAGGACACTTTCTGTAACTTGTCCTGAGTCCTACAATCACCTACCTAGAATTAGATATTCCTCCCAGTTAGGGGAAAGGATAGAACTGTGATTTAAATTGAGTTTATCTTTTTCAATAGAACATGATGGAGATAGCTTTTATTATGCCAAAGTGGGTTCAGAGAAATGAAAAGAGTTAGCTAAATTATTATTACATGTGTATACAAATTAATTATAAAAGCTTTTGGTAACTAGCTTTCATTTGGGAGGAGAAAAAGAAAGCACTCCCATGGCTTTAGCTATTTGAGAAGGCTGGTTGGAAGACACATAACAATGACAGGGATGCTCAGACATTTGAGAACAGCAGGACGTTGTAGGATCACGCACAGGAAGAGGATTTGACATTCACCCAACACTGATTTTTGAAGCCCATAGCATGTGATGAACTATGCTAATTACATTTATCTCACACATAATTTTTCGTACCATAGACATATTTCAAATGCTAACACCACGCGTTACTTGAAGGAGAATTAGTTAACGGTTCAGTTTTTCTATTATAAGTAATACTGCAAGAGCAAACCATGCATAGAGTTGAATTAAAATATTAATTTTCCAAGAGTTCTGGGAGTTTTATTTCTATAGATATTTAGTACATCCTCAAAATGAGTGATGACTGCTGTGATGGTTTTAAAATTCCCTTAAAAACCTTTTTTTTTTTCTCCCCAGACAGTCTCTAGGTTCCGGCTAACACCTGATGCCAGAGAGCTAAATGAAAGGTAGCAAACTCATTTGCTGAAACTATTTTCCCAGGCTGAAAGATAATGACAGTGATAGCCCAGCATGGGAAAAGGGGTTGAAGACAACCTACAAACCAATCTGCGCACCTGCTGAGATTCAGACAATGTGATTTGAAGATGGGCTAGTCAGCCATGACTCTCAGTAAACAAACATTTCTAGAGGGTCTACTGCACATAAGGCATGATCTTGGGTGTGGTAGGAGATCTAAAATAAACAAAAGTCATAACTGCTATTCCTGATAACGTTTGTAGCCCATTTCAGGGAGAGGAAACACAAAGATACTTGAATATGAGATAAAACTTCACAATGGATGGTCGCATCTGTCTATTATTACTGCCTGTTGCAATAGAGAAAAACACTTGAACAACAGAAGGGATTTGGGCTCATGTACTGGAAAGTCCAGAGGTCAGCTGGGCTCCAGTCGATTTGACTGGTCAGCTCTGCAAGGTTGTTAATGTCTTACTTTCTCCCAGTTTCTTTCCAGCCTTCCTCCCTTAGTTGGCTTCTCTCATAATTCTGAAATGGTTGTCACAGTTCCAGGTTTCACATTTGAATATTGCACTGACCTCTATGAAGAAAGAAAACTTATTTTGCAGCCTTTCAAGTAAGAGTCCTGAAATTAATGCTGAATGGACATCTTAACTCCCATGACCACTTCATTAACATAAGGCATTTCTGAATCCACCCCTAGACCTAAGGGAAGAGGGAGCTTCCCAACCCCAAACTTTTGGGCTGTGAAGGATAAATGGATAAGCAAAGGAGGCTCTGGGTACTGTTAAGAAAGGCAAAGAAGGCCCTGGCTGGTTTTGCTCAGTGGTTAGAGTATCAGCCTGTGGACTGAAGGGTCTCTGGTTTGATTCCCAGTCAAAAACATGTACCTTGGTCGCAGGTTCCCCAGCCCTGATCGGGGCATGCACGGGAGGCAAACAATCGATGTGTCTCTCTCACGTCAATGTTTCTCTCTCTCTCTTTTCACACTCACTCCCTCCCACTCTCTCTGGAAATCAATGGAAAAAATATCCTCAAGTGAGGATTAGAAAAATAAAAAAAAAGAAGAAGAAAGGCCAAGAGAAAATGGATATTGTGTAGGCAACCACCTGTGATCATGCAGGGAAATCTGAAATCTCTCCTAGAATTTGTTCTAATGTTTCACAGTTAAAATGGTAGTCATTTTGCTGAGCCTAACTCATGTGTTAAAATTTAAGCTAATTTTTCTTTTTTTCAGAACGGAGCTGGAAATACATGAACTCCTTCCCCCCCCCACCCCCCCACCCCCGCCTCATAACACCTCTCCATGTTTTAAAGAAGGCTACTAGATAATGCCTGCAATGGTCATACATTCATTTCAAGTAATTTAAATTCCTGTTTCTTAAATCTTGCTTGAGAATTGCCTATTTTTCTACACCGGGAATTTTCTTTCTCTTCTCTGCATGCTCCTCAGTGCTTTAGATGTCTTGTTAAAGTAGAGTAACAATCTCAGTGGGACCCAGTGCTTGCTATAGCTATCATTAATTGAGAGCCAATTATGTGCCAGTAGAGTCTATGTGGTGTCCATGCTTTAGCTAATTTAAGGCTCACAATGATGAAATGAAATATGTGATATTACCCATATGTTAAAGATGAGGAAACTGATGTTCAAAGAGGTTAAACAACTTACCCTAAAGCATGATATGGCAGAGACTGAATTAGAGCCCAGGATTTTTGATTCCAAGGCCTACTTTTTGTCCATGTAGCCAAACTGCTTCTAAAGCACTCCTAGTCTAGCTCGAATAATGCTGAGGATAACTGGTAAATGAAAATTATTCCTGCACATTATTTAATATAAGAAAGAAAAAAACGTCAGTACCTATAAGCCTGTCACTTGAAGATTATTTAAAGTTTAATATATTAAAACACACTACCCTTCTTCAGTATTCAAATTGTGTTTCCCTAATCACTTCATTCTCCTCCAAAGCCAGGTTATTGAAGCTATGGGTCAAGTGCATTATAATGTAGAAATGATTAATGATCTGTGTATGCTAATAACATTTTTATAACCCTACTTCAAGTCCTGCTGATGAACTGATTTTAGACACGTTTACTTAGATTTGAAAATATAAGAAGATGAATACCCTTTGCTTTCAAAGTCAGCAGAAATTCACTGACTAGAGCAGTTATTGGAAAGGGTTAAAAAGAAAAGAGGCAAACAATTATGTAATGTTGAGTTTAAGGGCCTCAATTAAAGCCCTGCCAAAAAAAAGTAATTAGGCTGCACATCATCATCAGAATGAACTGGAACAAGAGAAATGAAAAATCCGGTCAGGAAGAGAGAGAGAAGTGTCATGGTACTGTCACCCTACATTAGCACAGAATTATCCTCTGGGTGACATTCTTTTTCCTTTCTCTTGGGCAGAATGCTGTTCTTCACACATTTGCAAATGTTTCTGACAGTCTCAACCCCCTTTTTCTTCTAACAATCAAAGCACCGCGTTTCCAAATGTCCTTTGGCCTCCTTCGTCCTAAAACTATCAACGGAATAATATATAGTAAGTAAGAGCCTGCCTGGGAAATGTGACCTGGAGAAGAACATTTGGCTTTAGAATACTTTCATTAGTAAACTTATCCTATATTATATGAAGAGACCCAGTTAATTCAACCCAAATATGAATTACTGGGAAAGTTTTCAATTACTGAGTAAAATTTTTAAATTTTCCATTCACTCTAACACAGTTTTCTGATCCACTATATATTTATCATATAAATACATGTTATAATGTTTATAACAATTATGTTTATTATATAATATATAAAACAATATCCCCCTTTTGTTAACAATCACACACACATTTCCACTAAGCTAACAAATTATTTTTCTTTTTTCATGTCCCTTTCCAGTTCATGTCTATATGTAGCTATAATTTGAAATTTGCTCTAATTTCAATACAAATGCCATTTTTTGCTGCTTTATTCATTTCACATTGGGTGATGAACATTTTACATATTGCTATGTCAGCATGGTAAGTATTTTTAATAATTTCATAGTATTCAATTCAAAATGTTCTATTATTTACTCAACTATTTTTCTATTGTACAAATTATTTTCAATTTTTTGGATTATAAATAAGCCTATCATGAATTTCATATTGCATTAAACTTTCTCTGTATTTTGATACAGATATTAAACCTTGCTGGAGTGGCTCAGTGGTTGAGCTTCGACCTATGAACCAGGAGGTCAAGGTTCTGTTCCCAGTCAGGGCACATGCCCAGATTGCAGGCTCCATCCCCAATGTGGGACATGCAGGAGGTAGCCAATCAATGATTCTCTCTCATCATTGATGTTTCTCTCTCTCTCCTTCTCACTTCCTCTCTGAAATCAATAAAAATATATGTTTAAAAAAAGAAATTAAGAAAATAAGAAATACCTTAGCTGGGTAGCTCAGTTGTTTAGAGCGTTGTCCCCATACACTCAGGTTATGGGTTCCATCCATCCCCCGCCCCTTCCTGTCTTTTTCAAAATCAATTTGAAAATAAGGAATGAAGACAAATGTGCCTGATTCAGATAGTCACTATGATAGGGCAGAGATAGAATGTTTGGGACCAACCAGGATTCTCTGTTAACTGTGATGGCGTTGTTCTGATAAAGAAGGCACATTCTAACCTAGCTGGGAGTTACAAAGGGGACCTGGGAGCTCACCTGGAAACGCAGCCCATCCTCCCCATTTGGAGCTGCTATTATCATGGAAAGATTAACAACTTTGTTGCAGAAACCAGAATTGCCAGCCCTTTGGAGAACCCAAGTCTTTTTGCATCCCTTTGAAGACCCCAGTCCAGTGGTTCTCAACCTTCTGGCCCTTTAAATACAGTTCCTCATGTTGTGACCCAACCATACAATTATTTTCATTGCTACTTCATAACTGTAATGTTGCTACTGTTATGAATCGTAATGTAAATATCTGATATGCAGGATGGTCTTAGGTCACCCCTGTGAAAGGGTTGTTCAACTGCCAAAGGGGTCGTGACCCACAGGTTGAGAACCGCTGCTAGTCCTTTTGCACATCTATAAACTGCCCATTTGCCTTTTTGGCTACTTCCCCTTGTAATCTTTGTCCTTCTACCCAATATAAGCAGCTGGTTTATGATGGAGTGCAAAGCAGATTTTTGTGGATGACCTGCTGCTCTCCCATATTGCTGGCAGTATTGGAATAAATAAATGCTCATAGTATGTGATTCAACCCTGTCTCTGCTTAATTGGCTCGAGTAATGACAGGCAGCATGGACCCATTGATTGTCTGGTTACAACTACTAAAAAGGGCTTCAAGATTAGAATAATTTTAATTGAAAGTCCACTATCTTGAAACAAAATTACAGTTAACCTATTTTCGTGTACTCTGTAGTAGTTTTGATAGAGTTTGATGAAGCTTTGAATGTATATATGAGAACATAATGCAAGCCATATGTGTAATTTATTTATTTTATTTCTTTAAAATATATTTTATTGATTTTTTACAGAGAGGAAGGGAGAGGGATAGAGAGTTAGAAACATCGATGAGAGAGAAACATCGATCAGCTGCCTCCTGCACACTCCCTACTGGGTATGGGCCCGCAACCAAGGTACATGCCCTTGACTGGAATCGAACCTGGGACCCTTGAGTTCACAAGCCGACACTCTATCCACTGAGCCAAACCGGTTAGGGCCATATGTGTAATTTAAATAGTTTCAATAGCTACCTTAATAAAACTACAAATAAAATCTATTGTATTTAAGCCATATATCCAAAATATTATTTCAATATATAAATATGGAATGTTATTGAGATATTGTACAGTTTTCTCATAACTAGTCTTCAAAATGTGTCGTGTATTTTACACTTACAGCACATCTCAATTCAGATGCCAATTTTTCATCATGAATACTTGATCTGTACGTATATAACATAATTTACAGTTTAAAAAGCTAGATTTCCATACTCAAATTGCTCAAAACTTATTTAAATGTGTTATAATAATTTAATTATCAGTTTTTAAATTTGAATTAAAGCATGGTAAATAAAATGAAAGTTTTAGTTCCTCAGTTGCACGAGCCATATTTTAGGTAGAAGTTTTATAGCTGTAATTATTTTGAGTAAGGTCTGTAATACACAGAATCATTAGTTACCTTAAGATTTATTTATTTAGGAAAAAAAGAATTTCCCTTCCCCCCAACAAGAAAAATCATTCACTATTTATTCTGGTCAAAATGGCATCTGGAGACCCAGTAGGTGAAGTACCAACTCTTCTTAAAGGCTTGACTAGATGGATACTACAATGAGATTTTTGTGAATACAATGTTCCCATTTGAAAAGAGAATGAGCTCTTTTAGAAGCTTTTTTTCTGAGGGAGGTAGAAAAATCCAATTAACTGTTTTCATAGCACCAGCTGGTTCTTTGGAGCTGAAAGAAATAACACCTCCCAGGAGTGAACATTTACTTCACTTCTAGTCGAAAATGCAGTCACCCCGACTCCCTAAGAGATCAGGCTACCTGTTAAGCAATATTGATGGTAATTAGGATGAAAAATAACAACAAGTAATAAGGACATGAATTCTCCCTCCTGTGGCTCTTCTTTAATCTTTATTTAATTTGTCTATATGTTTTTGGTACTATGAAATTTTTAAAAATGCATTTCAACTTCAGACTCACTTCCTGTCTTATGAGTGTGACATTTCATGATAATACATGATTCTAAAAATAATAATGATGCCTCTATTTTATTTTGAGAATTTCCATTGTTTAGTGCTTAGTATATACCAGACACTAGTATAAGCATTTCATAAACAGCCAAAATATTTAATACTCAACAACTACGGCTGAAGTAGAAGTTAAATAACTTGTCCAAAGTCATACAGTTATGATCTTAATAGACATTATTTTAGATGACAAATTTATTATTAAATACTGTATATTTCTAAATTTCTTCATTTTGCACACATCCTACTTATCTTTCCTTCCTTCCTTCCTTCTATCTTTGCTTTCACTATTTAACCCATCACAATATGGTCTCCACTATCCAAACTGCTCTTATTGATGTCACTAATGGCCTCCTAAGTGGCCCAAAGGACCCACTTTCAATTCTCTGGAAAATTGGTCTCTTTTGAACATTCTCTTCTCTAGATTCCTAGGGCATTCCTCTCCTGGTTTTCTCATTTTCTCCACACTCCTATTTAATCATCTTTGCTGTACTTCTTCTCCTCCATCTGCCCCTTAAAGGTAATGTCTCACGGAGTTTCATATATATATATAGGATTGATCAAATTAGGCCTCAGACTCATCAGAAGGGAAGCCTTCTCTACCAACATTAATTTCCTAAGTGAGCTCACCTAGTCTCATGCCTTTAAATAAGATGCAGACGCTGCCAATTCAATCTCCAGTTTGGATTGAGTTCAAAACTCATATATCCATCTGCCTACTCAACATCTTCACTTGAATGTCCAGCCAATTTAATATTTTCAAACACCTATACCTGACAGTACCCCCCACCACTAATATACAAACAAAACCAAATTTGCTTCTCTTCTCCCGCATCTGATCCAAGTTATCAAACTGAATTAACTTTATGTCATGAATTTGGTCCCTATGTCTATTGTTACTCCTAATTCAAGGCATTGTCACTTCCTGCGGGGACCAGAATAACAATCTTCTAACTGGTCCCTAGGCTCCAGTCATGCTACTTCTTCTTACCAATTCCATCTTAACTCTCCAGCTTTATCTCTGGTCTTTTTTCCACTCGCTGTATATACCTACTTATATTGATATATAAATTATGTATACAGGCAGTCCTCGGGTTACGTCGGACTCGATATTCGTCATTTTGTGGTTACGTCGCCATCTCCCATTTATTTATAATAAAAAAATAGTTCTGTCATTTCGATGTCTGTACATATGTGCTTTATGTTTTTTATTATTTATTTACCACAAGTAAAGGTCAGGAATTGTTATCTTTCTTTTAATTTTTTTTTTTTTTTTACTGTTTCACTTCATTACTGCTGTGTATGTGCTCCATGTGAGTGACGTAGGTGCTTATGTAGGTGGGTTCTGACTTACGGAGAAAATTGCATTACATTGCGCCATAGGAACGGATTTCCAACATAACCCGAGGACCTACTGTATAATATTTCAAGTCCTTTCTTGCCCCTAGGTCTTCAAATATACCATTTTATTTACCTGGGAGTCTCTTCCGTGATCTGTTCCCTACTCTTCTTCACCTGGGCACAGTAACAGCACCTACACATAAAGACCTTAGAATAGTGTCTATACTTAGTAAGTGCCACATGTTTATTCATTTTTATCATTATTATTACTATTTTCAGAACTCTTTCCATGTCAGTCGACATTTCTCTTCACAGACTACATAAGTTCATTTGACCATGCCGGGGGCATTTATGTTGTTTTTAATCTTCCCTTATATAAATCCTTGTGCTTATGTTATTTCAAATATGTCTAGGATTAATTCCCTGGAAACAGGCTCTGAGATGAAGAGTTGTGTGTAAAAGGTATATTAGAGGTGCTCTGAAGAGTCATACAATTAACGCAGTAAAAAAGTAGAATAGGGCAAGGAAAGAAGCTGACTTGCAATCTGGTCACATCAGCTCCATGTAACCTCTGGAGCTGGGAACACTCTTTAGACTTGTCCTAATTTGAGATAGGAGATTGTATCCCTACATCCACCAGTAATTGGCCATGGACTACGTGTGAGTAGGGAGTATAACCCTGAGCAAGGCAGGTCCCTGAAGCTGAAGGGAGTTTCCAATGAGGAACACAGCTATGTCAGCAGCCAAGATTCCCTGCAGCTTGAGAAAGGCTGCATTGGCCTTAAAGAATAATGTTGGACCCAGCACCAGGGTATTCAACAGAGCAGGGGTTCTCACACTTAGGGGTGATTTAAATACACATTTTAGGCCCCCACCCCCAGGGTTCCTGATTCAGTAGGTCTAGGGCAGTGGTTGGCAAACTGCGGCTTGCGAGCCACATGTGGCTCTTTGGCCCCTTAAGTGTGGCTCTTCCACAAAATACTGACTTCTGCGCATGGGCCACAAAGTTTCAATTGCACTGTACATGCGCGCCCGCACGTGGTATTTTGTGGAAGAGCCACACTCAAGGGGCCAAAGAGCCGCAGTTTGCCGACCACGGGTCTAGGGTAGCTGACTGTCACCACATGACTCTTCTGGGAATCACATATGAGCTATTAAAGTGCAAATGTGATATTCAAAAGATAGCTTCAACCATACAGAGGAGGAAGCATGGTAGATTGCAATAGCCACCAATTCCTGCCACCTACATATGTATGCCCCTTTGCAATGTGACCTTGCTGCTCCTCCCATCTAAGAAGTCTCTTTCTCCACCCCTTCCTCAGCAAACAGAATGAGATAAAAGTGACATTAACAGAATTCCAAGCTGAGGTCTCAGGATGCCATGCAGCCTTTACTTTTCCTTTCTTGGAACCCTGTGACTGCCACTAAAAGATGCCTGGGTTCGTCTCCTTGACAATGAGAGACCACATGCAGAGAGATGCCCACTTGACAGCCATCCAGTGAGTAGGCTATCTCAGATCATCCAGCCTCAATCAAGCCACCAGATGACAACTGCCTGAGAGATCCTAGATGAGATCAGTAGAAGAACCATCCACCTGAGCACAAACCAAATTGCCATGAGCAAAAACATAAAAAATTGTTGTTTTAAGCCATTAAGTTTTCAGGAAGCTTGCTATGCAGCAGTAGCTAATTAATAGATACAAGGTGGAGGAAGAACAAGATGGAAGGAAGATAATGCCTGGGCTACCTCCTGGAGCAGAAAGATCTGATTTTGCTAGACTATGATGTGGGAGAGAAATAAACTTCTATCTAGTTTGAATCGCACATCACATACATTATTCATTTCACTTTCATATCACCTATAAAGTAAATACCAAGGTCGTTTCCTTATTTTATAAATAATAAAACAAAAATTCCTAAAGTTGTAAGGAAAAAGCACTCAAGCAGCTTTGGAGCCTGTTGGGCAAGGGTCTGTGGAGCTGACTGGTGGGATGATTGCAGCACTATATTGTGAATTGTGCTTTCCATGCAGGAAAAACATCTTGTATTGCAGTGACTATTTGAAAAACACTTTCAAATAGTTCTAAGCACTTTACTAATATATTCATTCAACAAAAACTTATTGAACCACTGATATGTGCCAGGCGCTGCTCTAAGCGCTAGGGATATATCACCGCACAAAATGGGAAATGATTTTGAATAAACACTTCTCCAAAGAAGGAATACAAATGGCCAATGAGCCCATGAAAAGATGTTCAACATCATTGGTCATTAGGGGAATGCAATTCAAAACCACGGTGAGATACTACTTCATACCCACTAGCATGGCTAGAATCAGAAAGTCAGATAATAATGTGCTGAAGATGACTGGAGAAATTGGAATTCTCATACATTGCTGGTGGGAATGTAAAATGATGCAGCCACTCTTGGAAACAACTGGGCAGTTCCTCAAAAAGTTAAACATAGAATATAAAATGACCCTGCAATTTCTTACTTAGGAATATACCCAAGACAATTAAAATGTATGGCTACATATAAACCTCGAGTTCACAATAGCATTAGTCAACATGTCTATGAACTGATTAATGAAAAAAATGTGGTATATCCATACAAAGGAATACTATTCAGCAATAAAAAGGAGTGAAGTATACATGCTACGTGAATGAACCCTGAAAACATTTTAAGTGAAAGAAACAAATCACAAAGGCCATACATTGTATAATTCCATTGACATGATATGTCCAGAATAGGCAAACATATCGACACAGAAAGTAGATTAAATATTGTGTAAGGCTAGAATGAATGGAAAAAAAATGGATGAATGAAAGCTGAAGTGAATAGGATTCCTTTTTGTGGTGATGAAATTGGATTTGGGTGATGGTTGCACAACTCTGTAAAGATACTAAAAACCAATGAAGTGTGTATTTAAAACAGGTGAATTTTATGGTATATAAAATATATACCAATATGGCTATTCAAAAAAGGTAGAGAAGAATGGATGAGCCATGTAGATACTGAAGAAAGAACAATCTGATAGAAGAAACAGCCATAGCAGACACATAAGGCAGAAAAACACCTGGTGTGTTGAAGGAGCAGCAAAAAAAAAAACACCAGTATGTCTGGAACAGAGTGAAGGAAGGGAAGGCTCACAGGACATGAGGTCAGAGAGGTAACAAGAGGCCTATTTACATATTGACTTTTAGGGCATTGTGAAGACTGTCTTCCCAGCAAATGAGATGGGGAGCCTGTGCAGGGTGGAAGCAGAAGAGTGACATTACATTTTATTTACATAATAAAATGATAAGTCAATCTGATGTGCTGAGAAATAGACCATGGCATGGCAGGGTAGAGTCAGAGAGACAAGTTAGGTGACTATAATCCATAAAGAGATGATGGTAGCTCAGGCACCATTGGTAGGTAGTAATGGAGAAGGTAAATAGTTAGATTCTGGTGTTATTAACTCATTAAATATTCACAAATATGCTCTGAAGTAGCTAATAACATCATTCTCATTTTACAGATGAGGAAACCAAGGCCTTCTAATTCCATCGCTTCCAAAGTCACACCAGGTATAAGTAGCCAAGCTGGGAGTTAAACCCAGACTGTCTGGGTCCAGAGTCTGTGCTCTTAGTCATCGTGCTATGCCACCCCTTTGAAAGCTCATCTCTTGTCCCCTTTGCCTGTCAGTTCTGTTATGTAAACACGTTGGGATTTTTAAAAGCATACGGGCCACAGCTGCATGCTAGAATTCTCTTTCTGATAGCAATGTTCCTGGGGCTTCATCTAGCAACTCTGTATTCATATTGAAATAATTTGTTTCTATGATAAGTGAGCCAGCATCAATAAATAGACAGAAAAAAAAAGTTGAGGCCTAAAATGAGAAGGAAAAGAACAAGGCTGAAAAGCATGGTATTGCTCTCACAAGGAAGAAGAAAAAAAAATGTCATGGGAAGAGACACTCTGACAAATACCACAGAGTGGATTAAATTGTGAGCCTTTGTGAATTGAAATTTTTGGTTCTACTAAAAGCCTAGATAATGAGAGTTAAATCCATTTTACGTTGTAAAGTGTTTGAATTGAGTCATTGTGTAGCTTTTACTAGTTGCTTTGATGACACGCCTAACTGCAATCCTGTCCGCTCATTCTGGCCCCAGGCTGGCCTAGAGCCCAGTTTTTTATAAAACCAAATTTTGAAATGGAAAGAATTGCATGTGATTGGCTTTTCTTTTGCTTCCTCCAAACAATGGTCTATCTAGGAAATATCAGAGCATTTCACCAGAATTTATACATCACTCTCTCTCTCTCTCTGCCCCACCCCTCATCCTTTTTAAATCTCACCCATACTCCCTCCACTTGAAGAAGAATATTTCATTTTCAGTTCTACTCTGTATTTCAGCTCCTCATGATCATGTGAAACTCACCCCTTTTACTCTTTCTCTGCATCCCTTCACCCTGTTACCAGAAAGGGGACCTGGCCATGAGTGGGTCTGCCTAGGGCTGGCCAGTAGTGTGTGGGTTCTTACTTTGTACAGGAAAAAATTCAGTAGAGGACGTTTATTAAAGCTGGGGACAGTGAAACTAGAAAGGGATGGGAAAGGAACTTAAGCTGGTTGGCTTTGGCTCACTATAAAGTCAGAGGAAAGGAGGCCTTGGGGACAGATTCAGGGGGTTTGCCTGGGATGAACTGCCCCATTGCTGCCCTGGTTGCAAGCCTTGTGGGGTCCCTTAGAGCTTAGGAGATGCATGCCTGTGGGGAAAGAAGGGGGTGAGGGCATGCTCCTGGGAGAGAGAGAGCATGCACTGGGACCTTTGCTTTGAGGGGTTTGAAAGGCTGGGTGTTTAGGGGAGGTCTAAGGGGAGGATTTCATTAGATATTCACCAGCTTTATGCTGATGTACCAAAATGAGGTTTATTCTCTTAACTTCATCTGTCCTTGGTATGGTTGGCAAATGGCACTAATTATATTTCTGCTATCTGTCTCCCAGAGTAGGGTGATTTGAGCTATTTACCCTCTGGTTGAGGAGAAGTGCAAACCATTTACTCTTAAGTATTATCCCTGGTTTAAGGAAGATAGGATTTACTAGATGGCTGCAACTCTTGGCATCTAGATTTTCTAGATGGTTGCAAACTGCTGTTTAACTATCTGTCTCAGTTTCCCTATTCTGCTTGTCCTGGCTTACTGGCCTGTGTCACCCCTATCTCCACCTTGTACCCAGTAGGATATGATGGCTGGAGCAGCAGCTGCCATCTTACAGCTGGAGGGGAATGCCAAGAGAATTCCAGAGTGCGGCTCATGCTGAGATGCTGACCATGCTCTGGAATCTTCCTCCTCCAGACTTATATGAGACTAGAGGCCCAGTGCATGAAATTTGTGCACTGGTAGGGTACTTAGTGGCTGCTGGCTGCTGGCCGGACCTCCCTCCCTTTCCCAGGCCAGTCCCGTCCTCTGATTGAACTCCCGGTGGAGGGGGCAATCTGCATACTATGCTTTTATTATATAGGATATTTATATGATTTCATTGCTGCAATCTAGTTTTCTATTATATCAGAAGGTATCCTAAGGGATGGAGTAATTACCAACCTCACTTTTTCTCTCCCTTCAACTTTCTCCCAGTTATTGATTTCAGGTTGAGGTGGGGGTGAGGATAGAGAGTGGTTTTACCTCCACCTGTCCCTCACCCAGTACCCAGCCACACTGGATCTAAATTTCTCCACACCTGGATCCTTCCCTCCAATCCCCAGAGTAATCAAGCCCTCTTCTGACTCCAGTGAGCTCAGAAAACAACCTTGTAAGAGTCAGAAACCACTTTCCAAAATAACACCTGATGTTCCCACCGTGGTCTGTGTTGCGTGTAAAGGGCAGTCTAACAGCCACTTCCCACTGACTCTCCTCTAACCCCCCTTCTTTCTAGGAACTTTCCTGAGTTCTGATTTTGTAAAATACTATACATTATTTTTAAATTTATTTCCTTGGTTTAACCTGCTTAAATATTTCCCCCAATACAAAAGCAATTCAAAAAGTAATACATTTTTGTCAATGGTATGTATTTTTAAAAAGTTTGGGTAGTAAAACAATGTCTCGCCTTCTCTTATAGACACAGTGCATTTTAAGACTTGAGTTTGCACGCACTGCTAATATCTGCTTCTACAGCACTTTAATAAATTCAGTTCAGCCAAATTCCTTGCTTTCCCCATGCTCTTCCGCTGCTGTGCCATTCTGCTGTGATTGATGGAAGCACTGGACAATGTGCTGGCATATTAAGAAATTGTATTTGGGCTGCCTAACTTACTTGTGATAAAAAAAAACAAAAAACAAAAACCCTTTAGTATACCTACTAAAGCAATCTCGATTCTCTATCAAGACCCTCTGGTGGTTGCCGAAACCGGTTTGGCTCAGTGGATAGAGCGTCAGCCTGCGGACTGAGAGGTCCCGGGTTCGATTCCGGTCAAGGGCATGTACCTGGGTTGCGGGCACATCCCCGGTGGGGGATGTGCAAGAGGCAGCTGATCGATGTTTCTCTCTCATCGATGTTTCTAACTCTCTATCTCTCTCCCTTCCTCTCTGTGAAAAATCAATAAAATATATTTAAAAAAAAAAAAAAAAAAAAAAGACCCTCTGGTGTCGCTTTGCCTCCTTGATCTTTCTCATATTTTATGAGTTTGAATGAACATAGAATCTATCTCGGACTCAGGAGTTGCATACACTGTTCCTGCAGAGTTGTTTTTCATCACAAACTAATAAACTGTAGAAAAAGCTCTCTGTGGAGCTTGTTCACCACATCAGATCTCCTCTGTATCACTGTTTGGAAAATTAAAGAAAGGCCAAGAAATCAGGCACATCCACAGATATATGGCAACCTCTCTGATAAGGTTGTCATGTGGGATTGGTGGCAGGGCCTATCTCTGCAGAAATAAAAGGATGTCGTGACACTGTGACAGGAAATTGTTTAATGCATTGACAATTTTCTTCCTGGAGGCTACAGCTCTGATGTATCTCCTTCACATTTCACTGGGAAAGGTACTTGAAGTCTAGCCAGATAGAAATATTTCTGAATTGATTTAAACTGACAAAAGGCATTAGGCCTTTTTCTTCTTCTTTGTTTGCACTATATGGAAGCAGTTCTCAGGAGGAATAGAATTCAGCCCCATGTAACATCCTATTGAGTTTACATAGTGCATCTAGTCAGGTTTGCTCCAGGGGAGGGCTTGCTCTTTGACTCCATAAGCCACCTGGAATCTCCCAACAAGGCTGAGTACTGTGTAAATGACATTCCAAAACAAGCAGGCCTGTTTTAAATCCTCTTCAAGAGGGTTTGTATTGAAAAACTGAAAGGACTTGATCATAAAAAACTGTGACCATGACCTTGAGGACAGTGTCAATGGTGTCTCCAATCTTTATGTCTTCGGACTCTTGAGACAGGGCAATTCCATATGGCAACAGTGGCAGATGGGAAACCTGGGGCTGCAGGGAGGCAGGGTGGCATGGCTGTGATCCCTGATCTGCCGCTTAGCAGCTATCTGACTGTGGCAGACACACCCTAAGGAGATTGCCAATGAGTCACACCATTGTACAATCCTCTTTCCTTGAGTGCAAGTGGAATCTATGGCAAACATGATGGGATAGCACTCCCATGACTACTTTCCTTTATATATGACTCTATCTTAGTAAACTGGAGTGAGGTATTCTCCTGCTGGCTGTGAAAACATAGCCATATGAACTGCTTATGTAAAAGGCCATGTGGTGGGTAACTGCAGGCAGCCTTGAGGAACTAAAGGCCTTCAGCTGATAGCCAGTAAGCAGGCCTTGAAAGAAAGAAATTTTCTTAACAACCTAAAAGAGTTGTTGGCAAATGGATTCTCCAGTTGAGCATCCAGATAAGAATATAGCCTATTTGACACCTTGATTGAAGCCTTGTGAGACCCTGACTGGATGACCTAACCAAGTTGTGCCAGGATTCCTCCCATGGGAACTTTCAGGCAATAAATGTGTGTTGTTTTAAGGCACTAAGTTTGTAGAAATTTGTTAAGCAGCAAAATAAAGTTAACATGATGATCTAGAACAAGTTTCTTTTCTCCCTGAGTCTGTTTCCTCACCCATAAAATGTGGATAATAATACCTACTTATAGATAGGTTTAATCATCAAATGAAATAATGGCTCTTGCTAAAATAGTTGTTCTATTGTATCATTAATAATCTTATTATTTGGGGGATACATGGCCCTACTAGATGCATCATATGGCTGGACAGGTGATAGAAGAAATGGTCCTACTCCTGGGGCCAACCATAGAAGTGGGGCAAAGGGCAAGACATGGTGACCAACACACCCAACAGCCAATGGTCAGCAATTAAGATCTAAGAAAAAAAGGCTGAGTCCTAATCAATGGGTGAGTCACTGAATTTAATTTCCAAATGGGCGACACTGGAAAATCCGGTAGGCAGGCAATTATGTGAGCCATAGCCAAACTAGGGCAAGATAATGGGACCCAGAACACCAGTCTGGGTTTCAGGAACTGAAGTCCAATCTGGCCCCTAGCCCACAGGAGCCCATGGAAAGCCATGCATGAGGAAAAGGAAGCACAACCAGCTGACCTGATTCAGTGGCTGAAACAGTGGTCTACTAAATCTTTTTCTGATCACCCACTATGTGCCCAGCAATGTGCTAAGCACAAACAGTACCAGGAAGAGTGGGAGGTTCTCCCTGCCCAAATGAGTGGCTACAAGTTAAACTCTAAGACTAACGCTGGAATTTCATTTTCAAAACTGGGATCCTAAAATAGGAGGGCAACCAGGGCCAAGTGCCAGTATATTTGGGTGACAGTGGGGACTTTGAGGCTGCTTATGTTCTTGGCTGACACTTGGGAGAATCAGAAATACATAAAGAAGATGGGCATTGCACTCCACCTGCGAGAAGAGGGTGGGATATAGAGCCAGGTGTCCTGGCGCTGTAAGGTCCCTCAGGGCCAGGTGCCAGGCGTCTCTGAGCTGGTTCTTGCTTTGACACTGGGCTACCTGCAGGCTCTGGCTGGGAGCCCTCGGAGTAGCCACTATGGCCAGCACCAGGAGCACTGAGCTGGGGCACTTGGAGGAACAGGACAAAGGCCCTGGCCAGGGTCGCCGAGAGGGATGCCCAGCTCATCTGGGGGCAGCAGCAGCTCGGGTTCCAAGGGGATCGAGCTTATCCCCAGCTCCACACAGAGTGCCCACTGCAGCTTCTACCACTCGCGGGACCTTCAGGCCCTGAATTCTGAGAAGAAGGCGAAGAAGGTGCGCTTCTACCGCTACTTCAAGGGCTGGTGTTTGCCATCTCCAGAGACTGCTCCTGATCCTGCCCCAGGGCATCTACACCATGGATGCCAGCAAGTGAAGTGAAGGAAAGTAAAGATTTCATCAAACCCAAGTTAGTCGCTGTGATTCGAAGCGGAGTGAAGCCTAGAAAAGCTGTGCGGGATCCTCCTGAGTAAAAAGACCACTCATTCCTTTGAACACGTCTTAACCGGTATCACTGAAGCCATTCAACTAGACTCAGCAGTGGCCATGAGGCTCTGCACACTGGACAGAAAGCAGGTTACTTGCCTGCAAGACCTTTTTGGTGATGACAATGTTTTAATCACATGTGGACTCAAAAATTCCCTTGCGCCCAAGATGATTTTGTCCTAAATCACAGCGAATGCCTTGTCTTGGAGTCATTGTGTTCTCACTCCTCAGCTAAGAGTTCTGGATCCAAGAGCCCTGAGCCCTCTCGTGGCAGCCAGTCACCAGCCTCAGTTAATGAAATCCCCAGCAGCCAGCTCTCCACTCCTAAATTGAGGATATCATCCAGTTCCTCTCCAACTAGCCCAGGAAGTTTCAGAGGATGAAAGCAGATTCCCACACATGGCAGATCTTCTTCCAACATACATGGCGGGCCTGAACTTGACCGTTGCCTGAGTCCCAAAGGCGTGAATGGAAACAGGTGCGTTGAATCATCGACTCTTCTCGAGAAATACGAAATCAGAAAGGTTATTGGCGATGGCAATTTTGCAGTAGTCAGAGTGCATGGACAGGTCCACCAGAAAGGAGTTTGCCCTAAAGGTGACACACAAAGCCACATGTTGTGGAAAGGAACACCTGGTCGAGAATGAAGTGTCCATCCTGCGCCAAGTGAAACACTCAAACATCATCATGCTGGTGGAGGAGATGGAAGCGGCCAGTGAGCTCTTCCTGGTAATGGACTTGGTTGAAGGTGGAGACCTCTTTGATGCAGTTACCTCTTCAACCAAGGACACCGAGCGAGATGGCAGTGCCCTGGTGTACAACCTGGCCAGCGCTCCCAGGGACCTCCATGGCCTCCACATGGTGCACAGGGACATCAAGCCGGAGAACCTCTTGGTGTGTGAGCATCCCGATGGAACCAAGTCCTTGAACCTGGGAGACTCCGGGCTGGCCGCTGTGGTGGAAGGCCCCTTGTACACAGTCAGTGGCACACCAACTTGCGTGGCTCCAGAAATCATTGCTGCAACTGGCTATGGCCTGAAGGTGGTCATTGGGCGGCAGGCGTGATCTCGTACATAGGTCTCTGTGGAGTTCCACCATTCTGAAGTGAGAACAATCTCCAGGAAGACCTCTTTGATCAGACCTTGGCCTGGAAGCTCGCGTTCCCAGGCCCCTCCTGGGAAAACGTCAGGGGCTCCACAAAGGAATGAATTGGCCAGATGCTTCAGGTCAGCTGCGGCACAAAGCCTGAGTCACCCCTGGGTGTCAGGTGACGCCTCCCAGCAGAATAATATACAGGCTGAAGCAGGGGTCCTCAAACTTTTTAAACAGGGGGCCAGTTCACTGTCCCTCAGACCTTTGGCGGGCCGGACTATAGTTTAAAAAAAAACTATGAACAAATTCCTGTGTACACAATGGCGGCAAAAACACCTGGCGGGCAGGATAAATGTTTTCGGCGGGCCGCATGTGGCCCGCGGGCCATAGTTTGAGGACCCCTGGAAGGAACCGGCAACCTCAAACAGCACTTTAATAACGCGCTTCCTAAACAGAACAGCATCACCACCGGGTCCGTGATCATGAACATGGCTCTAGATAAGGAGGGGCAGAACTGCAGCGCCTGAGATGGAGCCCACCTGTCCATTTCCTCCCTCCGCCCAGGAACCCCCTGTGTGCGGGGCGGCAGCCCTGGCCCCTGACACCCCAGAATCTCCTCCCCTTCCCGCCACCGTGGCCCTGCTCTCCCACCTCTCCCGGCTGTGAGCACACAGGGACCGGGCGTCTCCACCGTGACTGAGCCCCAGGGCCTGCGCCTCCCTGTGCTGGCCGCTGGCTGTGGGCTCCCACGGGCTCTGTCCTCAGCGCCTGGGGTGGCATATGCAGTGTCAGCTTTGGGGACATATTCGGAGCGGCTTGTTTTCAATGGCCCGAGTTTCCGTTCAATGGATGTCTTACAGCATCACCAGGAGAATGTGCAACCTTTTCCCGGCCTTTAATGCATTTTAATAGAAACACTTTGGATGAGCCAAGACCTTTCTTTCCCTTATTTAAGTAACTCAGAGTGTTCCTTTTCTTACCGAGAAGTTAGAACTGCATCTGTCCCTGGGTAGGTGTCCTGTAGGGGGAGGCGGGGCACCTTCCCTGCTGCCGGGTTGGAGGACTGGCTTTCCACGGAAGAAATGAGCACCTGAGAGGACAGTGTGCCATCGGACACCAACCCCACCCCGAGGCTGTCAGGTGCCACCACAAAGAGGGGTCGTGGGGCTCTCTTACAACACTGGCTATTTATTTGTACACAGACCACAGGGGGAGGTGATGTTCCTGGACATTGTGTGTTTCCCCCCAACTCTTCCCACATGGGAATTAAAAATGCTAATGAAGTTGACCTTGGGCCTTTTTCCTGAACTGCCTCGCGCATCATGGGTTCAGCCACCAGCGGAGCGGGATGAACTAGGTGCCCTGAGCCGCCTCAGCCTCCTTCCCTCACCTGCTTCTCCTCGGGAGCCGGGGCAGCAGCACTGGCAGAGGTGCCTCGCAGACCCCTTGGTTACTAACCTTCTGGAAGGCTGCTGGCAGCTTTTCCTTGTGTTCCACCACCTGCTCTTTTAAATAATTGTGCATAATCCGTGTATTTGTTTTACCTGCTCATCTTCTAACCTGGTGGGCCCTGTAGTTCCTTCACATTGTTAGATTTTTGCCTCCTACAAGTGTACCCAACCTGCAATATACTCTTCCTTATTGAGGAGAAAAATAAATAAAAAGAAGATGGGCCTTGGACTTCTGGAAGATGATAAGGAAAACTGCTGTGAGGCAACAGGGTAAGAGAAGAAGAGCTTCCTATACTCTGGAAAAATGAGATATGAGAAGCAAAAAAGAAGGGCTGCAAATCACTGGGTAATCAAAGCAAAAGCTATTCTGCAGGGCCCTGTGGAAAGCCATCGGAAGACAAAAAGTCAGGTCAACTCTCTGTGACCGAAAAAGCACAAAGCTATCAAGTCTTTAAACTGAAGGGACTCAGCTTGCTATTTCCGATGGCATTTCGGAGTAGCTGCCGCTCTCCCCCGGGAATTGGGAGGTGGGCTCCTGGTGGATGTTGCTGTACAAGGAGAAAGATAACGTGAACATATTTGTTCTCTGCACTGCGTCCTGAAAACTGAATTGTGATGATAAAGATCAGGCCATTGTGCTGAAGCACTGAACTCTTCGTGAAATAATAGCCCAAGTGCTGAACTCTACTCCTATTTCTCTCTTTGTTGGATAAGGGAAGATTCTGGCTATCATCTGACTCTGTACAGCTAGAAAGACGGAGCATTCGTCACTGCATGACTTGTGGTCAGAGTTCTCCCTGATGAAGGGAGCCAGCAGGACAATTATCCAATTTAGAAGGGCAATGCGGACCACGTGTACCCAGAAGAGGAAAATTCTTGAGGGTGAAGGAGGGTAAGAATAGAAGTGGCAAAGGGGTGGGGAAGTGGTTAGTTGTATACGTGAAATGCAACAACAACAGCAAAAAACCAGATGGACTCCAGCTCTCACCCAAAAAGGATATAAGAAGAGAAAAGAGCTTGGGCTCAAGTTTGGGAGAGCGATCCTAAAAGCTGTTGATGTCCCATCCTCCTGCAGAATGCAAAGCACATGAATTCTGGCAGCAGAGACAATCTGGCTAATATAGGGAATTCTGGCTAAAACATATTCATTTATGGACATAGAGCTGAATGGTGTCATTGACATCAACTGCTAAGAAGATTCTGGACTAGAAACAAGGGCTAAAGGGACTTCCCACAGTGGTTCCAGTAGCTGACACATACTGGGCTGACTCCAAGTTGGTTTTCCCACTGATAATGCCATGGTTTCCTTTCCTAAATGTCATAGCTGAGACCTTGTCAGTCCCTTCTTGGAGCAGAAAGCAGATACCCCATCTTAAATCTTCTTGAATGCCAAGATGTTTCTGTGGTAAGGGATGTGGTCCAGTGGTCTAAGTCATATCAGCTCGTCTATGGTGGCAGGCAGTAGATTTTTTCAAAAAAAAAAAATAACTACTTATTAGCAGCAATCTTGAAAGCATGATCGATTCCTCTCTAGGCTGGTTGCTTCTCTATCTGAAATGCTAGGCACAATTTCTTTGAAAGTGGTTTCACATGATTTTGGACAATGCCTGCACAGGTATGCAAATGCAATGAAAATCACACTAGGTCATTGATAACTGTAGGTACTGGTAGGTGACAGATGTGAAAGAAATGAGTTCCTGAGCATTAATAGTGGAATAGAGCCTGGCTGGTATGGCGCAGTGGTTGAGCATCAACCCATTAACCAAGAGGTGTCTGGTTTGATTCCTGGTCAGGGCACATGCCTGGGTTTCAGGTTCAATCCCCAGTAGTAGAGGGTGAGCAGAAGGCAGCCAATTGATGTCTCTCTCTAATCAATGTTTCCATCTCTCTATCCCTTTCCCTTCCTCTCTCTCTAAAAAAAATAATTAAAAACATATTTTAAAAAATATAGTGTAATAGATTTTTTTATTTAATCTTTAAAAACTGAACTTTGAACTTTTTATGAGTAAAATTGAAGTAAAAATGTGTCTTCCATTTTGAACTTAATGTAGTGTTTATAAGAATGCTGTAGTAATCTGACTGTGCAATTACTCAGCAATTACTAAAAGAATTATACATAGTTGTATAATTCTATACATTATTTACTTAATCAAATAATTGCAAGTTTAAAGAGATGCCAAACAGTTCAAAATGCCAAATGTCGATGTCAAAACTAATGAAACCTTAGAAAACAGATCAAATAGATCACAGATCAAAAAGAACTAGTGGATAAGGAAGACAGACAACCCTGAAGAAAAAGATGACTACAAAAAGAGATGAAGAGCATACAAAAATCCCTCTGAGAATTTCCTGTATTCACCAGATTACCTCTGCTGCCCATATTTCTGTACTTTGCTTTCTGCAGGATTATGGGACATTAATGAGTTTTAGCATTGCTCACCCAAACTTCATTCTAGGCAGTCTTACTGCCTAAATTCCTTTTGGGTAAGAGCTAGAGTTCATCTTATATGATAAAAGGCTAATATGCAAATTGACCAAACGCTGGAACGACTGATTGCTATGATGCGCACTGACCACCAGAGGGCAGATGCTCAACACAGGAGCTGTCCCCTGCTGGTCAGTGCACTCCCCCAGGGGGAGCACTGCTCAGCCAGAAGCTGGCTCATGGCTGGCGAGTGCAGCAACCATGTTGGGAACCTCTCCCACCTCCTTGGCAGCACTAAGGATATCCCTTGGGGAGTGGGCCTAAGCTGTCAGTCGGACATCCACTGAGGGCTCCCGGACTGCGAGAGGGTGCAGGCTGGACTGCAGGACCCACCAGAGTGCACGAATTTCGTGCACCGGGCCTCTAGTCTATACATAATCAAATAGCAGGAATTATCTTGAATAGTCCATAAGCAGTAATCAACATAGGTGGCGCACATGTTAGGAAATGGCCACACCTGTAAACATGTTCTCTTTTCCTATAGCACTCCCTTTTAGTTCAATTTGATACAAACACCCCTTTCATACTCAGAATAGAACAATGTCCCATTACTTCAGCCTTTTTATGACCATTAACAAATTATAGGGAAAAAAAACAATTTTGACAGAATCTGCTCATACATTCTGGAACTCTATGGTGCTTACTCAAAGCAGGCAACCATTAGGTTCATTAAGTGTGGTTATCTAAGAATAGGATTATTAGTTAAACTTATAATTAAGCTTTTAGATCAGTAGATAAAATATGTGAATGTGTTCGTCTTCTGTTGTTGCATAACAAACTGCTTAAAACAACATGCATTGCTTATCTTCACAGTTTCTGTGGGTCAGGAGTCCAGGCAAGATGAAACTAGGTCCTTTGCTCAGCATCTCACAAGGCTGCACTCAAGGTGTTGAGTGAGGCTGTAGTCTCCTCTAGAGGCTCAACAGGGGAAGAATCCACCTTCAATCAGATGTTGGCAAAATTCCCTGACTTGTGGCTGCTCAGGCAGAGGGCCCTGATTTCTCGAAGACTGTTGACTTGGAGGACACCCTCCACTCCTAGAGGCTGCCTGCAGATCCTTGCACATGGACTTTCCAACATGGCCATGGACTTCATCGAGCCAGCCAGCAAGGAGAGTGTTTAGAGCAACATGGAGGCTTATATAACATAATTATGAGAGTCATCTCTCATTACCTTTATTATGTTCAGTTGGTGAGAAGGAAATCATAGGTCTCATTTTCACTCAAGGGGAGAATATTATCCAAGGCTGTGAACGCCAGGAAACTTAAATCATGGAGGTCTTTCTGCATAGTAGATACTCAATATTAAGATCTTTTGAAAGGATGTATATTTCTCTCAGGAGTTAAGTAGGGAGAGCTGATGGCCATGGACCCCAAACAGCAATGACTATTCTGCGCTAATGCTCTCTTACACCTTTGTGGTCTGTATTCCCACAATTTAACATGGAAAGGATTCACCTTCTCAGGCACCAGGACATGCAAATGCAGCAGCAAACGGCAACCAAGCCACATATTCTCTGGAGGGCATCTCAGCAGACACGCAGTCACCTCAGAGGAGGACCAAAGAGGCCTCCCTCCTCTCTGCACTTGAAAGTGCACATGTAGCAGAATCCTTTCTCTGAAAATTAAAGTCTGGTTTTATCTGACTTTACAAAACAATCAACTAAGTATAATAAATTCGCCCACTGCTTGTGCATACTCTAGACTTACTATGGCATCGACTTCACTTTATTTTACCTTGCATTTCTCCAAAAATATATTTCTTTCTGATCTTTTCATGGAAAATTTCCATACAAGAGCTCCATGACACCCTTTACATGGATCCGGCTCCAACCTTGTTTTATGTCCTTGAAAATATCCGCAAGTGCCAAGTAACCCAACAACCTGAAGTTGGGAAAGACTCTAGTCCCAACCACACTGAAATTGCTAATAAAAAGAGAAACGACTTGACTGGCTGGAAGTGCCTGAGACTTCTGGGTGTCACCATTATGTGGCTGTGCTTCAGCGCTCTGAAATAATGGCACTTTAATCTCAGGTCCACCTATCACTGTCTGAAGAAGGAAAAATGCTGAAGTCATAAAATATGGAGGAAAGGTGAAGGTACTGCCTCATTACCTATAAAATATGGTTTCATTTCAAAGCTGCAATAGAATTCTTTTTCTTTCTAGTACTAAGAGCTATTTAGTCTTATATGCTCAAACTTTCACTTCATGGCTTAATGTGAGAAAATCTCATTTTGCTTTGAAATTCCAGGTTTTTTTAAAACTTTTCACTGTAAATAATGGGTTTTCTTACTCCTGCTGAAATGCACGTCATTGTCTATAATAGAGACTCAGCAGGGTCCTGGTGTTCTGCAGAGGGAAATGTGCATAGGGCAGCAGCATATAGCCCAGGACATATTGGTTAAAGTCTGAATAGGAAACACCCTGAGGCATATAATGTGTCTGAAATGAAATAATTAGATATTATTATACACAGATGCTTTGTGTTTACTTGACTCCTTCGCATAATTGACAACCTTCTTCTAAAACAACAAAAACAAAACAAAACAAAACAAAAAGCCCAACAAAAACCCCTCTTCTTTATTCTGGGACACTATCTGTCACTTATACTATCCTATTGCACTTAATGGTACTCTCTTTTTTTTTTTTAATATATTTTATTGATTTTTTTTTACAGAGAGGAAGGGAGAGAGTTAGAAACATCGATGAGAGAGAAACATCGATCAGCTGCCTCCTGCACATCCCCCACTGGGGATATGTCCGCAACCCAGGTACATGCCCTAGACCGGAATCGAACCTGGGACCCCTCAGTCCGCAGGCCGACGCTCTATCCACTGAGCCAAACCGGTTTCGGCAATGGTACTCTCTTTTTAAAAACCTACCTCTAATCCCTAAAATTCTTTCAGGTCTTTACCAGCATTTAAAGCCTGGCTTTGCTATAGTATACAAGCTTGCAAACCAGTCTATATGTTTCACCTCAGCGAGCCTCAGTTGCCCCATCTATAAAATGGGGCTAATGATAGCACCCACTTATATTGTGATGATTACGTTGACAGCACACATAAAGCACAATCCTAGACGATGCTTGGTTTATCATAGGTATCATAGGCCTCTCATATTCCCTTCTTTCCATGTGTTACCAGCCTCAGAGATCTCATCTCCCTGCAGCTTTAACAATCACTGCATTTAGATGATGCCCAAATTGAAATAATCAATTTTGGTATCTCAGGCACCATTCTTGCATCTTCAACTTCATGGTGGGCATTTCTCTGTGATAGTTCATCTGCCCCTCAAAAACATTGCGCCTGAAATCAATTTTAATTCTATTCTCCTTGAAAAAAAAACACAGACTCTGTAAAAACATTTGGCAGTTCCTCCAGGAATTCAACCTAAAGTTACCGTATGATCCAGCAATTCTACTCCCTAGTATATAGTCAAGAGAGTTGAAAACAAATATCCACACAGAAACTTGTTTGTGAATGTTATAGCAGTATTATTCATAATATCCAAAAAGTAGAAACAACCCAATGTTCATCAACTGATGAACAGATAAACAAAAATGTGATATATCTATACAAGAGAACATTATTTGGCAATAAAAGGAAATAAAGCACAGACACATGTTGCAACATGGATGAACCTTGAAAACATGCTCAGTGAAAGAAGACAGACACAATGTTCATATATTGTATGATTCTATTTATATGAAATGTCCAGAAGAGGCAAATCCACAGGAGTAGAAAGTAGATTAGTGCTTGTTGGGGCCTAGAGGGGATGGAGAAATCGGGAGGTGACAGAAAATGGGTGCAAGGTTTCTTTTGGGGGTGATGAAAATGTCCTGGAATTGGTGTTGAAACTTGCACAGCATTATGAATATGCTAAAAACCACTGAAATGTATACTTTAAAAATGATAAAAGGATGATTTTTATTTTATGTGAATTTTATGTCAATTTTAAAAGAAGAAAAAGCAACCTCTGTAGGCAGAGCAGTGACACTAGCTGGAAGCAAAGGGGGTTGGGCCAGCGATGCAGAAAGGCATCTTTGATCTCCAGCAAACCAAGGTACTCATTAAGGGCACCAGAACAAGGTCCTGAGGGGATGTCACTATGCTCACTTCTAAGCAGTTCTGGGAATCTGACTCCCCGAGGCTCAACCAAATGGGTCATTTATGCAGCTTTGCTGAAATATATTCAAATCCATACCTAACGACCAAAAAAGAAGTGAAGATTGAAGGGTGAAAATAGCCTAAGAAAGGGCTCGAAATAGAAAAGAAGCTCCTCTGGGACACATTTGTTATATTCATTATTGCCAGGTTCAACGGGAAGGGCAATGAATCACTTGCTCTGAATACATTTAATATTTCCCATGTACTGTCTGTTTATGTCATTCCCTTTCTCCCTGCTTCTTTCCTCTTTAATCAAAAGTTTGACCATGAAGACAAATAGGAGTTCTGGAACTTCACAGATTTTGTAAGTAAAGCAAAATCCAGTCCCTTCCAGGGACTCGGCTGGAAGTCAGGTTCTTTGATGGTAACCCGTCAGATGACCTGGTTTAAGGTGATGAGAATATTTCGAGGAGCTTTTAAAGACACGCTATACCTACCTGCCTTTTTCAAAACTGTATTAATCTTCTGGTTTTGGAAAAGTTCCCATGAAAAGGACTTTGGAGAAAAACATTCCCATATTGCTCCCTCTCCCCTCCGACTATGGAACAGATCTTAACAGTCTCTAAAGGAATCCATGTGTTCCCACAGATGGCTGTTGAAAAATGAATCATGCTTATCCATTTAAGAAAACAGAGAGAAAAGAACAAGGAATACAGAACTTTGTGATGTAGCCAAGTCGTGTTCAGGGTCTCATGAGTGGCCAAAGTCAAATAATCTGGGATTAGTTTGCTCCTCCCACATTCACTCTCCCCAGCCTCAATTTTTATAACAGACAGTTATAAAAATTTCCAAAAGAGCAGCCACTACCCTCTAACCTCTGTTGTGCAGCCTATGATCTGGAAATGATTAGGAAAAGCTGGTGCACCCTACCTGGTTGTATTAGTTTGCTAGTGCAGCCATAACAAAGCACCACAAACTGAGCGGCTTGAACAGAAATGTACTGCCTCACAGTTCTAAAGGTTAGAAGTCTAAGATCAAGGTGTCTGCAGAGTTGATTCCTCTACAGGGCTGTGAGGAAAGAGTCTGTTTCAGGACCCTCTCCCTCGCTCGTACACGGCCATCTTCTCCCTGTGTCTCTTTGAATCATCTTCCCTCTCTTTGTGTCTGTCTCTGTGTCCAAATTTCTCCCCTTTTCAAGATAGTATTAGATTAGGGCTGACCCTTAATGATCACATTTTAACTTGATTACCTCTATAAAGACCCTATCTCAAAATAAGGAGAGGTACTGGGAGTTAGGACTCCAATATCTTTTTAAAAATATATATATATATTATTGATTTTTTACAGAGAAGAAGGGAGAGGGATAGAGAGTTAGAAATATCGATGAGAGAGATCTACCAGCTGCATCCTGCACGCCCCCCAGTGGGGATGTGCCCACAACCAAGGTACATGCCCTTGACCGGAATCGAACCTGGGACCCTTGAGTCCGCAGGCCGACGCTCTATCCACTGAGCCAAACCAGTTCGGCTCCAACATATCTTTTTTTTCTTCTATATCCTTCCATATCACTAAAATGGGAAAATATAATTCTCAGCCTGCAGCAAATTCTAAAGGACCTTTGACACATTACATTGGTTTTGCATCAAATTTATTGCTGAATTTCATCCAACATATCTTTTGAGGTCATAAATCTGGTTTATGCAACTTAGTGAAGCGTTGAGGAGCCCTTTCTCTTACCATCTAGGAAACCCCCTGTTGGAGTTGGACGTAGGGAAGTTTGGTTCTGGGCCAACCAGAAAGGAGTGGGACCAGGAGCTATAGGACAATTCAAGAAGAACAGTGTACAAAGATTAGGGATAAAAAGATGTGTGGAATTCCTAAGAGTCCTGAGGATAAAGCTGCAATCTGGAATTCAGCCAAACTAACTTACATAGGCAAAGGTCAGTGGCTACGTGCCTAGCAGACATCCTAGATGCTCAGCAAGAATCCACTTAAGTGGAAAGAAATGCAGACCAAGCTGGGCGTGAGTGCAACATAAATACAAGATGGGATTATATCAGCTAGGAAGTCTCAGTTGTAAACAACAGAAAACGACTCTGCCTGATTTAAACAGGAAACAAATTCATTAGGAGAATATTGGGATTACAAGGAAACTTTTAGGTATGAAGGTTCACTATCTTGCTTGTGGTAGTAATGTTACAGATGTATACATTTGTCAAAATTTATCATTATTAATTTTAATATGTACTTTATTGTATGTCACTTGTATCTCAATAAAACTGTGTTTTAAAAAAGGATTTTGAAAATGTCTGTACACTGACGCTGGGAATGTAAACTGGTGTGGTCACTTGGGTAAACGATTTGGCATTCTCCATGAAAACGGGACAAATGCATATCCAGGATCCACCATTTTATTCCTAAGTGCCCAATAGAAATGCACCCAAATCGTCACCAAAAAAATATATACAAGAATGTTCATAGAAGGACTATTCATATGAATAAAAAGTAAACTGCCCAAATGCCCATCTGTGTGAGAAAGGGTTAACTCTGCAAGCCTGGCGTACTTAAACCCTGCACATTCCCAAAGTCTTCAGGACTAGTCCTTGGCATAGATCCTGGGAGAGGATCTCTGAGCCCTTGGGATAGCCTGCCTGAAAAGAGTGTTTTTGTACTCCTAAAGCCATGGACTATGCCAGTTAGCTTAAGCTGGTAATGACATCTATGTGATTACCTATTTCTGTATGCTTGAGCCTTTGAGCCTGATGTGTCAGTTTGACCAATGAGGGCGTGGAGATTGAGTAGCTGAGGTCATTCATATGGGCATACGCAGTACCCACATGACTGACCTCAAAAAAGAAAAAGAAAGTAAAACAAACAAAAAAAGCAAGCAAACCCAGGACACCAAGGCTTGTATGGCTGCCCTGATTGACAACACTTTGCACACACTGTTACACGGACTTGCTGGAAAAATTGAGCACCATCCATGCAACTCCACTGGGAGAAGACAACTAGAAGCTTGTGCCTAGTTTCCTCTGGACTCAGGCCTATGCAACTTTTCCCTTTGTTGATTTCAATCTGTATCCTTTCATTATAATAAAGTTTAACCGTACGACAGCTTTTCCAAGTTCTGTAAGTCTTTCTTGCCAATCACTGAACCTGAGTGTGGTCTTGGTGACCTCTGACACAAAAGGCTAAATACAATATAGATTTACAAAATGCAATGCTTTACTATTCCTATCAGAATAGACAAGCTACAACTACACAAAACCATAAGGATGAATCTCACAAACATAATGTTAGAAATATACAAAAAAAATATGTGGTATGATTAGATCTATGATGTTAGGATTCATAACCTATAATGAGGAGAATAATCAATTAACTGAAACTAACTCAGAATTGACATCAATTATTAAGATTAGAAGCTGAGAACAGGAAAATATTTATTGTAACCATATTGCATATTTTCAAAATGTTAAGTAGAGACATGGAAAATATAAAAGATCTAAGTAGAACCCCTAGAGAGAAAAACTATAATAACTGAGATGAGAAATACACTGGATGGGATTAATGACAGATTAGCCACGGAAAAAGAAAAGAGTAGTGAATTGAAGACATAGCAATAGAAGGTATACAAAGTAAAACACAGGAAGAAAAAAGAATAGAAAAAAAGTGAATCGATGGGTTGAGGGACAACTTCAAGTAGCCAAATGTACATGTTATTGAAGTCTCTGAAAGTGGGGGCTTTGGGGGGCAGAAGAAATGTCCAAACTATGGAAACTATAAACTCAAGATCCAAGAGAATGAAATTGCACAGGAAACATGAAGTAAACACCACCAAGACACATCATCTAGTTGCTCATAACTAGTGATAAAAACAAGAGCCTTAAATCACTTGGAGTGGTAGAAAAGTGTTTCAGAGTCACCGGACAGATCTGGAACTGTGTTCTGGAAATTGTAATGTTTTATTATCTTTTTTAAAGCTATACACATCCTAGCAAGAATTGATTAAAAGTGAAAGAGCCTGGAAGAAAGAAAAAAAAAAAAGTTAGGAGGGTTTCACAGTAATCCGGTGAGTTCAGTGAATCTGAAATAGGGTTGTAAAGTAGAGATGAAAAATAGGCGATGTTTAGGAAATAAACTGACAGTCCTTGGAGACTGTTTGTGAAGGTTAAAAAAAAAAATAGTTCTTGCAGGGAACTGGTAGATAGTGTCAAAATTCATTGAGCAAAGGGGGAATATGGTTTAATTTTAGACATTCTGTTTGAGGTACATACAGGCTCTCCATTTAAACCTAGGAAAGATGCCTGGCATACAGATATAGGTTTGGGAGTAATCAACACATAATCTGAATTCCTTCTTGTGATGTCCTTGCCTTTAATATACAAATACAATGACCTGAATTTTAATTCCATGCATGCAAGTGCAAGAAGTCTGGCCCCACCAAACATTCTGAGAGCAAAGTGGGGAAAGGACCTAGGACCCAGATCTTTGAGGAGTGGCACTAGCCAGCGAGTGCTCTGGTCTCTAGACTCAGAGGAGGGTCCCGGGGCTGGGATTCAGACCTTTGAGGAGGGAACACTTCCTGGCTGTGCTGATAACCTCTGGGAGGGGCAATGAGACTGGTGTGAGAGTGTTGGGAAAAGTACAAGCTAGATTCAGATTCTCTTTTAGAAATAAACAGCTGCTAAGAAGCATTGCTAGTGTGACCCTCAGGAACAGGAAGCAAAACCGAAAAGAGCAAATCCCTTTTTATTCCTTCAAACTTGCAGTCACTCTCCTTTGGCAAAGCCTCATGGGAAGCAGCTGCCTAAGAGGAAGAAGAGAGGTTTATAGGATCCCAGCATCACTAAGTGGAGCATAGACTAATGTGGATGGAGTTGAGAGACAATTACTTAATAGCTGGCACACTTTGCCTGGCGGGGGGGAATGGGATAGGTACCTTCTTCTCCTTGTGGCTCTAATCAGGAACTGTGGTTCCCAGGCATGAACGCGTTAAATCTTGCTTGGTGATCTCGTGGAGCTGGTTGTGTTTTCAGAAGGGAAGACAGATCATGACTTCTGTCACCAGCAACCCCTCTTCTTCTAGAGACAAGGTGAACTCTGCATTTGGGAATAGAGAGGGAGAGAGAATCTAAGCTAGGATAATTCTGAAAAGCTGCTGTCCTGTAAAATTGTTTCTAAATGTGTTCTTTATCTCTTACATGTTTAAAGCTAGTAAAATGAAATTCTTCACTCAAATGTTATAGCCAGTTAGATACATATTAAATTTCAAATGGTAGTCCTTACTATATTCACCTCCACCAATAGCAAGAAACCCAGTCACAGAAGGGACTTGAGCAGCTCTGGCAATGTTAAGCTGAAGGGACCGATTATGAGGCTGCCTCTTTGGAAAACAAAAAGAGTTAAGCTCCTAATAAGGATACAATTGTAAGAAACAATGTAGCTGGAAGCTGAGAGTTGAGCGCCTGCTGTTAAGGGGAGGAAAAGTCAGTTTTAAGATATACCTGGTAGAAAGCCATCAAAGAAACTTGGGAGGGAAATGCTTAGAAAAGAGAAAAACCTTGACATGGTCTTAGAAAACCACTTGTTTATGAATTTACAGCTACATGAAGTAAGAGGACTCAACCCATGCTGTCATTTTGAGCGACTTTTACAATTGTACAGAACAGTAGCAATAACAGTACTTCTGTTGCCATTCCTGCCTCTTCGACCTTATAAACTTTTTGAGCTTGACAAACCTAGAGTTTAAAACATTGCTTCCATCATGGCGCATCTCAGAATCATAGGATGTCAGATCTAGATAGGACCTTGAAGCAAGAAAAATCATGAAGAGCTAAAGGAAAATCTGTAGCAATAAAAATTTTGTAACTATAAACAAAAGCCTCTGGGGAGATAGAGTTATATCTGTCTGAACACTGATATTAAGGAAGGAAAGAGAACACTAAAGTTAAGGAAGGAAGGTATAGTCCAAGGAAGTAACTTAAAAATAAATAAAAATTTTAAATAAAGCAACTGTGGATTAGGATGAGAATTACATTTTGTTCATTTTGATGAAGTTTTTACACCATTAAATAACAGAGATCTTTCATCTAGGAAACTCAAGCATTTATAAATAAATTCTGAGTAGACAATGTTTTTCAAAATTTTATAGAGATGTGAATTCTCACATATATGAAAGACAAAACAATTTAGGTGCAAAGAAGTATTTATTGTTCTAGTTACACTTATTGAGCCTCAAAATGTGCTAAGATCTTCACACGTCTACTCTCTATTTCCATCCTAAGCCAACTTGACCCATTGTTATAGGCTGAATTGAATGTTTATGTCCCTTCTCCTCCCCCAAATTCATATGCTGAAGCCATAACCTCAAGAAGGGGCCTCGCCCTAACCGGTTTGGCTCACGGATAGAGCTTCGGCCTGCAGACTGAAGGGTCCCAGGTTCGATTCTGGTCAAGGGCATGTACCTGGGTTGCGGGCACATCCCCAGGAGGGGGCGTGCAAGAGGCAGCTGAATCGATGTTTCTCTCTCATCGATGTTTCTAACTCTGTATCCCTCTCCCTCTCCCTTCCTCTCTGTAAAAAATCAATAAAATATATTTTTTAAAAAAGAGAAGGGGCCTCTAAGAAAGTATTAAGGCTCAATGAGGTCTTAAGAGTAGGGCCCTAATCCAATAGGATTAGTGTCCTTTTAAGAAGAGACATCAGAGCACTCTCAATCTCTCTCTTCTCTTTTTGTCTTTGTGTGTATCCACCAGGGAGAGGCCATGTGAGGACATAATGAGAAATTGGCTGTCTACAGGCCAGGAAGGGAGTCCTTACCAGAAACCAATTTTTCTGGCTCCTTGATCTTGGATTTCCCAACCTCCAAAACTGTGAGAAAATAAATTTCTGTCCTTTAAGCCACCTAGTTTATGATATTTTGTTATAGTATCCAAGCTGACTAAGCTACCAAATCATATATATTGCTATACAGTACACTACTCATAGGTGAACCACTGCATAAATTCTCCAGTGATAACTGATAAGTAGCATTAGTTGACTATGTGCTACTCTCTTTCACAAAGTTGTTTTATTTATGATCTTTAAATAAGAAATTTCTATGGCATTAAATTGCCACACTGAGAAATGGTAGCATCAAGTAAATAGCTGTAATGGAATTGGTTTGAGCCCAAGAGTTAAAGACTGGGAGTGCATCAGAAGGAAAAGGTGACAGTCATCATTTGGAAGCACAGGCCCCATGTACTATGGGGATGGGGAGGACCCTGATCACATATCTGTTACTTCAACCACCATAATCCAGACCTAAAATAGCTCACTTGTCACAGGGCTTTAAATAGAAAGGATGACAACATTAAGTGTTGACTGGCATGCTCTTCAGCTTAGTTCCTTTTATAAGCACATATACTAGGTGCCTACTGTGCACCAGGCCTTCTGTTTGGAGATGGAGGGGGGTATAAAATAGCTATAGAGGCAGAACTTTCCTTAAGAGTTTGGGATTTGGAGTTAAATAGAACTGGGTTGAAATTATAAGTAACCAACTTACATGCTATGTGTCCTCAGGCGGGTAACTTAATTTTTTGAGCCTTGTTCCTACTTTACAAGGTACTTAGAAGATACTGCAAGTGAAACTCACAGAACAGGGTTTGACACATCATAAGTCATTATCAGACTGCTGTTAATAATGTCAAATATGAATAATTAGCATTTTAAAAACATTAATTATTTGAGCCCTACGGGCTTGTGATCTAAATTGAAGCTAGAAGTTGATCTTTATAAAGGGAATATTGTTATCATAGAGGTTCAAATAAAATACAACGGGAGGTATCTGTTTCTTGGAAAAAGAAGAGGTTGGAAAAAGTTTTACAAAGAATCTAACACCTGAACTACTGATGAATCTCAGAGGGAAAGGGGTGGATGGGCAGGAAGAGATTAACCAAAGAACTTATATGCATAACCCATGGACACAGACAATAGTGCAGTGAAGGTCTCCGTGGGGATGGTGGCGGGGTAAAGGGGAACAATGTAAGGAAGTGGGGACATCTGTAATACTTTCAACAATAAAGATAAAAATTTAAAAAAAGCCGAAACCGGTTTGGCTCAGTGGATAGAGCGTCGGCCTGCGGACTGAAGGGTCCCAGGTTCGATTCCGGTCAAGGGCATGTGCCTGGGTTGCGGGCATATCCCCAGTGGGAGATGTGCAGGAGGCAGCTGATCGATGTTTCTCTCTCATCGATGTTTCTAACTCTCTATCTCTCTCCCTTCCTCTCTGTAAAAAATCAATAAAATATATAAAAAAAAAATTTTTAAAAAGAAAGTTAATTTCTGAATAGTAGATTGTCTTTCAAGTACTCTATATGTTTGTAGCTGTGATGATAACACTGGAATGGAAAAATTCTCAAAACAGATCTACGTTTTCTATGGCCTACATTGTGTTCCCTCTCCCCCTCCAGTTCATATGTGGAAGTCCTAACCCCACCCCTCAGAATGTATTTAGATAAACATCTTTAAATAGGTAGTTAAGCTATAATGAAATCATAGGATAGGCCCTAATCCAACATGACTGGTATCCTTATAAAAGATCACATGGGAAAGGCCACATCAAGCTACAGGGAGAGATGGCCATCTACCAGCCAAAGAGAGAGGCCTCAAAATAAATCAACCCTGTTGACACCTTGGTCCTGGACTTCCAGCCTCCAGAACTGTGAGAAGATAAATTTCTGTTGTTAAGACACCCAGTCTGTGATACTTTGTTATGGCAGCCCTAGCAAACTAACAAACAAGTATATATTAGAACTGGTTGCATGATAAATATAGAATTATAATTCCATGGAGAAAAAATAAATGGGGTTATGAAAATCACCTTTCCATTTGTGAGAAAATAGAGTAGATGTCTACCACATACCATACATAAAAATAACATTGAAATGGTATTAAATATCTAAATGTAACAAATAAAGCACATTAGAAAATATATAGAAATATTCTTGAGACTTTAAGGCTAGGGAAGTCTTGTTAAGCAAGTCAGAAAACCCAGAAGCCAAAGCATTGATAGAGTTTAAGTGCATTACAGGGTGGTGGGAGGCCTCGGGTGAGAGGATAACTTTAAGCCAGGCACTCAAGGCTTCCATGAATGAAGAACCTTCAGGGGGAGAGGAAGCTCTAAACCAGGGGTCCTCAAACTACGGCCCGCGGGCCACATGCAGCCCGCCGAAAACATTTATCCGGCCCGCCGGGTGTTTTTGCCGCCGCTGTGTGCATAGGAATTTGTTCACAGTTTTTTTTTTTAACTATAGTCCGGCCCTCCAACGGTCTGAGGGACAGTGAACTGGCCCCCTGTTTAAAAAGTTTGAGGACCCCTGCAACTGTCAAGCCCAGAGAGAATGAGACCATCTTACAGCAGCACCAGCCAAGTAAGAACTTTCTATCCTCATTCCCTCTCCTCCCAACCCTGCCTTTGCCATAACAGATTTAGAAATCTCTGGGTAGCAAGCTAGGGAGGAGGAGGAGGAGGAATGATAGACTGGGAAGGCGAGCAAGAGGAGCGCTCCTCACGCTTCTCCTGCAAGTGGTCAGCTAGCAAGTGTCAGCGGGAGGGAAGGGAGAAAACGGATGGCTATGGCAGGATGAACACTTTTATTTTCTGAAGCTAGGCAATATTTCTTTGAGATTGTGTTTATGACTGAAAGTTACTGTGGAGTTTTCTAAGTCCTTTGAACAACTATAAATGTCATGGGAACTGCCTAAGAGTTTACTTCTGTATAGAGGAAGGTACACAGGACACACACACACACACACACACACACACACACACACACACTTCACAGGTCACACTTAAAAGAAATAGTAGTGGTAAAAAAAAATGCTTCTTTTTATATTGTCCTATGAGTTCCCTGTGTTCAATAAATCAGTTACACCAGAGAGGACTCAGCTAGTGAGAAAAAAGTCGGAGTGGGGGGGTGGGGGTGGGGAAGGGACCTATTCTAGATAGAATAGTACAGAAGGAGGTATTTAAGCTGAAACGTAAAAAATGAAAAAGGAGGCAGCCACACACAGGGAGGAATGGTCTTCATCTTGTGTCCTCTCAAATAGCAATCAATTCATTTTAAAAATGGGGGAAAGCACAAACCCAAAGAACCAAAGCAGCAGGAGCAAAGATAAACTCCGATCTCCTTGTGCGAGGAAATTTCAGTCCCCTCCTTAATGGAATGGGGAGGGATGTGGTCCAAATGCTTCTTCAAGATTTTCAACCAACCTTCCTGTTTCCAACCCCACCCCCACCCCCACCCCCACCCTTCACTTCCAGAGTTACTTAGTCTGCCAATTCCTGAGCCATTGGGGAAATCTGCAAGGTAAATTAGGTTTCTTCTCAGCTTTCCATGCTGCTGCTTTAGACTTCAGCTCACTTGTTCTGCAAAGTCAGGCACTACTTGTTCTTCTGTGCCCCAGCTTTCAAATACTATCTGTGCTATATGTTAGAAATAAAATGATAACCAAGATAGATGTGCTTCCTGTCCTCACAGAGCTATGTCTTAGTGGAGAAGACAAAAAAAAAAAGAATAAAAAAATGAATAGAAAACTAGCAAACTATGATGAATGTTGTAGGGGAAACTCATGTATCAGCACATTAAAAATTGAACTTTCTCTTTGAGGCTTAGAGTAGTGTTGATTTTTGCATTCCAAACAGGTGCTGGACTCTTGCTAATCCAATTGGGGTGCATGGCACGTCAACATCACCCTGAACTTGTCAGAAATGCAAGTGATTTTTATGCACATGAAAGATCAAGCAGCACTGTACCAGAATCATACAAAAAGTTTCAAAGGCTTTAACCCCAAACATGTTTTACAACCCTGTTGAACCTTTTACTCATATATGACTTATTAAAGACATTGTAAAGAAGAGCAAAGGTATTTAATTCCAAGACCCAGGTGTGGAACCTGACGCAGGAATATTGTCCTGGGGACATTGTCAAAGGGGCCTACCTAGAAGGGCAGTTGGCGAGGTAAGGAACCCACAGTAAGGGCTCTGAATTGTACGAAGACAGAAGGGCATACCAGGGGACAACTGAAAGGGGGTCCTGGGAGTGGCAGTTCAAGAGCCTCCCAAGAATGTACAAATAGTGCACCTGACAGGGCAGCTCTTGACCAAAATGTGAAGGAACAGAGAGCAGTGAGTTAAATGAAGAACGATCCTGGAAGATGCTTTGGGCCTCAAGAACTTCAAAGCATCACTTGTGGGAACACAGTGACATACCAGGTGACAACAGCAGTGACAGATGGACAGGGTCAGGGGACCAGAACAGGTACAGGGAACAGTGGACACTACCAGGCAGCCAGCCAGGATTTACTTGAAACTATACAAGAGATACATCCAAAAGCTCTCAGAAATACTTGGGTGGTAGTTGGTAGCAGCAGGAGGTCCTACATGGACAAATGAAGACATAAATCAGTGCAATTTGGCCTGTTACTGTTATTAGATGTCTGGACTCAGAGGCCAACAAGATCTGGGAAAACTCAAGGAAGTGCATACTCAAATGCTACAGTACATATATAATCATTCATTCATTCATTCAAAATCTATTGAGCACCTGTGAGACATGATGTAGCAATGGACAAGACACAGCCACTGCCCTGAATTGGGGAATGAAGAATGTCCCAGCCGAGGGGCTACAGACAAGAAACAGCCACTCTTGTAGAGGTAAGGGGTAAGGTCAAGTTATATGAGGGGTACAGTGAGAGTGTGTTGACTCCTGAATTCATTCCTAGGCTGTGGCTCTCAAACTTTCATGTGCATATACGTACTAGTAAATCACCTGGAGATCTTGTCAAAATGCAAATTCTGATTCAGGAGATCTAGGGTGGGGCCTGACATTCTCCATTCCTAATGAGTGCCCAGGATCAGGTGATGCTATGATACTGGTCTGTGGACCACACGATTAGCAAGACTCTAAAGAACACTTAACCAGTCTTGCAAAAACAGACAGACAAATAAACAACCCCACGTACCTCTGACTTTGACACCTAAGATGTTACCAGTAAGGACAAACATACCTTCTGGTAATGATTACACAGGTTCTTGTACCTATGTGTAGTCTGAGTTACACCAACATTGATGCCCTTTGGTGATCCAACTGAGGGAAGACTCATGCTTTCGATGTACAGAGTAATTACATTTGGTATTTTAAAAATTCAGGGATGATAATATGGAGGAACATGACTTTGTAAATCTCACTGTGACAAGCTATCTGTCTACCTACATTGTATACACATTATCATTGTTTTAGATAACTTCAGCTGCTACCTCTAGCAGACTCTCCCACCCTCACCCCTAGTGGTGGTTTTCATGGGGTGTAGGAGTGAGAGTTGCGTGAGTTACCCAGATAAACACCCCCAACCTGGGCTTTTTCACCAAAAGCCAAGACAAGTATTTGAGGATCATCTGCAGTACCGAACTCTCTGGCCACTTAATTTTCCCCTCAGGCAATGGAGTGAGAGAAATGGGAAAGGGGGTTGGGCCACTTCTTTATCCCAAGGGCTATCACCTGCCAAGACAGCCCTAGCCCAATCATACACCTGCTTTCAGTTACATCCTTAATTTTCAAACCACCAGCTATTAGAGCAGTGGTTCTCAACCTTGGCTGCACATTAGAATTACCTGGGAATCTTTTTAAAATCCTGATTTCTGGGCCTCATCCTCCGGAAATTCTGTTTCTTTGTTATGGGGTGAGGCCACAACATTAGTAACAGAATTTCCGGAGGATGTGGCCCAGAAATCAGGATTTTAAAAAGATTCCCAGGTGATTCTAATGTGCAGCCAAGGTTGAGAACCACTGTATTAGAGGGAAACATACTAACTTGCTCCACGCATTCCACCCTCCATCTTCCTAGTTCAGCAAAGCCATTTTACTTAAGGGGAAAAAAAGTATTTTTTCCTTGTATCTAAAATCATCTTATTAATTTTCATACAGAATTATAGGTAGCACGACCACCGATTTGCACATTCCCTCAAGGTTGAACCACCGCTCTACCCTCCTTAAAGGAAAATACCTTCCTTCTTCTGGGTTTGGTGTTAGTCCTCTCAGACAGAGCAGAACATGATTGCTGAGGAGAAGGCGAAAGAAAAACCAGTCCTGAGGAGAAGGCAACACAGCACCATGGACCCGCCCCCAAAGCCATCGGAAACAGTAAGTGTGCTGGGGGTATTTTATGTTTCCATTAAAGGAATAGCTTGTCCTTAAATCTTGAGTAGCAACACAAGACTGGATAAAGAAGGCAGAGGATCCACCCCAAACCGCAGTGGCACTGAAGACAGGCAGGAGCAGATTATGCTTGGGGATAAGCTTGCGGAAGACTGTGATTTGGGGGGGGTTCTTGGTGTTCCCTGTTCCGGGTTTGAGATTCCGCCTTCCGCACTGGGGAAAGGAATAAGGAGCTAGAGGCAGAAGAGGGACTGTTGGGTAGAGCTGGCTATGGTTTCTGGCCTTGGGCTTAAAGAAAGGGATGATCTCCCTTTGAAGCAAGAATACTGTTAGTGCCTGCAACTGGATAGGAGGCACTGAGTGACAGGGTTTGAGAGCAATCTGATATCACATTGATATCACTAAGACCGAACTTGGTGGGAGGCCCATTTGTAGCGTGAGAGCTACAGGAACTCCCTCTTGGAAGTGTGGCTGCAAGAAACTAGATGGAAAGGGAAAACCAGAACTAGTGGAGGAGAGCGAGTGAAATGTGGGTTGGATGGAAGCTCTCCTGGTGCTCCAGCAAACAGGGACTCTCTCCCCCAAATGCCATCTGTGAAATCCCTCTACAGTCCCATCCCTACCTGCCAGCGCCCCAAACTAGTGGTCCATGAAGTGAGGTCCCCAGACCATCAGCATCACTATCACCAGGGAAGTTGTTGCACAAGCAAAATCTCGCTCCTCATCCCAGACCTACTGAATCAGAAACTCTAGGGTGGCGCCAGCAAGCTGTGTTTTAACAAGCCTTCCAGGTGATTCTAAATGCGTGTTCAAGTTGGGCCTAAACTATGCAGAAAAATGTTTTTCTCTAATGGAGGGCAAGTGTCCTATGGGTGCAGAGTTACTGTTAAATCTGAGATATCAATGCTTGAAACCAGAAAGCAGAAAACTTAAAAGAGTTGTGTAGCTCATAGAGCAATTTGAAACATCTAAGTTGTTGAGCTGTGGCAGTAGTGGGGGCACAGGGAGACTTCGAACATGGATTTTTGGGAAAGGAAAATTGCACGGTATGCAGATGTGAGATAAGTACTACCTACGTGGTGGGGGCACCAAGAAAACGTTGTCTAATGTGCTTTAATCGGGTAAAATGTGCAATGTTGCTGCTGCATAAATATGTCCTGATGCGCAATGGTAAATGCCTCCTTTTCTTCTCTCCTGATTTCATTTAAAACTGTCCCTGGGGGAGCAAGAGACTGGGCCAATATCCACAGACCTAGTGGGATGAGAGTGATTTCTCAGTGGAATTCATAATAAAAAATGGTTTTGTTTTCTGGGCTAGCTGCTTCTCCATCATTCTAACTGCCTGCCCTTCTCTTTATAGCTGGGCTGGATTAATTCCCAGAGAACAGAGTCATTATCCTGATGGAACCCAAGCACTGATTGGGAGGAGAAAGAATGGAGGATTAGTGGGGTCTTAGGTTTGCCCTCATGCAGTTTAGAAACCTGTCAAGTTGAAGGTGTCCTGGGGACACATGTTCTGTTTTCCTTTCCTGTTTCTCATCCTGAATTTACACACTTGGGTCCTATTGTCCTATTTATATCTCTTTTCATTCTCCTTTCATAGGTGTGTTTTGGCATTCATTAATGAAATACCTACTGTGTGTGGTGCACAGTGCTAAATGGCTTCAAACATCCACACGTTCATCCCATCTTGTCCAACATGTGCAAAGGTGCAGACTGGAAAATAAATTTCCTTTCCCACACACCTCCATCACTATTTTTTCAGGCTTTGGTTTGGCCTCTTTATGTTGTCCTTCGGGTGAAGAAATTGGGATTCCCCATATTTTAAGCTATTTGTGAGAGAGGAGGTAATTTTTAGAAATCAAAAGAGAACACACAGATATGCTTTCACTGTGAAGCCTTGATCTGTGACTTCGCTGGTCTGCGATTTCTGACCTTATTTTTCTACTGCATAGAGGACAAGGGGTGGGAGTGAATTGTACAAATAGCAGGCAATCACTTCCACTCTTTTCTGTGTTACTTTGCAGGGTGCAGAATAGAACTGTTATCACTTGAGGCAGATACTTTGGGCTTTTTTGGTCCTTGCAGGCGTACATTGAAGCCATCAGGAGACTGGCCAGCTGCCTTTCACCAAGGCAACTGCGTCAAAGTGGCAATCGGACCAGCACTCCTCCAGGCTGAGATGGCAGGGACGCCCATACTGTGAACACCAAGGGCTGTGCTCTCACCTGATAAACAGCATGGTTAAAAACTCTCATCATATTTCTATAAACAATTGAGAGAAATAAACCATTGTAACCCATGTCAAACAGAAACTGACAGTAGTCTTTCGAAGTTTGGGAAACAGAAAATCTATATCTACAAATACAACCTCTTGTCAAGATCACTAGAATCATTTCTTAAAGGAACCTTTAGGAGGGAGGTAAGTAATGAGTGTTGGCCTTATTTATAAAGAACCCAGGATAGGAAGTTGTGTGATTTTTCATGAAGATGCACCTGGTCTCTATTCAATAATTTTAGTCTGTAAATTCCTAGCAGTCTATGTTGGTATTTTTCTTTAACAAGATTCCTTCTTCAGGTGGATCTGTTGAGCGTTGCTCAGGAATCCATTTCTGGCTGTGGGCTAAGAGGCTGGGAACTGAGACTCTGGTCAGCCTATATCTGGTTGGAATCCCTTCTCCTCTGCTTTGCAGCTGTGTGCCTGTGGCATGTGGTTTACCCGCTCTGAGCCTGAGTTTCCCCATAGAGTGCCATAGAATGACATGAGATAATACATGTCAAGAATTTAGCCCAATGCCTGGCCCAGAGCCCAGTTAATATTAGATATGATTATATTTGTTATCAATTAAATATCTAAGGGAATTTTAGTTGCATCTATTTTACCAATTTTCCTTCTTGTGTTCCATCTAGTCAGGACAGCGCTGTTTTTTATTTTTTGTTTTGTTTTGTTTTTTGTCTCCCTCCCATGTCTTTTCATCACACTCCTCATCCCAGGAAAGGGTGATCATGAGACACCATTTGATCATGAGACAACCGTTTGAAATGAAGTCTGCTTTGTGTTTGTCCTTTGGGGAAAGGCTTTGATCACCAGCCGTGCTGTGGGTATTTGGCAGGCTGCCAGCTCCTGTCTATCGTGAGAGGCATCTTAGAAGGTTTAGATATTAAAAAAAAAAAAAAAAAAAAGAGTGAGAAGCAAAAGGGCAGCTGGTAGATTCCTCGAGGAATCTACCTACCTACCTTTGCCTACTCCCAAAGCCCTAAGGGCCACCCCACTGTCCAGGGCCTCCAGTTGGCCAGTGTCCGGATTTCCAAGCTCCTTGTTTTCCTGGGCTACGAGCTGGCAGGGAGTCTGTAACACTGAGCCCTTAGCATTCCAGTGACTTACAAGCCAGTGTTTCTCTCTGGCCCTCCTTAGAGTCTGCTGTCTCTGGAATACTGAGGGCTGTGAGAGCCTCCGTAAACAAGTAGTGGTGGACAGGAAGAGAGGGGACAAGAGGGCAGGGCCTCCTCTTCCAAGGAGCCCTCCCAGCAGCAGTATATAAATGACTTGGAATTGCCAGCCTGGTCCTGGAAGATCACCTTGCAAGTGGGCCTGATGCCAGCCTGACAGATGGCCTGGGCTGCAGGCTGCACAGCCCACATTAGGCCCATCAAGTGTGTGTTCCCTGGAGGCAGAGGGCCCAGCCAGGAGTGTCAGGGAGGTTACCCAGGGGCATGGCGCGGGCTGCAACATGGGTTCCCAGCTCTACCTACCTACCACGCTCCTGCCTGCAGTGCTCGCTCTGTCCACTTAAAAGCAAATCTCGGCGTCTCATGATTTTCCGTTGATGCCTGGCCTAGATTCTACATGACAGCCCCTCACAGAAGTGGCCAAGTGTTCCCATCAAATGCACCAGCCACTGCAAAGTTAAAAAGGATAATAAAACAGCAAAGCCTGCATGGAGACTTTGTTCAGAAACCCTACGACATGTACAGAGTATTAAAAAAATATTGAACTTTCAAATTTTATGATTTCATGTCCTCCAAGGCCAAAGACCTCTTATCATGTTCTCTTTTTAAAGCATGCATTCTTTTTGAAACAGTTAGAAAGTCAATATATAACTTTTTTTTTTTCTCCCTACACTCGGAATAAAGCCTGGGGAAATTTAATGTTCCTGGAATCAGCCTGTGGATTTGAGATAAGGATTCAAGGCAAGAAGCCTTTTAACTCAGAGCAGAATCTGTTTGCAGCTCTTGTCCAATTAACATAAAGTATCTGGTTACTGTGTATCTTGCATAATGCATGACAGTGTAAACTAAACGTTTTCAGTGCTGGCATTGAACTCCTTGATAACAATGAAGGGTGAGGTAACTTGTTAATTTTTTTTCAAGAAATCTCCTGGGAAAAAAAAAAATGCTTCTCAAAACTGAATCAACACTTTCGAGCTGAGATGCAGCTGAGGGTTGTCCGCGTGTTCTCACGATGATATGAAATCTAGAAGGAAGCAGGAGCAACCACATGTCACGTTCTCTTTAAGAGCTGGAAAAGCTGTCAGAAGAATTAAGATTAAACCTCCTGTGAGTCTGTGGGTGTGGAAAGTCACCAGCTAGCTAATATTAACATAGCTTGCAAGAGAACGCTGGTGCTAGAAATAGGACAGTGGCATCACTACCACTAAGCAATTTGCATTCGGTGGACCAGCCCCTAAATTCCTCCTGGCTCCTACAGCCCGCCCTCTAGGCATTGCATTTCTGGACGCTTTTAGACGGAGCTCACACTTGGCTGTCGTGGTTTCCCCGGGAACTCTACCCAAAAGAAGAAGCGGCAAGAAGAACATCTGCTTTGTGTGCAGGAAAGTGGTCGTGCTACCAGCAAATCTTGAGGCATCTGTGGAATTGTGAAGCTAGATTTCATATGGTTGTCGACAGGGAGGGGCAGACAAGGACCTTCTTGTTTTCCTCGTCATGGATAATCTGTTGCCTCAATCTAAATTCTCCTACTTCAAAAAACACCCTCTCCATGCGATTAGAAAATATGTCTCGGTGCTGAGAAAAAACCAAAGAGCGGAAGAACAGGTATCCTTTTCTTTATATTATCTTTAAGGTGAACGGGATGTTTGCTCTTGGCTGTTGCTTTTACGTCACTTGGGGATTTAGTCTCTGCTCGTTTACCTGGGTATAGGCGCAGGTCGGCTTCCGCGTGGGGCTGTTCAGACTTGCCAATCAGAGGAGCAAGCAGGCTCGTGAGGATTTATTTGAACTGGGAACATTTAGATCCTTAGATTAGAGTCCAGTTGTGTAATAAAACCACATGTTTTTCTTTTTTCTGAATAGCTAGACTAAACTACTCCATCAGAGGTAAATGGTGGCTTTCTTGAAATTTTTCTAGGTCTTCAAATACAAATTTTAAAATGATTATTATCTCCACCAAGAAAAGTTATCAGACCCTAGATATACATTGTCTTCTTGTATGTATTTATGGTTATATGGATATCACCAGGACTTGCAAAACAGAAAACATTGTGTACACTGTAAGTATGATAGCTTTAAGCAGATCCCTAATGAGCTGAGAAGGTCATTCAGAAGTAATTAGTCATTTTCTTGGGTGGAGGGTAGGGGATAGAGGACTGCAGGTTTCAGTCTTTTCAACCAATCAAAAGTTAGGATTTCCAGTAGTAGGCTCTAGATGTGGGAGTATAAATATTTTTTAAATAACTGTTAGACTGGTCACTTCTTCTTTAAAATCATGGATTAAAAAAATCATGCATTTGTTCCATTGTCATGAGACATATATCGTTCTGTCACTTACAAAAGAGGCATTTCTAAAAACTGCTCTCCTGAATTATACCACGTTGTTAGAAGAAACCACTGTCCCTGATCCATTAAGTCTGGTGGTTCCTTTAGAAAGAAGCATGGCAATGGTGAAGGACAAATGTATAGCCACAGTGAAGACCAGAGTCATAAATTGCTTGGGCATCATACTTGTCATTAGAACTGCAAATGGCACGGGAGATATTAGCAGTGTCCTGTATTTGAATGAGGTGACCTACTTATCAAAACAATTCCAGGAAGTGAGAGCAAAAGTCAGCAGACAGAAAACCCTCTGATGACAGGTTTCCCCAAGGCGTAGATGCATATTTTGGAAAATCATTACTACTGTTTGAGAGGAAACTGCTTTTATGCTGTGCGTTAATGATTCTACATGAGCTGGAAACTCAGACTGCGCTCACTAAGGGGGCTACCCTTAGTAGCCAATTTATCTCTTATTTAGGCAAGGTGTCATGATTACAAGGACATCTCTTGGTTTCCAAGTCTCAGCAGGTGCTTGCTTTTGGAAAACCAGTGGTGCTGAGAGTCGTCTGCTACACTCCATACATGCATGTCCACAGGCTTCTTTAGGACTCATTACGAGGGGAGGAGCGGTGTGAGTCATGGGAGGGCTAAGGGGACTGAAAGGAAGGGGCTTCAACTGTGGACTGTGCATTAAGTGATTCTCCCTCCCTTTTCTCAGTACTATTATGTTTTTGGAGATGTGGCTATATTGCTCACACCATTTATTTTTTTTAAAGATTATTTTTAAAATGTTGCAACATGCATTCAGAACATGAGAATCTAACGTGGATCCTCTGACTTGGACTGGGTGGGGTCACAACCATTGGAGGTGACCTAAAATAGATATGAGCATTGTACTGATTTCCTAACTTCCTGCATCGGTTAATGGAGAAATAAAGAAAAATGACCTAGTGGATTCTTTTCTGAAACCAATTACAGCTCTGCAGACATAATGTCTCACAAAATTAGAGAAATTAGGTCAGAGTCAATCATGGTTAACCTTGGAAAGCTTGTTGGGAAGTTATAAAGGAGGTTAAAAATGTCTATAATTTTAGGACCTGGATATTGGTTGTCTCTAGTCCTTACACTCCTGTAAGATGGATCCTCTTTATAAAGATGAGGGATGTGAGACTTAGAGACCTTAAGGCCACTCAGCTAGAAAGTACTGAAGGAAGATTTGAACTTGATCCATTTTACCAGGCTTTATCTCTGAATAATGCAGTGATAGCATCACAGCAAACTGCTAACATTTTTTTGTAGAGAGTATTTCCACATACCACCATCATAATTCTTCCCATAAGGGTTCACCACCTGTACACATTTACGTATTCCTTAATATTTTTCTGTATTTGCATTTAAAATCACTCACTCTTAAAATTTAAATTTGTTTAGAAAGAAATTTTCATATCAATACTATAAGTGGAAAACCACTCTCATTTGCCTTAAATAGAAGAGAAGCATAATTATAATAAAAACAACCTAATGTTAAGTTATAACTAGATACTGTTAACTGTGAAACCTCTAAGCCTGAAACCTGCTCCATTTTGTTAAGTAGGAAGATTAGCTTTTAAGAGATTAGCATCCTACTAACCAACTGAGAGATTCTCCTGGGCAAGGATAGAAGGGAATTACAAGACGGATACCTTTCTCAGTTCCAAGTACTTCATTGTTATTTAGTGTAGTGTCTGCATGCCACTTAAAATCTTCGCCTAATTCATCATTGCTCCCACCAGTGTTATGTTCCACACACTTTAGAGAAAATGATCCCAGACACACCATCTGCTGCTCCACTTCTGTGCATTCAGATATATTCTTCCCTCTAGCCGAGAATTCCTTCCTTTACTTACACCTTGCCCACACCCTTCAAGACTCAGCTTCAATGAGCTCACGAAAAAGCTGTCTCCAATTCTGTTGGGAAGAGTGAAGCACACGATGTTCTGTCTGCTTCTAATAAGGCCCTTCATCATATGTATGTAGTAAGCCATTTGGTTACATGTTCACAAACATACAGCCCATACACGCATGATGCTGGGTGGTATCTTCTTCTTTGTCCCCTCAGGCCCACCTGGACACCTGGCATAGGATGGTATAGGAGAGACCTGCACCACAGGCCAATTGCCTATGGAACGCCTCTACCCATTTTTTTCTTTTTCTAAAAAATATTTTTATTGACTTTAGAGAGGAATGGAGAGGGAGAGAGAGAAATATCAATGATGAGAGTCATTGATCAGCTGCCTCCTGCACGCCCCGTACTGGGGATTGAACCCACAACCTGGGTATGTCCTAACTGGGAATCGAACTGTGACCTCATAGGTCAACGCTCAATCATTGAGCCACGCCGGCCAGGCTCTACCCATTTCTTGACTAGTCATGGTCATTGTTATACTCACCTTGTCCACATTATACTTTTTTGTTTAAAGTTTTTCTTTAATGTTTTTAAACACCCCTTGCACTTGGTGTCATTCAGACATGAAGGTTTAACCTCAGAGCTGGTTGGTTTGATAGTTTTTGTTGTCATTCCTATTACAATGTGCCAATCAGTGGGTGGCCAGGCTATTTATCAAACTGAGAACAAATATCTCATCCTTTGCATCCCTAAACTCTATTATAGCAGGCATTTCACAAAGCCAAGTTCCTAACCAGGTAGAAGATTAAGGTCACTAACTAGAGGTACTGAAGGTTGGGAAAATCTGATGAACATGTTTGAACAGTATCAGTCAAATGCTGTTTTAGTGGTAGTGGTGATGGTTGTGGGCACCAAGCCTAAATGGGTTCTCAGGTGAGTCTGGGTAAGTATATGGAACACATTCAAAGGGTATATGATTGCAGCTAGTTTATCTTGGTTGGATCGGAACAGCCAGAGTCTGGCTCAGATGTTGATGTCTGAGCTTGTGGGGAATAAACAGGACTTGCAGGCAATATTCTCTTGGGTTCTGGAGTCCCAGTAGCTTTCTCTGAGGCTTGGGTTACCAAGTAGGACACTAAGGAAGGGAGAATTTTTTCCACTTCTGGGCAGACTGTAGCCTGACTGCGGCCCATGTTAGCTTTGTATATCAAACTGCCTATTTGACATCTCCATCTGAATGTCTTGTGGATGTTGGAGACTTGAATGTGTCCAAAGAGAACTCACAAGCTCTGTTCTCCAAACCTGCTCCTCCTCAGGTCCATCGATTAACACAAAAGCTCAAAAGGGGAAACTTGGGAGTTTATTTATTATTGACAAGTTGATCTTCAGGCAACCCTCCTTGGGGAACACCTGCAATAGTGTCAAAAGTAAAAATTTAAATAAATAAAGATAAATTTTAAAATTTAAAAAGCTTGGGGAAAGACTGAGGCACAGAAGAGCCTTCTCTTTGGAGCTCTTGTCCCTCAACTTATATTGCCCTGCAGTAGCCTCATCAACTTGAATCTCTTCTTCCTGTGTCCCACAGATGAGGGATTGGTGAGGGTGCCTTGCTCTCTTGAATAGAAAGACTTCTTTCTGTACAAGAAATACCATCTAAGAGCTGACTTGTTATGTCTTGACAGTTTAACAGTGAATCTGCTTAAAATGAGGAGAGTGGTTTTTGGTGCCAGGGTGCATGTAAAATATATATATTCACACACATATATGTATGAACTAGAGGCCTGATGCATGAAAATTCCTGCAAGAGTAGGCCTTCCTTCCTCCGGTTGCCGGCACTGACTTCCCTCTGGCCCCCGGGACCTGGGCTTCCCTTTTCCGGCCACTGGCAGAGACACCCAGGACCAGGGCTGGCTTCCCTCCCACCCCAGCTTGATCAGGAAAAATGTCAGGAATGATGTCCAGTCTATTAGCATATTACCCTTTTATTATTATAGATTAGGCCCTTGAACTGATATAATATGTTCCCACAAAGTTAATCCACACAAATTTTTGCTATGTCTCTATATTCTTATTATCTGACTATGCAATCATGTTACCATTGATGTCCTTGTATAAATATGGACACAAATGTTGACCTGGACAGGACTGAATGCAGAAAAAGAATCTGTCACCTGTCATCTTGTTTTGTGGAATTCCTTAATTTCTTCAATTATTAAGCAAGTTTTTTCCCCTATATATTGTGTGAGGAGCATTTTTATAGTAACGATGATGTAACAATGAATTAGGTATAGTGTAGCCACTCTGTGATGCTTATAGTGTCAATGAGCAGAAAGAGCTGTACTCAAGTGTTTATTATAGGAGGTGATAACCACATACTATAGTCAGCAGGCATATATGGCTCAAGAGCTGCTCTGATTAATTTGCTTAAAATGAGGAGAGTGGTTTTGGGGGCTAGGGAGCATGTGCAGTAGCTATAATTTAATTAAGGATTAGCGCTAAATTGTGTTTTGAGGCGGTTCTAAAGTTTCTCTTCAGTGGCTTAAGAAAAGCTTTCTGGTTCAAACAGGATCCCTGGATTTTTATTTCTTGCTTTGTTTCTTAATGGAATGCTAATCTCAAAGTTGGGTTGTTAATTTCCTTTAATTTGACTTTAATTTGAACCTTAGAGACTTAGTTCTTCATTTTGGCTCTTACACCTTCTCTGAATAACAATACAAAAATCAACAACTCCATCTACGCCCCCCCCCCCGCCCCCCCCTCCCCCGCAATAAAAAAAGCTATGTTGAGATTTAGAACATTACCTAGAATTTTGAGTTGTTAATGCAGGCTTTAGTCTCTAGGTAAAATGATGAAAATTTCACTCCAGCTTGGTTTAAGAAATATTGAGTTTTTAGCTCCTTAAAGTGAATTGGTTATATCTTGAGAGTATACCGAAGTTATCCATTTTATAAAGTCTCTAAAAAACAAGTCATGTGGAATTGGTTCTTTAGGGAGCTACTCTTCCGCCCCACCCAACGCCCCAAGAGCCAATTATACAAATTTGTATGTATTCGGTGCTTTCCATTCAATGCGTACTTTGCTAGTCATATAGGACATACTGGCCTCAGCCCCACAAATAAATGCAAAATCGCTGCTGGGATAGGTACAGCAAAGGAGAGTTATGAGATGCCTTAAAAGCATATAATGGAAGACAGGACTAAAGTGGGAAAGTCAGAAAGGCTGCCCGAAGGGACTTATATTGAGTTAAGATTGGAGGAAGAGTAAGATATTAACTAAAGGAGGATATTGAGGGGACAACTGTAACAAAGGTCTTGGCCAGAAATGAGCAGGGAAACAGTGAGAAGTGCAAGAAGGGTGTGTGTATGTGTGGGGGGTGGGGCGTTGGGTGTTGGGGGGCTAACAAATGCTACCCCGAGACAGCAGTGCTTGAAAGAATCTGGATGTTAGGCTCAGTGAGGAAGAGACTTAAGACATGATTGTTTCTGTGTATGTGTTTGTTTGTGTGTTTCACAAGACCCACAGGGCTAATCTGTACAAGAAACATGGAGGTCCATTTGGGATGTTCCCGGGGAAATAACTACAACTGATAGGCAGAACGCAGGGAGAGGCTGTGATATAACAATAAGGATAGGCTTTCTAAAAACGAGAGGTAAAGGAATGGGCCACCTTTTGCAGAGGGCAGGGTATGTGACCCATCTCAGAGGATGGTTTCTGCATCATAATAAAGAAGATTAAATGAACTATCAGGCTCCTTCCAAGCCCAAGATTCTAGTGCAGTGGGCAATACAAAGGATGGGTAATTGAGACGCCTTAGGAACAAAGAGAGGGCCCAGGTGCATCAGTTAGAATTCATTTGTTTTGTCTGGTTAGTGGTAAATACTCCACAATCTGAGCATGTTGCTCTGGAATCTAAGGTCAACGAAGACAGATTCAAATGTCTTTGGCGATTCGGTTAAGCATTTCCATAAAGGAAGGGAAATAAAGAGGAAGAGAACACCTCAGGCGAAAAGCTTTATGCACCAGTAACTAGCTTTTCTGAGCCTGATTGGCCATTGAACTACCTGTACACTTAAGGACAGACAACTATGTATACTTATGCGGTCATTGATGAATAGGGACACTGAGACATTTCAGGTTATTTTGTGGCATTTTTAACTACTGTGTTTTTTTTGTTGTTGTTTGTTTTGTTTTATATCACCCTCTTGTGCCTTCAGCTCTTTTTTTCCCTGCATTTAATGCTGACAGTTTGCTGCTTATCATGGTCCCTGCGGAAGGTGTTCCAGCCTTCTTGCCCATATTATCACAGCTGTGAAGTGTTAGACATGCCTGGGAGACACCTGAACCCTGAGTTGACTTCTGAGCTATTTCTAATCCTGTTATCTGCTTCTAAACTTTCCTAATCTACTGTACTCAGATGCCTTGGAAACATGAGAGTCAGTAAATGCATGAATACCTAAACCTTTGTCTTTGAAATGAGCCTATTAACTCAAATGTAACATACACACCCCTTTTTGTGTGTGTGTGTGAGAACTTCAGTATAACTTATTATGTAGATTCTCAAATTTGCTATCCTATTCCACTTGTTAGACAGTCTGTCAGCAACATTTTATTTGCTAACTTTTGTTCAGAATGGAAGATGACATATTTTCTCACCTGGTACAGACAGTTCCATGCCTTCACAGAAAAAGAAATGAACTTTCCACATATGCTGCACTGCTCCCAATTTACTGTGAAGAGGGCAGGAAGGATGCTGGAATTATTTCTTTGCTGTTCATCCTGCAGGCAGCATATTAGTAAGGCTATTTTAAGAAATACAATTTGGATTATACATTCAAGAATAAGGCATTTTAAAGTTTTATTCAATGCCTTATCTGTGCGAGGCACTTGGCAAGGTTCTTCACATACATTGTCATTTAATCTTCATTGGTGGTATTATCCTCACTTTGGGGATGAAAGAACTGAGGTTTAAAGGGGTGAGAGAATGTGGTACACAGCTCATAAATGATGGCACTAGAGCAGGGGTGGGCAAACTTTTTGACTCGAGGGCCACAATGGGTTCTTAAACTGGACCGGAGGGCCGGAACAAAAGTATGGATGGAGTGTTTGTGTGAACTAATATAAATTCAAAGTAAACATCATTACATAAAAGGGTACAGTCTTTTTTTTTTTTTTAGTTTTATTCATTTCAAACGGGCCAGATCCGGCCCGTGGGCCGTAGTTTGCCCACGGCTGCACTAGAGTTAACTCCAGGTTTCCCTGTGTCTGACTCCAAGATCTGATTCACTGTCTCATATTGAGACACACCCACCCCCTACCCCCATAAACAGGGTCCTTTTCTTCTCTTCTTTCCCTTACTTCTTTTCTTCTTTCTTTCCTTGATATTAGATTTTTCTTGCATTTATTGAGAAAAAAGGGGTAAAAAATAAAACTACCATAACTACTGTGCAGGAAAGACATCAAATCCTTTTAGATGAAGATCCACATTTTTGAGAGGTTTTAAAGTTACTCAGTTTGGGGGAACTTCTTTTAAGAAAAAGAATATAAAATTTTAAATGTTAAATCAGATATACAATGAATATTTATTTAGAATGTAATAAGAAATCACAACAAATTACAAATCGGGGTGACAAATACAACAAAAATCACAAAGTCTAGGAAAAGAAGTGTTTTTACTAATTAACTGATGTACCCTAAGATGTTTTGTTCCTACATTTTTGCATTAGTCTTTAATCGTTATTTCACATGACAGTGATTTCTAATATCCGCTAAAGATGTGATCAAAAGATGATTCGCATACTTCTCTAGAATAGTTAATATATACATTTATATGTGTTTTTTAGAGCCCAGAAAAGTTTCATAGACCAGCTTCTGGCTCTGTTTCTCTCTTACCACCCACGTACTTCAGATGCTAGGCACCACTGGACACGTTTATATGAAGATTTCAGGCTCTGTGATTTAGTACAGCAGACAGTAAGAGTATTCCTGGATGTCCTTTCTCTACTAGGACAGCTAGCAATAACTTAACCATACGCACAAGACGACAAGCCACATTTATACATCCCACTAAATCAAAACAAAATCTAAACGTATCCTCATCCCACCTTCTCTAGGCCAGATCTGCAATTTGCTCACTGCTGCTCCAATGCTAACTGATAGGAGAGAGAAGTCAGAGGAGGGGAAATCAGCAAAATGACTACTCTACAATCAATTGTAGTTCAAATACCTTTTGCAAATTTTACCAAAACATAAGACCGTGAGAAAATTGCTAGAGTCTCTTTCAGAACCTTAAAGGGGGGCCTCTGCAAATGAGGGGCCCTGAAACTTAAACTTCATTGGTTTCCAAGAAAATCCAGCTCTGGAGGAAAGGTATAACAAGACAAAACACTGGTGTTTCACTATAATATGCCAGAGTTTATGCCATAGGTGGCTTCATGAGTAACGGTGTATGGGGTCGTAATCTGAGCAGCTGGAGCTCCCAACCTCATTGAAGGAAGTAGAGGATCTTTCTGTGTATTTCATTCTGTAGGAAGTAGCACTGTGGAGATGAGGATGTTCTGGGACTGCGAAAACTGAAAGGTTGCTCAACCCTCATTCTTATTTGCAAAAGACTTATTTGCAGTGGGATTATTTGCTAATACAGCCGATCTGAAAACTCCTGCATGGGTCTAATTAATATTAAATACATCATTTACTGTCCTTCCAAGCAAGCCACTTAGCACACATAGAAAAAGAGCACGTTATTGCTGTTAGAGGCTGCACAGTAGAAAAACTCTAGCAGCACTAAAGGAAGTCTTTAAGAATTCATTAAGATGTAATCAAGCTTTTAAAAACTCATCTGTTATTTGCAATTATACTATAGTTACTGTAAGTTGTCTCTGGATAAAATCACCTATGTGTAGGATTTCTTTACTGAATTTTGCTCATTGGTAATGTATTCAAATACCCAGCTTTCTCATGTATGTCCTCTTCTTAGAAACTCTTGACTCCTCTTCCTTTGTTCTATGACTAACTGTTGTAAAATATAAGGAGTCCTTATAACTGTATCCTGTACCATTGACCCTATTATAATATTTACCACTAAACTTGACTATGGCCTGTAAGTACATCTCAAAACAAATAAAGCATATTATAGTATTTTGGTCTTAAATAATGAGTATAGTTTATAATCAAATTGTTTAAAGTGATTACATATTATAAAACCCTATTTCACTAGCATTGACAAACTACCCTTTTTTTTCTGTCTCCAACATATAATTTCTATATAATGAACTTAAAAAGTTTTTTGTTGCTTCTGAAATGTTACACAGCTTTTTTTTTTCTTCTTTCGTTTTTTAAGGGATGAAACTATTTCTATTAGGAATACACTGTTTCAAGAGAATGGCATTTTCTACTTATGAAGCTTTATCGGCCCCCCCACCCCCCTTACATCTGACTGGTGCTGTGAAAGCCTAATACACCTGCTCAAAGAAGCATTGTTCCAAAGGTCCTGACCTGGAATAAGAAAACAAAGACTGACTTCATAGCTGGGAACACAACTGTAACTCCACTGCCACTGCACTGCCCTCTAACTTTTGTTCTCTCTACCAGGGCTATGCTAATGTAATACACAGTTACTTAAGAGGGGAGAAATAGGATCTCTTTATGCTTTTAATGTTCTTTCCCCGGTCTTTTAAAATACTGGTTTTAGGCCAACAGGTAATCACTCAGAGAAGTTCAAAGCCCTGTATGATTTGAGAATGCTGGAGATTTAAAATGCCAATACCGGGTGAGGCAAAAGTGGGTTTAGAGTTGTGAATACGTGAAACAGAGTTTATCCTTGTATTATTATTTATTAATCATTGTATTATTTTCCATATGAACTGCAAACCCAATTTTGTCCCATCCTGTGTACGCTCTCATTCTGTTATTTAGAATTGAGGTCTGTTAAAACTATTTTTAGATCAAAATATGTTTGGATCAAAGTTTTATGTTTCTTGTAAATCAGTGCTCAAACTTTAGCATGCATTGGAATCACCTGAAGGCTAAACTGCCAGTATACCTTGGAGATAATTGCAGGTTTGTTTCCAGAGCACTGCAAGAAGGCAAGTCATAATTCTCTTTTGTTGAGGGAGTGTCTTGCCTTCAATTATTAAAAAACACAACATCTAGAGAGCACACGGGAGTGAAGTGTAGTAAATCGAGAAATGCCTGTACAGATACAGGCCCAACTCCCAGAGTTGCTCATTTTATAGATCTGGGGTGGGGCCCCAGAACTTGCATTTCTAAAAGGTTCTCTGGTGGTAAGGACCACAGTTTGAGAATCACTGATGTAGATCATTTGATGAAGCATATTTCCAAATTCAAAGCTGACAGGGGTTGCCATTCCTTCTCAAGAACTGCACGTATACCACTTACAAAATAGAGAGTGGTTGCTTTAGCCAGGGGGATAGATAGTGATGATACTTTGCAGCTTCATAAGCTCTTCTTAAATTTTTTTATTTTTTTAGTGAACACATTTCATTTGATTTTTATTGAATTTATTGGGGTGACATTGGTTAACAAAATTATATAGGATTCAAGTGTAGAATTCTATAATACATTCTGTATACTGTATTGTGCTTTCACCACCCCAGTCAAATCTCCACAGGCTCTTTTAAAAAATTTTATTAAATGTATTGGTGTGACATTAATAAAATTACATGTTTCAAGTGTACAGTTCTATAATACATCATCTGTATAGTCCATTATATTTTCACCACCCTCCGTCTGTCTCTATATATTTGACTGCTTTCACCCCTTCTACATCCTCCTTACCCCCTTTCCTTCTGATAAACTCCATACTGTTGTCTGTGTCTATGAGTATGTTTGTTTATTTGTAGCTTTCAGCTTTATATTCCACATGAGTGAAATAATTGACCATTTTAAACCACAGCTGCCCATGCCTAGTTGCACTACATAATGCTAAGTAATGCAAAGAATTGTTAAACAGGGTCTTTGCTATAAGAATATAATCTAAAATGTTCTCTTTAATGACTTTTTTTTAAAAAAAATCTTTATTGTTGAAAGTATTACGTATGTTCCCCTTTCCCCCAACAGAGACCCCTTCTAGCCTGCCACTACCCCCCACCCCAGGCCTTCATTACACTATTGCCTGTGTCCATGGGTTATGCATATATGCTTACAAGTTCTTTGGTTGATCTCTTCCTACCACCCACCCACCCCTGTCTTCCCTTCGAGATTCATCAGTCTGTTCTCTGCTTCTGTCTCTGGATCTATTTCTTTTTACCAGTTTATTTTGTTAATTAGATTCCACATATGAGTGAGATTATGTGATACTTGTTTTTCTCTGACTGGCTTTTTTCGCTTAGCATAATACTTTCCTGGTCCTTCCATGATGTTACAAAGGGTAAGAGATTCTTCTGTTTTTACTGCTGCATAGTATTCTGTGGTGTAAATGTACCAAAGCTTTTTTATCCATTCATTTACTGATGGACACTTGGGCTGTTTCCAGATCTTAGCTATTGTAGATTGCACTGCTATGAATATAGGGGTGCATATATTCTTTCTGATTGGTGTTTCAGGTTTCTTAGGATATATTCCTAAAAGTGGGAACACTGGGTCTAATGGGAGTTCCATATTTAATTTTTTTTAGGAAACTTCATACTGTTTTCCATAATGGCTACACCAGTCTGCATTCCCACCAGCAGTATACTAAGGTTCCCTTTTCTCCACATCCTTGCCAGCACTGGTCATTTGTTGATTTGTTGATGGTAGCCATTTTGACAGGTATGAGGTGATACCTCATTGTTGTTTTGATTTGCATATCTCTGATAATTAGTGACTTTGAGCATTTTTTCATGTCTCTTGGCCATCTGTATGTCCTTTTTGGAGAAGTGTCTATTTAGGTTTTTTGCCCATTTTTAAAATTGGATTGTTTGTCTTTTCTTTGTTAAGTTGTATGAGTTCCTTATATAGTTTGGATATTAACCCTTTACCAGATGTATCATTGCCAAATATGTGCTCCCATACAGTGGGCTCCCTTTTCACTTTGTTGATGGTTTCTTTTGCTGTGCAGAAGCTTGTTATTTTGATGTAGTCCCATTTGTTTATTTCCTCCTTAGTTTCCTTTGCCCTAGGAGATGTATCTGGGAACATATTGTTACAAGAGATGTCTGAGATTTTGCTATGGTTTCTTCTGGGATTTTCATGGTTTCACAACTTACATTTAAATCTTTTATCTATTTTGAGTTGACTGTTGTGTATGGTGTAAATTGGTGGTCTAGTTTTATTTTATTTTTTTTTTGCAGGTATCTGTCCAATTTTCCCAACACCATTTATTGAAGAGACTGTCTTGACTCCATTCTATGCTCTTGCTTCCTTTGTCAAATATTGAGCATAATAGAATGGGTCAATTTCTGGGGTCTCTGTTCTGTTCCATTGATCTATATGCCTCCTGTGTCAGTACCAGGCTGTTTTGAGTATAGTGGCTTTGTAGTATAACTTGATATTTGGTATTATGATCCCTCCAACTTTGTTTTTCTTTCTCCAGATTGCTGCAGCTGTTCAGGGGTTTGTTTTTGTTTTTTTGTTGTTGTTTTTGTTTCCATATAAATTTTTGAAAGATTTGTTCTAGATCTGTGAAATATGCCATTGGTACTTTAATAGGGATTGCACTGAATCTATAGATTGCTTTGGGCAGTATGGACAGTTTAATGAACCAATCCATGAACACAGTATATTCTTCCAATTGTTTATATTTCCCTCTATCTCTTTTTTTAATGTCCAATAGTTTTCCCAGCATAAGTCTTTAACTCTTTAGTTAAGTTTATTCCTAAGTATCTTAATTTTTTGTTGTTGCACTGGTAAATTGGATTTTTGTTTTTAGTTTGTTTCTGAGAATCCATTATTGGTGTATAAAAATGCTATCAATTTCTGGCTGTTAGTTTTGTATCCTGCTACATTGTTGACTTTGTTTATTAAATCTAGTTTGTGGTGGAGTCTTTAGGGTTTTCTATGTATAATATCGTGTCATTTGTGAATAATGAGAGTTTTACTTTCTCCTTTCCAATTTGGATGCCTATTATGTTTTCTTTTTGTCTGATGACTATGGTAGGACTTCTAATACTACGTTGAATAAAAGTGATAAAAACAGACATCCCTGTCTTGTTCCTGTTCTTAGGGGAAATGGTTTTAGTTTTTGCCCATTGAGTATGATGTTGGCTGTAGGTTTGCATATATGGCCTTTTTTATGTTGAGATATGATCCCTTTATTCCTTACTTTGCTGAGCGTTTTTCTAAAAAATGGATGTTGAATTTTGTCAAATGCTTTTTTTGCAGCTATTGATATGATCATGTGATGTTTATCTTTCAGTTTATGTGATGTGTCATGTTTTTTGATTTGGAAATATTGTACCAGCCTTGTATACCTAGAATAAATCCCACTGGCTCATGGTATATGATCTTTTTAAATATGGTATATTGCTGGATCTGATTTGCTAATTTTTGTTGAGTATTTTAGCATCTATGTTCATCAGGGATATTGGCCTGTAATTCTCTTTGTAGTGTGTTTATCTGGTTTTGGAATTAGGATAATGCTGGCCTCCAAAAAAGAGTTTGGAAGTGTTCCTTCCTCTTGGACTTTTTGGAATAGTTTCAGGAGGAGATGTATTAGTTCTTCTTTGAATGTTTGGTAAAACTCCCCTCTGAAGTTCTCTGGACCAGGGCTTTTGTTTGCTGGAAAGTTTTTGCTTGCTGCTTCCATTTCATCAGTTGTTGTTGGGCTATTTAGGTTTTCTGTTTCTTCCTGACACAGTTTTGGAAGATTGTATTTTTAATGTCTTCTTTTGTAGCTGTTTACTTATGAAACTGATATGGCAACTGAGAATTTTAATTGTTGATTCAAATTATGGAATATAGAAAAGGTATAAAGGTTGTTATGTCCTCCATATTATCTAAAGCCACTTTCAGTTCTTAGTTTTAAAAATAAAAATCTCAGCTTTTTTCCTTGTCCATACTCTGGTTAACATGTAAATATAATTATAAAGACTCACAAAAACAACAAAATTTACCACTAATATTGTTTTAGTGGCTTCTGGACTCTCAGAACATGTGTTTAATGCATATTTTGTTTATTTCTCAATAACATGTTAATGAACATGTCTGTTACCTATTGAATAATCTCTTTAAAATGCCCATCTTTGATTATTTACCCATAAGATTACATTCCCTTTTTAGAAATAATTTTCAATTCTCAGAAGCTAAACCCACGGGATTCTAGAACAGCTTTTGCTTGGAATGTGATTTCCCCAGTGATGGTGTCCAAAGGTTAAATAACAAGTGAATAGATGTAGACAATGACCAAGGATGTTTTAAAATCAAGTCCTTATTAATACATTCTTGAATGCCATTAAATGAGCAATGAGGCAGATATCCCAGGCTCAGGAATTAATGGCTACCAAGGTTACAGGGTGGTCCATTGAGTTGAAAGATGCTAGAATTTAATAAAAGAAAATGATAAACTATAAAAGGTAATTTATATTTTTTAATGGGTCACTTTTACATATTTTTAATGGGTCGTTGTGGAAGCATTAAAAAAATTAAAGCCAATAAGGATATTTGACTCTGGCATTTGACATTGAATAGTGAATAGTGAGAAATTCTTGTGCAGGAGCTTCACCTGTGTGAGTTTCAGCTTGGTCAGCTATAAAATGTAATTAAGATCTAGCCTGTTTATCTCACATTATGATGATTAAATTTAATTATGAACATGGAAGTGTTATGTCAACTAAAAAGCCCTGAACAAATGTGTAGTTTTGGTGGCTGTTCAATGAAAATTGATCCTCATTTCCCTAAAAGCAATTTAAATTCTTAAATCAAATGTGCAATATTGGCATCTTTACTTTTCCAAGGTTAAAATGAGCAATTTAATCATTTAAACCATGTTAGAATACATGTAGACTTTTTTTAATGTCATTGATTTTTAACTGCTCTAACTCAGAAAATAGAAATAAGTTGATGTGCAAATCTTAAAACTATAAATATTTTCATCAAGCTTATTGGAAAATGACTATGTCATACTTTAGGAAGGCGTAAACTTAATTTTATTTGAGTAATTTCATCGTAGAATCTATCACCAAGTAATGGTTAGTTGAAGAATTAAACAAGAAAAAGCCTGACACCAGATCATACAACTCCATAAGAAAGTAAAAATTCTAAAATCTCACTCATTAGTTTTCTTTTTTTTTTTTTTTTTTTTTTTTTTTTTTTTTTTTTTTTTTTTTTTTAATTAAATCTTTATTGTTCAGATTATTACAATTGTTCCTCTTTTTTCCCCCCCATAACTCCCCTCCTCCCAGTTCCCCCCCCACCCTCCGCCCTCACTCCCCACCCACTGTCCTCATCCATAGGTGCACGATTTTTGTCCAGTCTCTTCCCACATCTCCCACACCCCTTTCCCCCCCAAGAATAGTCAGTCCATTCCCTTTCTATGTCCCTGATTCTATTATAATCAACAGTTTATTCTGTTCATCAGATTATTTATTCACTTGATTCTTAGATTCACTTGTTGATAGATGCATATTTGTTGTTCATAATTTGTATCTTTACCTTTTTCTTCCTCTTCCTCTTCTTAAAGGATACCTTTCAGCATTTCATATAATCCTGGTTTGGTGGTGATGAACTCCTTTAGCTTTTCCTTATCTGTGAAGCTCTTTATCTGACCTTCAATTCTGAATGATAGCTTTGCTGGATAAAGTAATCTTGGTTGTAGGTTCTTGGTATTCATCACTTTGAATATTTCTTGCCACTCCCTTCTGGCCTGCAAAGTTTCTGTTGAGAAATCAGCTGACAGTCGTATGGGTATTCCCTTGTAGGTAACTGAGTTTCTTTCTCTTGCTGTTTTTAAGATTCTCTCTTTATCTTTTGCTCTTGGCATTTTAATTATGATGTGTCTTGGTGTGGTCCTCTTTGGATTCCTTTTGTTTGGGGTTCTCCGCGCTTCTTGGACCTGTAAGTCCATTTCTTTCACCAGGTGGGGGAAGTTTTCTGTCATTATTTCTTCAAATAGGTTTTCAATATCTTGCTCTCTCTCATCTTCTGGCACCCCTATAATTCTGATGTTGGTACGCTTGAAGCTGTCCCAGAGGCTCCTTACACTATCCTCGCATTTTTGGATTCTTTTTTCATTTTGCTTTTCCGGTTGGATGTTTTTTGCTTCCTCGCATTTCAAATCATTGACTTGATTCTTGCGCTCCTCTGGTCTGCTGTCAGGCGTCTGTATAATATTCGTTATTTCAGTCCGTGTATGCTTAATTTCTAGTTGGTTCCCCAATATAAGATCGAGGGTCTTATTAGTTTTCGTGTAGAGCTCATTAAGTTTATCGGCAGCTTCTAAACAGTTCTTGAGAGACCTTAAAAGTGTGGTTCTGAACTCTATTTCTTCCATTGACAATTTTGTCCTGTTTCTTTGTCTCCGCATTTTGTTATGCTTCCTTGGTGCACCCCCTAGTGGTCTTTGTTTGCAGTCTTATAGATAAATCTTGATTGCTGTAGCTAATTCCAGGGAGGGTTTGACCTCCAGGCCAAGTGGCTATGAGATTCAGCTGTGTCAGCGGTGAGAGAACTTCTTTCCTCTAGGGAGGTGCTAATCTAGCCTTTGCCTGAGGCTATCCGGCAAATGCCTCTGTGCAGGGCTTGGGCGGGGCGGGTCGAACAGGATCAACAGTGTGGGCCGGAGAGAGCAGTTATGGCGGCTCTCAGTCCTGTCCCAAGGGGCTCTGCCTCTCTGAGTCCCAGCACCCGCTGCAAAGCTCGGAGAGAAAGCTGCACTCGCTCTGACCGAAGCCAGACAGTCCCGCTTCTTCCGCCTGAGTCTGGGTCCCTAAAGACTCGCCCGGATCTGGAGCTCAGAGTCTGCGACTCCCTCCCGATTGAAAACAACAACCGCGCCCTCCGCCGCCAGCCCGATCCGCGCACTCCGCACCTCAGAATTTGACTTCAGCACTGCGCCTCCTCTGAGTGTCCGTATGCGTTTCTCTTTCCTCCTAGTTGTAGGACTTCCACTCAGCCAGCGCCCCTGTGGTTCTGGGTGATGTCCCTTCCGTTTTTTGGTTTCACTTTTGAAGTAGTTGTTCAAAGCAGCAAACTCCGGCGTTAACCTATGCCGCCATCTTGGTTCTCTCACTCATTAGTTTTCAAGAATAAATTGCAGATACATAATTTAAAAATACTACTAATTGATAAGAAAGACTTGTCAAAGGGGCTACTGAAATCAGCCATTTTTAAAACTTTAGAAGCTAAGTAGAGGCCTGTTGCATGAAATTCATGCACTTGAGGGGGTCCCTCAGCCCAGCCTGCGCCCTTAGGGGAGTGGGCCTAAACTGGCAGTTGGACATCTTTAGGGCTGCTGCAGAGGCAGGAGAGGCTCTTGCCACCATCACTGCACTTGCCAGCCATGAGCCTGGCTTCTGGCTGAGCAGTGGACCCCCTTTGGGAGTGCACTGACCACCAGGGGGCAGCTCCTGTGTTGAGTGTCTGTCCCCTGGTGCTCAGTGCGTGTCATAACAACCAGTCATTCTGCCACTCGGTTGATTTGCATATTAGCCTTTTATTATACAGGATAAGGAAATCACTGAAAAAAGGTTCCCTTGTGTTCAGTCTTTTTAACTTACATCTTATTCTGTAACTTCCCATTGACACTGCCTTTAGCATTTTAAATATTTTATTTAACATTTTATTAGCTGAATGTCATATTATATTGGATTTTTAAAATTTTTATAGAAGCCAAAGTATCAACCAACATTTTAATCTATTTATCTAAATTATTATTTTTCTCATTAAGACTATCAATTAGATGCTTTTAGCTGCGAGTTACAGAAAGTATAATTCATTTATTATCTCACATTAATGTGATAGGACAGGCTCCAGGGTTGATTTGTTAGCTTAATTATGTGTTAAAGGGCTTGGCTTCCTCTCATCACTAGTATGCCATCCTTGGTATTGGCTATTCCCTGAGGAGGGGAAGAGAGGGTAATAAGTGGCTGCAGCACTTCCAAACATTCAGAATTATTGGGAAGTCTTATTAAATCATAGATTGCTGAATGCAACCCTCAGAATTTGATTCAGTAGGTCTGGTGGAATCTACGAATTTGCATTTCTAGTAAGTTCCCAAGTGATACTGATGCTGCTGGTAGTGGGGCCACACGTTGAGAAACACTCACTTGAATGATGCTGGAGGGGAATGGATATTTGAGGAATCACTGATAACGTTCATTACCCGATGTACTTTGTCATTTGGAATATAACAGAGTTCCTTTTATTCTCCTTATAGGGCCTAATGACCATTTCAAGTTTGTCAGCTTCCTGTTAAACATTCCAGAGTGGGACACTGTTCACTTAGAATACCAATATTTCTAGTAATTGATGTAGCAGTTTCTTAGAAAATAGTTTTGCACTCAACTGTTTGAAATGGGGAATGGTTGGGCTGGTTCAAGCCCCAAATTTGCATTTGAGTTTGTTTCTGGATTATAGAAAGTTTTTTTTTTTTCTTTCTAGAATCCTCCTTTCCTAATCCCCCAAATATATATTTGGCACATTAAATTACTTTTACTATCTTCTGAAATAGGCTAAACAATGCCTTTTAAAACCAAGAAAGCAAAAATAAAGTTGCCTGAAGGTATAATATAAATCTTAATTACTTTTCTACCTCATCTATATTTGTAGTGATGGAGTTTCTGACCTAAAGGTTTCTGTGCTGTGGATCTCCCTCACTAATTTATTACCATAATGATATTTTTTGTGCTTTATTTTTTCTCATTTGTTCTCACAATAGGAAGCACAGAAGAGAGAAAATTTCTGCAGGGGGCCCGGAAGGACATGGGACAATTTAGGCAAAAATGCAAGCTTTGCAAAAAATATTTGACTGCTAGAAAATAGTGGGGTAGAAAACTTCAGTGAAAAATGTATCACTTTGGAGGTCTGAGGAAATGCAACTATTTCCAATAGTCTTTCAGACACCAATGTGCCGCAGAGTAAAGAAAAATCGAAAATGTTCCCGATGTGAAATTGAAAACACATTTAAATGGAAGGAGGAGGTCTGGACTGTTACTGCAAACACAGCAGGGGCAGGGGCAGGAGACATGATATGGAATCTGTTCAATAGTTTCAACTTTTTGTGAAAACCAACCCATCAGCAAGACTCAAATTTAGTAGAAGATACTGGTCAGTGGCAATTTAATTTACTTGGCTATTCTACGGCCTGTTGCTTATATATACAGTCTGGCTGTCTTGTCCAAGAATTGAGTAGATTCCTTGATCCCTAAGGTAATAACTGATGACTGTGCTGAAAACTACAATGTTTTTGATTTTGTCAGGCATTGATATGCATGCCATTAAAATCCAAAGCACAAACTTAGCTAAAATTTCCTACATACATAGCAGCAGCCACCTCAACATTATCGTTTAATTTCAAATGGTTACCTGGGCTTACAATATAGGTGTGATATTTCATCTGATCTGGGCAGCGCTCAATATTTAACACACCTTAAGATGATTAGTGTTTATTCCTGTTCAGTTCAAGCTGTCCTAATTAACTCCTTTGTAGTTTGGAGATGTGAATTCATTTTAAACCTTTGAAAACTTCTTGGTTTTTCTTGCTTATGCAGGAAAGTAGAAGCTCATGTTTTAGCTTTACCGTAGGAAGCAAATAGCAAAGTCAAAGGTGGGATTATGTTTATTCATTCAACAGCAATTATTTATTTATGATGGCCATTTTCCAGATTACTCATTTATTCAATGGATTTGTATTACATACTAGAGGCCCGGTGCACGAAATTCGTGCACGGGAGGGAGGGGTGTCCCTCAGCCTGGCCTGCACCCTCTCGCAAACTGGGACCCCTTGGGTAGGTCCCTAGGCCTGGCTGATGATCAGGGCCTGTCGGGCTTTCCTTCCCTTGGCTGTCGGCAGCTCGCCCTGCTTCTGCCACTGCCACTGCTTACCATCTGTGCAGTGCTCCCCCCCACCCCCCTGCCACTGGTCACCTCCCTCTGCGGGTAACAGGCGTGGGGTACGATTGCTTGGTTGGCCTGGGCCTCCTTCTGCGGGGCGATCACTGGTCGGCCCCACCCACCCACTGAAGCACCGCCAGCCGGGTAGTCTGAGGTGATTGATTGCAGAGCCCCCCTCATTGATCGCCCTGCAGAGGGTGGCCTGGGCCTCCCTCTGTAGGGCAATCATGGGGTGAGGGCGGGGCCCCCCAACCAATCGCATCACACCCGCCTTGGCTGGCCTGGCGCCAGTATGTATCATAGCGTGGTCATCCGGAAGGTCGTTTGGACGGTCGTTCTGCGGTTCGGTCGATTAGCATGTTATGCTTTTATTATTATAGATTATTACAGACAAGTGTTTTGGGGCCAGAGATAAATGATGCTAGTTTTAAAACTAGACAGAATGATTGCCCTACAGAGGGAGGCCCATGCCACTCTCTACAGGGCGATCACTGGCCAGTCCTGCCCACCTGTTGCAGCACCACCGGCCAGGTAGCCTGGGCCTCCCTCTTTGGGGTGATTGATCATGGAGCCCCCCATTGATTGCCCCACAGAGGGTAGCCTGGGCCCCCCTCTGTAAGGGATCATGGGACGATGGTGGGGCCCCTCGACCATTTCATTTCATTTTAAAATGTTTTTAAATGAAAACATTTTCATCTCAAAAATCTTGGGGTGTATGTAATATGCTATGACTATTTCCCATGGAAATAACAAAGTCCAGAGTTGACTCTTGGACATAAGACTCACTCACTTTGCTCTTTTTCCTTTCCTTTCTTATCCTCATCTGCACTCCCATCTACCCTCATCTGCAACCCAGGATCAGTAGCACATACCAGAGATCCCAAATATCACTGCAGGCTCAGAACCCAGTAAATGGAGAAACTGAATCATTCTTGAAATGAACTTCTTTAAAAATAAAAATTAAAAGAGTACACTTTAAATTCTCTAATTTCTTCTGCTCAGTTTCATCAAATATTAGAATGCTAGCAAGTGTTGAAGTTATGGAATTTTGTAGGCTGATAAAATATTTGTAAAGTATTTGGATATCAATGTATGTTAAAAACAACCAAACACAGGTATCTCATTTTTTAGTCCATTTGATTTTTTTTTCTTGCTCCCAGTTTTTATTCAACCAAGCAGATTTATAGCAATTCTGCGGGTGGTAGTTAGACACTCATTTCATATACTTCTTGTAATAAGACTATATTTCCCTAAACTTGACCCTTAGCATGTCTTTTATTCTATGAGAAGAAAAATACTTGTTCTGTTGGAGTAGGTTAGCTTATATAAGTAGTGTTGTATCTTTACATGCTTTTAAAATATCAAACTTTAAAAAATGACAACTTCTTTTCCATCAGCTAGGTAAAATTCCTTAACTATTAACCATGATACTTAAAACAATGTTAAAAGATTTTTGAAATAAGACTCTGAGAAATGATTTAAATATAACCTTTTTGAAGTTAATTTTTAAATCCTAAGGGACCACATATTCCTTTATTTTCCAAGTTTATAAAAAATGCTGGCAGCCCTGGCCAGGTAGCTCAGTTAGTTGGAGTGCTGTCCCAATTCCCCAAGGTTGTAGGTTCAATCTCCGTGTGGAACAACAAATTGATGTTTCTCTCTCTCCCTTCCTCTATCTCTTAAAAAAAAAAAAAATACTAGCTATCAAATTTGATAGAAAAACAAGATGCCTCATATCCTTTGTATAAGGCAGAGCATAAATAAAAGTACAATACCATGTTCATTCTTCAATCTTCCCTATTTGTAATATTTCCCCCAAGCAGAGATGCCTGACAAACTGCTCCTCTTTTGCTCATATATGACCATTTTTTGCATCAAATATATTTACTTTGGTAGGCTAAATATTCAGAATAAAGTGAGAGCAGACAAGACTTTTAAGGCATTGATTTCTAAAGAGGCAACTTAAACAAAATACATTTCTTTGCCATCAATCTCATTCTAGCTAGCTAGCAGTCCATGCTTTTGCTTGCTTCCCTGTGTGATACTCTTATACTTTTATAGTGCTTTTAATTTACAACATGACTCACAGGCCATACAAAATTAACTTAAAAATTAGCCTGCTATATTTGGTCAAACATTTAATTAACTCACCCCTAATGCCTTGGCAGGGCCAGACCAAATGATTTCAAGGTCTTTATATGGCCAGCAGGCTGGACAATCCCCACCCCTGGAATAGAGGATCACTCTGCAGAAATATGTTAAGGCTCAAGGATCAGCTAAGTGGCTGAACCAGTTACCGTTAAGGTTTTTGCTGCTCCCAGGCCTAGGACTTTGTGAGATGATTGACAGTGGATCAAGAGTGAAGTATGTAGCAGTTTTTCTGGACAAAGGTGGTTTTATCCATTATTTTTTTTTTTTTGGCTTAGCCATAGGAACAATAGCGTTCACAAGTTAGGCAATCAAAAGTAAAATTCCAGTGTAAGCTACTTTAGGTATCCGTCATGGGGTAATACATCTTTGGGAGAGTTAATTATGAATGCAGGGCTAATGCTGGGGTATTGTAGCAGACAACAGATAATTCTGAAAGGGTGCCTTAGATAAAATGTTTGCGCTAACTAAAGCAATCCAATAGCAAATTCTGTAGTGAAATGACCCTCTATTTTGTAAGATCATGCAAATATCAAATAATGTCTATATTACGTACATTTCCTACTTTAGAAGCTTTATGTCTCTAATGCAGTGCTGTAGTGTTAAGGTTCAACAAGTATAGTAACTAATAATCATTAAAAACTGATTACAACATTGAGCAAGTAGCACACTCATTGTACACAATCGTAGGCTTATAAACAACAGATGAGAGAAAAATTTTGCAAGCCAAAGGTGGGGCATAGAGAGTAACTCTTGAGACTAGAAATCGATTTCATTCTGATGTTTATGGTTTCGCTTTTGAAACTTAAAGTGACCTTGCTGAATAAAACCTCAATGTTTGCTGAAAGAAAAGTAAATGTAGAAAGCTGTCCAGGATTTTTGACCATAGACGAATACCACTTACTTGGGACAAAACCAAGGAAAAAAAGAGCCAACCCCTTTATTTGGACACTGAACATGTGGTCAGAGAGCACATTGGCATATGTTATCGGGCCTGAGATTAGGGCTAAAAAAAAAAATTATATTTATTTTTTTTTGGTAATCCTCACCCGATCCGTTCATGTGTAGAGAGAATGGAAAGGAGGGAGAGAGAGAATAATGGATGTGAGAGAGACACATCGACTGGTTGCCTTCCGCAGGCGCCAGGACTGAGGGGGGGAGGGGGAACCAGGACTGGGGGGGGAGGGAGTTGGGGGGAGCCGGGATGAATCCTGCAACCCAGATTTGTGCCCTTGACCTAGAATCTAACCCGCGACCCTTCCGTGTGCCGGGCGGCACTCTAACTACTGAGCGGCACCGGCTAGGGCAGGGCCAACATTTTTCACGGGTGTTATGTGTTGACAGAGAAAAACGCCTCTAGCATAGAAGGGAGGGGTTTGGCGGAGGCGCTCCAGCTCAGCAGGTGCAGCCCTGCCCTCTAGTGGCTCTGGGTGCGAGAGGACTTCGTTTCCGTTTCCCGAGTCTGGCTCGCCAAGGCTTAACTAGAAATCGCTCATTGGGAGCCCAGGGTAGGTGCTGGGAAAGTGAACGCGGTTCAAGGGGCAAAAGGCATAGCCAGCAGCCGAAGGTAATGCCCGCTCTTCAGCTTCCATCCCTGGACTCCCGGTTTCTAGTTGTTTCCACCTCTTGGGTTCCACACACTCGAAACGAACGACAAAGGCTGAATCCTTCCTTGAGCCCTTTGAGGCTGACCTCTCTGTCCTCTCATTACTCACGGACCCCCTGGTCGGGACATTATCTTTGGGAAATCGCCCCTCAATGACCAGCTCCCCAAGTTAGAGCAAAGCAAGCCCAACAGGGGGTCAGCAAGTGAGGGTGTGAGTCCCAGCAAGAGCCCCGGTGACTCTCCGCGCTCGCCCCTTCCATCCGCGGTCCTCCCTCGCGTCGCCTGCGGAGACTGTGACCACCACCCCGACGGGAGGGGCTCCCCCGGTCGCCGCCTCGGTCGAGGGCGCTCCAACACGTCGGGGACAGCGACCATGACCGCGCCTGCCCGCCCGCCCCAAACTCCGGGCTGCCTCCTGGGAATGCGTGGCCCCCCAGTGGGTGCGTAGAAACGGGGGTGGGGGGCACCGTCGCCGAGGGTCCGCGAGGAACCGCCACGGGGGCCGCGCACACTCCTACCGGACCGACTGCTCCGCGCCCAACCAGAACCCACTCGGCGCGGGCAGCTCTGTCTTCACTCCACTTCCGCCGTCCCCGCCGGTGCGTGCGAGTGCGCGTGCGCGCGCGCCTCTCGCAGCGGAAGTGGTAGCGACAAAGCTCGGTCCGCGGCTGGCCCGGGAGTGCGGGGCTCGCCGGCGCGGCGGGCGGCGGCGGCGGGCGGCGGGGAGGGGCGGAGCGCAGGAGGCGGAGGCGGGTGCAGACCAGCGCCGTAGCGCTGAGCGGGCCGGGCCGACAGGGACGGGTCCCTCACCTCCTCTTCCCTTCCCCTCCCCGCCCGCCCTGCCTGCCTCCCTCCCGTCCTCCCGTCGCTCTTTCCTCACCCCGGGAACTGGCTCCCGCCTGGCGCCGCCGATCGGGGAGCCGTTCCTTCCTGCCCGCGGCGCGCTGGCGCCCTGGCGAGCCCCGCGTGTGAGTATCCCGCTGCCCGGAGGACTGGGGTCTGGGGCTTGGGGCGTGCACCGATATTACCCATTTCCAGAAACTTCCAGGTCCCGAGGGAGGGGGCGTCCGGGGATACCTTGTTGGGTGGGGTGTCTTGGGCGCCGCCCTGCCAGCAGCTTGAGTTGGGGGCGTCGCGGGTGCCCGAGGGGTGGGCGCGGGGTCTGGGGCTCCCGAACTGTCGGAGGGGCGGGGGCGGGGGCGGGGGGCATTCTCCCTTTCGCCCTGTCTCTCGTCAGCGCCGCTTCTCCCGGTTTCTCTTGCAGATGCTGCTGCTAGGGGTGGTGGGAGCAGCCGTGGGACGCGTGGCCGGGAGCGGGGGTGACAGCCTGGGATCCCGGGGGCTTCTCTGCCTTGTCTTCCTCCTCTCTCTGTTCCCCGTGTGGCTGCGGCCGACACTAAAGACTTGGTAGCCACCAATCAAGTGCAGTGTCAATGGAAAATGAAGGTAAAGGCCCCTGGCAGCCGGGTTACCGCGCGGAGTTGAGGGTGTGGTGGTGTGTTTTTAAGTTGCCTTCCTTTCCCTACCTTTGTTTGTTTTCCCGGTTTTATTTATTTTTCTTTTAAGTGTCCAAAGAATTGCTTCCTTAGGATAGCTCGCTTTTTTAATGTTGGTAACATAAGGCATTTCGGAAATGCAAGTCCATTGAGGTGACTGAGCCCGATTCTGCTTTCCCGGTCAGACCTTGAGCTTGGGGTAGCAAGAGGGAAGTTTTCCTTTCAGATAGCATCTCCGTGCAGATCGCTGTTTGAAAGCAATCACTGGAGAGGAAGTGGGAATGGGGAGGGGGAATAAAAGGGACTGCATCTCTGTGTTTGCACATCAAGCTTTGGTATGGTATGTGACTGGGTTCGTTTATAAGAAAGGAAACGGCTTTGTTTTGTTTTTAATTAAGTACAGCTTTTTTTGGGGTGGGGGGGACTCACCGCTTTTCAGTTCACACACACAAAAAAAGTTCTGAATTAATGAAATACTATGCGGTGATTTCCTTTCTTAAAGTTCCACCCTATTTCAGAACATCATTTAGCAGGTTGAAGTGGAACCTGTTTGTCCACTGTACACTCTGGACACACTGGATTATTATTCACCTGATTCCTTTGGCCTCATTTAAATATTTAATGCTTTTCTAACACAGCACTGATTATTTTGTGAAAGCATTGAAAACTCTGAATAAGTGATTTTTTTACCCTCCCGAAACCATCACAGTTATGCTTTGGACTGGTGTGTGTGTGTGTGTGTTCATTCCTGGCTTCGAGATGCTATAAAAGATCATTACAAATTACAGTTTGTCCCTTTGTATCTTTTGGTTTTAAAACACTGTACAGTCTGGTGAAAGGGGCTGCTGTAGAGCGTGCTGGCTGCTTTCTAATTTGCTTTTCCCTTGTTGAGAATGTGAGCTTGATTGTTCTAAGTAGGACTAGTAATTTTAAAATAGATGTTTCTTATATGCAGTAATCTGTGTTGCTGTCTGAACCCCTGGGATATATGGGAAATAGGATGAGAGGCAAGATTACATTGCTTAGTTCTGCTTTGGATGGATAAGCGGTGGAAAACATTTTCTGAAATACCAAAGTGTATAACTGTAGAGGAGTAATAGTGTCTAATTGGGTCTTTAGAAACAGCATTTGAAAGCAGTTATATTTTTGTCTGGTAGTATGGAAAAACCACTTTTCTGAGGCCTTTTCCTCCTTGTCTTTTAGTTTATAGAATTAAGAAAGGCAAGTCCTTGCTGTACAAGAGACAAAGAATGCTAAGTGCATTCATTTATATACCTGTTTCTTGGTTGTTGCATCTTAACATCTGAAACTTGAGCTTCTGCTTTGAGAATGTTACAGATTTAAGAGAGTAGCCTAAAGAAGGTGATTTCTTAAGATGTTACTTTTGTTTCTTGATCTCAGGAAAAGGAGCATGACTAGTAAAGCTCACTCTCATATTGTCTACTGAGGTGGGAGGGAGTGGTTGTGAGAAGGGAGCATGGCATATGCTGGGGCTGACTGGGCCTCTCTGTACTTTATGGCCAAATAGGAATGATTTGGCCTCATAATAAAAGATTATACAATTCTTAAAAACTGTTTTTTTTCTGCTTTGTAATAATCAAAAGGCTATTTTTGTCAGTTTCTCATTACCATAACATTTTTCTTTTACCATTTTAAACATTTTAAAGAACTTCTATACAGAAATTTTTAAGAGCTATTGACCATTTTGGGGAAAAAAAATATATATATATAGTGTCTCAAAAATGTATACACACTTTGTACACTTTGAATAATTATTAATCCCAATGGATTAAATATGAAAAGGAAGAAACATCAATTGAGCTATCAGCTGTTAAAATGTGTATATATATATTTTTGGACCACCCTATATTATTATCCCTTGTCTTTCTATAGTTAGTATCCTCCTTTGACATGGTGTATTAGCATCTTAGGGGTGTGAAACAAAAATGTATTTAAATCATGCCTTCACTATTAAAAGTTTTGTGACTTCACCTTTTTGAGTCTGTTTTCTCATATATAAATTGGGATTGACAATAGCTTCCATAGTTAAGAGGGTTAAATGAGAAACCCTATATAAATTTTCTTGGGACAGAGGAAGGCTAGAGTTAAAGAATATGCACTTTGGAACCAGGCATTCTGATTTGAATGCTAGTCCCCACTTAACATAATTTGGCCTTATGCAAATTATTAAAGCTTTTTTGTGCTTCATTTCTTCATCTATAAAATAAGAATATTGATAGAACCTGCCTTCTGAGGTGGTTGTAAGCAGGTATAACAGTATTTGGCATATAGCAAGTGCTCAATAAATGCTAACTATAAATAGCATAGCCCAGTGTTTGCATACTAATATATCACCAGGCATTGATGCGGTTGTTGTGACAGCTGAATGCTAAAAGAAAACAGTAGTGGTTAAAATGCTCTCCATGAAGTTGTCATTATTAGGCATCAATGGAGTTAACTACAGAATTTTCTATAGTGTTGTGGCTTAAAGCCCATAGAGAAAGTTGGAATGCTGCCAAGAAGCCAGGGGCCAGTGTAAGAAGAGACAGGCTTAGATTTGAATCCTGACAAGTTATTTTTTCCTCTCCTAAAAATCTAATGAGTTACTATGCTTCTGAGCTTTCTCAGCTTCTAATGTATACCCATCTGTAAATGGAATAACGCCCTCTTGGAGGGTTGGTGTGAGGAATAAATGAAGCCTGGTATGCGAGGTGCCCAAAACGATGGTTGACACATGGTTAGCATGCATGAATGAGCAATTGCTGCTATTCCCCAGAAACAGAATCCTCCAGTAGGTTTGTAGATAAGTCACATCTCTAGTTATTTACTGGGTAGAATTGATAGTGGCTCCCAGGAGCATTAGCATGAAGGTTCTTAGGGAGTGTGCCATGTTTGCAGTGGTTGTTGGAAGGCATGACATCTATGTGGTTCCTTTCAGCAACTATGGTATTTTTCTTTGGCACTTCAGTTTTTATTCTTTTGGATCTCTTTCTTACGGTCCACTTAATCTTTCTCAGCAAAGGTTGACAAATTTTTAGCCTTAACCTCCAGGATGCTTCATGAATACTTCCTGCTAGTCACTAGAAATACTTGAAGTGTTAATTTCCTGGAATTTCAGGGACTGATCCTGGACATCCATTTGTGGGTTATGATTTTATCCACATGCTTTGGAACTCCCGTTTGCATGTTTATTATAAATCTAAACAGATACCACTTAGGAATCTGAGATAAGTAAAGGCCCCTTTTCTGTGTGTGTGTGTGTGTGTGTGTGTGTGTGTGTGTGTGTGTTTAAATTAGTCATATATATGTATAAAGGGATGGCTTATTAGAAAATATATTTTTTAGCTGGATAATTTTGCAAATAGTTTCTCTTCCCCAATAATGGATATTTTTTTTGGAATAAATTTGGCCTTTCCCATAGAAAACCAGTATAAACCTAATGCACATAAAACTGTTTAATCGTAGCCATTAGTTTCTTTGACTAATGGATAAACATGTAATGATCTTCAAGATTTCAGGATATGCTTAATTCAAAGGTTTTAGGCAGAACTAATGGGTCTAGAATAGATTCCCCCAGTTTCTTTGGCTAGCATTTGAAAATGATAATATGTTTATTTACACTTTAAGTTTTAAAGTAGTTGCTTATTCAAGTACAAATTATTTTCTATCTAGGAATGTCTCAAGAAAATTGTGTTAGGGTAGTTGGAAGAACTATAAGGAAAAAGGGACAAGAAACTACCTTAATTTCATTCCTTTAAGTAGGAATAGGAAACTAGGCTATTAAAATATTTTATATTTTTAGGTGTTGAAACATATAATTTATTTAATTTGCAGTTTTGTTAGTAAAATACTATTTTCAATCAATATTTTTAGGGAAGAGTCAAAACTAAAAGATTATGTGACAACATTGTATAAACGTAGTAATTTAACACAGAGGAAGGATGCCGCAGAGATAATTTCTGAGCAATAGCCTTCTGACAGTTGAATCCTAAATACTTGATTTGTCTTAATGTTTTTATCCTCCATTTAACGTCAGCAGATTTCCACTCCCTTAACTGAAGCAGTATCAATCAAAATGGTCTCCTAGGGAACACACCCCTTGAGGCTCAAGGCTGATTTTCTTTTGAGATCTCGGTTAACCATAATCTATTTGACAAGGTTAAAATTTGTTTTAAAACTGAAAAGAACAGTATAGTTTGATGGTAAAGTTAGTTGGGATGAATTTTAAATTACACTGTTGTTACATGTAACATCTTTAAAAAAATTTTTTTAACATGTAACATCTTGAAGATCTCTTAAGAATTGGTTCAGAGGGCTTACTCATTTATTTTGTTTAAAGACATTATTTTTATAAAGATTTCAGGCATCAGTTGTGACAACATTGTCTTTACCATTTTCATATGGACAAGTGTTGGTAAAAGGCAGTAAAGTAAAAATTGGTTGGGTGAACTTAGGTTAATGCTATCATTTCATACAGGAAATGATTCTTGGAAAAAATATGTCAGGCTATATTGATGCATTTCCTCTTGAATTTATATGGCTGGTATTTATATGCATTTGTTCATATGTCTTCTATCTTCAAGGCTTTACGTGACTATTCTCAAAGGCATACATCTTAGAATTACAAGGAAATTACTCAGACTGTGTTGAATTAGATTAGTTTAGGCTAGGCTTATTTGATCCATTTAGAAAAAATTGAATGAAATGTTACAAGACTTTCTTATAGACAGTAATAGCAGGGATCAAAAGCATCACCTTCAGGTGGCTGTAACTGGGCATCTAATGCAAGTTCAGTTTTTAATTTTTGCTTTTTCTTTCTGCTTCAGATATTAGGGAATGTCTGAATGGTAATTATTTTATATAATAGAATTATTTAATAAATTAACATATCAGATATTAGAGAATGTGTGAATTGGAATTGGAGTGTGTGAATTGGAATTAGTTAATTATAACTCCTTGCTTAAATAAAGTCTTTTAGTTTGACTTTTTGATCATTGCATGAAAGTGCTCACCTAAACTTGTGTCTCCTAAGAAGAAGTACAGCAATTTAGCATGACATATTCTTCGTTCTTTCTGAAAACTCTGAGATATTGGCACATTCTTGTGGAAATTAATTTATTATTTACTTAAAAATGAATAAACTGGTAAATTTGGAATAGTAGTATGGCCCTGAAACTAAATATATTTGCTACTCTGTACTTTCGTTTGATGTTCAGCCCTTTACAGAAAAACTCAGTAATAATAACTGAAGCAGAAATATTTAGTGACCACCTATCATAATTTTCTTGAACATTGTTGTTGTTTTTTAAACTGTGAAGTATAAATTAAAACTTTTGAGTAGGTTGTGAATTTCAGATACTGGATTTAAAGTTATCTTGATTGTGGTGCCTTAAAATAAAAAAGGATAAAGCATTTCCTAAGAACTATTAATACAATATTAATAAAGTTCTATTCTCTGCCTAAGAGAGAGATCAACTTAAAAACATCCTGGATTGCCCTAGCTGGTTTGGCTCAGTGGATAGAACGTCGGCCTGCGGACTGAAGGGTCCCAGGTTCGATTCCGGCCAAGGGCACATGCCTGGGTTGCAGGCTCTATCCCCAGTGGGGGGCGTGCAGGAGGCAGCTGATCAATGATTCTCTCTCATCATTGATGTTTCTGTCTCTCTATCCTTTTCCCTTCCTCTCTAAAATCAATAAAAGGATATTTTTTTAAAAAAACCATCCTGGATTTCCTTGCACCTTAAATCAGCCTTTCATTGTCAATATTAATATGTATGTTAGCCTTTGGTGCTGTATACTCATATATGTTATGAAAATTTGACACATGTGCCTTTGTAACTAGATTTTGTTTGAGTTTCCCTAGTGAAATGTTTGCTTTATCTACCTGCATCTCGGTTTATATATTGGGAGGAGCAGAAATACTAGTTGGTTCAAGCTTTCTTTGGGAATCTTTTTTTTTTTTTTTTTTTTGTTTTGTTTTTGTTTGTTTGTTTGTTTGTTTGTTTTTAATTAAATCTTTATTGTTCAGATTATTACATTTGTTCCTTTTTTTTCCCCCCATAACTCCCCTCCTCCCAGTTCCCGCCCCACGCTCCGCCCTCACTCCCCACCCACTGTCCTCATCCATAGGTGCACGATTTTTGTCCAGTCTCTTCCCACATCTCCCACACCCCTTTCCCCCCCAAGAATAGTCAGTCCATTCCCTTTCTATGTCCCTGATTCTATTATAATCAACAGTTCATTCTGTTCATCAGATTATTTATTCACTTGATTCTTAGATTCACTTGTTGATAGATGCATATTTGTTGTTCATAATTTGTATCTTTACCTTTTTCTTCCTCTTCCTCTTCTTAAAGGATACCTTTCAGCATTTCATATAATCCTGGTTTGGTGGTGATGAACTCCTTTAGCTTTTCCTTATCTGTGAAGCTCTTTATCTGACCTTCAATTCTGAATGATAGCTTTGCTGGATAAAGTAATCTTGGTTGTAGGTTCTTGGTATTCATCACTTTGAATATTTCTTGCCACTCCCTTCTGGCCTGCAAAGTTTCTGTTGAGAAATCAGCTGACAGTCTTATGGGTATTCCCTTGTAGGTAACTGAGTTTCTTTCTCTTGCTGTTTTTAAGATTCTCTCTTTATCTTTTGCTCTTGGCATTTTAATTATGATGTGTCTTGGTGTGGTCCTCTTTGGATTCCTTTTGTTTGGGGTTCTCCGCACTTCTTGGACCTGTAAGTCCATTTCTTTCACCAGGTGGGGGAAGTTTTCTGTCATTATTTCTTCAAATAGGTTTTCAATATCTTGCTCTCTCTCATCTTCTGGCACCCCTATAATTCTGATGTTGGAACGCTTGAAGCTGTCCCAGACGCTCCTTACACTATCTTCGTATTTTTGGATTCTTTTTTCATTTTGCTTTTCTGGTTGGATGTTTTTTGCTTTCTCGCATTTCAAATCATTGACTTGATTCTTGCGCTCCTCTGGTCTGCTGTTGGGTGTCTGTATAATATTCGTTATTTCAGTCCGTGTGTGCTTAATTTCTAGTTGGTTCCCCAATATAAGATCGAGGGTCTTATTAGTTTTCGTGTAGATCTCATTAAGTTTATCGGCAGCTTCTAAACAGTTCTTGAGAGACCTTAAAAGTGTGGTTCTGAACTCTATTTCTTCCATTGACAATTTTGTCCTGTTTCTTTGTCTCCGCATTTTGTTATGCTTCCTTGGTGCACCCCCTAGTGGTCTTTGTTCGCAGTCTTATAGATAAATCTTGATTGTTGTAGCTAATTCCAGGGAGGGTTTGACCTCCAGGCCAAGTGGCTATGAGAATCAGCTGTGTCAGCAGTGAGAGAACTTCTGTCCTCTAGGGAGGTGCTAATCTAGCCTTTGCCTGAGGCTATCCGGCAAATGCCTCTGTGCAGGGCTTGGGCGGGGCAGGTGGGTCCCACAGGATCAACAGGGTGGGCGGGAGAGAGCAGTTATGGCGGCTCTCAGTCCTGTCCCCAGGGGCTCTGCCTCTCTGAGTCCCAGCACCCGCTGCAAAGCTCGAAGAGAAAGCTGCACTCGCTCTGACCGAAGCCAGACAGTCCCGCTTCTCCCGTTTGAGTCTGGGTCCCTAAAGACTCGCCCGGATCTGGTGCTCAGAGTCTGCGACTCCCTCCCGATTGAAAACAACAACCGCGCCCTCGGCCGCCAGCCCGCTCCGCGCACTCCGCACCTCAGAATTTGACTTCAGCACTGCGCCTCCTCTGAGTGTCCGTATGCGTTTCTCTTTCCTCCTAGTTGTAGGACTTCCACTCAGCCAGCGTTCCTGTGGTTCTGGGTGATGTCCCTTCCGTTTTTTGGTTTCACTTTTGAAGTAGTTGTTCAAAGCAGCAAACTCCGGTGTTAACCTATGCTGCCATCTTGGTTCTCCTCTTTCTTTGGGAATCTTACCTCACTTCCCTATTGTGTCAGTTCTTCATTCCCTTAGAGCAGCAAAAGTGGTTCATGGCACAAGTGCCAGAAATAGTATACAAGCCACTTTTTAATGGCATGCAAACTAATCTCTGCTATGTCCTTTTCTTAATTCTTGCCAAGGTTATTATTTACTGAGAGTTGACATCTGGCTGTGAAAGTGTCTGAGATCAAATGGAAAATTCCAGTTTCTTTCCACTCCAGAAAAAGAATGTGGTCTTTACTGACCACTTTTTGAGATCTGCTAGCTCCCCACCCTAGAGGTTGGTAGTTCAGTTATGATATCTTGATGTATACCTTTAATTCTTTTTGGGAGCCAAGTGATTACTAGTTCCTTCTGATTTCTTCTGTGAGTAGAAAAATGGAGGAGAATTGTGCTTATACCTATATTAGAATGAAGGAAATGGAAAGTAGGGACAAGTTAGAGAGACATTTTACTCCTAGAAAAAACCAGCAGACCTTGGGCAGTAACGAAACAGGGAATGAAGGGGACAGTAGAGTCAGAAATGACCACAAACTGTTAAGCAGGCATAAGTGGATGAGTGGAGATGCCACTGACCTGTTGGAGCAGTTAGCTGATGTCGGGGCTGGCTAAGGGCAATAGATTGAAGGTCAGACTGTCACGGTGTGCTTGATTTTCTTTTCTTTTTTAATATGGTTTTTAGTGATTTTTTTTTTTTTAATAGAGAGAGAGGAAGGGAGAGGGATAGAGAAATAGAAAGACTGATGAGAGAGAAACATTGATCAGCTGCTTCCTGCATGCTTCCTACTGGGGATTGAGCCTACGACCCCGGCATGTACCCTGACTGGGAACTGAACTGAGGATTTCTTGGTTCATGGATCAACACTCAATCACTGACCCACTCTGGCCTGGCTGGTGTGCCTGTCTTAATGCTTGTTAGGGCAAAAACCCTCATTTATCCCTAACTCAACTCAATGGTATGTTGTCCATTGAATGAAAATGCTGGCTTCTTCACTTTAACTCAGTGGATCTCAACTGGGGGTGGTTTTGACAATGTTAGAGATGTTTTGGTTTGGCACAACTGGAGCAGATGCTATTGGCATCCAGTGGATAGAAGCCAGGGATGTTGGTAAACATCTTATACAAGACAGCTTCCCCACCCCCCAACCCCACCTACCACACCTCTCCAAACAAAGAATTATCCCAAATGTCAGTATTGTGGAGATTGAGAAATATTGTTCTAATCAAAGACAAGGAAGTTAACTTCTCTAAGCCTTCTTTTCCTCATATGTAAAGGGATGATGATGACTCTGCCTCAGGCTTGTTAGGATTAAATTGGGCAAGATGAAAGAGTTAGCATGAAAGAGCTCAAGAAATGCTAATTCCCCTTACCCTGGTTGATTAGTAGATTTGGGAAAATTATTTATGCCATTGGACTCTTAACACATTGAGGACCAGTAGTTTTATTGCTAGTTTTACCCAGTGGCCAGATAAGATTCTATTGAACGAGTACAAAAAAACGTTTTACATAAATGTTAAAGGCACGCTTCAAAATTAAATACCCATTGCATTTTGAAGTTATTTATTACATGTTCTTACAAGCTAATATCTTTTAAAAGAATTTTCGTGATTGGCCACAAGCCTTAGAACAGAAAACACGAGAATTCTTGTGATCTGTCTACAATGTCTTAACTTCTAATTATAAGGCTTTACATATTTTTCTGAGACTTGGGTTGCCCAAGAAACCTGTAATAACTATTATAATATTAATGCTTGCCTCATGGTTTCATTAAACTGTGATTTTGACTGTCCTTTGTTTTTGAGTATTTCATGATTTGTAACCAGCAGTAGGGCAAAAATGTTGAAATCTGGATTAAAAGTTTTATCTACTAATCAATGAGGATAAACTAAAAATTTTACTTGCTCTCAGAACTTTTAGAAAGCAATTTCATTGTTCTTTGAAATTAAGACCTGAAGTGTTCTGAGTTATATCTTTTCAAAAATGCCAGACCTCCTGTGTATGTAATGCCCTTTTCCTTTTTATTCAATTACAAAATTTCAAGTAGATTCCCCTCTGAAGTCAGCACTCTTCATCAGATTTATATATTAGGGTCTTCATGAGGTGACTTTCTTTTGCATGTCTAGTACTTACTTTTTTATTAGCTTTTGTAAAGTGTGGACATTACCACCAGCTCTTCCACTCGTGTTAAGGACCGGACACATGTATTTTCAATTCTAATACAAGGGACCATTCCCTTGGAAATACATTATAGTCATAGCCTCACTGTGTTTAATGTACATATCGTGTGGCATTCTTATTTTTAAGGAGTCCTTTTCTGCTATCACTTTCCTTTTAGGAAAAAAAGAATAGTTTGGTCTCCCTATACTTTAATTACCCCACCTACAACATGCAATTAATAGGTAAAGGTGCCTGAGTGTAGTGAGTGATTTATTGGACCCTTACTAATGTTTTTCTTTCTTTTTTTTTTTTTTATTAATAGTGGGTGGAATTTAGAAGTAACATTCTTCCTGTTTTCCATATTAAACTAAGATTATTTAAACACAGTATTAAAATAGTTGGTTAGAAAAATTAAATAACTTTTGAGGAAAACCACTTAAAATGGGAAATAATGTATAAGTGATAATAGAGTACATTTTGTGACAGCAAAGAACTTCTCATTCAACTTACATGTTTAGGATTCAAAATTGGCTTCTGATGTTATTAAATAGCATCTGACCACAAATTACTTGTAAGGGTTTATGTGGCTCCTTGTTGTACCTGGAACTATTTAGGCCAGTTAAGTTCGGGGTGCGAAGGATGGCACAGTCATGCCTTTGATTTCATAAGGGCTTGGTGTGACATAGCCCATAAAATTAAGCCCACCAATTAATTGCTGTATGAAGTGAATGCAGTTGGCATATGGGAGAACTAGGAGAAGGAATAAAGAAAGCTACCATTTGTTTCTACAGTTGAATTACTGGCTAGTCTATAATTTCAAGGAAAGTAATATAATTAACGAAGTCTTAAAAACATTTTTTTTACTTTCATATTGCTAGTAAAATAATTGCTCGCTGAAGGCTTTAAAAAATAGTAGTTGCATGTTTAATGTATGATAACAACAAATGGACAGATTCTAAAAATATGTAGATCATATTGTTACCCTTCCCTCCATCTTGTATCAAATTTCTGTCAGGACTTGGAATAACTTATACAAGTTGATCTATCAGTAAATGGAATATTATGCCCACCTTTTAACTTGAGAAAGAAAAATGCCAAATTCTTCCCAGGTGTAATTATTTAACAGTTAGTACTAAGTGTTTAACTGTTTTTTCATTGTTTTACTTCCTTTGAATTATAGAAGAAAGATTTGCTTTACTTTCAGAGTTTTTTCTAAAATCTTTTAAACTTTTTAATTGAAGCAATTTTAAATTTACACCAAGGTGCAAAAGTAGTATAAAGATTCCCATATGCCCTCTTCACAGTTTCCCTTAATGTTAACATCTTATATAACCATCCTATAAAGATCACAACCAAGAAATTCACATTTATAAACTACCCTTTTTCTGGTCCCAGATCCACTTGGGTATTCCACCTTGCATTTAGTACTATGTTCCCCAGTATTTTGTTGTTGTTTTTTTAAATCTTTCTGGATCTTGAAACTTGAAGAGTACTGGTCAGTTATTTTTTTTAGAATGTCCCTCAGTTGGATTTGCCTGATAATTATTTACTCATGATTAGTATGTCTTATTACTGGTTATGTTAACTGTAATCACTGGTTAAGGTGGTATCTGCCAGGTTTCTCCACTTTAAAGTTACTGTTTTTTCCTTTGTAATTATTAATAAAAGTAATTTTTCTTTCGTAATGTAATAATTTCTTTGTAATTAATACCTTCCTCTTGTGGGGTGGTACTTTGAAATTGCAGACATCTTGTGTCTCATCACAGCCAGTTTTTGCATCTATTAATGGTTCTTGCTGGCAGCAACTACTTATGTGGCTTAATAATGATTTTTGTTTCCCACATTCCTTCTATATTTATTAATTGGAATTCTGTCCTTTTTGCTCCATTCATTGATTGTCCAATTTATTTACATGTATTTTACTGTATGGGTTAAAATCTAATACTTTTTGCACAAATTGTTCCAGCTTTGGTTATTGAGAGCACTTTCAAATTTGTTCTTGTGTCCTTTCTGCAATGTTCCTATCATTTTGTGAACACTAATTTACTTTCTGGTACCACAAGGTATTAAAAGTGCAACCCATATTTTTCCTGTTTGCACCAGGCACAGAATCAACACTTTCTCCAAAGGAGGCTGGTTCATTTTATTGGAGAACTTTTAGAGGCCCAGCACGCAAAATCTCCGTGCCCTGCACACCCGCCCATCGCTCCACGCTCGCACACCCGCTTTACCCACACATGCTCTTCCCACCTGCCCCACTGTGCTCCCAGCTGAGCTCTCCCGCCTGCCCGCCCACTGGCTGCCAGCCTTGCTGTGATCAGAGCCTGAGGGCCTCGGGGAAGGGCCCGGGAGGTGCTCCATGCACCTCATGGTGACCGGTCATTTGGTCGTTTTGGTCGTGACGCCTCTTGGACTTTTATTATTATGATAGTATCTAGAAACCAAGATCTGCATATCAGGCATGCTCAGTATTATTGGGATGTCATTGTTTCTAGGTCCTCTCAGTAGATAGAGCTAGCAAATATTTGTATAGTAATAAAAATGTTGCTGGAGGAAATAGGACTCTTCCACAGTATCGCAGGAAATGCATTTCAGGGATATATGCATAGGAGGATTTGAGGTATAGTGGCAAGTTTATTGGAGCAAAAACAAAAGAAGGGCTTAGGCAGTCTCATTCACAACCTGGTGGCTAAGCTCCGACTCTCTGTGGAAGAAGTTCAGCCTCTGGGCCTGCACTTGTCCCCATCAAGCCCAGGAGGAGGGCCAGGACCCTGAGTTGCCATGCCATTAGCCCAGCAGCTGAGGCTCCAGTAGTCTAGTAGTCCCTGTTTCCATCTGGTCCGCGGACAATGGTTGATGCTGCACTTTGGCCTGGGTAGCTGATAAAGGCAAAGAGCACAACTGTCTCTGGCCTTTTTTAAGCTTTAATTATATTTCCTTGGTTTTGGGAAGGAGTAAGCTTTCTTTCAAACTACCCAGTTTCTCCTGGATTTTCCCAGGGCTATGCTAGTGTCTCACCCCAACCAATCATTCTCTAGGATCTTCCGGAGTTTTGTGTCCTTATTCTATCCGTTCTTTTTACCAGATTTCCCCAGGCTAGACTCCTTTTTGTGGTTGCCATTTTGGCCCCTACTGCACATGCCTCATAGTTTTGCTTGGTCACCTAGCTTCTGCGCATGCACCCAGCAAAGAAATTTCCCCACGTGGGGATTAATGTCCCTTTGGCTGAGAAATGTGGCGGTTCCCTGGAGTGTCTGAAACTGCCCCTTCCTAGTTAATCAGGCTTAATGTCTAATTCCATTTGCTCCCTTCCTTTGTTAATGCATACACGTATATTTAAATTTTCTTATCTATCCATTTACATATATAAATTAAAAACTATGAATTCATACTGATGCTGCCAATTCCAGTCCTATACCACAAGCCTTAGTCTTATCTTTTTTCCCCCCTGTCCTTTTCCCTTTCCTTGTTACTTCCTTCTCCAAAGGTGAGAAACCTGATTCTCATTCACAAAATATTTACTTATTTGTTTAATCTTACTGCACACGTAAAAGTAGCTTCAGAATTGCTAATGTATTCCTTTGTGAGGAACATATTTTTAAACTAGAGTACAATCTTTGTTTTTAGCTTTAAAGTATAGTCATAATCTGTTTTCCAAAGTTACTTAGGTAATTTTTTCCCCTACCTACTTCTGTATGGTTATGTTACTCATTTATAATAAAATTAGGCCATTTATGAGCTGTTTGTATTTTATTTTAAGTTCTTCCCACATCCCGTTTGATTTTAATTTCTTAAAATCTTTTTGAAGTAAATGATGACCTTTTTTCTCCATCATTTATCTGTAATGAAGATCTTTTTAAAAGGACTAGGTATGCTTAAAGTTAGATACAGTTGGAAATGCTGGTAGTTCATTTGAAAGGAGCTGTTCTCTGGCATTCCCTTGGGCTTCATTCCTTAGTTACAGCTCTTATTTCTATATTTCCTACACTTGGGGATTTATTCTATCTATAAATGCTTGGAATCAGTCCCCCAACTCATTCTTCTTTGTTATGGTTGCATAATTTTAGACCCAAAGTCTCCTACAGACTGAATACTAATTCCCTTATTGCTGGGGTAAACCATGAGTTAAATTATTTTGCAGATCCTTATTCTTTCCTTTTCTTTTTTTTGAGTTATAATTTACATACCATAAAATTTGCCATTTTAAGTGTACAATTGGTGGTTTTTACTATATTCACAATGTTATGTGCATTGATCTAATTACAGAAATTCCCGTAACCCCACAAAGAACTTACCCATTAGCAATAATTTCCTGTTCTTTCTTTACCCCAACCCTGGCAACCACTAATTTGCTTATTGTCTCAGTGGATTTGCCTATTCTGAATATTTCATGTGTGACCTTGTGTGTTTGATTGACTTCTTTCTTCTATTCAACATTCAGCCACATTATAGCATGTATCCTATCTTTTTTCTGGTTAAATAATGTTCCATTGTATTGATATACCACATTTTATTTATCCATCATCATTTGATGGACATTTGGTTTCTATGTTCTGGCTATGTAGATAATACTGGTATTAATATTCATGTACAGGTTTTTTGTGTGAATGTATGTTTTCAGTTTTTTAGGTGTATACTCAGGATTAGAAGTGCTGGGGTATGTTTAGTTAATTGAGGAACCCCCACAGAGGTTGCACCATTTTCATTTTCACCAGCAATGTTTGAGAGTCCCAATTAATTTCTCAGCATCCTCTCTAATATTTGTCATTTTCTCTGTGTGTGTTTTAATAGCTCTCTTGGGAGTATGAAATAGTATCATGTGGTTTTGATTTGTATTTTCCTAATTACTAATGATTTCAAGCAACTTTTTATGTGCTTATTGGCTATTTGTCTTTGGAGAAGTTTTTATACAAATCTTCTTCCCCTTTTGTAATTTTGATATTTGCTTTTTTGTTGAGTTGTAAGATTCTATTTTCTGAATACTGTATAGGAGTGTATCGTATACCTATACTTGCACAAGCAAAGAGGTTTGTGCAAGGGTGTTCCTTGCACATGGTTGCAGATGGGCAAAAGATAAATGAAAAGGTGCTCAATCTTAGTAATGAAAAAAAGTGAATTAAAATAACCATTTCATACTTATCAAACTGGCAAGGATTTTAAAAATGTAATGATGCTTACTTTTGGCTAGATTGCAAGGAAAATAGAAGCTCTTGACAGATGTTGGGCATTTATTTGATACAGTCTCTTTGCAGAGCAATTTGCAATAGCTGTGAAAATAAAATTTACAAACACCCAACAGTGTTATAATCAGGTTGGTGGAAATCAGGCTCTTTTACGGGATCATGAGGAAAGCATTCCAAGGACCCATGCATGAAAAATTGGGGTGTGGCAAGGTTTATTTGGGTGGAAATAGACCCCTGGGTTTCCAATGTCCCATCTCTGTCGTCCCACCATGGAAAAAGTCTAACTTGATCGTGTCATTGAGAGGATCAATTAAATTGAAGTACTACTATATAATGAAATGCTCAGTGAGCTATTAAAAAAAGGAGCACATCAGTATGTGTGGTGAAATAGAGATCCAAGATGAATTGAGTGAAAAAAAGCAAATTCTAGTTATGTGGTTACCTTTGTAATTTAAAAACAACCAGAAAAAAGGCTTGTAACATACCTGCATAGAAAATGACTGGACGTATACACAGAAAACAGTTAACAGAGGTTACTACTGGGCAGTAGGACTGAGGAGTTGGGCTTATTACATTAAACCTTTTCTTGTTACTTGCTGTTTAAAAACAATGAACAGGTGTTTTTTTTTTTAATAATTAAAAATGACTTAGTAATCTAATTTTTAAAATTATAGGTTTTTTTTAGGAATAAGAATGTAAAAAAATTTGGGGAGGGGGTCAAGTTGATTATTTTGTATATGATCCCTGTTGGTCTCCAGAGGTAAATGGCTTTTTTTTGGTTGTTATTTGTATTGCTCTACTGAAAAGGGATTAGAATGAGCTCTTGCTCTTGGATACAAATATATAATAGCAGTGAAAATCCTGTTTCATTCCCAGGCGTTGTAAGTATGGGAGAAAATATGATTTATTATTGTGATTATAAACATGATTTGTGATTGTGCTGGTTTTTAATTTGCCAAATGAGGAATATTTAAGAGCTGGTCTACATTGGAGCCTGATTGTGCCACTGTACTTTGTGTCCATGTTCTGGAACTTCCAGTTTCAGTGTGGAAGGTAACCTCTTTACAGTATTTCCTTTAACAGAGGTTACTGATTCGTTGTTAGAAACCTTAGTACCATAGACTAGCGATTTTCAACTCGTGTGCCTCAAGAATTTTTAAAACATTCAGTACCTAACTATTTAATCAGGGGCACTAACCTCTTTTTCCTTAGGTTGTCAAAATATGACAACAGCCAACACAATAGCTGAACGGTGTGAATGAATCAAAATTATACCTATTTTTTTTGTCAGATTGGCAAAAATATAATGTTGTTTGGTGTGCTGCAGAATAGTAGTAATTAGTTTATGTGTGCCATGAGATGAAAACGGTTGAAAATTGCTGCCAAACATAATAAAGAGCCTATGGTATCTCCCTGCACATTCCTAGAATCTTATAATTTGAGGGGACCAACTTCTTACCCTATATAAAAATCACTAGTGTTATCTACTAGTAAGTTTTGGTAATTGGAGACTATACTTTTGCCTGTTGACACTAGTTCTGGTCTTAATCTTGGCAGACTGTCATGTTTCATATAGTAGTCCTTAAATATTTGAAGATGCCTGTCATATCTTTTATTTATCTAGGAACTTTTATTGAAATTCAATTAATGACCATTCACTGCCTTTCATAATTCTCTAGGCCAAACATTTCTAATTTATTCTACCAATCTTCTTCTTAAGACCTCATTTCCAGAAATGTTACCATTTTGCAATAGGCCCTAATGATGGTCTAAACCAGGGGTGGGCAAACTTTTTGACTCGAGGGCCACAATGGGTTCTTAAACTGGACCGGAGGGCCGGAACAAAAGCATGGATGGAGTGTTTGTGTGAACTAATATAAATTCAAAGTAAACATCATTACATAAAAGGGTACGGTCTTTTTTTTTTTTTTTTAGTTTCATTCATTTCAAACGGGCCGGATCCGGCCAGTGGGCCGTAGTTTGCCCACGGCTGGAACTGAATATGGACTCAAGGCGTGGATGGATTGTGCAGTACTCTGGAATCATTACTCCTTGGTCTAAAAGCTATACTTCTCATGATTCAGTTTAAGATGATTATATTTTTTCAGCAGTAGAGTTACATTGGGAATAATTTTATAGCTCTTTAAATGGAGTATGAGGGTAGCTTACACATGTGTTTATCTGGATTATCATTTTACAGTCTTATGGTCTGGTACTTTAATAGTTGGTTTTTGAGTTTGGGTTTTTACGTTTTTGTTTTTTTAGTAAATATGTACTGTATGCTTTTACAAATGCAGTGATGGTGCTATGTTGCCTCTACTTATTGGTTCAGCCTGAAAAATTCGTTTTTCATTAAGATGCAAGGTGTCTGTCCGCTCTCCAACTTTGAGTTGATGTTATCTTGGGTAAGCATATTGTTTCAGTAGAGTTGTTGATAAAGTGTTAAGTAGAACATAATGGCTGCATTATCTTACCTTCCCATCAACAATATATGAGTTTAAATTTCTCTACATCCTCACCATCACTTATTTTCTTTTTTAAAATTTTAATTAAAAAAAATTCTGGCCATCTTAGTAGTACATGTGAAATAGTATGTCATGGTTTTGATTTGCATTTCCTTATAACTAATGCTGTTGAATATCTTTCCATGTGCCTATTGGCCACTTGTAAATATACAAATGGAGAAACTTCTCTCCCAGGTTTTTGACCATTTAAAAATTGGGTTGTTTGTAATTTTGTTGTAAGTTTCAGGAGTTCTTTATATACTCTGGATATTAAACCATTATTGATAAGTGATTTGCAATAATTTGTTCTATTCTGTAGGTTGTCTTCACTTTCTTGATTTTGCTCTTTGATGCATAAAAGTTTTTATATTTGATACAGTCTAGTTTACTGGTTTTTTCCTCTTTTTGTTGCATGTGGTTTTGGTGTCATAGTTAAGAATCCATTGCCAAGATTCCGAGGTCATGAAGATTTATCCGTTTTCTTCTAAGAATTTCATGGTTTTAGCTCATTTAGGTCATTGATCCATTTTGAGCTAATATTTCTACATTGTTTGAGGGAGAGGCACATCTTTAATTCTTATTGTTAAGGTTGGTGTGTTTTTTTCTTAAAGTTTAATATTAACCTTGTATATTATTTAGTCAGTACAACCTTAACTATTGAATACCAGATAGTTCTTGGAGCTGGGCATTTTAGCTCTTAAAAAAAGTTCTTAATATTGATTCTTCAAGAATGACTCATACAGGGGCAATTGGATAAAGGTTTGGTAAATTTTATTACATAAAAATAAATATATTTTTTGCATGGCAAACACCTTACAGTCAAGACACATGATAGTCTAGAAGAAAATAACTGTAACATATCACAGATAATAGGCTTAATATCCCTAATATATAAAAAACTTAAAAATTTAAGAGAATAAACTATAGTAACCTGATAGGATAATGAACAAAATACATAAAGGATAATTACCCCCTCCCAAAACATATAAAAATGGCCCCTAAACATATGAAATGATTTCAGACTCATAATTAGAGAAATGCAAATTTAAATACACTGGGATACCATTTTTTAGCTATCAGATTGACAAAAATTAAAGTATAACAATCCATTCTGTTGGTCAGGCCATGAAGAAACACGTTTCTGATATGATAAATTGGTACCACCCTTTTTGGAGATTTTGGCAATATCCACCAAAACCATATGTATGTATTTGCCTTTTGAGCTATCAGGTTCAATTCTTGGATTTTTTCCTTAAGTTAAAACTCCATATGCAACATTGCAATCTCATACATAGGAGAGTAGTTGAATAAATCATGGTATATCTACATAACAGAGTACTATGCAGCTATGAACAGAATAAAGGAGATATGTGAACTGATTTCTTAAATAGTAGATAAATCTCCAGGATATATTAAGTGAAAAATGGTATTGATAGATCAGATTACTTTAAGAAGAGGAAATAAGAACGTGTACACACACCTGGGCATTTGTGTAAAAGGAAACAGGAAAGACACTAAAAATACAATGAGATTGGCAACACAAAGAGAGATGGAAAGGATGGAGAGGATTTGACACGTCTCTGATTTTACCTGTTTTGAGTAGTTTTGACTATTAGTACTAAATTAATATTTCAGATGCTCAAATAAAATGAACAAAGGTAGGGGAGAGGTTGGGGAAAAATCCCAAATGGAATAATACAAGCAGAAACAAATGAACCTAACTGTATTTCAAATGAATAACAACTGTGCTGAAGGGTGGACATGGGGAAAACTAACCTAAGCAATGTTGCTATGTAGCAGTTTTGACTATTGTAGTCTAAGGCTATTGACAAAAAAAAAAAAAAAAATTGTAAGTAAAACTAAGGCTAAAGCCAAAAAAAACACCTGTGCACAAATATTGTTAGTAATTTTTTTTCACAGTGGTATGGGTAGAACTTCAAAACTACTCTGTATTCTAGATTAGAGCAAATATATACTTATGAAGCTGCGTATGTAGGCATCGTGGTTACCATCATCTCTATGACTTGCTCTGCTTGTTTGAACCCCCTTCACTAGTTTGTGCATCCTCTGCTTGTATGGTCTCTCTTGCTTTTTGTTTTTCCCCTTGTGTGGTACTTTAAGTCTGACTTGCTGTCATGGTGCTTCGAGTAGCTAGGTGTCCTTTCTGGATAGTTAAGAAATGAGCTGACCAATGGGAGTAATTAAATGGAGAAAGCTTAGCTGTCCTTTGTCTCTTGTCCCTTGTGTGAAACATATGAGTTTAGAGGATTCTAACTACAGGGAATCATTAGGATCTGCTGGACAGGATATTTGTTTTACTTTTTACTCATTACATTGGTGTAAAAATAGCATCTTTTAAATTTAATGTGAAAATTATTTTGTGTTCTAGCTGGCAGTAATTTTTAAAATGTACTTTCTGGAAAAATCAGCACATGGTTACTATAAAATTACCTTAGTACTAGATACTCATTATTAATAATTTTTATTCTAATTGGGAAATAAGTTGCTGTAAACATTTGAATTTTTATTTATTCTAGACTGCATTAGAAATGTTTGGTATTTGCAAATATTTTTCCTTTGGTTTGATTTTCTAGGTTGCACGTTTTCAAAAAATTCCTAATGGTGAAAATGAGACAATGATTCCTGTATTGACATCAAAAAAAGCAAGTGAATTACCAGTCAGCGAAGTTGCAAGTATTCTGCAAGTAAGTGCTTGGTGGGGAGGAAAGGAGTACCTAGTAAAGGCAGTCACTTAGACTCTATAGATAAGTGCTGTCCAGTAGAATTTCCGTGATGACAGAAGTCCTCGCTTCTGTGCTACCCAACATAGTAGTCACTAATTATAAACACGACTATTGAATACTTGGTGTGGTTAGTTTAGGGGAGGAACTGAATTTCATTTTATTTAATTTTTACTTATTGAAATTTAAATAGCTGCATGTGGCTAGTGGTCACCTGCTTGGATAGTGCCTCTGTAGATCGTTAGCATTACCAGGATTGTTAGTACTATGTAAGGATTAGTTGGATTAGGAAAATAATCAATTTAATTATTAACATAAGTAGAATTAGGAGTTAATATTTTTTAATGTGTTTTCTAAAGTAAAGTAAAAACTAATAAACTTTAATCTCTTTCTAATTTTGAAAAGCACAATCTAATGAAACATGAAGAAAAGAATATTTTTTATTTTTCCTTAAGAATTCACATATTTTAGTGATTGCATTAAAAATATTGGCTATCCCTTATTTGACGGTTTTCTTTTTTGGTTGTTGTATTTATATTCTGTTTTAAAACCACTTATTTTAAATATATTTCACTTTTGCAAGACTCTGTTATTGGAGTGTATTATAAACTTTGGCCAGAGAAACTATTTTAGGGGTGCAGGTAATTTAATTTTTTAATGATAGTTACTGTAATGAATCATGAGAGACAGTGGCTGAAGAATATAGGTGGTATTCAAAGAACATAAAATACCCCAAGAACCAGTTCATCTTACTTTCATTATTTTGAGTAATTTAGGAACCAAAAATTTTCTGCCTGAAATAATGATATAGTCGAAGGGCAAAGTTAATACTACTAATATCAAGGTTTTAATAGGCTTAAAAAACACGGAAGGTCATTATGGCTCATTGATTGTTCTTTTGGGGAAACTAATTCTAAAAAACAACAATGAAAGCAAAAAAAGCCAATTAGAATATAGTGATATTTTACTTTCTGTAGGAGTGGCTGGTTTGTATTCTTTTTCCCCCGTAGAAAACTATTTTTTTGTTGCTGTTTTTATTAATCCTCACCAGAGGATATTTTTCCATTGATTTTTTTTTTTTTTTAGAGAGAGTGGAAGGGAGGGGAGAGACACAGAGAGAGAGTAAATGTGAGAGAGGCACATTGGTTGGTTGCCTCCCACATGCACCCCAACCAGGGCCAGGGATCAAGCCTGCAACCTAGGTATGTGCCCTTGACTGGAATTGAACCCAGGACTCTTCAGTTCACAGGCTGATGCTCTATCCATTGAACCAAACTGGCTAGGGCGAAAACTATTCTTTGTTTGTTTGTTAAACACCAACTTGTTGCTTACATTAAAATTTTTTTTTATTAAGGTATAATTTACATAAGCTACAACATACCCATATTTAGTGTACAGTTTGCGTTTTGACAAAAATAACCACCACCACAATTAAGATATAGAACATTTTTTTTTATAGATTTTATTGATTTTTTACAGAGAGGAAGGGAGAGAGATAGAGAGTTAGAAACATCGATGAGAGAGAAACATCGATCAGCTGCCTCCTGCACATCTCCTACTGGGGATGTGCCCGCAACCCAGGTACATGCCCTTGACCGGAATCGAACCTGGGACCTTTCAGTCCGCAGGCCGACGCTCTATCCACTGAGCCAAACCGGTTTCGGCAAGAGATAGAACATTTTTATCACTCCCCAAACTCCTCCCCTGTGTCCCTTTGCAGTTAATCCCTCCCAGTGTATACCTCTGGCTCCAGGCAATCACTGATAGGCTTTCTGTCAGCATAAATTAGATCTGACTGTTGTAGAAGTTCCTATAAATGTGATCACACAGTAGATGCTCTTTTTTTAAAACTATTTTTATTGATGTCAGAGAGGAAGGGAGAGGGAGAGATAGAAACATCAATGATGAGAGAGAATCACTGATGGGCTGCCCCCTGCATACCCCTCACTGGAGATGGAGCCCACAACCCTGGCATGTGCCCTCAGTCGGAATCGAACATGGGACCCTTCAATCTTCAGGCTGATGCTCTGTCCACTGAGCCAAACCAGCCAGGGCACACAGTAGATACTCTTTTGTATTTTTCTTTTTTTTTTTTCTCTGCTAATATTTTCAATAACTTTTATATGTAAAATCTAAAAGGCTGATCTTCAGAATGGTCTAAACAAATGTGAAGTAAATCATCGGCGAGCCTTCCATGGCTGGAATGAATTTGATATCAGTGAAGATGAGCCACTGTGGAAGAAGTATATTTCTCAGGTGAGATACTGTTAATAGTAGTTCCCTTTGCAGATGTCTAATTTACACCCTTTTTATATTAGGAATGTTAACATTTTTTAAAGTAATATGGACATCTTAGAAAAAAATTTTAAAGTAATCTTAGAAAATTAGTAAAAGTAAGTTTGACAATTTGAATTCAGATCACCTGGGTACATATTTTACCTTTATACTATCTCTATGACCTTTATTATCCTCTGAGCCTTGTCTATAAAATGGGGATAATAATGGAGGTAGTAAGCTATTGAGAGATGATCGCTGTTTTTAATTACATTTTATCAATAGCTTAATCTTTTCAGAAAAATGTATTGTAAGATTTTTTTCTTACCTTGATAACAAGTTATGTTAGTGTGAAAAGCTACAAGAATCCTATGGCCAATTTTCCACTAGTAGGGTTAGTTTGCCAGACAAATTTTTTTTTTTAGTAAAGACAATTTTTAATGTCTTTTAACCTGCATCATGGGGTTGCTGTAAGAATGAAATGAACCATTGCCTATAATGTAGTTAAGCACAAACAGTAATTAATAGTAAATATCACTTGTCAATCATAAAGCATTAGGTGACTCTACTCCTTTATGGAAAACCTAACTTGTTGTTTTGCACGCATTTGTTGAGCCTGTAAGTCAGCAGTTCTCAACCTCTGGGTCGCGACCCCTTTGGCGGTCGAACGACCCTTTCACAGGGGTCGCCTAAGACCATCCTGCATATTTACATGACGATTCATAACAGTAGCAACATTACAGGTATGAAGTAGCAATGAAAATAATTTTATGGTTGGGTCACAACATGAGGAACTGTATTTAAAGGGCCAGAAGGTTGAGAACCACTGCTGTAAGTGGTGTCCTTAGTACTATGACAGCTTTTTCAGAGGGAAATAAAAAAAGACCATGGGCCTTGTCCTCACAGTGTGATGATAACATCTGACATTGAAGAGGGTTTTCTGGTTTACACAGTTCTTTAATATACATTCTTAGTTAATTCTTACCACAGTCTTTGGTATAAGGTGCTGTTTTATTAGATGAAGAACACTTAGGGCTTAATGAGATTAAAAGTCACACAGAAGTGACAAGAGCTGTATTCAAATTGGGACTCTGACTCAGTCAAGCGTGTGGTTTCTCAGCCCTGAGCCACACTGCACTGGTAGTTTTGTTTTGCTAGAGCAGTGATTTTTCAGTCCTCTATGCAGTCAGGTCACTTGTGGAGTGCTCTAAAAATGCCGAAGCCCGGGCCCTATGCCCAGAGGTTCTGATTTAATTGGGGTGTGAACCTGGGCATTTGTTAGAAGTTCTTCACATGATTCTGATGTGAAGCAGGGTTGGAACCACAGTCCTAGGGAATAGAGCCCTAAAGGGAATGGCAGGTGGTGATGTCTCACCTCAGAGCTGTGGTAACCAAGGGCTGGGGGTTTCTGCTGGATAGATTCTTTGTAGTTTGGTACTTTGAAGTTTTGACAGCAGCTCGCGCCACCTCATCAGTGAAGGAGATTCTGGCAACAAAGTTGTGATGTTTAAGGAGTAGGATGTCCCACTGGAAAAATTTAGGGTGGCTCTGATGTTTGGTCACTTAAGTGCTGCCTGCTTGGGTTGGTGCTGTGGTCTTGTTTCTTCACATACTATTGGCTCTGCTAGAATGGGTATCAGAAAAAGCAAACTTGGGAAAAGGCTGCTTCCTTTTTGTAATCTGAATTGTAATCTTCACTAATTTACTTGGTATAGGAATATTGAGGACTGTTTTAAACTAATAATTTAGGTGTTCTACCCAGTGTTTAACTTAAATCTTTAGCTTAAAAATCATTTTCCACTTATTCTAGCTTCAGTAGGAACATATGCATGTACATATAAAAAAGCTAATATGTAAAATACATGTTTACTGTAATAAATTGGTAATTAATTAGTTTTTTTAATTCTCACCCAAAGACATGCTTCTTATTGAATAAAGAGATAGGAAGATAGAGAGAGAGAGAGAATGATGTGAGAGAGAAACATCTGTAAGTTGCTTCCCATACATGCCCCTACCAGGGATCGAACTTAAAACCTGGGTATGTACCCTGACCTGGAATCCAGCTGGCCACCTCTTGGTGTACTGGCCAACACTCTCACCAACTGAGACACACCAGCCAGGGAGGTAATTGGTTTTAGATATTGATATTTAATTTTCTTTTTTTTTTCTGAAAGAAAGATGTTATAAAGTGGTAACTTTAAATGTAGTTAAGTGTAAACATTTTTGTTAATTGAAGAGATATACAAAGTAAACTAAATGTAGACTCGTAATTTTCTAATCATGTCTCAATAGTTTTTTTGTGTGTTTTTTTTCAAGCTTTTGACACAACTATCATTCATACAAAACTGTTGAATTGCTGTTTGTTTTTACTTTCAGTTTAAAAATCCCCTTATTATGCTGCTTCTGGCTTCTGCAGTCATCAGTGTTTTAATGCATCAGTTTGATGATGCTGTCAGTATCACTGTGGTAAGAAAATATATATATATATTTTTTTAAACTGTCAGTTAATCATGGAGATTAGGATTGGCTTTTATTTTGGAAAATGAATTGAGAAATGCCTTAGTGTTTTCTCAGGTTTGTTTTCATTAGTTTCCAACTTGCTTTTAGTTGCAGTAATCTCAAACAATGTTCAAGGGTTAGTGATTGGCACATGTGAGAATTTAACAATTTGGTAATTTCACAGATACAAAATATTTTATAATAATTTTCCAGTTACATTTTCAATTTATTTTACTTTCCAATTGAGAGTACATTTTGACTAGTTGTGAACTAAAGCTTCATGTTTGTGAAACTAAAAGTATGATTTAACAATGCACATTGTATTTACTATGTAAAATTTTATTCTTTCCAGCTGGGGTATTCTAAGTCTCATTGAATATTTTCTCATCTTTTTTTTTTTTTCTTGCCTCTTGTTTCACTGTAATATTAAAATTTATAGCAAGTAAAACCATTGAATAAAGCAAGTGTGTTATGCATAAGAACACAGTAGAAATTAATGTAGAGCTGCAATTTTTGAACTCTTGTTTGGGGACTCCCAGGAGTCTCTGCGGCCCTTTCAGTGAGCATATACAACTTTTTTCATAATACTAAAACATCATTTGTCTGTTCACTGTAGATATTTAAGTCAGTGGTACAAAAGCAGTGGTGGGTAAAACTGTTAGAACCTTGGCTCAAATCAATATAATGGCACCAAATTGTACTAATAGTCATTGTTCTCTTTTATTATTTCTCTTAGGAATGTTTTTGATAAAACAGTAAAAATTAATTTTATTAAATCTTGACACTTGCATACATACCTTTTTAATATTCTGTGTAATGAAATGGCAAGTATGCATAAAGAACTTCTGTATTTTGAAGTATAGTGGTTATCTTGAGGAAGGATGATTATGGTGAGCTGAACTAGCCTTTTACTTGAAAGAATGATTGATAGACAAACTGGTATTAAAATTAGGATAACACATACTTTTTCTGAAAGTGAATAAAATGAGCCTTCTACTTCAATAAAAACAACTGACAATTTGTTGCCAGTGATATAAATTCAAACTTTCAAGTGATAATTAGAATTTTGCCAAATTTTTACACATTACTGTGTGCTAAATAGCTTCCCAATATTTAAGACTTTATTCCCATGAGATCAGTAGTGAGTTTAGTGAGTGTGATTTTTTTTAACTATTATGAAATGTGCCAACATTTGAATGAGTTGAATAACCAAGTAAATCAATATTTTATAAATTACCAGAGCATGATGTTACAGAATTTTTAGTGATAAAAGATCAATTCAAAATGCAAGGTAGATCAGTGGATTTTAATATAACAGATTATGAAAAGTTCATTGATACTGTTTTATATTCTACATTGCACATTACTTTTACATAGCTAACATTTGTCTAATTTTGTTGTAGTAGCAAAGAAGACTATGCACAATAGTCTGGCAAAGCTTTTAAAGTATTCTTCTTTTACCCAACAATATGTGTGAGGCTAGAGTTTCTTTATATACTTTGGCCTAATCAACATAGTTCAATAAATTGAATGCAGAAGCATATATGAGAGTCCAGCATTCTCTTAAGGCAGGCATTAAAGATAGAAAAATTGAAAAATACCACTTTTCTCACAAAAATTTTTTGAGGAAATATAATTTTTATAAAAAATGTGCTGTGTTAACATGTAATAGGTTAATTTTAGATGAATTAGTAAGTAGAAATTAAAACTAACTGAAAAAGTATTTAATATGACAAATATCTGTAGATATAACCTACATAAATAAGAACTGGTCAGTTTTTAGAACAAAAGAGATCCTGAGATCAGAAAGTTTGAGAAGCTGCCCTTGGGGAAGCGAGCCACTGTCAGTTTTTTCCTCATGGGGCAGAGTAAAGTTGTGATTTCTTCCCCAGTTCATTTCAATACTTAGTGTCTGGTATCTTGATTCTGCAGATAGTCAGAAAAACAAAATACAATTAATAGTTATTTTTGAAGTTATAACGTGTGATTTAAAAGGATGTTTCTTTGTTTTGTTTAGGCAATACTTATCGTCGTTACAGTTGCCTTTGTTCAGGTGAGTAGTTAGCCTATTTTGCCCACATGAAATGATATTTTAGTTACTTGCTTAAAAATGAAGGTAGCTTAAGGCAGAATCTGTAGTTATTAGGTCATGGTAATGTTTGTCACAACAATTTGTTATTTATTTATGAGATGATTTCAGAAACAAACAACTCTCTTGGGAAATTTGTGGGACTAACTTGACTGCTTTGATTTAGGTAGTAGCATGAAGAAAATCTAGTTTTTTATTTGATGGTGTTACAGACAGCTGAAGCAGATGGAAACAAAAAGCATAGTAATAGATATGTATCCATCAATAAGTTTAAAAATGTTCTTCCATTTTAAAAAGGTTGACCAAGGTTTAAATTTCTTATTTCTGCATAGAAGGGATTTTCTGATCTTGATCAGACTCTCTACTTAGCATAGATATTGAAACAGTAAATAAAACATACGAAAAGGAACTTAAAATTTTAAATATATATATATATATATATATATATATATATATATATATATATATATATATATATATATATATATATATATTTATTGATTTCATAGAAGAAGGGAATGGGGAGACAGAGATAGAAACATTAACGAACAGAGAGAATCATTGCTTGGCTGCCTCCTGCACACCCCACACTGGGGATCAAGCCCGAAACTCAGGCATGTGCCCTGATGGGTAATTGAACCAAAAACTCCTGGTTCATAGGTCAGTGCTCAAACACTGAGCCATGTCAGTTGGGCTATGAAATATGCGGAGGCAATTTTAGGATTTTTATTGATAAGTATAGGCATACGTAAAAACATAGGCTTAGTTTTATGTTTATTTAAATAGCTGATACCTTCTGAGAACAATGTTGGCAAGTCTCATTAGCTAAAAATTCTAAAGCATGTTTAATAAGATTATAAGGATTATTTTGATTGAGAGGGAAATGTAATATATCATGATCTTGAAGTTCATGTTGTTTTGAGCCTTAAGCGATTGTGGTTATTTTCACATCTATGATTTATTCCTTGGGTATTTACTGTCATCTTATAGTAATATCTAATTTAATAAGTTTATTAGTTTTATAGAAATCCCGTGTAGAAAAACCAGTTGGAATCAGATTATCTGCAGCAAGTTTGTGAGCTCTATCAGTCAACTGCCCAGGGACCTGTTTCTAGGGAATCCTCTTGCCTAGAACAGACAAAAGTTGCCCTAGGGCAGGTGGAACTACTTAGTCTTACAGAGGTCATTCCAAGCTAGGCATCATTCAAGGCAGCTATCGTTTAGCCATGTGGGCGATATAACCCACTGGATCAATAACTGGAACCCTCTTGCATCTTTAATAATGCTATAGATATATGTAGTGACTTTCTTCAGAAAGATTCTTACAGTTTTATCACTGTGTATGGAAGACCCTAGTAGCTTGTTGTTTTGGTAAATAGCCCTTATCCTCAGAAAACAAATGAACAAATTGCAATTTTAACATAGTCAGTGTGGAATTTTACACAAGGGTAGTGTGTTATTCACTTTAATAAATGCAGTGGCTGAAACCAAGCAAACTTACTCCACAAACCTTTGCAGTTAGCATGGACCTAAATCCCCAAATCAGATGTCGCTTGAGGTTAATTGTATTGACCTCTTTGGTTATTAAACACTAAAAGTAAAATTATCTTAATTATGAGGTTCAATGATCTTAACTTTTAATAACTGACAATTATATACTTTTTGGAAATACTATTCAGTTTTCTTCATTTTCTTACAAATAGCTTGACCTTAGGTTTGCACACTAACATTAAAATATAAAATTGGGAATATTTAATAATCAAAATTGTTTGTCACTGAAACATTATTTAATAAGAGACAAGCTTTTATGTGCAGAATATAATTGCAAGTAATGGAAAAGATAAGAATTGGGAAATTTTAAAATAATGATTGAGATCAGTATTTAATTAAGTCTAATATGGAATATGTACTTAGGAAAATACATATTTACATTTCTTTATAAATAAATATTTTAATATTAAGTCCTCTTTCTTTGTTTTAAATAGGAATATCGTTCAGAAAAGTCTCTTGAAGAACTGAGAAAACTTATGCCACCAGAATGCCATTGGTATGATCTTTGTCTCTGATATGGGTTTCTACTCTTAAAAATAGAAATTAAATGTGACTAGTGCAGTGATACATTGTGGTCTCAGACTTGTTTATTATTATTTTTAAACATAGGCTTTTTGACTTGCAAACATACTTTATTTATTTTAAACTTTATTGTTGACACTATTACAGATGTCCTCATTTCCGCCTCCTTTGCCCATGTCCATCCAGCCTCTGTTTTCCACCCCACCACCACAGACTTATTTAAACATAAATAGAAATCATTAATCTGACATGAAAAATGCATGCTCTGTTCAGTATAGCAAGTTGTACTATTAATACTTTCAAGCTTTGATTTTGATATTGTTAAGAGGTGGATATTCAACAGATAATTGTGTGTGTGTGTGTGTGTGTGTGTGTGTGTGTGTGTGTGTTTACAACTATGTGCTAAGCACTGTTATTGGTGCAGGGCTGCACAAACAGACTCAGATGATTGTTCTGCAGGCAAGCCCACCGGAATCACCTTTTAAAATAAAGTGGCATGGCTTTCCTTTTTAGCCATGGTTGTTTCTGTTTCATGTTACAGTGTGCGTGAAGGAAAATTGGAACATACACTTGCACGAGACTTGGTTCCAGGTGATACAGTTTGCCTTTCAGTTGGGGACAGAGTTCCTGCTGACTTACGCTTGTTTGAGGTGAGTTTGTTGTCTTGATCTGTTTGGGCTGCTCCAAAATTCCACAGACTGGGCTGCTTATTATCAAAAGAAATTTATTTCTCACAGGCTGGATAGTTCAGGATTAAGGTGCTAGCATGGTCAAATTCTGTTGAGGGCCCTTTTTCTAGGGCATAGCTGTTGCTTCTCACTGTGCCCTCAAATGGTGGAAGGGAACTCTGGGGGGTCTCTTTTATAACACTGATCCTATTCATGAGGGTACCACTTCCAAAAGATCTCACTTCCTAATACCATCTTTGAGATTAGGATTTCAACATATGAGTTGGGATGTTGCAGGGAGACACAGATATGTAGACCATAGCATTTGGTGATCTGTTTGTGAGAAATGAATATACTTGGATGTAGGTTAAAGGATAGACATTAGCAGTTTTAAGGATTAACACATAGTTGATTTGAACATTCGATTTTCTAGTTTAAAAAGTGACATGTATAAATGTATTTTTTTCTCATAAAATATATCTATTTTTCCCAGAGTGTTTATTTAGTGAATCAGCAACTCTCTTTTTTTATTTCTATTTTTGTTTGTTTGTTTGTTTTAATCAGCAGATCTTTATGGAACTATGTGCTAGGTGTAGTGGGAGTCAAAAAGATGATGTGATAGAATTTTTGTAATCAGTGAGTGTACTACTAGTATTTGTGTACACAAGCCACTCACCATAAAGTAAGATAGAACTTGTTGAGTAAGAGAAGTACTAAGAATGCAGGATGAAAATTTAGAGAAGGAAGTGGTTACTTCTGATTTGAGCGAAATCAGAGAATACTCAGACAACTTGGCTTTAGTGGTAATAATTGAAAGGTAGTACTGGACAGAGATGAAGAAGACAATGAAGCAAGTGTTTAGATCACTGTTATGTGTTCCAGTGTGTAATATGGGGTTACAGTACTAGTATGTAAATGATAGAGAACATATGATGGAATCAGATTCAGGAGGGCCGTGGATACGAAGCTCCACTTCTAACCCTAGCTGGTTTTGCTCAGTGGTAGAGCTTCGGCCTGTGGACTGAAGGGTCCTGGGTTCGATTCTGGTCAAGGGCACATACCTTGGTTACAGGCTCCTTCCCTGGCCCTAGCCCCAAACGGGACTCCTGTGGGAAGCAACCAATTGATGTGTCTCACATTGATGTTTTTTTTTTCTCTCTCTCTCTGTCCCCCTCCCTTCCACTCTCTCTAAAATCAATGGAAAAATATCCTCTGGTGTGGATTAATAAAAAACAAAAAACAAAAAAAAGCTCCACTATAGATTGTATTGGTTAGGAATTATCTTTGAAAGATCATAGGCAGCTGGCAAATTATATTACCCTTAATCTGGCCATAGCATGTAGAATAGATTGAAGGGATGGAAAATGTGGTTAGGCAGCTAGTTTAAAAGGCCCTCACAGCCCATTAACATGCCAATATCATCTACTATTGGAACTAACATGCTATTTGTTAACACCTACACAGCTGTCAGTCTTTGATTCTTACTATGTCCTAAAATATGAGTGTTCTTATACAGAGGTCACGGAAAGCCTGAAGAATAGGCTTTTAAAAGTATAATAACAAACTTCCTTTAATTTTGAAATAAAGACCTTTGTTACAAATACTTAAAATTTACTGTTAGATGTCAGATTGCTTTAATTGGTTAATGGAAATAATTAATAATACAGTAAGTATTGGGAATGTTATTAATTTTACTTTCATTTTTCTCCTCTTGATAGCACTTCTTGTTCTATCTTTTTACTCCCTTTTTTTCTCCTTCTTAATATTAAGTTTGTGATAAGACCTTGGATTGTTCTTCCTTAGAGATTTGGTAGGCTTGTCACTTAATATAAACAGTCTTCCTTTCCCTAATTTAAATTCATGAAGTTTATGTCATTTATTTTGGAGTGCTTCTCTTCCCGTTCAGAAGCAGACCTCCTTGGGGTGTTTCTCATTATTTGAACAATTTAAACAATATAATGACATAGAAACTTCATAGCACTATTTAGGGTTTTCATTTAAGTAAGAATTAATTGATCTGCGAACTAATTGTCTCCAGGTTCATGTGCAAATGTAAGTTCAGAGAGAGGGAATTTTTGACCCTTTAAAGGTTGATGCTAAAAATATTAGAAAGATATGTTTGGTGAAGTAATTTATTGGTAATTATTATTTTCCCTATTAGTTAACTTTTCAGACATTTCATCAGCACATGTTTTACTTGGCAGTGCTATAGTTATGTGGATTTTCTGCTTTTACATAGTATATAGCTGAACATCTTTGATTCCCTCTACAACTTTTCTGCCCTATTTGTTTTACCTACTACCTGGTACCACAAGCAAGCTTTTGCAACTATTTTCCAAGTAGATTAAGATAACTTTCCTAAAAGATTTAAGGAAATCTGCTGCTTCTAGATTTAAATGTACTGACTTCAGGCATCATAAGGCTGATAAAGTTGATTTCTCTTCTGTACACAGAAGTCTTTGCAATGAAATTGGCTTATTAGAGTGTTGTTTGCTGAATTTTTTAAAAAAATAATTCTTTATTGTTGAAAGTATTACATATGTCCCCTTTTTTCCCCCTGCTGAATTTGACTGTGGTGATCTTTGGATGATATTTGGAAGGCTAGATGGGCATTTGATGTTTCTCATGAAATAAACTCTACTAGAATTTAAAGGAAACAGAGAACTCCTCAGTTAGCCTTGGAATAGCATTAATTTCTCACAGAGTATATACAGTTCTCTTCTTGTGGACCTGACCCAAGGCCAGGGTTGCCACTTTAGCATTGTCATGTTGCAACTCTAGAGTTCCTGTCATAAATTTCAGTGTTTCAGATTTTGACTATAAATCTTGCCTGGGCCTTCAGTAAGTAGCATCTTGTCATCATGTTCAGTGACTTGACTACTGTACAACTTTTATCTGATATTCTCTTTTCATAGGCTGTGTCTTAAGTCTGCTCAGGCTGCTGTAATAAAACACCATACACTGGATGGCTTTAACAGACATTTATTTCTTACTGTTCTGGGACTGGGAAGTCCACAGTCAGGGTCTGACAATTCAGTTTCTGTTGAGGGCTCTCTTGGCTTGTAGCCTTTTTGCTGTGTCTTCATATGACAGAGAGAGTGATCTCTCTTCTTATAAAGCCACTAAACCCATTATGAGGGCCTTACCCACATGATCTCATCTAACCCTAGTTACTTCCCCATTAGAGATTAGAGCTTTAATGTGAATTTTAGGGGGACACAATTTATTTCATAGCAGGCTGAGACTTTTAAAAAATTACTATTCAGCTCATATTTAAGAGCACTGTTACACATTCTTCTTGCTGCATACACTTTTCTTTAGTTTATTGATTTTTAGAAAGAAGAAGGGAGAAGGAGAGAGGGAGAGAACCACTGATGTGAGAGCACGCCTGCACGCCACCCCACCGGTGATTGAGCCCCCAACCCCAGGCATATGCCCTTGCCCAGGAATTGAACTGGCAAACTTTTGTTTGCTCAACCAACTGAGCCACACCAGCCAGGGGTATAGACACTTTTCAAAAGAAGATTAATATTAGTAACACTAGAGGCCCGGTGCACAAAAATTTGTGCACTTGGTGGGGGGCGGGGGGATCCCTCAGCCCGGACTGCGCCCTCTTGCAGTCTGGGACCCCTCGGGGGATGTCCACCTGCTGGTTTAGGTGGCTGGAAGCAGGTATCTGGGATTTATTTCTCTTCTATAATTAAAACTTTGTAGCCTTGAATGGAGCTCAGGGCTGGCAGGGCAGGCGGGAAGCTTGGCTTCCTCCATTGCTGGGGGCAATGCTCCAGCTCCATGGCTGCCGCCATCTTAGTTGGGTTAATTTGCGTGTTTGCTTCTGATTGGTTGGTGGGCGTGGCTTGTGGGTATAGCAGAGGTATGGTCAATTTGCATGTTTTTCTCTCTCTTTTTTTTTTTTAATATATTTTATTGATTTTCCACAGAGAGGAAGGGAGAGAGATAGAGAGTTAGAAACATCTATGAGAGAGAAACATCGACCAGCTGCCTCCTGCACATCCCCTACTGGGGACGTGCCCGCAACCCAGGTACATGCCCTTGACCGGAATCAAACCTGGGACCTTTCAGTCCGCAGGCCGACGCTCCATCCACTGAGCCAAACTGTTCCGGCTGCATGTTTCTCTTTTATTAGATAGGATGAGGAATTCTGTGGGTTTTTTTTTTTTTTGCCAGAGTCAGTTTTTCATAGCCAAAGAGTGAACTCTTGTGTGTTGGTGGAAGTGCTCTTATTAGCTTAGGAGCCTTAGAGCCAGGAGAGTAAAAACTTAGAGGAATTGAGAAAAGGCATTCCTGGCCCATTAATTGGTGATAGCAAATAGATTAGTCAGACAATGACTTTAGATGAGGCAGTATTATAGACAATGTATACCTATATTACAGTACATTTTGCCTTTTTGGAAACAGCATATTTTCCATATTGTTCCAGGCAAAGTCTATATCAATATTTGAACTAAGAATTCTTTTTAAAAAAATATATTTTGATATTTTACAGAGAGGAAAGGAGAGGGATAGAGAGTTAGAAGCATCGATGAGAGAGAAACATCAATCAGCTGCCTCCTGCACACCTCCTACTGGGGATGTGCCCGCAACCAAGGTACATGCCCTTGACTGTGATCGAACCTGGGACCTTTCAGTCCGCAGGCTGATGCTCTATTCACTGAGCCAAACCGGCTAGGGCTGAACTAAGAATTCTTTTGAAGAGGAAACACTATAAGAGTTCATGGAAAAGATGGTTTCTTTTGTCTGTTGAAAATATTTTACCTCTCTTAGCTGTAAATTTCTAAGCCCAAACATTGAAATGTAGCAAGATTTTCTTTCACTTGGAATTCTGAATGATTAATTCCATTGACACTTCTTTTGTGGCTCATATCATTCTTTGAAACTATCTTTAATATCTAGTCACTGGGTACAACTGCCTTCTTAAGAAAGAAAACCAACGTAATTTTTGTATGATTATCCAAATGTATCAAACTTCTTTTACCTCTAATGTGGCTGAGAGCTATATATAGAGTGGAGCAAATGTAGGTTTATAGTTGTGAGCACACGAAAACAGAGCTTACTGTTGTATTATTATTTATTAATTACTGTATTATTTTCCTCATAAGCAACTGTAAACCTACTTTGTCCCACCCTGTATTAGCCATTTTTATGACACTAAATTATTAGACCATTTAAATCTGGGCAGAAAGATTATTAACTAGTGGTAAATTCTACTGGGGCCAGCTCAGAAGTCTAAATTTAGAAAAGCCAGTTAGCATTACATAGTGAGCCTTTTTACCTCATGAATCTTATCTACTATGTAGGATAGTTTGGCTCTCAATGAGTCCTTTTCAGTGTCTTTAGGGTTGTTCCTGCTTCCTAGTTCCCAGGGCAAGTAAAAACCAAAGATAATGAGTTGAATGAGCACATATCTACTTTGGCTACCTACCAACTGCAGGACTGAAACTGCACTTAGTTAGATATTATGTCCTTTTCTGTCAGGCTCACATTCTTGCACACACTTATTAAGAACCACTAGCAAGAAGTTTTCTCTCTGTTGGGTAACTCCATTAGTGGAGCTGTGTCATAGCATTTTGTAACATCAGAGTTACAAAATACATTTTCCATTCACTCATTGAAAAACTTGATATTCTGGTAAACTTAGATTCTGATTTGGTTTGCTATATTTTTCAAAAAGGAGTCTTCAAACATTGGTAGTCTATAAGCCTGTTACGATGTTTTAAATTTACTTATACTGGTAATGAAGCTAATTAGGCAAAATGTAATCCTTGTTTTCAGAAAATCAGTCTGTGTTATGAAGTTATTTTAGCCATTCAGTAAATAGAACTTTAGAATTAGGAAGTGAAAAAGAAAAAGACACAGTTTGTGCCCTTTCTACTAGGAGACACCAACTTGCAAACAACTGGGATTTAAAGTATAAAATGTGTGTGTTTATGAAATGAACTAGAGGCGCGGTGTACGGATTCGTGCACCAGTGGGGTCCTTGGGCCTGGCCTGCGGGAATCAGGGCTAAACCAGCTCTCCGACATTGCGAGGGGGCGGTTCTCGGGTGACACACCCTGGAATTGGCCTCCCTCCTCTCTGGTTCTGGGTGTGTCACCAAGAGCCACAGCTGCCAAGTCACCGCAGCTCGGCAGCTCCTGCGTTGAGCGTCTGCATTCTGGTGGTCACTGCATGTCATAGCTACTGGTTGGACAGTTGGATGGTTGTTTAGGCTTTTATATATATAGACTAGAGGCCTGGTGCACGAATTCGCGCACGGGTGGGGTCCAGCCAACCCACCCTGATGGGGGCCCATCAAGCTGGGCTGGCAGGGGGGAAGGGCCGTGGGTGATTGGCCAGCCAGCTCCACCACCGATTGGGGTGAGGGGGGCAATCGGGGATGGGGATGGCCATGGAGAGGGGCTGTGGGCAGTTGGCTGCCCAGCCCCACCCCCTGATCAGGGTGTTGGGGGCTGATCAGGGGCCAGATCAGGCTGGTTGGCTGCTGCAGTGCCACCAGTTGTTATGGTCATTCCACCCTTCCAGTTGCTGGGCTTTTATATATATAGATTGAGCATGTGAATTTAGCAAGCCACTTAATACTTTAAGGCCTCAGATTGTCACTGTGATAGAGTTGCCCTAGGCCAGTGATGGCGAACCTTTTGAGCTCGGCGTGTCAGCATTTTGAAAAACCCTAACTTAACTCTGGTGCCGTGTCACATATAGAAATTTTTTTGATATTTGCAACCATAGTAAAACAAAGACTTATATTTTTGATATTTATTTTAGATATTTAAATGCCATTTAACAAAGAAAAATCAACTGGAAAAATGAGTTTGCGTGTCACCTCTGACACGTGTGTCATAGGTTCGCCATCACTGCCCTAGGCAATGCATGCTAACTTTTCATGTACATAGGAATCATTTGGGTTTTACTTTGGCATGTCTGGGGTGGGGCTGAGATTTTGCTTTTTTTCCTTTCAATCCTCACCCAAGAACATTTTCCATTGGTTTTAGAGTGAGAGAGGGAAAGAGAGAGAGAGACTGAGAGAAATGTTGATGTGAGAGAGAAACATCAATCAGTGCCCCGACTGGGGATCGAACCCACAGTCTAGGCATGTGCCCTGCCAGATATCGCACCCACAGTCATTTTGGTGTACAGGATGGCAGTCAACCAACTGAGCCATTCGCTGGGCAGATTTTGATTTTTAACTAGCTTTTACTTCATGCCAAAAGTGCTGGTCCATTTACCACATATAAAAAGATTTAATAAAAAGGTTTATTGAAATAATCATATTCTAAATAGTTTACACATTTAAAATGTACTATTGAGTGGTTTTCAGTATATACAGAGTTGTGCAACCATCACCACAGTCTAACTGTAGAACATTCTCATCACTCTCAAAAGAAAACCCTTACCTTTAGCAGTCACTGCATTCTCCCCCCTTGTCCCAGAGCCTGGCAGCTACTAATCTACTTGCTCTGTCTCTATACATGTGCCTCTTCTAGACATTTCAGATAATTTGGTATTATACATTATGTAGTCTTTGTGTCTGGTTTCCTTCGATTAACATATGCTTTTAAGGTCATTCATGTTGTAGCATGTATCAGTATTTTATCACAAAACAGTATTCCATTGTAGGGATATGACATACAATTATAAATTCATTTACATTTAACATGATTACTGATAGTGAAGGACTTTTTTTTCTGACATTTTGCTCTTTGTTTTTTATGTATATTTTTTATGTTCCTCAATTCTTCCACTGCTCTTTTTTTTTGCATTTGATTTTTTTAAGTGAACTTTAATTCTCCCCATTTCCTTTATTTGTACATTGTTTACTTATTTTCTTAATGGTTACAATGGGTATTATAGTTAACATTCTAAATTTATAATAGTGCATTTTGAATTGATATTAACTTTGCTTCAATAGCATACAAAAACTTTGCTTCTATATAGCTCACTTTCTTTTACCACCTTTGTGCTGTTGTCTCAAATTATATCTTTATACCTTGTGTGTTTATTAACATAGATTTGGTGTTTTATATATTTGTCTTTTAAATCAGATAGGAAAAATAGAGGAGTTTAAAAACTTAAAATACACTAATGCTGGCATTTATATTTACCTATATAGTTACCTTTACTGGAATTCTTTATTCATGTGGCTTCGAGTTACTTTCTACTCTCACTTCAGCTTAAAGAACTCTGTTTTAGAATTTTTTGTGGGGCTTTCTACTAGTGACAAATTCTTTTAGCTTTTGTTTAAATGGAATATATTTAATTTTTTCTTAATTTTTAAAAGATAGTTTTGCTAGATATAGTATACTCTTTGATATGTTTTTTTCTTTCAGCACTTTAAATATATCATCCAGAGGTCCTCACTTCCATGGTTTCTGATAAGAAACGGGTTGCTAATCTTATTGAGGATTCCTTGTACATGATGAGTTGCTTTATCTTTGCTGTTTTCAAGATTCTTTTTCTTTCAATAGTTTGATTATGTCTCTCAATGTAGATGACTTTGATTTATCCTCTTTGGAGTTTATTGAGTCTCTTTAATGTATAGATTCATGTCTTTCATTAAATTTGAGAATCTCTTTAAATATTTATTCTGCCCATTTCTATTTTTTTCTTTTGGGGCTTCCCTAATGCTTATATTGGTGTTCCATGGTGTCTCACAGGCACCTTAGTCTCTGTTCATTTTTCTTCGTTTTCTTTTTCTCTCTATCCTTCAGAGTGGTTAATGTCAATTGTTCTGTCTTTAGGTTTGCTCATTCCCCCCAGTCCCTCACTCCCCTTGTTCAGATCTGTTGTTGAACTTTTCTATTTTACTTACCAGCATCAAGATATCTGTTTCCTTTTTATAATTTCTTTCTCTTTATTGATATTCTCTTTTTGTTTACTACTTGCTTTCCTGATTTCTTTTAGTTCTTCTACATTTAGTTCATTGAGTATAACTAAGACAGTTGGTTTAAAGTCTTTCTAGACCTGGCTGGGTGGCTCAGTTAGTTGGAGCATTGACCTTTACACAGAAAGGTTGCGGTTTCAATTCCTGGTCAAGGCACATACTTAGGTTGTGGGAACCCGTCGGTATACGTTTGGCAACTGATTGATGTTCCTCTCTCACATTGATGTTTTTCTCGCTCTAAAGCAAAACAAAACAAAAACAATGAAAACATATCCTCAGGTGAGGAAAATAAATAAAATAAATATCTTTCTATTAAGTCCAAGTCTGGTCTTCCTCAGGGACAATTTCTGTCCATTTATTTTTTACTATGAATGGGCCATAGATTTCTGCTTCTTTGTATTCCTTGTAATTTTTGTAGAAAACTGGGTATTTTTAATATTATCTATAATAAATGTGTAATATGCTAATTAGACTGGACAGCCGAACAGCAGAACCATCATCCAGACGACCTTTCGGACAGAGCTGGGGCTGTGAGGGCCAAGCCCCCTTGCATGAATTCCGTTCATTGGACCTCTAGTGATATAATTCTGAACATCAGATTCTCCCCTTTCTTATAGTTAGTTGTTTTTTTTATTGTTGAGGGCTGCAGTGGTCCAGTTTGTTTGGTGACTTTTCCAAATTACCTTTTGCAAAGGCTGTATTTCTTTTAGTGTGTGGGCAATGAAGTTTCTGTTTTATTATCCCAGCAGTCAACCATATCTGTCTGGAGCCCAAAAGGAAAAGAAAAATAGAGCCACTCTTCTGGTCTTTGCAGCTTGTCTCTGAGCCGGGGCACTTCTTCAACATTGAGCTAGACTGCCTACTGTGTCTTCACCTTCCATTTCCTGCCTGTTCCAAACCCAGAAGTGCAAATCTAGGGTCCTCTCAGGTCTTTTCTGAGCATGCGTCTGGTCTTGGGCATATGTTTTGCACTCTGGTTTCTATGGTGTATGTAGCGGCCCTTCCAAGCCCTTATTTCCATAAGAAACTTCTACTGTAGCTTCTTACTTCCCAGTCTTTTAGGCGTGTCTGCTGTTTTCTCTCTTTTCTGTTCTTTGCCTGCTAGTGTATGTTTTTAATCTTTTAGTAGATGCTCAGAAGGCTACTCTAGGGTGGATGGGGTTGTGAAATAAAGGTTTAACTTCTGCATCAGTTCCTTAGGGAACTGCCAGGCAGGTGAAAACACACAACTGTAGTATTTTAACAATAAGGCCTATATTAACCCCTTGACAACCAGTAAGCTACTCCAGGAACATAAGCTTCTATCTGTACAACCAACAATTTGGGGAATGGGAGATAGTAGACAGGTAAACAAAAATTTCACAATGCTTTCATATTGAAATTGAGCCACCTTTTTTTTTTTCCTTTAAGCATTTCCCTGGTTGCTTCAAGTTTTTGATTACAGATTTGATTCTGTCAGTTCTTGCCAGCTAATGATTGTTTTAGTGCAGCGGTTCTCAACCTGTGGGTCGCGACCCCTTTGGGGGTCGAACGGCCCTTTCACAGGGGTCGCCTAAGACCATCCTGCATATCAGATATTTACATTACGATTCATAACAGTAACAACATTATAGTTATGAAGTAGCAACGAAAATACTTTTATGGTTGGGTCACAACATGAGGAACTGTATTTAAAGGGCCAGAAGGTTGAGAACCACTGTTAGTGGAAGGACTAATTCTTTGAGTGTCCTGTTCCACTGTTTTCTTTAACATTATTCCTGAGTTGTAAGTTTTATATTAACTTCAATGTATTCTTTTGGTAGGTAAACTTGATAAATTGATTTATAGTATGTTGCTTCCCCTCTTACTGTGATTTGTCACTGAAACTTTGCTTTTTAAAGTTTCTGAATTATTAAACTTATGTACAGACTTGTAAAAAAGAACAACTTTGGAAGTGGAGATTTTAAATTAGTTGTTGAAAGAAATTGAGTAGAATGTTGAAAAAGCTGTATGGTATGTTTATGGAATTTAGAAACATTCCTATTCTCTAAAAACTAATTGATATAACCATGATGTATATTTCTGTAACTGTATTATTATTACAAAACTCAGCAAGCCACTCCATACTAAGAGCACTGGGAGTGTTTGTTCTCTTAGATAGTATAATCTTGATCTCCACTTAGTGTTCTGTTGTCTTATTTTGATATTTCAGTGGTAAAACAGTGTGAGCTGAGGAATTCTATTCATGTTTATAATGCTGAAAAGAAGTAACCTTTTTTCTCACTAAATCACTAGAATTTCAAAAGACAACATGGGAGAGTTAGAAATAAGACTTAATTAGTGTGTTTATTTAAAATTCTCATTTCATGTTAGTAGGAAAGAAAACTGTTGCAAAAATAAATCCCTTTTTGAAATTTGGTTTCTTTTAATTCTTAATGAAATATCTTCAAAATCATTGTTAACTGAATGCTGGCCTTCGGATTACTGGCAGCGATTAAGTTGAATCTGTGTACTTACATCAGAAAGTTAGCAATTTATGCAAGCATTTATCATGGGATGAAGTCCATTTCATGTAGTCTTTTTAGTAGTTTGTAATACTTGCTTGACTCTGATTTTTAATAAGCTAGAGCATGTGAAGAATTTTTAATTACATTTTTATTCATTTCAATAAATAATAAGAGGAATCTTATTTTTAAAAGCAAAAGTAAGAAATTTTATCATGATCAGGTAGCTGCACATGAATATTTTGGAAGATTCTTTTCAGGAGGAAAAACTTTCTGATTTATTTTTAATTCTAGAGTAGAGAGGTGATTGACTTGGCAACATACAATATACCAAGATGTTCTTTAGTTTGATAACCTATTTGTAGCTTCCAATTATTCCATATCCTAATATATAAAAAGCCAGGGGTCGTCATGATAGAAACAACCGGACAGATGACCAAACAGCAGGCTGAGTGGGGCGACCAGGCTGGCGGGGTGGGGGGGGGGCAGTTGGGGGCGACCAGGCCAGTGGGGGGGGGCAGTTGTGGAAGACTAGGTTGGCGGGGGGGCAGTTGGGGGTGACCAGGCCGGTGGGGGGGCGAGTGAGGGGTGACCAGACTGGCAGGGGGGTCAGTTAGGGGCAATCAGGCTGGCAGGCAGAGGCGGTTAGGGGGTGATCAAGCTGGCGGAGGAGGGGGGGCAGTTAGGAGCCAGCGGTCCTGGTTTGTGAGAGGGATGTCCCGGATTGGAGAGGGTGCAGGCTGGGCTAAGGGCCCCCCCCCCCCCCGCCCACATGTATTTCATGCACCGGGCCTCTAGTTAACTATAATGAAAAGCAATCAACTTTGTCTTTCAGGAAACCTTTGTGACTGACATTTACTTTCTGCCTAATGTTTTATAGGAATAATCCTGAAGTTTTTCAACCGTTTTTATTCTGTAGGTGAATATTCAGATTGTGAATTATATATGCATTTCTATTTTTCTTTGTATTCTGACTTTTAAGCTGCATTGTATCTTATTCACATCAGAGTGCCTGAGGAAGAATGAAGAGAAAGTGAAATATAATCAGTTTTCCTATTCATTAACTCCTGAAGGTTTAATGTTTAATCCAGCAATTTTCAACTGTTATGCCATAAGAATTTTTAAAACATGCAATATCTGTTTAGTCAGGGGTACTGACCTCTCTTCCCTTATATTGCCAAATTAAAAAAGGACAACAACCAACACAACAATAGCTGTCTGGTGTGAATGAATCAAAATTATACCTATTTTTTTTTTGTCAGGCAAAAATGTAATATTTTTTGATGTGCCATAGAATTTTAGTAATTAGTTTACTAGTATGTGCTGAGATGAAAAAGGTTGAAAATTGTTGGTTTAAACTTGTGGCTAGGTGGTATGAAACTGGCTGGTTCTTTGATTTCATTTTATCCTATCTTTCTCTCATGAATGAAATGAATAAATGACTGTACTATCCTCTCAGATTAATTAAATTGTGACCTTGTTAAACTGTAATAGGTTGCCTAATTTATTAAATACCACTCTTCTTTGAAATGAATTCCTTTCCTTCAGAACTGCTTCTTGTGAAAACTCTAATCACCATTAAGAGAAAATAACTTGTAACTTAGAAAATATTCTTGTTCAACAGACAGTTGAGATCTATGCAGTTTTCTAAGTTGGTTGTATAATTTAGACAAATTTTATTGATAATATAGTCTTGGTCATTTGAGTTTTAAGAATTTATAATTATATAGAAAAAAAAGATAAGGATCCAAAGCCCCTGGTTCCTCCCCATCAATTTGTACACTCAATAAGACTGATTGCTTTTGTGCTAAAAATGATATGCCTTTTTTTGTCTGCAGGAAAATCTGATTTGAACAAAAATTCTCACTCTCAAATGGTTATTACACTGCTAAGGCTGACACTTATGAGCTAGGTTACTGTTGGAGCCAATAAATCCATGCATTTCTTCTCTTTTTAAAAAGTCATTATCTTTATACTCCTTGTCCCTATAGATAACCACCTAATATTAGTATTTATTCTTAAGATTTACATTTAAAGTAAAAAGTCTTCGGTGGGAAAGCACAAATTTTACCTTCCTCAGAGGAGTTCAATAGATGTATACATGTTTTGTTTGCTTTTAAATATTAGCACGTCTCTTTTCTAATTAAGAGCTCAGAAAATTAACATGAAGTTCTGATTTTTGTAACAAGCATTAAAGAGGAGATTGTTCAATAAAATAACATTTCTGTTTGACTTTTTTAAGTCACAGAAATATATAACTTTAAAAATATATCTTTGCTTAATTTCTTTTAGAAGTAGTTCTAAAACTGGGGAGGAGAAATAATATACAAATTGATCTGCTAAGTAATTGAAAGAAACTGGACTTAATCTGTCAACATTTGGTTTTTATGTCAATAGCTTACTATCTATGTGATATTGGGTGATTACTTAATCTTTTAAAGTGTCTATAAAATAGGGATAATAATAACAATAATAGTACTTGCCTTATTGGAATTGTTAGTAGCTAAGAAATTGTTAGTAGATTGAACTGCGTCCAGCATGGCCAGTGGTGAACCTGAGGAGGGGCAGTGAAGGATTAAAGAAAACAGACAAGAGAATATAGTTGGGGCCAGGTGGATCACTGCACCTGGATGAGGACACAGTGATACCAGGAAGAATTTCATGAAAACTGAGCCCAAATGATGAAATGATTTCTTTCTCAGTACCTTTTATACCTTTTATTCATACTTCTCATTCTGTTGTGGTTGGTTTTAATCTGCCAAACACATTTTCAGAACTTTAGGGCATGGCAAAATTAGGAAATAATATTTTATCATGAGAGTTGAGTTTTCACTAAAGATTAAGTCTCTGCTAAGTGTCTCTTTTTCTCTAGTTGTATTTTGAAATTTAGATTAGTCTTGTCTCATGATACAGCATTCTATTTTGCATGTTGGATTTTGTTGACAGCTTAATTTTTAAATATGGTTGTACTTATCTGGTCTTCTACTTTAGAGTACTAGATATGATAAAAGGCTAGGATAATTAATAGAAAAGGGGATATATGATGAAGAAGTGAGGGTACAAACTCTCGAGATGTTAAATGTAGCACAGATAGTCTTCATCCTTGAATGTAATGGAATGCTTTATGTTCCCCAAGTCTGTGGATCTTTCCATTGATGAGTCCAGCTTGACAGGAGAGACAACACCTTGCTCTAAGTTGACAGCTCCTCAGCTGGCTGCGACTAATGGAGATCTTGCATCAAGAAGTAACATTGCCTTCATGGGAACACTGGTCAGATGTGGCAAAGCAAAGGTAATTTTTTTCTTGTTTTGAAAATAGCGATTCCTTTTTATTTTCAACCATTTTTTTCATTTCTTTTTTGCTAATTTTATGTGAATCTTTAAAAAATGTTAGACAGAAACAACAGAATTAAATCTAACCCTTGGCAGCTATTTGGGAGGCTGAGGAGAAGCCCCTGAGGTATAATATCTGTCCACAGTTCTGCCATTATCTAATGCATCCTTTAAAGGCAGAGTCCTCAATAGTCCTCAGCACTTGTTCTTTTTTTTAAAGATAGAAATAGTGGCTATAAATATGTTCATTACTAGTTAAATATAATTTGAGCTTATTTGATAGGGTACTGGCTGCATACTATTCACCTAATGATTGATTACAAATATTTTGTTTCTGGAGTCTAATATTTCACAGATGTAAAAGGCATCATTCAGTAGCATTTGAGCAGACAAAGATATCCTACTTTAAATGTCTCTGTTGAGTATAAGATTAAAATTTCAGAAATATTAATATAAAAATGGGCTTCAAAATTGAGTCAAAAGTAAATTTAATAAAATTTTTTTCAAGGTTTGTATCACAAGGTATAAATAAATACTAATGATCTCTAGTAACATTTGCTAAGGGACCCTTGGATCTGTATGTCATATCTTTACTGTAGGCAAGACTTTGGAAAAATGGGATGAAGGTTTTATTGTTATTGTTGAGGGAGGATTCCATCTGAATGTAAATATATTTTGCTGTTTTTTCCCTTAGGGTGTTGTCATTGGAACAGGAGAAAATTCTGAATTTGGAGAAGTTTTTAAAATGATGCAAGCAGAAGAAGTGAGTACTTTGTTAATGATGCATTCGTTTCAAATCTGACATTCTTCATTGTAAGTAAAGAAAAAAGAATATTGGTAGATTATTTTATGTATTATGACAGTAAACTTTTATTCAGAATATCACTCAGTTGTCTATGCTTAAAAACATAATTGGAAAGCCTGTGATTAGAAGGGCTTGATTTGGCATTGTTTATATTCTAAAACATTTTTATACTTATTTTTTGTTTGTAGGATAAAAATGTTTTTAGCTTATTTATAGGGTGAAATCTTTGGGAAATGAACTTTATCATATTACCTTTTTTTAAAAAATAATAGATTACTGAATTTTAGAGAGAGAAAGGGAGAGGGAGAGAGAGGAACATCGATGTGAGATCGCAACATTGATCAACTGCCTCCTGTACCCCCTCCACCCTCTCCTACCTGGAATAGAGCCTGCAACCTGGGCATGTGCTCTTGACCGGAAATAGAACTGGCGACCTCCTGGTGCAGGGACGATGCCCAACCAACTGAACCACACCAGCCAGAGCGATCATATTAATTTTAAAGATTACTAAATAGTATATTTGTACCTCAGAGCATGTCTTCTACCAAAATTCCCAACTTTACATAATTCCAAGTAATGGGAAAAAAGATTCCAAAGTAAAATAATCTGGAAGATATTCTTGTTTACGGATTTTGAAGATTAGTTCTTTTATTTAAAGTACTTTCTTATATATAAAAAAGAAGTTGCCTTCTACAAATATATTCTCCCTAGGTCATGTGGATTTCCCAGGTAACATGCCAAGACTCTAGTATTCATGATGCAGTGTATAACCATTCTAAGAAGCTTGGCAGTGAAAAGACCGCTAGAGAAGGGCATTAGCAGATCAAGGAACCAACAGAGCAGAAAGATTTGGGTTACAAGCATGTTTGTGGCTACAGAAAGGAGAAAGATGGGAAATGTAAGGGGCAATGATGGTAATGAAGTCCTGGAGAAGCTGATTGGAAGAATAGGTTTTTCCTCAAAAGAGAGGCATAGAGGGGAGCATGGACCTTTTCAGATAAACACATATTTCAGTTTCCTCAGTGAAGGGGGTCATATTTACCTTAAGGGAGAGTTGTATGTGTTAAGCACTAGCATGGGTGTATCAAGCACTTAACAAAATCCATGGCACCTAGTGTATCTCACTGAGTTTAGCTAATTGCAGTTACGCGCTTTTCCAATTCGTCAAGGCACCGAAAACCCCTCTGCAGAAGAGCATGGACCTCCTAGGAAAGCAGCTTTCCTTTTACTCCTTTGGTATAATAGGTAAGAGAAGAGTGAGTATGTATCTCATATATTTACTTAGGTTTTTATTTTTTTTAGTATGAAGGGGTAGTTTACATACATGCATACATACATTTATTCATTTAATTAATTTACTAATTTTTAGTTTTATTACTACTTTTTAAAAATTACAAAACTATCCCTTAGCATTGTTCTTTTCTACAAAGATGAAACAGAACTCTGTTTAGTTTTGTGCAGTGGCAGTATCGTAGCCAGTGAGGTTTATTTGAGGCACGATTATTGCTAATTGAAAAAAAAAAACACCCCACAAAAAAACACACACAACCAGAACTCTTTTTAATTCCTATAATTAAAGAGCATTTTTGTAAACAGTATTTTTTGTCTTCAGTGAAATGTGATAGTATTGAATTATGGATTACTTTTTTTATTTCACTTATTCTGTCATAAACATCTTGTCATTAAATAGATGCTCATTAAAAAAAATTTAAAATTTGTATAGTATCCATTGTGCATTCTTGCCATCTTTGTTGTCATTAACTTAAAGGGGAATAAAAGACTTTTCATTATTTTCTTCAGAATTCAATATTAGAATAACTGAACACTTTGTCATATGTGTATTGGTTCATTTTTATGACCTGCCAGTCTATTTCTTTGGCCCTTCTTTTGTTGTGGCTTGAGTCTCAGATTGGTAACAGCTCTTTGTATAATTAGGATATCAGTTCTTTTTTATTTTAATGTTATGGAAATTTTTCTCCAGTTTTACTCACACACACACACATATAGGAACATATACACATACATATATGGTATAATTCATTGACCATAATTTATTTTTGTTAGGAGAGTATTTGGGATAGGATCTTAGAAGGTCATGATCTAGAGCATTATTTTGCAGTTCTAGAAAGATGAAGATAAACTTGTTTAAATATTTATATTGATCTAGAATACAATCTCGAAGTTGCTTTATTAAAACTCTGGTTATACTATATTTTTCTTCATAAAAACAGCAGTGCACCCTTTGCACCCCTTTTTTTCAAAGACAAAGGTTAAAGCAGAGAATATGAAATCAGTTGTTTCACTTATGTTAGTTGATTTTTTATTTTTAAATACCATAAAAATAGTAATTTTAAAATATTAAAGCAGTTTTAGATGTCTTAGATAAGATACATCATTCTTTGAGCCAAGTCCTAAATACTTCTTTGTTTGTAATACAAGGTTAATATGGATTGTATGCATATTGAGTTACCAGAAGTAAAGTTTCTGGGTTTATTGTTGCAAAGCTGATAATAAGTAGAAGACCTATATGTCTTATGTGACCTTTTCCCCCTTTATTGTATGAAAGTACTAGTACTATTTTTTTTATACTGGGAGTTCGCAGATATTATGCTTTAAGGGACGGGTACTAGCAATGGCAACAAAAGGTAAAATGTGTGTACAGTATTTGTGTGCATGTGTGCATCACAGCATTAACTTTAATATCTCCTGCTTACTACATTTTTGTAGAATCTTGTAATCACTTCCTAGTATACTTTCCCCTTTAATATCAAGGAGTATTTTGCTGCCCTCAGTTTCTATCCCTTCTATGCCTAAGTCATTTTATATAAAAAAGAAAAATTGCTGTTTGATTCTGTTGCAGGTATCATCATGTTGGTTGGCTGGTTACTAGGAAAAGATATCCTGGAAATGTTTACTATTAGTGTAAGGTAAGTTCTAATGGTTATAAATGGAAGTCTCTTTTGCTCTTCTCATTTCTCTGGTAAGTATAGCATATGTTCCATTGTGGAGGTATTATATGAGCACATACCGTATAGTACCTCTACTTAAACAATTCAGAATTCATATATTGAAATGAATTAAAACAAACATATAACAGTGGAGAAAACCTATATTAGATGTCTGGTAATATCAACCCATTATTACATTTTCATATGTAAATAGAGTTAAGGATTGACAAATAAAAACTAGCAGCATGAAAAAGAAGGACCACATATAGAAACTGAATAATTAATTTTAATGCAAAAATGAAAAAAAATCAAGAAATAGAAGAACAATTAAAAGTAAACAGCATTTGTACTTTCAGAGATTTGTGAAGAAACTGCATTCATGATAGATTACTATAGAAAAGTATACAGAACAAAAAAAGAACTTCTAGAAATTAAGATTATGATTGCTGAAATTAAAATTTCAATTTAAGGGGTGTAATGTACAGCTGAAAGGTCCCCCCAAAAAGTAGAGTAAAAATTTCAAAACAGAAATGAGATAAAAGTGTCAAAGAGAATAATTCAATAACTACCATATTTAATAGAAGTTTCAAAAAGTGGTAAGAAGAAATTATATACGAAATGATGCATTAACATTTTCTCAATCTGAGGTGAGACATGAATCTTTATAGTTTGGAAGGATTCTCCAAATGCTCAGCAGGATGAAAAAAACTCCCAACTAAATTCAGTCATTGTGAAACAAAAGAAAAAAACAAGTCAGGTCATCTACGAAGGAAGTCTAATTAGACAGGTATCAGACTTCAAATTAGCAACTGCCGTTCCCATCACAGGGTCTTTTTAGGCTCTATTAAACATTTCTACTCATAAGACTTTTATAGATCTCATCTGGTACCTGTACCCAGGTATGTGCCCTGACCTGGAATCAAACACAGCCAGGCAACTTCAGGCATCCCTCTTCTGAGAGAGTCCTTGCAACAGTTTGTGCAGTTCAGCTTAGGTGCAAAACATGAGATGACCTTCTGAGTGCGGGAACTACACTGGGTTAAAATGCTCCATATTCCACAGGAGCCAGTATCTCTGGAAACACATTTTTCATGGTGCCTGCAAGAAACACGTCTAGTTAGTTATGAGTCACTACTCTTGGGAAACCCAACCTATGGCTTCCTGTTAAATAATTATAATTCTCCCAGTCCATAGACAGTTTATCAGTCAGGAGGTGTTGCCTCGCAACATAGTTGACATGCTACCTTTTATCAGCTCACTAGGAGAACAGGGCGAGAGATTTAATGAATACAGAAGGGGGAAAGAATTTTATTAATCATTCACAGCAACATTGGATTACATTTGAAGACGACGGGGCAGTACTCTGAAAGTATGGGGGGGAGATGATTTTAAGTCTAAATCTAGTCCTGGCTAAAGTATCAATCCAGTTAATTATAAATAGATAGGCAGGTAATCAGAATTTATTCCTTACCTATCCTTGTATGAATTACGGAAAAACAAGGGTGAAAGAAAGGAAGATGATGATGATGTGTGTGGTATAAACTAAGAGTGAAACTTGCCTTGGCATCTAAAGAAAATAAATGTAGGAAATAATAGTTTAAGAATTAGAGAAAAATCAATGGATTAAGGCTCTGGCTGGGTAGTTCAGTTTGTTAGTGGTCATTTATAACACTTGATGAGCAGTTAGTTGCATCTAAAGGACATTGCTCTGCCCAGCTGGTGTGGCTCAGTTCGATTCTCAGTCAGGGCACATACCCGGGTTGTAAACTTGGTCCCCTGTGTGGGGCATGCAGGAAGGAGGCAGCCAATCAGTGATTCTCTCTCATCGATATTTCTATCTCTCTCTCCCTCTTCCTTTCTGAAATCAATAAAAATATATTTAAAAAATAAAGGACATTGCCCATTTCAGATCTATCTATCTATCTATCTATCTATCTATCTATCTATCTATCTATCTATATACCTTCAAATTGAGGAATATCGTTAATATTCAAGTGAAATTTTTCACAATTCATTTTCTTATGCATATTATTCATAAAATGATTTAAATATAAAAGCATGAAAAGGTCTATTGGATCTGGATTGTAAATGATGATGCCTAGTTTTCCTGATATATGAGGGCTAATGAAAGCATAAGAAAAGAGAATTCTATTTGAACTTGAAATAATTCAAAAGAGAGAAGGAAGTATTAATGATAACACATATTTCTTGACTTCACAGTGTACACTGTTTAGGCAGTGGTATTGCAAGTGTTATTCATTGACTTTCAATTTTATAATCAACCTGTAAATAAAGCATGAAAAGTTAATTATGGTTATAGAACTGATTGCTAATGATATCAAGTTAGATCATATAAAAAAACTAAGTATAGAAATTGGGAAGTAGAAACATAGGAGAGAACAGTGTTAGAATGAGGAATAGAAATGTATATTTCTTTATCTGTAGTGGAGTCAAGAGATAACACTTGAAATGGAGTAAGTAGAGATTATTTTTATATTATAAGGGAAACAATGAAGTGATTAATTTTTTTGTTATGATAAAATACACATACCCTAAATTTACTGCTTAAAATTGTACAATGCAGTTAAGTATATTCATAATGTTGTGCAACCATTACCACTATTGTCAGAACTTTTTTATCACCCCAAAAGAAAACTCTGTTCATTAAACAATCATCCCCATTCTTGTCTCCCTTGCCCTTGGCAACCACTAAACTGCCTTATATGGATTTGCTAATTCTTGATATTTCATATAAATGGAAATGTGTCCTTTTGTGTCTGGCTTCTTTCACTTAACATGATGTTTTCAAGGTTAATCCATGCTGAGCATGTATCAGTAATTCATTCCTTTTTTTTGGATGAATAATACTCCATTGTATGGATATACCACAATTTCTCATTCATCAGTTGATGGACATTTGGGCTGTTTTCACCCTTTGGCTGTTGTGAATAGTGTTGCTGTGAACACTCATGGACAAGTTTTCTCTGAACATCTGTTATTGTTATCTATATTTGTAGATGAGGAAACTAAACTACAGAGCCGGAGAAATAATAGCTCAGGGCCACACAGGTAAAAATTGGTTAAGCTAGGGGTACAGATCTAAGCAATTTGATGTCAGAACTTATATTCTTTAACCACTGCTTAACCTGACAACTAGTAGGTGTCCAGTAAATGTTCACTTTTCCTTTCTTGTGAGGCTATTTTTGGGTATTGACAGTATTAATTTTGCATTTTTTTAGCTACTCTTTTAAGTAACAGACAATTGAAATTATTGTTGTGGTTACTATTTAACTTAAACTTTAATACTATATATACATTGGTTACAGTTTGGCTGTAGCAGCAATTCCTGAAGGTCTTCCCATTGTGGTCACAGTGACTCTAGCCCTTGGTGTTATGAGAATGGTGAAGAAAAGGGCCATTGTGAAAAAACTGCCTATAGTTGAAACTCTGAGTAAGTCTGTGGGAAGAGCTTGCTTATACAATGATGTGTTAGTTTACACTAAGAGTGAATTATCTTTGGGTTTTATAATTTTTGTCTTAGAGGTTTGCATTGTGGTGTTTGCATTGTGGCAATGTGAGTATGGTTTTAGCAACCAAAAAGTAATTAAAAATGCGTATCCTTCAGGACAGGTAATTGTCAGAGAAATTTTTTTGCATCATGGAATGTTCTATTTCTTAAATCATGCTTTTAAAAAATCTATATAACAGATGAAACCTTGGAGTAAAATAGAGTTTTTTGGCAGCTCAAGAAAGATAATTGATAGTTATAGATCCTAAAAGGTCATACTTAAGTAGAATTCATTGATAAGAACAGTAAATATACAAGTTACATTGCTATGATACAACTTTATATGCGATAGAAAACTGTGATAACTTTATATATGCTGTGAAACTTTTTCTTTAAATTTGGGAATCCAAGATTGTTGAATTTAAATTCTAGTTTGCATTTTATTATTGAAAAGGTAAAATATCTTCAAATACTGATTTAAAAAATTATGGGTTTATATTTAGGCACCCTTAAAACTTTCTAGAAAAATCTATAATAATAAAAGTAATATGCTAATTAGACCGACGACCTTCCAGACGAAGCTGGGACTATGAAGGAAGCCTGGTTTCTGGGTGCCTGCTGGAAGCCGGAGGGAAGCCTGGGTCCTGGGTGCCTGCCAGCGGCTGGAGAAAAGCCCGGCTCCTGGGTCCCGGGTGCCAGAGGGAAGCCGTGCTGGCAGCTGGGGGAAGGAAGGCCTACTCTTGCACAAATTTTGTGCATTTGGCCTCTAAGTGTATTATATAAAACTAGAGGCTCGGTGTACAAAATTCGTGCACAGCCCAGCCTGCACCCTCTTATAGTCCAGGACCCCTTGGGGGATGTCTGAGTGCCTTAATCAGCAGTCAGACATCCCCCTGAGGCCGGGCTCACGGCTGGTGAGCACAGAGGCAGTGGCGGGAGCCTCTCCCGCCCTGTGGCAGCACTAAGGAGCAGGGAGCCAAGCAGTAAAGAGCAGCGAGCAGGCGGGCGGTAAGGAGTGAGGGATCCTGGTCTGCTAGAAGGATGTCCTCCTGCCGGCTTATACTCCTTACTGCTTGGCTAGCTGCTGCTTTTTCTTTTTTTTAAATATATTTTATTGATTTTTTTACAGAGAGGAAGGGAGAGGGATAGAAAGTTAGAAACATCGATGAGAGAGAAACATTGATCAGCTGCCTCCTGCACACTCCCCACTGGGGATGTGCCCACAACCAAGGTACATGCCCTTGACCGGAATCGAACCTGGGACCCTTGAGTCCACAGGCCGACACTCTATCCACTGAGCCAAACCGGTTAGTGCTCACTGCTTCTTAGCGCTGCCGCAGAGGCAGGAGAAGCTCCCGCCAGCGCTGCCGCAGAGGCAGGAGAAGCTCCCGCCACTGCTGCTGCTCTCGCCATCTGTGAGCCCAGCTTCTGACTGAGCTGCGCTCCCCCTGTGGGAGTGCACTGACCACCAGGGGGCAGCTCCGGCATTGAGCGACCAACCAGTCATTCTGGTCGTTCTGTTCTGCTTTTATTATGTAGATTATTATATAAAGCTAATATTGAATAGCATTATGAAATTCAACTGTAAGTAAATAAGAAAATTTTCAACATTTATCAGTATCTAATTTTTAATTTTAATTTCAGAAACTACCTTACAGTGAAGCAAACATGATGAGAGTCAACAGTCTAAAATTATCAATGAGCTTGATTTGTACAAAATTCAGAGAAGCAGGGCAGGCTCCCACAATCTTGGATTTGTTGTCAATGTGACCTTGTATTTCTCCTTGACTTTTGGTGACCTGTGTTTTATTCTTTAGGTTGCTGTAATGTCATTTGCTCAGATAAAACTGGAACACTGACGAAGAATGAAATGACTGTTACTCACATATTTACTTCAGATGGTCTGCATGCTGAGGTACTCTTATAGATTCTTTTAACAACAGTATTTCTTTGTTAAGAAACTTGGTATTTAACATTGTTAACTGTTCCAGAGTCTTAACTTCAAGATGGTTGTACTTTAGTCAGCAGCAGAACTTTCTCCTTCCCATGTGATTTTACCAAGTCTTAATCTTACTCCACTTATACAGTCCAAGAACTTTTAATCCTGCTTGACACCTCTCTTTTAATCACCTTTACATCCATTCATCACCAGACTTTTGATGTCCTTGCTCTATGTGCACCTTGAGGGATTTTTAGAACCAAACTTTGAGTATGTCACTCTGTAAATTAAGATGCCTCGGTGGCTTTCCCTTGGGACCAAGATCCTGAAGTGTGGTCTCTCAAGGCCCTTCTTGTTATGACCATTATTTCCGTCTTTAATCTTATATGTACCCCTTTGCTTTCCGTGTATCAAACACACTGTTTTTATGGTTCTTTCAGTGGGACAAAATTACTGTTATATTAGAACCTTTGCTGCTGTTCTCACTGCTTAGGACTGTCTAATACCTCCTCATCTTTTGCACCTTAGTTTCATCCCCACTTCTTCAGAAAAGCTGACCAACCAGAAATAGCCCTATGTTACATGTTTTTTAAAAATAAAACTTCATACCTTCTAACCCTTAGGCCAGGTAATTTTTTTTGTCGCTGTTCTTATTGTACTATAAATTGTAATAGTGTAAGAACTCTGTTGCCCAGCACAGGGCCTGACTCATAGCAGTAAATACTTGTTGAAAGAATAACTGAATAGATGAATTACATTATCTTAGAAATATACTGGCTGTCTTTTAAGTGCACATCAGTGTATGTGCATTGGTTACTTTTGAAGCTGGGTGAGGACAATTTGCAGTCTCACCTATTCTTGGCAGGAACATTTCTGCCTGGAATGTTCATTAACACTACTTATGATGGCTACAGTATTTTAAAATGCATTAACAACCAATTCATCGAGCAAAGTAAGCATTAGACAAATGGACATCACTTGTCCATTTTACATAGGCCTTACAATGAAACTATTGATATTTAGGGTTTTAGATTTTGTTAAGGGTACTCAATGCTATATTATTAAATGTACCTTTTCTAGATGACTCAGAGGGATCATTGGGGTTATATGTGCTTATATGGTTCAGGTATGGAAGGTAGAGGATTTAAGTTTCTCTTTTATTTTAAGCCCATAATTTCATATGTCAAGCATTAACCATGTGTAATTTCTCTCTAAACTGTCTTATTTTTATTGTGAAATTTAACTTTTGTTTGGCTTTGTTTGTTCTAGCCATATCGTGTAAATATATGGCTTGTCTCAATTTCTGATTTTTAAAACTGGTGTGTAATATGCTGTTACAGTAGTTTGGAAGTGCTAAGATAAATCACTTAATATCTCTGAGCCTGCATATTTGCAAAAAGAATTCTGCTTTTGTCTACATTATGTTTGTGATGAATGTTAGATTTGGAAATGGACTTGAATACTTTGTATGTTGTAGTATGTTATTAATATAACTAGAGGCCTGGTGCATGAGATTTGTGTACTTGGGTGGGAGGGGAGTCCCTTAGCCCAGACTGCGCCCTCTCGCAGTCCGGGAGTCCTCGGGGGATGTCCAACTGCTGGCAGTCAGACATCCTTAGTGCTACTGTGGAGGCCAGGGAGGCTCCCGCCACCGTCGCTGTACTCGCCAGCTGTGAACCCGGCTTCTGGCTGAGCAGCGCTCTTCCTCTGAAAGCGCACTGACCACTGGAGGGCAGCTCCTGTGTTGAGCGTCTGCCACCTGGTGGTCATTGCACGTCATAGCGACCAGTCATTCTGCAGTTCAGTCGAGTTGCATATTAGCCTTTTATTATATAGGATGTTTTATAAATTTAAGCTCACTTACATATAGTGATTTTCATGTTTTGTAGTATACTATACATAGAAACAATAAGATTATATTGATTATATTAACGATCATATTGTTTCTTCTTATGATATACTATACATTATTGAAATTAACTATTATACTTAATTATTAGTATTATTAACTAAAGGTTCCTCATTGTGGCAGAAATGGGAATTTATAGTTCATTAACTAAATGCTTTTTAGACTAATTTACATGCTTTTTATGTATACATGCTAAGTGTCATGATGTATAAAATGAAATGAATATAATTCATCATAGATATTGTTTTTCATAGGTATTGTCACTGTCTACTGATTATATTATTGACCCTACTTTATGTTCCCCAGGTTACTGGAGTTGGCTACAATTCATTTGGAGAAGTGATTGTCGATGGTGATGTTGTTCATGGATTCTGTAACCCAGCTGTTAGCAGAATTGTTGAGGTAAACATTTATTCCCTGAGAAGGTGACTTTCTTTTTGTTGTTGTTGTGAATCCTCAGCATAGGATATTTTTTCAGTTAATTTTTAGAGTGAAAAGGGTAGGGGGAAAGAGGGAGAGAAACATTGATGTGAGAGAGACACATAGATTGGTTGCCACCCATATGCACCCCAACCAGGGGCAGGGGATCACATCTGCAACCCAGGTATGTGCCCTTGATCAGGAACCCAACCCATGACCCTCTGGGGGGTGGGCTGACACTCTCCCATTGAGCAACACTGGTCTGGGCAGAAGGTGACTTTCTTTATAATGACTTAGGACACAGTGAGGGGTTCATAGTTTATGTGTATTTCTCTTAGGCGGGCTGTGTGTGCAACGATGCTGTAATTAGAAATGACACTCTAATGGGGAAGCCAACAGAAGGAGCCTTAATTGCTCTTGCAATGAAGGTATGTATCTAATCTCTCTTCTTTGTCATATAAAATACCACCCTTATGAGAGAATGTGAGGCCATCAGTTTCAGTGTTACTGGTTTTAGGTACATTGTTTTTACTACCTTTTGCGAACCAGTTTTAGTCTTCCTGGAAATAAAAAGCATAGAGCTTTTTCAGTATAATTTTATCCCTTAAATGCAAAAAACAGTGATGGATTTCTTCTAATGACATATTTCTGTTGTCTGGTTAGAGTGTTTTTGTGAAAAACTCTGTGTGTGTTACTGCTGATAAATACTGACTTTCAAATGAGTTAAGGCCAACACTCTAGTATTTCCATGTAAAATCACTAAGGATATCATGAGAAATCAGCTTTTTCTAGTTGACCCTTTCCCTTCATTATTTTTTTTAAATATATTTCTATTGATTTTTTTTTTTTAAGAGAGGAAGGACAAAGGATAGAAAGATAGAAAGATCATTGAGAGAGAAACATCATCGATCAGCTGCCTCCTGCACAACCCCTATTGGGGATCAAGCCCACAACCCGGGCATGTGCCCTAACTGGGAATTGAACCAGTGACCTCTTGGTTCCTGGGTTGACAACCACTGAGCCATACAGGCTGGGTCTCTTCATTATTTCTTAAAATGAGTCCAGAATTAGAATTTGTGTTAGGGAGATAAGGTGCTGTTTCAGTGACCCTTTTATCTATTTCAGTTGATCTCTTCTCCTAAGTCCTACATTTGATTAAATGAGAAATCTAAAAGTCTAATCTGTCACTCTCAAATAAAAATAAAATTTCTACTTTTAAGAGAAATTAGAACACTTTGAGATTTTGTGAAATAGAATATGCCTCTAAATGAGGTTACTTGAATCCAATATTGAAATGTTGGCTATTATAACACTTAATTTTAGAAAACAAAATAGATATTTTTAGAATATATGTTTCTTTAACAGACAGTAGCATTTCGTTATCATTTGTTCTCCTTGTAACTAAAATAACATAGTATATAGCTTTATATAATAAAAGCCTAATATGCAAATTGTCTCCTCAACCGGGAATTTGACTGGGAGTTCGACCTGGGGGCAGGGCCAGCAGCGGCAGGCAGCCAGGGGAAGGGAAACACCCCAGCCTGCAGCCAGCAGCCTTTTGGGACCCTACCCGTGGACGAATTTCATGCACTGGGCCTCTAGTAGCTTTATAAAAGACATTCAAAAGTTGAATCTGTTAACAAGATTTACTATGTTATACTTAACTTTATCTCTTTGAGAGTTAAAGAATATGAAACTAGTTCCATATGGGTGGGGGACTCACATTGTAGGTAGGACATTAATACTGATGTGCTCGGAACAAATAAAAGGCAGACCAAGATAGTAGATAGTTAAGTCCTAAACATAAGAACAGCGCCAATTCAGACTAGGGACCTGGGCTTTGAAGGATAGGAAGGGTTTAGATAGTAGGTAAGCTAGAAAAAGCACAAATAAAAGCATAGAGTAATAAGTAAGCATAGAATGGATTTTTGGCTTGTGAATTGGTTAACCTGGATGAAATGGAAGGCGTTTGAGTAACTCAGGGGATTGTTAAATAGACTATGTGGTCAGTTTCTGGAGGACTTTTGAAAGCTAGGAAGTAGTGTCTCAACATGTTTCAGTAGACAACAAAAAGTCAGCAAAAGCAATGAACTAGGTTTTAGAGTAGTTTAAAAAATATTTTTGAATATTTGGAGGAAAATGCAAAGGGTATTGGAGGGAAAACAGCTACATGACATTGGTAGTAGTCAGAATATCAGTGGTAGGGTGAGGGTATAAGGGAGTAGAATGGGAGCAACAGGTAAGATAAGAGTTGAATCCCTAAGGAGTGAAGAATTGAATTTGAAATTTCTATTCAGTATAAAAGTAAATGCTCAGTATTGGTTGAGTACTTTTTGTTGTCTCCTGATTCTATCCAGAATTGAGTCAGTAGAGGTTTTAATATAGTCAGTGTTGAAGACTTAGTCTATGTATAGTCCAGTTATCTAAACACCCAGGCTTTCATGTTGAATATGTTTACTGCTATTCAGAGAAATACGGTATATATAGATGGAATATTGCTGTTCTGTCACCATTATTTGAAAAATAATCCATGTATCTCTAGCTAGCCTAACTGCAAGTTATGACCCTTGTTCATGTTAAAGGAAAAAATAGTCACATGCTGGTGAGAATTAACTTTCTTTTTGTGCTGTACAGATGGGTCTTGATGGAGTTCAACAGGATTATATCAGAAAAACTGAATATCCTTTTAGCTCTGAGCAAAAGTGGATGGCTGTTAAGTGTGTACACAGAACACAGCAGGTATCTTTCCATTTTCCATTTAAAGAATACTTATATCTTGTTTAACATAGATGATTATTTTTTATTTTTTGTCCACCTTTAGATTTAAATAGTTATTGAGCATAACAAAGACCTGTTGTTTTAAAGTGTGTATATTCGTAGTATATAGTATATTCATCCCTTGCTATTTTAGTGTTCTCTTTGACTTTGTGCCTAGATATATCCAATTTTGCTGTGTGAGCAAACAACTTAAATGAATTAGAGCCTGTTGTCAGTTTCCTAGAGTTTGTGACATTAGATTCTTTCAACGTATATTTTGTCCTGATGATAGACTACTATAGATCTGCTGTTCTTTCACTGAAGGGATGTCTTTTCTTCAGAACGAACAAAACCATATTATTTTGTGAATCATATGTGTATAATTCATGATAGTTGATCCAGCTTACAAACTGGCAAAATTACACGCACTGATATTTCAAGCTACTAGCTTATGTCTGGGTGCTTTAGAAACTTTTACATAGTTGGTGTAATAAGAGTTCTACAATGTACAGTTTATCACTCATTATTGGTATATACCAGCTTAATGCTTAAACTTACTTTGCCTATATATATATATATATATATATATATATATATATATATATATATTTGATATTTTTACATTTACTTTATTAGGAATTAATTGGTTATGTGTTTTCACCTGTGAACAAACATTTTGACACCAATTACACCTCTGTAGACAGGAGTGAGTGAGAGCATTTCCTCTCACGCAAAATAAGAGGAAGCATGCTGTTTTTAAAAGAAAGGCCTAGTTGGCGAACCTTGAATTCGTTAAATCTGTCAGGAACTCTGTTCATGAGGGAACAGAAAGATATCTTTCTAATCTTTAAAGGTACTTTTATAAATTCTTGGGAAGCTCATATTTGGAAAGAAAACTATAAAAATAAAATGCCTGATATTTTAAACCTTATAAAGCTTTTAAAAATTGCCTAAGATAGATTTCACCTGATGGTCCTTGACCATCTGGTTATATAGCAAGAATATCCTCTATAATGAAAGGCTAATATGCAAATTGTCCCTTCGACCGGGAGTTTGATCAGGGGGCGAGTCCAGCCAGCCAACTGCCCGCGGCCCCTCCCCCTGGCCAGCCCTGCCTTGCCCCTGATTGATCTCCCCATGCTGATCAGGGGTGGGGGCCGGCCTGCCAACAGCCTGTGGTCCCCGCCCCCTAACCCCCCGGCTGGCTCACCCCAATCAGCCCTGATCAGGCCTGGCTGGCCAGACCCCACCCTTGCTCGAATTTGTGCAGTGGGCCTCTAGTGTGTGTGTGTATTAAAATCTAATAAAAGAGAAACATGCAAATTGACCATACCTTTGCTACACCTCAAGCCACGCCCACCAGCCAATCAGAGCGACTATATGCAAATTAACCTAACCAAGATGGTGGCCAACAGCGATGGAGCTGGAGCAAGCAGGAGGCTTGATTGCCCTGGCGATGGAGGAAGCCAAGCTTCCTGCCTGCCCTGTTGGCTGTGGTCTCCGCTAAAGGCAACAAAGTTTCAATTATAGAAGATAAATAAATCCCAGATACCTGCTTCCAGCCAGCCTCCACTGGGAGCTTGGGTGTATGGGTGCCGTGGCCAGCCTGCAAACAGCCATTAGCCCCTCACCCAGGCTGGCCACACCCTCAAGGGGTGAGGATCCCTGCTGGGGGGTTTGACCAGCCTGCAGACAGCCCTCAGCCCCTCACCCAGGCTAGCCAGGCACCCCAGCAGGGACCCCCACCCTGAAGGGGCTATGGTCAGCCTGAAAATAGCCATCAGCCACTCACCCAGGCTGGCCAGGCACCCCAGCAGGATCCCCCTCCCTGAAGGGGGTGTGGCCAACCTGAAAACAGCCCTCAGCCCCTCACCCAGGCTGGCCAGGCACCCCAGCAGGACCCCCACCCTGATCCGGGACACCCTTCAGGGCAAACCAGCCAGCCCCTTCCATGCACCAGGCATATAATAAAAGGGTAATATGCAAATTGACCCTAACAGCAGAACGACTGGGAATGGCTGGTCACTATGACACACACTGACCACCGGGGGCAGACGCTCAATGCAGGAGCTGCCCCCTGGTGGTCAGTGCGCTCCCACCGGGGGAGCTCTGCTCAGCCACAAGCCAGGCTGACAACTGCCAGCACAGCAGTGATGGTGGGAGCCTCTCCCGCCTCCTCAGCAGCGCTAAGGATGTCCGACTGCAGCTTAGGCCTGGTCCCCACTGGCAAGTGGACATCCTCCGAGGGCTCCTGGGCTGCCAGAGGGATGTCTGACTGCCAGCTTAGGCCCAATCCCCTGGGGAGCAGGCCTAAGCCAGCAGGTGGACAACCCCCAAGGGGTCTCAGACTGCGGGAGGGCACAGGCCAGGCTGAGGGACCACCCCCCCCCCCCCGAGTGCACAAATTTTTGTGCACCGGACCTCTAGTGTGTGTGTGTGTGTATGTGTGTGTGTGTGTATATATATATATATGAGTTTATTTGGAAGGTCTCCTTTTTTTTACATTTTGTATACTGTCACACAGTACTTCAAGATAATGTGGCTCATATAAAGTTTAATGATTTGACTTAAGAGGTATTACATCCAAATTATACATTGAAAGTTGTAATAACAACTTGTACTTAAAAATGTGGGACGGTCAAGAATTGCTAGATATTTGGGAAAAATCGTCAGTAGGAAAGACAGACCAAACCAGCAGAGAAAGAGATCTCAGAGAAGCAAAGATAATTCCGGATGCTGAAGTAAATTTCCAAAGAACGTTTTTACAATTTTGTTATAAAAAACTGACAACAAAATGCTTTAAATAGAAAGTTTTTCAATGAAGTAAAGAATCTATCAGAAAGTAGAACAAAACATTAAAGAGGTGGACCATATAAAAGATAAGGTATAAAAATCAGAAAATAAATATAGGAGATCCAACATCCACCTGATAGTGGTAACAGGAAGAAAGAACAGAAAATGGGAAGATTTTATCAAATTTTCCAGAGGAAGGACTTCAGCTTTTAAAATAAAATTGCCCATCCGTTGGGGAAGAGATTGTATATCCAGATCCAGGAAAAAGTCCTGATACTGAAAATCTTCCTTCGTAGGTGGAGGGCTGGGAAAGATCTAAGAAATAGGCTGGCCATTGCAGTCTGATGATTAATGGAGTTTTTTCAAGGGCAACTTACATAGGAGGTGGGTTTTGGGCAGCTAGAAGACAATATGTTTGGCAGGTGCCAAAGAATTTTCTAGGGTAAAGGAGGGATACCCATGGGTACTAGTATATGAATACTACCAGGTACGGGAAATTACTTTGCATGCTTGACAAGGCCAGGTCAACTGCCTGTTACAGGAATCAGCACATAGTAGGAGGCAGGGGAGGATTACTGATTTATGTCAGAATGAACATCAATATGATCAGCCAGTCTCTAAGTGGGGTTTGCCGGAAGCAGTCTCTCCCAGGTCCAGCTCTTGAGTCAGGCGGCAGTCACATCTTGGAACAGTCTCTCCTCAGGAGTAAACACAAGGCCCATAATCAAGAAACTCGAGGGAGAATTTTAAAAGCTTCAGGCGGTTTTGGGGTGGGAGGCCAGGGTAGGGGAGATCGTATATAAAGGTTTAGGAATTAAAATAGCTTCTTTGGACTTCAAATCCAACACTGGATAGCAGAAGCTGGAAGATAAAGGAAAGCCTTCAAATTGAGAGGAAATTTATTCCAAGATGAACTTAAAAATGTGGGGTTGGAGTAAAAATGTTTTCAGACATTCCAAATCTCAAAATGGATATCCCACACATCTTAGAAAGATACTGGTGGATATGTTATTCCGAGATAAGACGATAAACTAAAGAAAAGAAAGATATAGCACACAATGAGTTCTAACCAGGATGGAGGTAAAGGGAAGTTTCTGGATGCATCCAGTCATACAGTAGGCCTAGAAATCAGCCAACTCACATTAGAAAGGGAAAGGAGAACAAGAATCAAGGAGGAAGGTCTTTCTTCAATAATAATATGGGAGTAATAATTTACCTGCTCATTTGATCATGTGAAAAATATCATTTAGCAGGGCTTTATATTACATGGAAGAGTTCCTGAATAATTATTAGTAGGTGTAAAGACAACTAAGAAAATAAAAAAAGAGGCAGTTATTAACTTTCTAAAAGATAAAACTTAAACAGGAAAATAAATGTTTTATTTATATAGGCCAGGAAACAGCATCGTGCCTTCCTGCTGCCCCCCTACACTCTAATATCTGTTTACTACTTAGTAGCTTTGTCTCAATGTGAGCACACACTGTAATAATGTGCAGAGAAAGAGCATCTTATGCTCTGGTTTCTAAATTTCCATTTGGAAGTGACACAAGTACTGCTCATATTTATTGGTCAAAGCACGTCATACCTAACTTCAAAGTGGGAGAGAGGGTCAGGGGAATACATTTCTACCAAGTGCCTGCACAGAAAGCTGGATGTGTATGAAGTGTTGTAGTGACTACCACTTCGTTCAACAGTGGGGAGTCATAAAATATTTAGAATACTAACAAATTTTGCTTTAATTATATTATAACTAGAGGCCCGGTGCACAAAATTTGTGCAGGGGGTGGGATCCCTCAGCCCGGCCTGCACCCTTTCCAATCCAGGACCCCTCGGGGGGATGTCCAACTGCCGGTTTAGGATTGGACATCCCTCTTGAAATCTGGGACTGCTGGCTCCTAACCGCTCCCCTGCTGGCCTGATTGCCCCTAACTGCCTCTGCCTCCGCCCCCGCCACCATTTCTTTGTCAGGAAGGAGGACCGGATGACCGGAAGATGTCTGGTCGACCCGGTCTAATTAGCATATTATCCTTTTATTAGTATAGATGATATGGAAAGGAGGAATAGGTAGTGGGGGTGGCCAAACTACCACCTATCCCAATAGACAATTATAAAATCGATAAGCAAAATATACAAACATATTTAAAAACTTGGAGATAAATACCAAGGAAAACATCTATAGAGTTAAAATTGGCTTGCCTTTTAGGGAAGGACTAGAGGTAAGAAGGTTTAGGCAGGGAACTGCAGTTTTTCATTGTAAGCTTTTGTATATTACTTTACTATGAAGAAAAATAGAAGAAAAAATCTGCTAATACCCATAATTATAAGCTGGTTGTGAGAATTAAATGGGATCACATGTCTACATATAATAACAGCCAAGAGAAGAAGGCCTGAGTCATTGCTTGGGCAGATGTTTGCTCTCTTTCCTATTCCTGTTGTGAGCCTCTCCTCAGATCTCAGAGTGCCTACTCTGGGGCTTAGTATAGCACTGCTTTCAGTGTGTAAGGGTGAAGGTAGGGAGTAGATGCTGTTTGTAGGGTGCAGTAAACCCCCATATATGAACTTATAATTTTCAGAGTTCAGGTGCCACTCAAAGCCTTGGGCTTGAGTAGCTACCCTGGGGATTATGAGAAATGAATACCACTTGCTTTTGGATTCCAATGGCAGATATGTACAAGTTGAAGTTAATTTGAATTTATTTGCTCTCTTCTTTTCCTAGGATGGACCAGAGATTTGTTTTATGAAGGGTGCTTATGAACAGGTGATTAAGTATTGTACTACATACCTTAGCAAAGGACAGACTTTAACACTCACCCAGCAGCAGAGAGATCGGTCCCAACAAGAGAAGGCACGAATGGGCTCAGCAGGGCTCAGAGGTAAGGTTGCTTCAGCATCGTCCCCATGGGTGGAAAGGTAATGCTTTCTGTTCAATGCAGATAAATTCATGCTTCACACCTGAGCTGTATAGCTCTAGTCCAGGCTTCGTAGAACCCTGCCATTTCTGAAATTTTATGTTTTACTTGTCTAATTGACCCCCCAAAAATGGAAAAATGGGAATATAGCAAAATATGAAATTTTACAGACCTGCAGTGATGTATGAATAGGTGATAAAAATTTTATTTTTATAATAGTTTATTGATTGAGAGACAGGGGAAGAGAGAGGGAGAGAGAGAAAAACATCCAATAAGAGAAGAAATCATCTGTTGGCTGTCTCCTGCACACCCCCTACAGGGGACTGAGCCCACAACCCGGATATGTATCCTTGTCCGAGAATTGAACTGTTAATCTCCCAGTGCATAGGACGATGCCCAGCCAACCGAGCCATACGGGCCAGGGCAGAAATTTTATTGTAAACAAGTTTATCTTGTGAGGAAGGAGATGGATGGAGGTAAAGTGATGTTACTCCATCTTTATTTCATTAATTTGACAGTCTTATTTGTTAATAGATCTAAAATACTTTCCTAAATATTGAAGTCTTAAGCCTCTAATTTGCTCTTTAAGCTGAGGCGATTGCTTACTTGTTCCTCATCTGCTTTATTCCTTTGGCATTTACCAGTGAAGTATAGAAGTGCCCAGATTCTGCTTATGTTTATGTTGCTGACTAAACATGATGGGGTGAGAGGATCTGCTGTGCACACACACCTCAGGCCACTTCTCTTAGGGACATCGTGTATGATTCAAGAGGCAGGGGTTGGGGCCATACCTGTTTTTTACCTTCTGAGTAGTCGTCTGGCTTGTGGCTAATTAGATATGTATATTTATGTAGTGTCAAGGAAATTGGAAGAGTTGGCTTCTTTAATGTTATTATTTTTACAAAACGAAGAAACACTACAAATTTCTGGGTGAAAGAAACAAGTTATGTAAAAAATCTTCATACTCACGGTTCACTTAAGCAAGGGCTTTTTGTGGCTATACAACATTTACATAGGTTTATAGGGCTTTCTGATTTACATGTTTAGAAAGGTATTCTTGTGGTTTTATTTGAGGGCACAGTTTTGTTATCTTAGCAGCTTACAACAGAGGGTTTCAAAATTGGCTGGGATTTAGAGACACAGAGGAAGTCTTAAAGGTTTGGTATGTGCTTCCTGTTTTCCTTAATTTTTGGAACAGGGGCTACACATTTTTTAAATTCTGACTCTTCTCATCTGGAGGAATGTGGAGGTTTTGTTGTGTGTTTGCTGTTGTAATATTGTGAAATAGATCAGAGTTGGTAGAAGACAGAAATCTTTGTTTCACAGGGCTTTAGAAAACACTCTGGTCCTTTTTCTCTTGCATCTTGTCTTCTCCACTGCTGCTTGTGCTCCATCTTCCTCTTCCCCCTGAAATTACCATAATGAATAATAGAAAGATTTTAAATTTAACTTTATATATACTTATGTTGCATCTTATAAAACTTAAGTTTTTTAAAGTAATATTCATAATTTTGAAATTAGAGTATGTTTGTTTTTATATTTTATTTGGGGACCTTCTACATGAAAAAGGTCTACCTACCCTGTCCCAAACAGTAACAGTAGATCTTCATTTGCTCTAAAGAAGCAAACAGATAAATATAGGATACTAAGCTCTAGGCTAATATCACCCCTCCATTGAGAGTGCCAAGAGCTGATCTCCCTTTTTGACGCCAACTGATGCTGTCCCCTTCTGTTACTCTCTGCCTCTATTCCAACACTAGGGACTGTCAAGGTGAATTCATATGCCGAACTGTTTATGTAGCTGTGGGGCCCACATCTTACACTGGAAAAATAGAAGTTATTTGCCTTTACAGTTGGTTTTCTTAATATATCTAATCCTCCATGCTTCTGTTTGAATAAGAATGGATACATCCTGTGATCTTGCTTGGACTTTCAGATTCCCCATGAGATACATATGTTTAGTTTGTGTGCTTTTATTGTGTTTTCTGTGGTAAATTCTTTAGTCTAATAATATCCCAGGTTGAGACACATCCATTGGTTCATAGATAGTAAAGTGAGGTTCCAGAATTCTGAGAATAAGCTAAATGATATTTGGAAATGAATAGTTCTTTTTTTTTTTTAATATATTTTATTGATTTTTCACAGTGAGGAAGGGAGAGAGACAGAGAGTCAGAAACATCGATGAGAGAGAAACATCGATCAGCCGCCTCCCGCACATCTCCCACTGGGGATGTGCCCATAACCAAGGTACATGCCCTTGACCGGAATCGAACCCAGGACCTTTCAGTCCGCAGGCCGACGCTCCATCCACTGAGCCAAACCGGTTTCGGCAACAGTTCTTTATACTACATCTTAAGTGCCCAAGGATGACAGAAAGCTAGCTATAAATAATTTTAGGGTGGTGTTATTTATATACTCTTAAATTACCAGAGTTGCAAATACGAAATACCTGTTAATGTTATAGAATGAAAGAATCTAAACTGTTGTTGATGATAGTGGTTTTATAATCACTTTATAGTTAACTTTACCTCCCAGGGTTTATCATGTATGAAATTGTTACATATTGTGTATAATTAACTAATATAGTGACCTCTTCAAGCTATTGAATTGTTACACAGACCTATAAATTGGAAAGCTGAAGATAACGTTAGTAGAAGCCACCTTCAAAGGTGTCTGTTTAAAATTGACTTTAAAGCCCAACAAACCTATAGTTTCTCCAAATAATTAATTGAAGTTGCCAAAGAGCCAATAGTGTATGTTGAAAGGAGCTGAATATGGTTACTATGTAAAAATATTTTTTATTTGCTCCTCATTTGCCTTCCCTTCTTATTCCTTTTAATTTTTAGTAACTTAAAGCAACTTTATGTCTAGAACCATTAAACTATATTGTCTTACCACATGATAATTTTGGTTCTTAAAGATTATATAGCCCTATCCGGTTTGGCTCAGTGGATAGAGTGTTGGCCTGCGAACTGAAGGGTCCTGAGTTCAATTCCAGTCAAAGGCACATGCTTGGGTTGCAGGTTCAATCCCCAGTGGGAGGTGTGCAGGAGGCAACCAATCAATGGTTCTCTCTCATCATTGATGTTTCTATCTCTCTCTCTCCCTCTCCTTTCCTCTCTGAAATCAATAAAAATATTTTTTTTAACAAAAGATTATATAATAACTACACTGACATTATAGTCTTAAGTGATTTATTTGAGAAGTGTTACTGCCTCCAGCTTTTGTCAAGTAAATTCTTTTGTTTTTGTGACTCACATTTTCTTGTTTGGATTTTATTATTATTTCTTAAGTTCTTGCTTTAGCTTCTGGTCCTGAACTGGGACAGCTGACATTTCTTGGCCTGGTGGGAATCATTGATCCTCCTAGAACTGGTGTGAAAGAAGCTGTTACAACACTCATCGCCTCAGGAGTATCGATAAAAATGATTACTGGAGACTCACAGGAGACTGCAGTTGCAATTGGTATAACTAGGCTGCTTCCTTTTGTTTTTGATAGGTTTTTTTTTTTAATTATTACAGTACATAGTTTGTGAACCATTAGACATGAAATGTGTTTACATAATAAAATTGACTCTTTTTTGCTCATACTCTATATAAAATTGTGGCCAAACTTATTTTAGTTTAAAAAATAATACCTATCCACTATGCTGATGGATAAAAGCATAAATGTGAAAGGAAACATGAAATTTAGGTTTTCCTTTTGACTGAGTATTTTCAAAGCAGACCTGTACCTACTTTGAAAGAAAATAGCTATATTTATGATTCTGTTGTTTCATCATATATATGACTGTTTTCTTTGAATGCCTTTTATGATTACTTTAAGAAGTAAAAGGGGGGAAAATGGACATGGAAGTTAATCTCCCAGAACCAGTAAACTATAGTTCTTACTGATAAATTTAAGCAGTTTGTAAAAGTCCATTAATTCTGATTTTATTAAAATGGAGAGAGATTGAGACAGAAGTTTCACACTTTATGTTATCTAAGAAGGATGTCATCAGAAATGTAACATCGTTGGGAAAATTAGAGAAATTTGCAATTTTTATTTTCATTTACATGCAACTACATGATTACCACAGATTCACCACCATTTTGTTTGATTTTGTTAAAATGCACTCTGATCTTCATTAAAATGGAGATGCTGAGCAAAACTTCATTGGCCGTGTTTCACTTCTTAGGTTCGATAGATTAAATTGTGAAAACTATTTACTCTCAAATTTAAACAAAAATAAGAGTCAAACAGAAAACCTCAGACTTTTAAAATTCAGATAGGTTTGTCTTACCAGTAGTTGTCTTACAATCTCTTTGTATAGAGGCATTTTATACTTAAAAGTAAACGGATAACAATTATTATTATTAACTGAGCATTATGTTTACCCTGTCAAACAAAACCAATTTGGTTAATTATGTTTTCTCTCTATTTTACTTTAGCTAGTCGTTTGGGATTGTGTTCTAAAACTTCCCAGTCAGTCTCAGGAGAAGAAATAGATGCAATGGATGTCCAGCAGCTTTCACAAGTACTACCGAAGGTATGTCTAAACTAAAGCCTTTTTAGACAAAAGGCCTTATTTTAAGTGTTACCATTTCTACTACTATGAAAACCACACTGTTTATTTCAGAACAGTTGGGATATGACTACCAAATTTGTTGTTCTAAATCATGAAATGAAATCTTATCATTGAAATCAGTTCTATCATTGAGAGTTTTTGTGATGTGATCATTATAACTATTATTACTAGTGGCCCAGTGCACGGATTCATGCACATTGAAAGGAAATTAATTAGAAGAAAGGTTCTTGCGGTAATTACGTTACTGCAAAAAATTACATGTCAAAATCCTATCTAGTAAAAGAGAAAAATGGTAATTGGCGTACGACGATACCCTTTTCATTGGCTAATCAGGGCTATATGCAAATTAACTGCCAACTAAGATTGACAGTTAACTGCCAACAAGATGGTGGTTAATTTGCATATGTAGGCACAATGCAGGGAGGCGAAAGGGAAAGCAGGAAGAAGCCCCCTGCCACTGACAGTGATCGGAAACCCAGCGGGGAGCTAAGAGCTGGGGGGCAGGGCAAAGGCGGTCCTGGGGCCGCCTTTGCCCTGCCCCCCAGCCATGATCAGAGAATCAGGCGCCTTTGCCACCCTGGCCAGTGATAGCAGGAAGTAGGGGTGGAGCCAGCGATGGGAGCTGGGCAAGGTCGAAGCTAGGGGTCCCTTGCCTGGGCCTAAAGCGAAGCCCACGATCGCGGGGCCGCTGCAGCTGCGGGTCCCTGCTGCCCGAGCCGGACGCCTCAGCCAGAGGCGTTAGGCCTGGCAGGGGCGGAGCCTGCAACCACGGGGAGCTGGGGGTCCCCTGCCCAGGCCTGACACCTCTGCCGGAGGCCTCAGGCCTGGTCAAGGGGCCGATCCGGTGATTGGTGATCGGAGGGTGATGAGGGTCAACTCCTCTGGCCGAGGCATCAGGCCTGGGTGGGGGGCTGAGCCGGGGATTGGGGGGATATGATGGTCCCCTTGCCCAGGCCTGAAGCCTGGGTCAGAGGCATCAGGCTTGGGCGGGGGGTGGAGCAAGCGATCAGAGGGAGATGGGGGTCCCCTGCCCAGGCATGATTCCTGGGCCAGAGGCCTCAGGCCTGAGCAGGGGCCAGAGCCAGTGATCAGGGGGAGATGGGGGTCCCCTGTCCAAGCCTGACACCTCTGGCGGAGGCGTCAGGCCTGGGCAAGGGGCCGATCAGGCGATCGGAGGGTGATGGGGGTCTACACCTCTGGCCGAGGCATCAGGCCTGGGCAAGGGGCCAATCCGCGATTGGAGGGTGATGGGGGTCAACACCTGAGGGCTCCCAGTATGTGAGAGGGGGCAGGCTGGGCTGAGGGACACTCCCCTCCCCACACATACCCAGTGCACGAATTTCGTGCACCGGGCCCCTAGTAGTATATATAATATAGTATTATAAAATTGAAACACGCGTGCCATTGGCACCAGCAAGAGCTTTATGTGTATCATGCATGCGCGAGTCAATATTTATTTTTAAATTGCCATTGCGCGTCATATGTACTGGCAGGTTGGTCGGAAGGATTTATGGTTACTCACTTAGCCATATATATATATATATATATATATATATATATATATATATATATATATATATATATATATATATATATATATATATATATATACTTGAGGCCCAGTGCATGAAATTTGTGCACTTGGGGGGATCCCTCAGCCCGACCTGCACTCTCTCACAGTCCAGGAGCCTTCGAGAGATGTCCAACTGATGGCTTAGGCCCGCTCCCCAGTGGGAGCCGGCCTAAGCCATCAGTTGGATATCCTTAGCACTGCCGGGGAGGCAGGAGAGGCTGCTGTGCTCGCCAACCCTTAGCCCAGCTCAGAGCTTCTGGCTGAGCAGCGCACCCCCTGTGGGAGCGCACTGATCACCAGGGGGCAGCTCCTGCGTTGAGCATCTGCCCCCTGGTGGTCAGTGCGTGTCATAGAGACCGGTCTTTCCATCGTTCGGTCGATTTACATATTAGCCTTTTATAATATAGGATATTGCAAATTTATTAACTTTTGCAAGAACCAAGTTTCGCCTGAGGAAAATACTGTAAAAATTAGCAATGGTTGTATAAAATACAAAGTGGAAAGAGAGACCATTACTTGATGTTTTTTATCCTTTTCTATTTTAATTATAGCATGATATGTGATGTTTTTAAAGCATTGAAATATCATCTACATAGAGTGAAATTCACCCATTTTAAAGCAGTCTTCTAAGTTTTGACATTTGGTTTCGTTACTACCATCACAATCAAGATCTAGAGCAGTTCCATCATACCCCCAAATTGTGCCTTTTTAAAATCAGCTCCTCCCTCTACTTCCAGAATGTGGCAACCACTGGTTTGTTTTCTCTCCCTATAGTTTTGCTTTTTTCAGAATGTTCTAAAAATGGAATCATGTATCTGTTTCTTTCATTTAGCACATGCATTTGAGATTTATCTATGTTGGTTGTGTGGATGTGTGTGGTAGTAGTTTTTTTTTGTTTGCTGACTAGTATTCCACGGTATGGGTATATGTTACCTATTCACTAGTTTAAAGACATTTGAATTTCCAGTTGTCAATTATGAATAAACTACTATAAATATTTATGTATAAGTTCTTGCATGAAAATAAGACACTAAAAATAAGGACCCATGAAAAGAGAAAAATCCTCTTGCAAGTTGCTTCTGAAAATGCATAGCCTTTTCCCCTTCCCTTTAATGATTTTTATCTTTTCCTACCATATTATTCCCTGAACGTTCTCCTTTTCTGACAAAGTTCTACTTCTTTCCCATTGTCCTTTTACCATATACTGTTGTCCTCATCCTATCATCTCCCCTCCTGCTCCCAAACCACAGTGATTTATTGGGTGCTTGCCTTTAATCAGTATATTCCCTTTTTAGAGGTAGAGAAACAGACATAAATGTGAAAACATTGTTAATAGATGAAACTCACTTACCCTCAAGTCTAATCTTATTTCTTTGATATTGTGATATAGTTTAATTTTTACTCATTTCTATGTTTTTTTAATATCTAATTTCTTTAGGCCATAATTTTATGTTCGTTAAATTTCAATATTTTTACTTAGCTAAAAAGATTAACCTGCTCATCCTAGTGCTTTAAGAACAAATTTTACTCTGTGTTATGTACCACTTGAAAACCACCAAGGGAGTCTTCAGCTTTGCATTAGTAAAAGCAGTGAAAGAAAGGGTGTTGCCTGGAGACAGATACTGGATGGTGGGAATTTGGGAAATGCTCATCTGATTTTTTCTTTGAAGTAGGGAACAAGGTTATCAGCTGAAAGTGAGGTTGGAGAAAAGGATCAGGAGTATGAGGAGAGGAAACTAGTATGAATGAATTTTCTAGGAGAGTGGGAAAGAGAATGGTGTGGTATGTGGATATTAAAATCACCAGGATTGGGAAGTTTTGTTGGAGAGAGTGACAGTAAGGCAGAAGTTAAAATCTTTGTGAAACGGGGAGTGACCTCTCTGGAGCAGTGAATGCTTGCAATTAGAGGGAAGTATAGTCTCATGTAACCTTCAAAACAGGCTTTATGAATAAAGAAGGGAGAATGGAGGACACCTACCCCTCTCCAGGATCTCCTGGTTGTACTATTTGAGAGGACTATAGAGATGGCCCATATTTTAGGGAAAAATTAGAGCAATGTGGAAAAGAAAAGTATTTAGGGGATTTTGTCAATGACTGATGACTGACTTTGGGGCACAGTGAAAGGGTTTTAGAAGACAGGAGATGGGGTCAGAAAAAGGGATTAAATATATGGTTTGGAGAGATAAGATCATGTAAGTAGAAATATAGTGGAAGAGATCCTCATGAATTAGCCAAAATAAAAGAGAATGAGTAGACACTGGACTCTTAAAAAAAGGGGATGGGGGGCTTTATAGACATGAAGAAATAGCTGTTTTTTATCTGTCCTGAAGACAGAACAAGGGAAGAGGCCATTCTAGTTGTATGCTGGTGTTAGAAGAAAGGTAGAAGAGAGTTTTCCCTTTCTTTATCTCTGAGACATTTCAAGAGTAAGGCTGTTCTCTCTCCAGAGATTGTGTATTTCCTGTGGTACCTTTGGTAAATTTTGAAATGAGCATGTCAAATGAGTGTCATAACAAACATGTCATATTACTTATGTTTGATCTCTGTAGCAAATTAAATATAGTTTACATTGATTTTTAAAAATCATTGTTAATTAGAAGCATATGAGTTATTCTGGTGTTTCTTAACATTGAAGATTTTTAATGTTTTTTGTAATTTAACAGGTTGCAGTATTTTACAGAGCGAGTCCAAGGCACAAGATGAAAATTATTAAGGTGGGTCTCTAAGAATCCAGTTGTTTAAGTTTTATATCCAAAATGCTACTTCTTGTCTTAAATTATTTTGGCCTTACTAGGAGTATTTGAAAGAACATTAAAGTCAGAAGTATTATAAAACAAAACAGGTGTTTTTTTTTTTGTTTTTTTTTTTAGAACCTGAAATGGAATTTAGTTAGCAAAGGAAGATGTAGAAGAAAACTTGAATGAGATGTCTGCAAACTAACTTTAAACAATTGAACAATGTAAAAGTCTGTTCTGGTAGTCAGTGCACATCATAGCAACCACTTGTTCGCTATTCTGTCGATTTACATGTTAGCCTTTTATTATATAGAATTTACTAGAGGCCCGGTGCATGAAATTCCTGCATGGGTGTGGTCCCTAGGCCTGGCCAGTGATTGGGGCCAGTCAAGTTCCCTACCTCTCCACCTCCTCCTTTTCTTGCCACCCACATGCTGCCACCGTGCAGTCCCCACCTCCCCCTGTGCTCCTCTCACCACCTGCGTCCACCACCACCTACCCCTGGTCCCGATCGGGGCCTGCTAACTAGGGTGAGAGACTGGGAGGTTGGCCGGCAGGCCCTGATCAGGCAATGGGGGCCGGCTGGCTGGTGGGAGGGGGCGGGGAAGGTTGGTTGGCTGGCCCTGCCCTCAATCGGGGTGGGGGGGCTGATCGGGGGGAGGGCTGGCCGGGGGGAGGGGCCGCGGTCCGATCAGGGCCCCATACGCGCCTGTTTGTCCACTGCAGTGCACATCATAGCGACTGGTTGTTCTGTTGTTTCGGTCGCTTGGCATATATATATATATTTTAAATATGTTTTTATTGATTTCAGAGAGGAAGGGAGAGGGATAGAAACATCAGTGATGAGAGGGAATCATTGATTGGCTGCCTCCTGCACGCCCCTTACTAGGGATCAAGCCTGCAACCCTAGCATGTGCTCTTGACCAGAATCGAACCCAGGACCCTTCAGTCTGCAGGCTGATGCTCTATCCACTGAGCTAAACTGGCTAGGGTGTTGACTTAAATTATTAATCACTGTAGCCTTCTATTGTATTAGTTCAGAGTTTCTTTTTTTTTATTGGCAATTTATTTTTATTTTTTTATTAAATCTTTATTGTTCAGATTATTACATTTGTTCCTCTTTTTCCCCCCCCATAACTCCCCTCCTTCCAGTTCCCACCCCACCCTCCACCCTCACTCCCCACCCACTGTCCTCATCCATAGGTGCACGATTTTTGTCCAGTCTCTTCCCGCATCTCCCACACCCCTTTCCCCCCCAAGAATAGTCAGTCCATTCCCTTTCTATGTCCCTGATTCTATTATAATCAACAGGTCATTCTGTTCATCAGATTATTTATCCACTTGATTCTTAGATTTACTTGTTGATAGATGCATATTTGTTGTTCATAATTTGTATCTTTACCTTTTTCTTCTTCTTCCTCTTCTTAAAGGATACCTTTCAGCATTTCATATAATCCTGGTTTGGTGGTGATGAACTCCTTTAGCTTTTCCTTATCTGTGAAGCTCTTTATCTGACCTTCAATTCTGAATGATAGCTTTGCTGGATAAAGTAATCTTGGTTGTAGGTTCTTGGCGTTCATCACTTTGAATATTTCTTGCCACTCCCTTCTGGCCTGCAAAGTTTCTGTTGAGAAATCAGCTGACAGTCGTATGGGTATTCCCTTGTAGGTAACTGAGTTTCTTTCTCTTGCTGCTTTTAAGATTCTCTCTTTGTCTTTTGCTCTTGGCATTTTAATTATGATGTGTCTTGGTGTGGTCCTCTTTGGATTCCTTTTGTTTGGGGTTCTCTGCGCTTCCTGGACCTGTAAGTCTATTTCTTTCACCAGGTAGGGGAAGTTTTTTGTCATTATTTCTTCAAATAGGTTTTCAATATCTTGCTCTCTCTCATCTTCTGGCACCCCTATAATTCTGATGTTGGTACGCTTGAAGCTGTCCCAGAGGCTCCTTACACTATCTTCGTATTTTCGGATTCTTTTTTCATTTTGCTTTTCTGGTTGGGTGTTTTTTGCTTCTTCGCATTTCAAATCATTGACTTGATTCTTGCACTCCTCTGGTCTGCTGTTGGGAGTCTGTATAGTATTCTTTATTTCAGTCAGTGTATGTGTAATTTCTAGTTGGTTCTTTATCATAACATCAAGGGTCTCATTAGATTTCTTGTAGATCTCATTAAGTTTATCGGCGGCTTCTAGACAGTTCTTTTTTTTTTTTTTTCATTTTCTTTTTTTTTTCTTTATTTTTATTTTTATTTTTATTTTTTTAAATTAAATCTTTATTGTTCAGATTATTACATTTGTTCCTTTTTTTCCCCCCCCATAACTCCCCTCCTCCCAGTTCCCGCCCCACGCTCCGCCCTCACTCCCCACCCATTGTCCTCATCCATAGGTGCACGATTTTTGTCCAGTCTCTTCCCACATCTCCCACACCCCTTTCCCCACCAAGAATAGTCAGTCCATTCCCTTTCTATGTCCCTGATTCTACTATAATCAACAGTTCATTCTGTTCATCAGATTATTTATTCACTTGATTTTTAGATTCACTTGTTGATAGATGCATATTTGTTGTTCATAATTTGTATCTTTACCTTTTTCTTCCTCTTCTTAAAGGATACCTTTCAGCATTTCATATAATCCTGGTTTGGTGGTGATGAACTCCTTTAGCTTTTCCTTATCTGTGAAGCTCTTTATCTGACCTTCAATTCTGAATGATAGCTTTGCTGGATAAAGTAATCTTGGTTGTAGGTTCTTGGTATTCATCACTTTGAATATTTCTTGCCACTCCCTTCTGGCCTGCAAAGTTTCTGTTGAGAAATCAGCTGACAGTCTTATGGGAATTCCCTTGTAGGTAACTGAGTTTCTTTCTCTTGCTGTTTTTAAGATTCTCTCTTTATCTTTTGCTCTTGGCATTTTAATTATGATGTGTCTTGGTGTGGTCCTCTTTGGATTCCTTTTGTTTGGGGTTCTCCGCGCTTCTTGGACCTGTAAGTCCATTTCTTTCACCAGGTGGGGGAAGTTTTCTGTCATTATTTCTTCAAATAGGTTTTCAATATCTTGCTCTCTCTCATCTTCTGGCACCCCTATAATTCTGATGTTGTTACGCTTGAAGCTGTCCCAGAGGCTCCTTACACTATCCTCGCATTTTTGGATTCTTTTTTCATTTTGCTTTTCCGGTTGGATGTTTTTTGCTTCCTCGCATTTCAAATCATTGACTTGATTCTTGCGCTCCTCTGGTCTGCTGTCGGGCGTCTGTATAATATTCGTTATTTCAGTCCGTGTGTGCTTAATTTCTAGTTGGTTCCCCAATATAAGATCGAGGGTCTTATTAGTTTTCGTGTAGATCTCATTAAGTTTATCAGCAGCTTCTAAACAGTTCTTGAGAGACCTTAAAAGTGTGGTTCTGAACTCTATTTCTTCCATTGACAATTTTGTCCTGTTTCTTTGTCTCCGCATTTTGTTATGCTTCCTTGGTGCACCCCCTAGTGGTCTTTGTTCGCAGTCTTATAGATAAATCTTGATTGTTGTAGCTAATTCCAGGGAGGGTTTGACCTCCAGGCCAAGTGGCTATGAGAATCAGCTGTGTCAGCAGTGAGAGAACTTCTGTCCTCTAGGGAGGCGCTAATCTAGCCTTTGCCTGAGGCTATCCAGCAAATGCCTCTGTGCAGGGCTTGGGCGGGGCGGGTCGCACAGGATCAACAGGGTGGGCCGGAGAGAGCGAGCAGTTATGGCGGCTCTCAGTCCTGTTCCCAGGGGCTCTGCCTCTCTGAGTCCCAGCACCCGCTGCAAAGCTCGGAGAGAAAGCTGCCCTCGCTCTGACCGAAGCCAGACAGTCCCGCTTCTCCCGTTTGAGACTGGGTCCCTAAAGACTCGCCCGGATCTGGTGCTCAGAGTCTGCGACTCCCTCCCGATTGAAAACAACAACCGCGCCCTCCGCCGCCAGCCTGCTCCGCGCACTCCGCACCTCAGAATTTGACTTCAGCACTGCGCCTCCTCTGAGTGTCCGTATGCGTTTCTCTTTCCTCCTAGTTGTAGGACTTCCACTCAGCCAGCGTTCCTGTGGTTTTGGGTGATGTCCCTTCCGTTTTTTGGTTTCACTTTTGAAGTAGTTGTTCAAAGCAGCAAACTCCGGCGTTAATCTATGCCGCCATCTTGGTTCTCCCTCTAGACAGTTCTTGAGAGACCTTAAAAGTGTGGTTCTGAACTCTATATCTTCCATTGACAATTTTGTCCTGTTTCTTTGTCTCCGCATTTTTTATGCTTTCTTGGTGCACCCCCTAGTGGTCTTTGTGCGCAGTCTTGTTGTAGTTAAGCGTTGATTGTTGTAGTTAATGCTGGGGGGATTTGACCTCCAGGCCAACTGGCTGTGAGAGTCAGCTGTGTCGGCAATGGGAAAACTTCTGTCCTCTGAGGAGGTGCTAATCTAGCCTTTGCCTGAGGCTATCCAGCAAATGGCTCTGTGCAGGGCTTGGGCTGGGCGGGTCGCACAGGATCAACAGGGCGGGTGGAGGGAGCAGTTATGGCTGCTCTCAGTCTGGTCCCCAGAGGCTGTGCCTCTCAGAGTCCCAGCAACCGCTGCAAACCTCGGAGAGAAAGCTGCCCTCGTGTTCCGACCGATGCTAGACAGTCCCGCTTCTCCCGTTTGAGTCTGGTTCCCTAGAGACTCGCCCAGAACTGGAGCTCAGGGTCTGAGCCTCCCTCCTGATTGAAAACGACAACCGCGCCCTCAGCCACCAGCCCGCTCCGCTCACACCTCCGCACCTTTGTATTTTCCGCACTGCGCCTCCTCTGAGTCTCGGTATGCTGTTCTCTTTCCTTCTAGTTGAAGAATTTCCCCTCAGCCAGCTTTCCTGTGGTTCTGGGTGATGTCCGTTCCGTCTCTTAGTTGTATTTTTGAAGTGGTTGTGCGAGGCAGCATTCTCCGGTGTTTTCCTATCAGTTCAGAGTTTCTTAACCTTAACACTATTGACGTTTTGGACTGTATGATGCTTTGTTGTGAGGGGCTGTCCTGTGAAATGTAGGATGTTTAGCAGCATCCCTGACCCCTACCCTTTAGGTGCCAGGAGCATGATCCTCCAAATCATGACAGTAAAAAATGTCTGCAGACATTGCCAGATGTTCCCTGGAAGGAAAAATTGTCCTTAAGAACCACTGTGTAATTGGCTCTAGATCAGACTTTAGACATACAGTTCTTACACAGTGGGAATATTAATAGAAATGTGTGTTGTTGTTTTTTAAACAGAAGTGTGTGAGGCACTCTGCTCTTTATTCTCACAAGCCTTTTTGCTGGTAATCCTCACCCAAAGATTTTTTCCATTGATTTTCAGAGAGAATGGAATGGCGGGGTGGGCAGGGAACATGGATGGGAGAGAGACTGTGCCTCCCACATGGGCCCAAACAGGCCAGGATCAAACCTGCAACCCAAGTACTTGACCAGTAATCAATCTGTAACCCCTTGGTATGCCAGCTGATGCTCTAACCATTGAGCCATGCTGGCCAGGGCCTGATAGAAACTTTTAAAAGTTTTATCTTAAGACCTAAATATATTGAAATTCATTGAAAAACTGATGGTCTATATTATTTCCAATCTTAATCATGTGAAAAAATATAGAGGATTTGTTTATCACATTATCTCTGTAGAAGCAACATTTTAATCAGAATTCCTCCCTCCCCCTCCCGTCCCCACTGTAGTCTCTACAGAAGAATGGGTCGGTTGTAGCCATGACAGGAGATGGAGTAAATGATGCAGTTGCTCTGAAGGCTGCAGATATTGGAATCGCAATGGGTCAGACTGGCACAGATGTTTGCAAAGAGGCTGCCGACATGATCCTGGTGGACGATGATTTCCAAACCATAATGTAAGTTTCATTTCCGTATCTTCCGATGTGCATCAGAAAGAATCTTCTCCCATCCTTTCCTACACTTCATCTCCAGACAATTTAGATGGAAAAGAGTTAGCAATACGTTATATATTGGATGAATTAAACTATTTTAGTAGGTCAGTTAATCTTATTTTATGGTGTAGTGTGTCGTTTTGGAGAAAATTATTTTGTATGGAATGGAAAGGACAAAATAAATGGCAGGACCATTCATTTAAGAAATATTTACTAAGTATCACATTTTTCTGGCTGTAAGTGTAGTGGCACAGCAGTGAACCTTTGTGGGGCTTTTATTCTAGTTAAATTCAGGCTATTAGAAATATGCATGTGCATGGCTGTATAATTATTAAAAATAATCAAGTTCTCCATACCTATTTCCTTTTACCAGTAATTGTTCATGTTGTCAGTGATACAGTTAATAAACTTATTAAGTTAGAGTAACTTTGTTGTTTCAGCCACAGTTTCTAATTGATATAAAATTCTTATGTAATACCTGGTGGCTTCAGTTTCAGTGTTCAGATGGGAGTCACCTGAATCCTGTTTTTTGATAATAACCTATCTGCCAACCTGAGTCTTACTCATATCAGTGATACATGCTACTTATCCCCCTGGTGCTTTAGTAACCCACTAGAGGCCTAGTGCACGAAATTCGTGCATGGGTAGGGTCCCTAGGCCTGGCCAGCAATCAGGGCTGATCTATGGGGCGACTGGCAGTGTGATCGACTGTCGGGGTGGCGGGGGGGCTGCTGGAACCTGCCTTGGCTGGCCTGGCGCTGCCTGCTTGCCAGCCCCATCCCACTACCACCACCGCCTGCTGCTGGTTGCCTCCCTATGTGAGGAGACCAGCAAGGCGATCGGAGGGACCACGCATTCACCTGCCTTGGCTGGCCTGGGGCCTACGGGCTGGGGGCAGCTCCTGCATTGAGCATCTGCCCCCTGGTGGTCAGTGCATGCCATAGCAACCTGTCGTTGCACCAGGTGTTCCGTCTTTCGGTAGATTTGCATATTAGGCTTTTATTGTATAGGATTGTGGCCTAAAGTGAAGCATGTGGGAGCTCAGGACTTAGAATTGCCAAGCTCTTATAAGGACATAAGAATTTTTTCTTTCCATCTTAGAATTGTGTAACAATTTTGGAAGAAAGGGGAAATTATTTACAAAACACATATTTTCCTACATTCAAACAAATGGATTAGATAATTTATATGAATCTTTGTATACCATATACTTTATATAATTCTGCTCCTACATATATCTAATTATATATAGTAGCAAAAGATAGCTTAAATTCTATAATCTTATATAACTCATTGCTGTTTATTTGCTGACATAAATTAATTTAACCTCTTACCATTCATGCATCTTGAACCTTTAAGAAAAATTAATGTGGGTAAAGAAGATTATTGTTTTAGCATAAGTGTGTAGTATTGTCTTATGTAGAAAGACAATATGGGATTTTAACATTTCAATATATTTTTTTAAGAATAGGAATTTTAATATTGTAGAATGAAACCAGTTTAGGTAGGGCTTTAGAAGTCTTTAATTATTGTTAGATTAATGTTTTCATATTTTTCTAATCTTAATTATGTAGAGAAAATAATATATTCTTTTAGCAAAGTATGTGTTATATCAATTGGAAAATTGTTTTTAAATTAGTGTTTTTACTATAGATATTTTTGTTTTTGTGTGGTACTATTTTCTCACTTAATTTTTTTTTTTAATTTCAGGTCTGCAATTGAAGAGGGTAAAGGGATTTATAATAACATTAAAAATTTTGTTAGATTCCAACTGAGCACGTAAGTTTGTAAAATGTTTGTCACCATGAGTCTTATAGATAAACTAGAGGCCTGGTGCATGACATTCGTGCACTGGGGGGTATGGGGGTCCCTCAGCCCAACCTGCACCCTCTCCAATCTGGGAGCCCTCAGGGGAGCCCTCTCCAATCCAGGAGTTTCTGTCTGTCTTTGCAATCATATGAGTGAATTGTCTGAGATCCCAACTTAGTTTGGTTTGTTGCTCACAGAATAATAGAGGCATTTTTTTTCTTTGTTTCATTGGTGGAGATTTCCTGGAAGTTTTAGAATATCTTCCCTTTAACTTTTCCTAGACACTCTGGTTTTACTTATGTCTCTTACCTTTGCTTTTCCTCCATCCTCCACCGCAATAGTAACTTGCTCCAGGCTCACTTTGCTCTAGTGCAGTGGTTCTCAACCTTCCTAATGCCACGACCTTAATGCCCTTTAATACAGTTCCTCATGTTGTGGTGACCCCCAATTTCATTGTTACAAATTGAACATAATTAAAGCATAGTGATTAATCACAAAAACAATATGTAATTATATATGTTTTCCGATGGTCTTAGATGACCCTTGTGAAAGGGTCGTTCGACCCCCATAGGGGTCGTGACCCACAGGTTGAGAACCACAGCTCTAGTGTCTAGGAGATCCGTCTGCCACCAGAACTACGATTCCCAGAATTCCTGGTGCTCCCCGCGCTCTTGGTTTCCCCTTCCTGCTCTGTCTCTGTCCCACGGCCTCCCACATTGCCAAGTCCTCCAAGCTGCCAGCTCTCCCTCTCTGCTCTTCGTCTGGAGGCCTGGGGAGCCAAGTTCCCCAAACTTCTCCACTCTCCTTCTCTGCTCTCCGCCTGGAGCCTGTGTATGCAAATTAACCCGCCATGTTTGTTGGGTTAATTTGCATACTCACGCCTGATTGGCTGGTGAGCATAGTGGAGAGATGGTTAATTTACATGTTTCTCTTTTATTATATAGGGCTAGGGGGCCAGTGCATGAATTCGTGCACCTTGACAGGAACTGTGGACCTCAAGGCTGCAGTGGGCACAGGGGCAGGTCTCAGCCCATCCTCCGTGCCCCTGCCTGGCCTCTCCTACCGTGGCTTCCGGTCCTATCTGCCGGCAGCTCTGCTCCCGCTGCCACTGCTCCCACGTGCTGATGGCGCTGCTCCTGCTTATACCCGCTGATGGTGTGGAGTAATTGGGGCCGGTGCCAGCAACGGGTGCGAGCGGCAGCTGCTGCTCCGATTGCCCTTAGGAGCAGGGGGAGGTGGAGAAGCCTTCAGGAGTAATCAGGGCTGGCAGCCACCACTCGCACCTGCTGATGGCGCCAAGCAATTAGGACCGGCGCCGGCAGTAGGTGAAAGTGGGGCTGGTGCCGGCAGTGGGTGTGAGTGGCAGTTTGGGCACCAGCAGAGGCTGTGAGAGGTGGCTGCTGCCCCCCATCACCCCTCAGGAATAGTGGGAGGCGGAGAAGCCCTGAGGGGTGATTGAGGCCAGCAGCCACCATTTGCACCTGCTGCTAGCACCAAGAATTCAGGGCTGGTGCCAGGTGCTGGCAGTGGGTGCTATCGGCGACTCTGGCGCCAACAGTGGGTAAGACCACTGGGCAGGACTGCGGCACACGGGAACAAAGAATTTTCAGTAACCACCAGAGGCTCGCCCCGATGACAGCAACTGGCACCCCACCTTGGTCTGATGCCCCCGCTCACCTGCTCCACCACCCACCGCGGCTGACGCTCGCCATGTTTCGCGCTCTGCCACTGATGTCCACCATGTTGCGCGCGTGCCTCCTGGCGGTCAGCACATGTCATAGTGACCGGTTGTTTCGCCATTTGGTCTATTTGCATATTAGGGTTTTTTATATATAGATTATATGAAAAGTATTATTTAAGCAGAATGCCTAGAGGCTTCTGGGCTATCTTCCTGAAGTTTGTTTAATTAAAAAATTAAAAATGGCATGTCTAATAGGTTCTTTTTAAAAATATATTTTTATTGATTTCAGAGAGGAAGGGAGAGGGAGAGAGAGGGAGAGAAACATCAATGATGGGAGAGAATCATTGATCGACTACCTCCTGCATGCCCCGCACTGGGGATCAAGCCCACAACCCCAGCATGTGCCCTTGACCAGAATTGAACACAGGACGCTTTAGTCCGCAGGCCGATGCTTTATCCACTGAGCCAAACTAGCTAGGGCTCTAATAGGTTCTTAATGTGATACTTAGGTCTCTATGTCACCATCAAAGTATAGAAACTTTTGTGGTTTAATTAATAGCTCCTGAAATAACTAAGGTGTTTCAAAACTTAGTGTTTCCTCGTTATCATTTTCCAAAAAGTAAAAGGCTTTTTTGTAGTCAAAAAAACAGTTACCAAAATAGTGTTGAAACTTAACTGTTATGTAGCAACAGCTATTCTGAACTCAGCTTTAAAAATCTTCCTTTATTGTTGTTACATAAATATCTTGAAAATCTTTTATTAAAATACTGTGGATTATAAGAGTTAACTCCTGGCTTCAAAATGTTCTTGGAAATACAGGCTTCCTTTAAAAGCACAGTAATAACATGAGATTTTTAAATGCTAAAAAAGTGGTTATTTTAATATTAGTAAGAATTATATTGTGCTGACAGATCTTTTTAAATGACTCTTTTTTTCAACAGGAGTATAGCAGCATTGACTTTAATCTCACTGGCTACATTAATGAACTTTCCTAATCCTCTCAATGCCATGCAGATTTTGTGGATCAATATTATCATGGATGGACCTCCAGCTCAGAGGTAGGAGTTTTTCATGCATAAGTTAGAAAGATAAGGAAGATGTGATATTCTCATGATTCAGTTTTACAGACTTCATTCATGGAAAGCGTTAGAAATCTTTCAGCAGCATGTTTGTTATAAATTGAGTGATGGTGTGCATATCATTTATTTTCTTTGGGTGCTCACTCATCCACTATGGATCTGAGCCTATACACTGTGCTAGTGCCCAGTCTTACCTTGAAAACAGATCAGGGCAATCCCTGTCCTCGAGAAGTAAGCTTTTTGTTTCTAAGAACGGGATGAATGGAGAAATCTCTGAGTTTAGTGTTACAGGCTAGGCTTTGTTGCCATTTTAGAGACTTGGGGAAAGTATCAAAGAACCTAAGCATCTAAGTATTTTGTTTTATAATAATGGGGCCGTAGATGTCACTTCTCAATACAAATAGTCAAAACCTCATTGCATGGAGGGCATTTCAAAGTCCAGTTGGTCAGTCATGTATTTGAGCCCATATTGAAATAAGTAAACTTATATGTAAATGAAATTGGACAATTTTTTAAAAATTTGACTACCAATCTCCTATTAAACTGTGCTAAATAAATAAGAATAAAAGAGGAGAGTATAAAATTTGTGGTTATTTTTGAGTAAACATAGCCAAGATTTCCTTTGTGGTTCAATACTTTGTTTTTTTATAGTTTCCTGCATAACTGATGTTAATCAGGATTGAAAGTAACAAATCCAAACGTTAACACTTTAAAGTAATTCATTTTTCTGTTTATTTTGAAGCCTTGGAGTAGAACCAGTGGATAAAGATGTCATTCGTAAACCTCCACGCAACTGGAAGGACAGCATTTTGACCAAAAACCTGATACTTAAAATACTTGTTTCATCAATAATCATTGTTTGTGGGACTTTATTTGTCTTCTGGCGGGAGGTATATTCACTGGATAAACTGCTTTATTAATGTATTCTATATGATAAAACTTATTTTTGTGTGTTACATGGAAGGCTGAAAAGTTAGGAGAGCTCTTTGAAAAATTTGATAAAAACATTTAAACGTAGTACAGTTTTGGTAATATTATTATATTTAAAGTCTTAAAAAACAAAACAAAAAAACATTTAAACATAGTTTGACTTCGGCCTTTATGGGTTATTGGAATTTCTGATTAATTTATTAAAGTAATTTAAATCTGCAGAGGACTATCAGATACAATAAAAATTGCTATATGAAAATTTGGGGAGATGTTAGAATATCTGAGTTTTTAGCTACTTTGTCATCAAAAAAGAAAGTTGCTTTAATATCTATTATATGGTTTGTGAGAAGACTTTTACTTTATGGTGACTATAGCTATTCATTAGTTGACTTTATTCAGTTTATTTTTAATCTTCATCCTAGGATATGTTTTTGTTTTTGTTTTTTTTTAAAATTGATTTTAGAGAGGTGTGAAGGGAGAAGGAGAAGGAGAGAGAGAACCACCACATCGATGTGAGAGAGAAACATGGATTAGTTGCCTCCGGTATGTGCCCTGACTGGGGATTGAACCTGCAATCTTTGGTGTAGGGGACGAACACTCCAACCAATTGAGCCACCTGGCCAGGGCATTAGGTAACATTTAAATCGCATATAGGAAATTATGTAGCTTACATGTTCTTATATCATAAGACTAAAGCTATTTTATCCGAATGGAAAGAAAATTTTAGCCTTTTAAACACATGCAGTATTTATCCATTAAATTCAGCCACTAAAAATCATTTTTTTCTTTTGGCAGCTACGAGACAATGTGATAACACCTCGAGACACAACAATGACCTTCACATGCTTTGTGTTTTTTGACATGTTCAATGCACTAAGTTCTAGATCCCAGGTATGCTGACTGATTCAATTAGGTAGAGCACTTTCTAATTGTAAACAGGCAAGGAATATGGATTTTTAGCTTTTCTTGATTTTGTAGCTACAGCTTACAGACTCAGATAGCTTTCCTCCCTCATGTATCATAATGGGGGTGGGGCATTTGGGAAGATAAGCCCTACCTTTGATCAGAAGATCACAGTAAATCACTGGTGTTGTCACGTGATCTCTCTTCTTCCCATTCTCTTATTATCTGTAGCTATATGGTAAGTTCAGGTTACCATTTGAGCATAGGACAAACCTCATGGGTTCTGTTAAGATGGTATTAATCTCCTTTTAGAAGAAAGTGTTGTTAGAAACATAAGAACAATTTTTTGCATATTAATCTTTTTCCATTACTTCCGTCAGTGTATCAAAACTTAGGACATTTTTAAAAAATTTTATTGTTGAAAGTATTATAGATATCTCCCATTGCTTAGGACATTTTAATCAGCTTAACAATGTTAATCAGCTTAACAATAACCCACAACCGTCGGACCAACTTTAGGACATTTTAAATTTACTTTTCTTTCCATGTTGTATCTTAAAGTGTGATTAATTGCCTTTTCTCAATTGAAGTGCTTTGATAGGAAATAATGAGCTAAAACCTAGTGGTAGTTTTTCAGAGCATAATATTTTTTAAACTAATTCCATTTGAGGCCTGACTGTTCATTTAATTTTTAGAGCACTTTATGAATCCTCAACTATATCTGTTATCATTTGCCATGCTAGAACTTTCCAAGTGAATTATCATTAGAGTAATTTTTGAAGATGCTATATTATTCATTTTTTATTTTATGAAAGTCAGCTTTACTTTTTCAATACACATATAAACTAGGTCCATTCTTCAAGAAAGGTTTTTAGATTAATCTACCTTAATGAATGGATAGAAATGACTTAGAATAATCATATACAATTAAAATTTCTTGAATTTTGGAATGCTAAAATAGTTTCTATTGATTTTTATTTTTTTAAAAAGGTATATATAACAGCACTCTGTTTTAAAAAAAGCCCTTTCTTGATAAAGAAAAGTTACTTTAAAATTTACCTTTATTCATTTGAATTATTCCTAAATAATAGTTAAAATTAAGAGATTTCATGGTCCTGCCATTGTGAATTAAATCCAACTTATTAAAAATTAGAAGGAAATGTAATAATGAAGTAGTTTGTTCTGTGACCAAGGTGTAATAATCAAACTCTGCTTTGCCAACAGACCAAGTCTGTGTTTGAGATTGGACTCTGCAGTAATAAAATGTTTTGCTACGCAGTTCTTGGATCCATCATGGGACAGTTATTAGTTATTTACTTTCCTCCACTTCAGAAAGTTTTTCAAACCGAGAGCCTAAGTATACTGGGTAAAACAAATGTTCTTTATAATTTATGTATTTTAGATGAATTGTTGTATTTTCTAATGCATTTGTTCTAATAAAAATTTTCTCTTAAAAAGTGAAATAAGTAAATTAATGACTTGATTTGAAAAAGGAGTGTGCTTTTTTCTCTCTCTTTTTTTTTTTTTTTTAAATTGGGAGAGCTCTAGGGGAGTCACTCTCCTAACTCTAGGCTTTAAAATTTTTTGCAATTTTTTTCTTTTAATTTTTTATAAGTTACTAATTGTCAAAATCATATTTGGGTTTTCTGAAATGTAGCAAATTAAAACTTGTTAAAGAATAATTGTAGTTTATACTTTTCAACCTTATGTGAAGAGATTATATTTAAACTCGCTGAAAACCAAATTGCTTTTCTAGAAAATTATAATTTCGATAGTTAAAATAATATTTCACTATTCTTACTTGCTAATTTTAAGTCTTATTTTATCAAATAATAGCCTGACCTAAAAGCAGAAAATGGTATTAAGATTATGTGGAAGATAGACATTATTTTTTCAGGTAATATACATTAAATGTTATGGTGCAGTACATTTAAAAATTTATCTTCCTATTTCCTATGTAAGTATGAGGACTGATGTATTTATGGCAGTGCTACTTTCAATTCTTGGATTTTTAAGCTAATTTGAATATTTATGAAAATGAGTTATGCATCCTCACTGGATTTTTATAAGTTTAAGTTTACCTTAAAAATGAACTAGTTTACTAATGTCAATATTTTAACTTTTATTCACATTCCTTCCTCTTAAAAAAAGAATGGAGTTTTAAGAAGACAACAGCAATTTCTCAAGTAGTAAATAAGAGTGAGATACTTTGAATACTGTTGTAATGACATGGTCTTTAAAGATGAGTTCTCCTAGGCTTTCAAATGAAATGCAAACTTCTGAATAATTTTTATATAGGTGTTTTTTAATCAGGTTAGTTACCACTGCTTGAATAGCCTTTTAAAAAGGCTGTGTGATCTGTTAAATAGAAAACTCTTGATTGTGGTGCTGTGAAAGGTTATGGTTATGAGCAGCGGTTCTCAACCTGTGGGTCGCAACCCCTTTGGCGGTCACACGACCCTTTCACAGGAGTCGCCTAAGACCATCCTGCATATCAGATATTTACATTACCATTCATAACAGTAGCAACATTACAGTTATGAAGTAGCAACGAAAATAATTTTATGGTTGGGTCACAACATGAGGAACTGTATTTAAAGGGCCAGAAGGTTGAGAACCACTGGTTATGAGGTTATTTGTGGTTTAGGGAAAGTAGTCAGAGGACTTGGGCCCTAGTTCTCTGGCTGCTGCCTTTCATAGCTAGGTGACTTTGGAAAAGTCACTTAATAACTTTGAGCCTGACTTTCCTTATTTTTATGCTGAGGATGATGATAACTCATGGAATGGTTTGAAACAATGTATTTTAAAACCTATGATAAGATGTTAGAAAAATGTAAGCTATTAAGTTTCAAAGAATTATAAAACCCAATTTATTTTCTCTTGCAGATCTGCTGTTTCTTTTGGGTCTCACCTCGTCAGTGTGCATAGTGTCGGAAATTATAAAGAAAGTTGAGAGGAGCAGGGAAAAGATTCAGAAGCATGTTAGTTCAACATCGTCGTCTTTTCTTGAAGTATGATGCATATTGCATTCTTTTATTTTTGCAAACTAGGAATTGCAGTTTGAGGATCATTTAGAAGGGCAAATTCAAGAGGATAATGAAGATTTGAGAACTTTTTAACTTTTCATTGACTAAAAATAAGCATTAATGCTAAAGACTTGATTGAAGACTTTAACCTGCTGACAGTCTCAAATGAAATTATGTAACTTTGATAACACATTCCTTGATTTAAATTGGCTTTTGAGATTGAGGGGAACTTTATAAAGCATATGGGCATTTATTTAATAAAAAATTTAAAAAAAAGGCAAAACCTAAACCACTTAAAGAGGTCTAACAATATAAATACACTGTCTATCTTAGATAGATATAAATATTTTTTTTTAATTTTTAAATATTGTACTATTTATGGTGGTGGGGCTTTCTTACTAATACACAAATAAATTTAATCATTTCAAAGGCATTCTATTCGGTTTAGAAGTTGATTCCCAGGAGTGCCATATTCCAGCTACTGTATTTCCTTTTTTTCTGCAATTGTAAGCAGCTCAGATACCTTGTGTTACCATTTTTGTATCTCACGTTTTTTGCACAGGATGTGACCACTGTCAGATCACTGTTCTTTTCTTTCTTTTTGTGACTGAAAAGCCTATTATGCAATTTGAAGTAAATGTTTGCTTTTCGTAGTAAATATAAATGGTTGCTTATTTTTCCCCAGCTATGAGCCTTTGGTATATCAAAATTAATATAGGGCTACTAGTGGCATTCTAGTTAGGTTAGTCATGTGTGTAGTTAACACTTAGTAAAAGATTCAAAAATAAGACCGATTGGGCTGAAATTTACAAGAAATTAACATGTAATGCCTTCTTTTAGAGTTAAATATAAATACACACTTTGTCAGATACTATTTTGTCATCCCCTATATATAAATTCAAGTACCTCACCTGAATAACTGAATTTTTTTTATTTTTAATGTCCTTTTAAGTATCTTTCTTAGGAAGTTTAGAGTTTTATACTTAAGAATAAAAAAGCCTTAAGACCAAACAGGTGGTTTCAGAACTAGGATCTGTGTGGAAGGTTCCATGCTGGCCTTGCTCTTCATGTTTCTGCAGCCTGTCCGGCCTAGATTACAGCACAATCCTGTCCCTTCTCCTACTTATTCCTGCCTTCTTTCTTTTCACTGGGTATGCTAGAGAAATTGATGGACTTGCTCTTGTATTGCCGTCAGTTTTTAGTATAGTTTAATGAGGTGTAGGTAATTTATTTAGAATGTATGACAAATTTGGGCCAGACATTCAAAATTACAAATCCATTTTCCTGTTGACTTTCTTTCTGAAACAAATGGGTCTTAAATTTAATGTTTAATTCTTCCTGAAGTGAGTTTCATATTTTATAATTATTCTGTTTTCTAAACTTTCAGGATAAACCAGTGTAGGTTTTATCACCAATATTAAACTGTGAATGTGTTAACACTAAAATATTGTTATCAATAATAGGGAAAATATCTATACCTTGAGTCCTTGTTAGTGAAACAGTTGAGTATAAGGAGCTGAGACATTTGTAATTTAGTCTGCTTTACCCTTTAAGACTCAGTAGTCCAAAAGAAAAAAAAAAATGACTCAATAGTTAGATCTCCTTAGCTAGAACATGAAACGCATTGTCTAGTCAGCTTCATTTTTAGTGACATGATGTCTCACTCCTAAATTCCTTAATGATTTTTCTTCTTTGTTACAAAGACTTGAAATACATATTGATTGCACATTAGACTTTTGCTTTGGCATTGTAGGTTCAGAGTACGATTCGTATGGAATAAATGTGCCTGTTCTTTTGTTTGGTTTTTGAACAACAACAAAAAAAGATTTCATAAGTTAATGACCTTCCAGTTGTGATTGTTAATATTAAAATCATGGTGTTTAAGATAACAGAAATTAGGCAGTACTCATACTACATAGAATCTGCAATTTTAAAGAACTGAAATGTGCAGTACAGATCCACTATATCCAGGTTTCAGTTTTCCATAGTGCAACAACAAATTCAAATATTTGTATATATATCTTCAATAGTATAATATCCATATTAGCATGGGGAATTTAAATGCTTTACTATCTAAATTTTTATTTTTTAACCTCTTTTTTCAGTCCTAGGACTTGCTAGAGTTCCTAACAATACTAACTTACTTGATATTTTGCTGTTAGACTACCTCATAAAGTTATTTGGCCCCAACGTGATTAAACATCAGGGAAGTAAAGAAAGGAACTTGAAATAACTCACAGTTCTCAGATGATTAACACTGGCTGCAAAGAAACAAGGCTTAATGTGTTCTCTAACATTTTACTAGTCCATGATCCCGAGAGGAAACAGAGAGAAACCAGGCAACTTAAACCTCTCACCATCCCCCTCAGCATACAGACTTTATTTTAATAGCTGTGACCAAACTCAAAAGGATAAAACACATTTTTTTTTACCTTTCATACTTATGCAAGGTACATCTTTTACGCTAGTAGTCTTTCTGAAATCACTTTAAATTTTTATCTCTTTTATGTAGGACATAAAAGGAATATTGGTCACACTTAAAATAGTTTCTCAATGAAATGAATTGGTAGCAAACAATAATAAATACCTTATCTAAGAACCTTAATTAACTTTACCTTGTTTTCTGCCTTTGTCATTTGGCAATTCATGAGCATTTTACTTCCACATGTGACTCACCCAAAAACTTTTATTTAGTAGCTAGAGTGCACTAGGAATAGGAAGGTGATGGCATCCACGCCCTTGAGTGGTTCATGGACATGCTTAACAGGAGATATAACTGTTACCAAGCTGTTTCATGAAAGATAGTAATGCACATTTATTTTAAAAATATATATAACGTTAAAATGAATCTAGCATACATTTTATAGGCAGTTTACCTTGACATTAGCATTTTGAGATCTTTGAAATGCCTTTTTAGACTAAGCTGCAATCCAAACAGTAGCTGATTTGCATACTAAAACATGATGTGGGTAAATAGTAATCCCAACTGGTATATGACGACAGACATACCATCCTGATAATTAGGTATCCTTGAGCTCAGTTAGCACTTGATATGGTTATTGACTTTCTTATAGGACAGTCTTATTTGGGATTTTGGTTTTCAGAGTTGGTTTTTAACAATTGGATAATGGTTAATCAATCCTTGATATTAATCTATATATGTAAAAGCCTAAGCGACCATTACGCCCGGATGACTGGATGACCAGCCGGTAGCTATGATGTGCACTGACCACCAGGGGGAAGACGCTCAACACAGGAACTTCCCCCTGGTGGTCAGTGCACTCCCACAGCCAACTTCCTGTGGCCAGCTGGCCCCCGGTTGGCCCCGATCGCCAGCTAGGCCAAGGGACCCCACCTGTGCATGAATTCATGCACCAGGCCTCTAGTGTAGATATAACAGTTTGAAAAAAATGTTGTAGGTTTAGATTAATTAAGAAATAAGAAGTAGTTTCTTGCCTTTGGGAAGTCCTCAATCTTAACACATTACGGACGGATCACGAGAATTCTTGTGTTTTCTGTTCTAAGGCTTGTGGCCAATCATGAGAATTCTTTAAAAAGATATTAGTTTGTAACAACATGTAATAAATAACTTCAAAATGCAATGGGAATTTAATTTTAAAGTGTGCCTTTAACATTTATGTAAAACGTTTTTTGTACTTGTTCAATAGAAACTATTCTGGCCACTGGGTAAAGCTAGTCATAAAACTACTGGTCCTCAGTGTGTTAACCCTGGAGAACAAAGTGAAATACATCTAATACAGTGATAAATGCTGACCCAAATGCTGCAGTAGCCAAAGGAGGGAAGTAACGTCACTGGACAAAGTTCCCACATTTCCCAGGACTCGTGGCATCGGAATTAATCCTTAAGTTGGGAATCTCCAGCCAAGAAGCAGCAGGATACTGCGGCCAATGGCAGAGCCTCGGCAGGAGTGTGGGTGGGGCTGATGGGACTGTGAGAACCGCCAGGAGTCGGGCTGCTCAGGCATGAAATCCGTAATGTGAGGCTTAGCGAGACAGGAGCCTCCTGGTAAAATAAAAGACTTGTAACATACTAGAGGATTTCAAGAGTGGGATATGAGTTTGGATTTTTGTCTTGTAACATGATGATGGAAGCACAGAGGGTAGATTATAAAAAAACAAAACAAGGAGACAGACTAGAATATTGTAGAAGCGTAAAGGGTTGAGCTGTGGCAGTCACTATGGAGAGAAAGTCATAAAATATCTATCTTCTAAGAGAGAACATTGATCTGACAAGACAGAAAAGGAAAAAGTGGAAGGTACCCCAGTTTCTGGCTCTCAGCCTTCAGTGGGACACAGGTCAGTTTGAAGTGTGAATTTTGTGGTGGTCTTGAAATTTGCCAAGGGACATGTTAGATGAGGTCTCTAAAACAGAATGAATTAAAGCCGTGGCTGACAATGTAGTAGGAAAATATTTTCATGTTACAAGCATCTCCTCCCCCCCCCCCCCCCGCCCCCCTGTAAAAGTAAAGCAGGAAATGAATATCAACTCAGCTTTGACAGAACAAGATATTTTTTGAAAGAAAAATCAGCAGTTATGTAAATTCAGGCTCCTTTGTTACAGAGTTTTCAAAATGAATCTGTTATTAAGGTACTTCACGGGACCACCGGTTGGCAACCGCTGCTCCAAAGGTTTCCTTAAACCAGCAGTTTCCAACCTTTAGGACCTCATGGGCCACCAGTGGTCCACTGGTTGGCGACCGCTGGACTAGAAAACACTGGTAACATTTTTTTCATGTTTGCATTAAGATACTTTCTTAAGAGGTGAGAAAATATATATAGCAAAGAACTGCATAGCTTGGACTGAAATTTGCTGTGGGTGGAAACCCAGTAAGTGACTAGCATTAACGTTAGAAAATAGCTACTTGCTCCAAACAAGCAATTTATGGTAGGAAAGTAGAAAACTTTTTTTTTTCATTTCCATTTTACTCATAATTCTTCCTTGAATCTTTTTAGCCTCATGCTACACAGTGTGCCAACACGATCCACTTACTGGTCTTTTGGGACACTAGTCCTTAAACTTAAAATCCTTTTTCCTTGCCTCAATTTTGAGGATCAGAATTTTTACCTGTTTTTCAAAGACTAGCTGAAGAGGCAACCTGGATGGCCTTTCCAGATTGCTGTAAAGACTCGCACTCGCGCGCGTGTGTGTGTGTGTGTGTGTGTGTGTGTGTGTGTGTGTGTGTGTGTAGTACAGTTTCTTGTAAAATACTATTAAGCATAAATGCAGCCATAAGTTTGGATATAAAATTGTGGGATTTTATTTTTTCAAAAGCATTAAAAATTTAAGTCCAAGCCACTTCATTGATAAATCTAGGCAGAAATTTGATCTTTTTTTTTTAATTCAAAATAAATTTAAGTGGTGAAATTTGGGGAGATAAGTGAAAAATATTTGAGCTATTAGTTTTTTGGCTGCCATTTGTTGATTTTTAATTTTTATTAAATTTATTGGGGTGATACTGTTTAATAAGATTATATAAGTTTCAGGTTCTATAATACATCATCTGTATATTGTATTGTGTTGGGCCATTAGTTTTGATCCTTATAAGTTTTTTTTCTAATCTAAACATACCAATGTTCCTGTGCATATATGAGCATAGCTCCCTGTGTTAGTACAGCTGCTCCAGGTAGCAGTATTCATGTGCAGATCACTGTATACACTTCACTTTGCCATTCCTTTTCCTTTTTGCTCAAGTCTAGCTAAATTGACAAATATCCTGGCACAGTCCACATTTCTGTGGGGGCCCCATGGCTGATCGGCCTGGCAGAACTGCCTTTCAGATCTAAACCAAGGTTGCCTTATCACCATTATTTCTTCAGCAATATTGCATTGTTCTGTGTAGTAACCCTCTGAGTAGAAACCGCATCTCACAGTATTAACAATACACAGTGCTGGAAATTGGGCAAATGGTTCTACATGAGCCTAGAGGTCCATTTGTGGGTTCTGAGTATTTCCAGCTTTTGAACTCAAAACAAAATATCCTTTTAAAAACAGTTTATAAAAAATATTTGTATCCACTCAGCTCTATTCCAATTAATTTTCTACTCAGGCCTTCTGATGCTAAGTATACTCAAGTCCACATTAGTTGAGAAGTGACAGTTTGGTGCCATCTTATGGTCATAAAGAAAATACTGTAATGCCTTGACCATTTGCTCTTTTTCATGAAGTCCACATCTTAGAAGCATAGTATAAAAGAACTTATGTGAATCTTAGAAAATATTATCCTTGGAGTGATATATAGCAGCCCTCCCCTCCAAATAAGTGATTATAGAAAATACAGGCTTGATAAGAAAGATATGACAAACCTTACATTTAAGCATTATTAGACCAGTTTTATGGAGTTAAAAATAAGTATGTTTTTGTTGTTTTTCTCACATTCATCCATATGGTTGCATGATAGAATTTGCACTAGAATTTGTAAGTATCTACATGGAGCAGATCTGGTGGCTCATGAATTAGCTAGAGGTGTTAAAAGTTAGGGAAACTATTTTATTATCTCACTAGAGGCCTGGTTCACAAATTAGTGCACCAGTGGTGTCCCTTGGCCTGGCCTGCAGAGATCGGGCCAAAACCAGCTCTCCGACATCCCCCAAGGGGTCCCGGATTGTGAGAGAGTGCAGGGCAGATCGAGGGACCCCACCGTGCACGATTGGGGCTGGGGAGGGACCACAGGAGGGCTCCAGGCTGTGTTTGGCCCATCTCACCCAGTCCTGATCAGCTGGACCCCAGCAGCAAGCTAACCTACCGGTCAGAGTATCTTCCCCCTGGTGGTCAGTATGTGTCATAGCAACTGGTCGAATGGTTGAATGAACGGTCGGACACTTAGCATATTAGGCTTTTATTATATAGGATTACCTCCCTAACTCACCCACATGGGACTACTGAATTTAGTTTTGAGGTTGACAAAGTATAGTATGCAGGCCAACTCTGCTGCTGGATTTGTAAAATTTTCTTAAAACTGCTATGCACATTTATTAACCTACTAGAGGCCCAGTGCATGACATTTGTGCACAGGTTAGGGTCCTTAGGCCTGGCCTACAATTAGGGCTGATCTGTGGGGTGACCAGCAGGGTGACTGGTGGGCCCCCACTGGCACCTGCCTTAGCTGGCCTGGGGCCTGCGGGCTGGGGCAGCTCCTGTGTTGAGCATCTGCCCCCTGGTGGGCAGAGCGCATCATAGTGGCCAGTGTGTGTCACAGTGGTCAGTGCAGTTGTTCTGCCATTTGGTCAATTTGCATATTAGGCTTTTATTATATAGGACTAGAGGCCCGGTGCACAAAATTGTGCACTCAGGGGGGTCCCTCAGCCCAGCCTGTGCCCTCCCGAAGTCCAGGAGCCCTCAGGGGATGTCCAACTGACGGATGTCCATTAGTCAAACATCCTTAGTGCTGCCACGGAGGTGGGAGAGGCTCCCGCCACTGCTGTGCACTTGCTAGCTGTGAGCCTGGCTTCTGGTGCACTGACCACCAGGGGCAGCTCCTGCGTTGAGCGTCTGCCCCCTGGTGTCAGTGCGTGTCATAGTGACCGGTTGTTCTGCTGTTTGGTCGATTTGCATATTAACCTTTTATTATATAGGATTGTTTATCACTGCTTGCGTGTTTTAACAGTTGTGTTGCAACAGAGACCATATGACGCACTGCACCTAAAACAATTTACTTTCTGGCCCTTTACAGAAAAGGTTGCCTACGCACGTATTCAAAAAAAGGAAAATGGGCCTATGCGCTGCATCCCAGTGGACCAGAAAGGAGGTGGCATCAATTGTATCTCCCTTCTAATCTCCCAACAGGATGCTCTCTTTGGGATGGATGCACTTGATACCAGACTTGGTATCAGTGACTCCTCTGAGTATCCAAAAAGGCTCCTGTATGGACAAAGTTAGAGTCTCAGTCTGTTCTCAGAACATCTTGCTTAGGAAAGACAACATTTCGTAGTAGGAGAAACCAAAATATCCTATCAGCCAAGTCTTAGTGAAAAATGCAATCTCTAACTTATTTTCCAGTAACAGAACATTCTAAGCCAAAACATATTTGCCTCGTATTTTTCATATTTCTAAGGTAAAGTATGACAATACTTCTTAGTGAATTTCTCTTATAGTCCATGCTTTTCCTGCCCACATCCCTTAATTGCTTTAAAAAATACATTATGGTTATTGGGCCAATTTCATTAGTTTGTCTTTAAAAAACAACTTGCATAAATATGGGAGCTTGAAGGGCTACAGTACTCTATTTTGGAAACTTGGGTTTGTAGTTGTCACCATTCCCAGATTTCAAAACCAAAGGCACCCCACCCACCATTTTTACCTCTTGTTTTCCATAGTTTCTTGGGACAAGACAAGGGAACATCAGAAGCTTGCTCTCTTGATGCCATCCTTCCTTGAGGCTTCAATTATTACAGGCTTTTCTGACAATAATAGTACAACATACTTATTGGAGATATTTGTAAATAGAGAAGAGGAAGACATTTCATAATCTCAATCCCCAAACCTAGGCTCCAGGCACCTAGGCTCAGATGACTTCACTTAGGCGCCTAAAAGGTAATGTTTTAACATATCCATAACAGACACCCTGATTCTCCCACTTTTTAACTATATCCCATCCTGCACAAATGAATGATAGCTGAACAGGAAATCTGAAAACAGAGGGTTCCTGCCAGTATTTTAATGAAGGCATAAAAATGCTGATTGCCATAGCAATTTTAGCAATAATTTATAGGATTTCTCACTGGCACATCTACAAACCCCATTTTTTCAGAGTAATGTTAATATGTATTTACTCAAAATGTTTCCACATCAGAGCAAGTTTACCTGCTTACAGGTAGATTAATCCATCTGATAACCCCTCCTTTATCATGAAATTAATTACTCAGTATTCATGACAGCAAGCATTGAGACACTGTAAAGTAGGCAATGTTTTTCCTGCCCACATTCCTTGGTTAATTCCTCTAATGTGTAACACATGTGAACCAGACAGAGGAAGATATGGGGACAGATGGATATGCCTAGATGGATACATGGCAGTTTTTCAAAAACCAGCACCTTAGTTAATCCTCCAGAAAGCACTGTACTGTATGTAAAAGTGCTCCTGGGAAGTTTTCCTAATCTTGTATGGTAGCTCACATGGTGGCATAATTTTTCACAGAGAAATGGCTCAGTCTCATAAATGATCAAAATACTCAATATTGATAAGTTTTGATCAGCTTTTTCCCCCAAAAACAATCCTATGTTTTCCTTGATTCTGATGACAATAGGTTATATTGTCACAGAAATCAAGTATCTCCAAAGTAGTAATGAGAAAATTGATTTTTAAACACATACACATGTATATGTATGTGTGTATATATATGTGTGTGTGTGTATATAGTTTTATTGGAACACAGCGCACATTTACACACATACATAAAAACATAGAGAAACACACATACATAAATATATAGTGAAAGGTTTAGCCTTTTTAACCAGACAGCTAAATGTTATCAAGACTTATGCATTGCAACATGTTCATGTGAAATTCTTTTTCTCTCCCTGAAAACTGAATCTAGTGAAACTAGCTAGAAACACTTTTCTATTTATATATAGTCTCATCCGTTTCCCATTATAACAGACTGGTATATCGCCTGGAGCACTTATGCCTCTCAATTTTATTTTATTTATTTATTTTTATTTACTTCGTTTTGTTAATTTTCAACCGAGGATATTTTTCCATTGATTTTTTAGAAAGAGTGAAAGGGAAGGGGAGAGACAGAGAGAGAAAAACATTGATGTGAGAGAAGCACATCGATTGGCTGCCTCCTGCACACATCCCTGACCTTGGCTGAGGATCAAGCCTGCAACCCAAGTATGCACCCTTGACTAGAATCAAACCCGGGACCCTTCAGTTTGCAGGCCATTGCTCTATCCACTGAGCCAAGCTGGCTAGGGCACCTCTCAATTTTAAAATCTCTTTCCTTTGCATGCGGTTCTCATCTTAGAAGGTTTACAGCTAGATGGGCTTGAATTTTAACATTATTCAGAACTGGAAAGAAATGCCAAAGCTACTTGTCCTGTATGGCTAATACAGTTGTTGCAGAAAGTGGGAGGCATCTTTTTAATATATCTGTCCAAAATAAATATTCATACCACCACCACCACCACCATCACCTCGCCAAAAGCACTAAAGTCACTATGGAGTAGTGACTAGTGAGAGTTTGTCCTTTTCTCCTGCCTGGTCTTGGGGGTGACTACATTCCAGTACTGCCCTGGGTTCATGTGCCAGCCAAACAGCTAGTGCTAGAGGGGGGCACCCAGTGAACTCTGGAAACCTAAGGGGGAAACTGGGTTTGGCCAGGAAAGAACGCTGGCAGTTGCAGGAAGAGGACATTTCCAAGAAGTGGTAAGATCTGCTCTTAATTTTTTCCTATCTTTAAACACATCCAGGGATCTTTCAAGTTGGGTTTTAAAGCACTACAGAAAACTCCTTGACAAGACGAAAGGGCAGGAACAGCACAAGTCCACCTAGGCACAGCTCCTTTCGTCTTTCTTCATTCTTTTCTGAGGTGGAGCTTGGCTGCCTGTTCACATTCTCTTGACAGACACTTTTGTACTCTGTGGTGTGGCTTCAGCTTAACAGCTCTGCTGAAGTTGCTTCAACATTCTCATGTTCCTGTCCTCATCTTCGCCAGAGTTAACAGCGTTGACCTCCTTTGCTTCTGCAAAATTCTATTCGCTCTGGAACCTCTGGTGCCTTGATTTTTGAGCTCAGCACTCTCACTTTTTCCCAGATCCCTTGCTTTGCTCTTGGTTTTCATGGATGGATGTAAAAGTCATTTAGTGCATGTTTTTAGTACCAGGCACTGTGCTATATAACTTAAAGGTACATGTCATTTTATCCGTAGGTAATAATTTGAACTATTCTGATCCCATTTTACAGATAGGGTAACAGGCATAATCATGGATTCATTTATGCACAAAGGAGGAATAGGTAATTCTAACATCTTTCTAGCTACAGAGATCTTTATTTCCTAAAATTGTAATTAATTTTGAATTCTTTTTCTCATGGTCAGTTATCTTGAAAGACCTTTAAAATTTATATTTACAGGATATATATATATATATATATATATATATATATATATATATATATATATATAGAGAGAGAGAGAGAGAGAGAGAGAGAGAGAGAGAGAGAGAGAGAGAAGGAGAGATTAAACTTCTTAAGTCCAGGTATCTCTAAAAGGGCTTATAAAAAATAAAGTTCAAGTCTAATTTTATCACAACTAAACACAGAACATGATTGCATCACAATAAGTATTTTTTCTCTCCAACTTTATTTCTAAAACTTTTTCATTTTAGTTGACCAGAGTTCCTTTTGTCACTTAGCCTGCTTATTGAAGACACCCATTTCCAAATCTCAGGTGGAATTTCATTAGCTAGAACTCAACCAGGAAGAGCACGACCTAAAGATTTGATTAAAAACATAGGAGAGAGATTTTACGAGTGGAATATGGGACATACAACATTCTGCTTCAGGGCAGATGATCCCATTGCCTCCTGTACCTCATCTGAATTACATCCCATGTCTTAAAGCCAAGTTCAAAAGCCAGGTCTGAGAATCTCCTGATTTTACTTCTCTACACCTGGGGACTGCTGTCTCACTGTAGCATTCAGTCTGCACTTTGCCATTACGCATCTGACAGATGGCTTCATCAAATGTTCTCTTATTTCACTGTGTGTTGTCTCTCCACATGGCTTATGTCTCCTGGGGGTCAGGTACTATGTCATTATTTCTTTGGTAACCCCATCAGATAATGTGGTGTGCTTATGACCTCTCATTTAATACATACAGAAGATACATACTTGGGTAGGTAACTTTCCTGAATTCTCACAGTAAGAGTTAATGGGCGTTATTATATTTTAACTACTGCGAGGCAGGGTAATTTCAAGTAAATAGCTCTGATTGAAATGGCTAAAGAAGGGAACTGGACTTCTTAGTCTACTGAAGGAGGGCTCCTTTGTTTGAAAAATTCCTTTCAATGAAAGAAAAAGATGACTGATACAATTCATTTAATTTTTTAAACTAAACTCTTTGCCCATATACTCTTCAGTTTAGTGCCTGTGAAATCAGTTATTTATCAGAGTGAAGTGGGAATGAGTGGTTTTCCATGCAGAGTTAGTGGTTTTGAAAACCAGTGTTGATGAGCCAGAAAATACAATGCTGATATTGGTATATTTTCCAGATTGGTCCCCAAATCCAGGAATTCAAGGAAAAGAGATTTTTGATATAAAAGGTCTTAGTGTATTTCTAGTCCACATTAGACCCACTATTTGCTGGAAAAATACATATCTTCTCAAAAATACATGCATATGACTGCTCTTTTCTTGATCTGGGAATAACCATTTTAGAGACATTAAAAAACTTCTAAGGACCCCCATGCACTCTTCCTAAAATAGTAATAATAGATTCTGTTATTGCTGCATAATTTCTTCTTAGTGTTTCCTCCTTCTCTAGACCAGGATGCTTGTTTCTTATTTTGTTGGGGGCTGCCTGGATTTCAACCTCTGCTGTAAAACCTGGAGCATATCTAAAGTACTCATCACCCTGCCATAGTCTCATTTACTAAGTTCTTAGAGGTATATAGTTTTGTGTTTGGCATCCTAACTTCTGTTTTCCAAGGCCCATGAAGAGGAAGCAGTTTTAATTTTTTTTTCTGAAATGATATCCCAGCCTCTGCTTAGAGGAAATAATTGAGGTAGGACTTCTTTTTTAAAACATAGCTGGCTGAGTTGCTGCAATTGAAAGGAACATGAGAAGTACAAATATGCTTTCAAATATATGTAAGGAAAGCAGAAGTTTCTTAAATCAGGTTGTATTTATTAAAAGCAGAATACAAAATATCTTGGAATTCAGAGATTACCTATTGTAATGTCCCCTAATAGGTTAGTTCTAAAAAAAAAAAAGTTAATCATTTCAAGGCAGATAACAGAAACATTTCAAGTAAGGATAATACATCTGATTGCAGACTGAGTTTATTCAAACTCTGAGGCCTCAGTATGTTCCTCCATGTTTTCAACCATTAATAGCCCAAACCGATTGCTCCTCTCATACCAGCATCTGTTGTCTGAGAGGGTTCCCACACTGTTCTTTGACCGGCTGGCACCTTGTTTCTTTCGCCTTTTCTTTTTAGAATTTGATTTACCCTTTGGTAGGAATAATTCAGGAGGGGCATATGACCTTGTGGCATTGAATAGGTGTTCATAAAGTTGCGTGGCCTCAGGACACGTGCTCAGAAGACTTTCTACAGAGGTTGATGTTAGTTGTCGGCAGAGTCCATGCACCAGGCTTCCACTATACAATCTGTTCAACAGGGGGAGAGAGAGAAGGGTGTTAAAGCAGAGGTTCAGTCACTGGGACACCATCATTAACATGGCTTCAACGAATGCATCTAAAAACACAGAGCTCTTCTACAAAATCATTATTAAAATTATTTAAGAATAATCTGTTCCTTGAAGGAAGGAACTGAGTTGTTATTAAAAATATTATGTCTTGGCTCATGATATTTTTAACATCATATTCAATGATGGATGCTTGCTGGTTGACAACTAGACCAAAGTTGAGCAGGCCTCTTAACACTTCAAAAAAAAGGAATTAAAAATGCCTTTGATAAACCAAACAGGTAGTCTGTTGAAGTAAGAGAAAATTTAATGGCATCATTTGCAAGGTCATTATTCACCTTGGACTAAAAACCTACTTCATAAATATAAGATGGGATTAACTGGAAGCCACAATTTTAATATGTAACTTATTGCCAGTGTTGATCAACTGGTGCCTTAAAAACTGATGTAGAACCATCATTGAATCAGTGTAAAATCATCATTTAAAAAACCTTAGTAGTGCTGAGATGCAAGAACAGTCCTCTTCTGAAATCACAAAGAGAACTGTTTGGTCTTGTTTATCCTGTTGGTTTTTTTTTGGTTTTGTTTTTTTTAAATGGATTACTGGTAACTGGAGAGGATCCAGTCAAGAATGACCTAAATTATTAAAGGCCAGACATAAAGTATCCATAGGTCTAAGGCCAATTAATCTTACTTGGTAAAGGGTTCTAGGGTTAGCTCGCATATGAGGCCCAGAAACATATTAACAACACTATTCACTGCTAGGAAGCTTTTCACTGCAAAACATTTTTTTAAAGTTTTTTTAAAAAAATATATTTTATTGATTTTTTACAGAGAGGAAGGGAGAGGGATAGAAAGCCAGAAACATCGATGAAAGAGAAACATTGATCAGATGCCTCCTGCCCACCCCCTACTGGGGATGTGCCAACAACCAAGGTACATGCCCTTGACTGGAATCGAACCTGGGACCTTTCAGTCTGCAGGCCGATGCTCTATCCACTGAGCCAAACCAGTTATGGCTCACTGTGAAACATTTAAAGTCACACCAGCATATTTTGCATGCCTCTATATATCATTCATTTAGTCAATAAATATTTGCACACTTACAATATGCTAGGTACAGGGACGACAACAGTACATAAAATAGACAAGTACCTGCCCTCATAGAGTTTACATTCAAGTGGAAAGAAACAAAGTTTATACATAATCTCAATTCCATTTTTTCTAACCATCTCCCTTTTATCTTCAATCCTTCTAGTAAGTACCTCCCGGATGGACAGTCACCAGGATGTCTAATCCATTTGTCCTACCCCTTTTTCACTGGCCCACACACTGCTATCATTTCTTTCTCACCCAGCGTAAACTCCCTATCAGACATTATACTCACTTCCTGGCATACAGGCTGCCTCTCCCTTCACACTTGCCTGGCAAAGAAAAGCCTGAGATAAAGTCCATTTAAGCATCTAATAGTCATCTCACTAGACGAAAACCTCCAAGACAGTAGATATTTTTTTTTATGTTTTGTTCATTATAACAAAGACCAGAGTAGGCATTTAATGAATATTTGAATGAACGAATGAACAATACGCCAACTGGTAAGAAATGCAATTATGAAATACAAGAGTAATAGGAATAGAGTGACTGGAAGTAGACAGTAGTAATATTTCAGAAGGATGGTCAGAAAAAGTTTTTATAAAGTGATGTTTGAAGAAACTTAAATGAAGGAATAAATTACATCCAACCAACAACTGCCTCTTTTTATTACTTTTACTTTGGAACTAATTTTCTTTGGGAATATAGAAATAATTTAACATTTTTCCTGTGTCCAGCTCTTTAGCTGTCATAGTGTTCCAAGACCAATTACCCTAAGATTAATTTTTAAACATAACTTTTTTGCTTTAAATGTAAGTAAAGTATTTGCTTCTGTGTGCAGCCATCTGAACTAGTTTCCCTTGGTGCTCACCGAGTTAGGTCTGGCTCTGGGAGAGGCGTGAACAGCAGCTGATTAAGATACAGCCCCATCAGCAGACAGCTCTGCCACTGACAGAAGATGTGAGCTGTGTCTAAATCCAGTCTCGGGCCCGGCCGCGTCTGCTCCTTCACTCTTTGGAACTCTTCATACAACATCTTAGCACCATCCTTCCGCAGATCTTCTTTATCTAGATAAGGAAACAACCCACGGGCAGTAGTTCCCAAAATACTGTATCAGTTTGTAAGTTTCTCCATATATATATAAAACTTCAAATTCCATAAAGAAAAAATGGTTTAAATAACCAAAGTGCTTTTCTTTTCTGGCTCTTTACTATTTTAACGTCAACGTAAAAGCCTTGCTGTATAAGTTGAAATATTATGAAATGCCTGAATGCCTTTTTAATGACAATCTAACTTTATTCAACCCCAAATTATTTTTTTCCTTAAAATAATCTCTTCCACTCGTCTACCACTTGACCTTAAATATATCTGCATCAAACGCTCCAAACCCTAAATTTGTCTCCGAAAAACATAAATTACTATTAAATGTCATTCTCCTTATTGTTCTCTTCTACCAAACTTCCTTTCATGGAGACCTCCATGCTATAGTGCACTTAAGAAACAGCCCATGTGTTCAAAGCACATTTTAACTTCTGTTTATGGGAGGAAAACAAAAGTAAGACTCATGGAGAATGTGGCAGATCATCACTTCTTCACACACAGAGGACAAGGGCCAGAAACAACCACCCTGGGAAAGAATAATGCTGTATGTGTTCCTCATAGAAGCTATGCCCTTCAGCAGTTGTGTTTGAGCCGGGGCGCACATGACATCCGAACCAACTTGAAGGTAACAGAAGGAGGCCCACCTTTTACCAATTAGCGAGCAGCAAGGCACTGAGCCTGCCTGGGAGCCAGGTCCACAATTCCTAAAAGAAAAGAAACAGACCCTTGACATGCCCCTTCGGTTGGACTCAGGTAAAAACTCAGTAGGCTCATGCTCTGGGAATTTTCATAAACTAATTATTATTCAATGAGAGGAAATGCCCTAAACTTGTATCTTAACCATTAGTGGCCTTTTTGTTCTGAATTAAGTTGGCTGTCATAAAACAACAGACCCTTTCTGGCAGCTTCTCTCACTTTTGGGCTTCCTTGGAGTCTATGCTGGTTCATTATTTCATTTAATTTATTTTAAAAAGTAAATTTCAGAGTAGCATTCGCCAGTAGAGCTTTGAGCCATGATGGCAAGGCTCTATATCTGTGCTGTCCTCTAGCGACCTGTGTCTACTGAGCACCTGAAATGCGGCTAGTGGCTATCCTGTTAGAAGGATGACAGCACTAGGCCTCACCTTCTCCATGATGCCATTACTGTTCGAGAGGGTAACTATTATCCATGTTTACAGAAAGTGTTACAGCATTCATAATCTTTAAAGAGAATAATTCCATTCGAGAATTGAAGTGTTCCAATGCATCAACATTTATTTCACCTGATATTTAAACACAGATAGAACTGCCTCAAAGTATATTCCAATAGAAAGAGAAGTTACTACTGCTACCGTCACTACTTACATACTAATCAAAACTTACAGTGGAGAAAAGGGAAAGTAAAAAAACTGCACAAGCATGAATGTTCAGTTTCACCAATGAGCAATTTTAACTAAGTTTCTGGTGATGATGTTGCTGTTGCACTGCTGACAGGGGCAGGAAGGAATGGAAAAGGTGGAATACAAAATGCAACTGATGTATTACCCTGTCACACTTCACAGGTTACAGCATTAGGTGCCACAGAGCAGGTGGGGTTAGGTGGGATCAGTGCATCTTCACTGCTGTGCCCTTGAAGTCAAGCCCTTCAGCTCTGAGCCTGACTCCTGGAAGTGCTCAAAAGCATTTATCAGTGAATGGGTAATATACCGGCGCCTCCATGTCTAAGTTCTGATATAACTGATAGGAATAGATAATACAGGATTTTTTTTAAAAAACTTTGTTATATGTACGTGACATGGAAAAATATACTTCTGGAATGTCCAGATACCTACCAGGACTGTTGATTATGGCATGCAAGGGCCCCAGCAGCATCCCCAGCAGCAAGGCTTGTAGATGATGTAGTTTTGCCTTGGCCTCCATGTGCTGCAACCAGTAGCAACAGACAGCAATGGGCAACTTCAAAGAAGTAGGGATTGGGTCCAGGATGGTCTGTTTCACCTTTAACGTTTCTAAAAGAAGTGTCTGCTGTCTAGCTGAGGAGAGCTGAAAAAGATATACCAAATACCTTGCAAGTTACTTGGGGGAATGTCTCCCCCCCCCCCCCCCCCCGCCCGCTTAGTATGAAGAGACTTTAATGCAAATGAAATAACTGTGTTCATTTCTTATCTTCCTGTGTAAAAAAATCAGCCAGTCACACTCAGAGCATTTAGAACGTTAGTAAGGTGCTTAGTAAGTATGGTTGACTGAATGAATGCACTGTCTACTCCCATGACACAGCCCTTGCTCATGTCATTCCATCCGCTAAGGAGTCTGACTGAGCATCTTCAGTGCATGTTACTTGGGAAGCTTGTTAAAAATTCAATCCTCAGACCCACCCCCTACATTTTGACTCAGTAAATCTGAGGGAGCCCAGGAATCTTTAACTATTCAGCTTTGAGAAACAATGATCTACACTTAACCAATCCCTTACTTGGCAGTGAATATTTAGGCTCCACCTTCCCCATGACACCATTACCGATCACCTCGAGAAGGACCTTTGATTACGTGCACCCTTGTGGCATATAATACAGTTTTCTATTTGTTTGGGTCCTGTCTCATGTCCCTACCCAGGTGAATGTGTTTGTGCTCTCCTACACGGAGATTGTCCTAGGGGGGCTACGTGTAGGGAAGAGGTATCTTCAAGGGAAATAGGAATATTTAGGATTACCCGACTTGTGCGTGCAGTAACACACCACACTCACTTTTCCTTGATGTTTTAGAGTGCGCACTTCAAATAAAAGGAAGTGAACACTTAGGAGGGCTTCTGGATACTTGTTGAAATAATTTTAATTTAACGAATCTTAAGCTTAAGAATCTTAAGCTTTCACAGATAAAAAAATTAGGACTATTAAGAGGACACCCCTCAGGGAGACTTTACAATCAAACTTTAAGAGAAAAACATAGTTGCATTCCTAGTGTCTGCATGCAGCAAAGGATTTCTTTCTTAACTCTGAAAGAATGAGAGAGCCTGACGCATTTCTCAGCACCAAACACCTAATTAGTAGTCAATAAGTGTGTTGACAGCTGAGAATAAGATGGTAAACTGAAATAAAACATTTCATAATTGAAAAAATAGTTTCATCATCAATGCATGATAGCATTAAATCAATGATAAGTACTAGTTTTAATAATTTAATACTGTGATAAAAATTTTTTTTTTTAATATATTTTATTGATTTTTTACAGAGAGGAAGGGAGAGAGATAGAGAGTTAGAAACATCGATGAGAGAGAAACATCGATCAGCTGCCTCCTGCACATCTCCCACTGGGGATATGCCCGCAACCCAGGTACATGCCCTTGACCGGAATCGAACCTGGGACCTTTCAGTCCGCAGGCCGACGCTCTACTCACTGAGCCAAACCGGTTTCGGCTGTGATAAAAATTTTTAAATTAGAAATAGGTAAAGTGCTTTACAGTATAATCAACCCTCCCCTCCCCCATGGGAAGTAGCATTAACTACTTAAATTTAAAGTGAAACAAAAACTATTCTTTATATAATCTCTTAAACTGGTAGAAAAACACACCAACTAAAGGCTAAGAAAATACATGAATTATTTACTGACTTATAATGCTTAAATTACTGAATTCTCTAGCCACGTTACAACTTGTGATCAATGCAGAGTCTGAGCTTGACTTCAAAGATGATCTGTCCCTCACTAACTCTACAGCCTTGGGCAAGTTTCTGAGCTTTTCTGTAGTCAGTCTGATCATCTGTAAAATGGGCATTATACTGAGTGACACAAATGTCCCATGGAGCCCACCAGTCTTTAGCCCCTTCCAAAACGGAAACCACTCTGCTCACAGCCCATGTGACAACTCCCCTGGGGATGGACAGCACAAGCCCGCAGAGAAGCTGCCACACAGGCAGGGATGCCCAGAGAGCACTGCCTTACTCCCCAAGAATGGCCCACTTCCATTTCTCCTTCCGATTATCCACTGGTTGGTTAACTTAGTGGTGCTCTGCCCACTGCAATGAACATATCCCCAATGGAAATGCTATCCCAGGTGCTTAATGTGGGAATTAAAGGAGACTATTAAGTTCCCGTTACAACAATTGGCACAAAGCAGATAAAGTATCATTACCACATCATGTTAAGAAAAACAGATTCTATCACAAAGTTCCTATACTTGTACCTGCATTTGTCTCTGGAATCACATTTGCACTTGATACTGTTTAGAATTATTGTGGGCTAATGAGAGCTAACATTGAGCTGAATACAGAATTGATTAGCTTATGCCAAGGGGAAACCAAATGATATCACTGCATAGACAGGGAACTAAAATTTCACCTTACTTTGCATACAGTTAAGTGATGAGAAGAACACTTGTCATCTGCACTTAGCAAGGCATATAATCAGCCTCCAACACTCACTGACTCAACTGGATTTTCATATGTGGGAAAAAATGTCCTGAACCCTATATCACACTATATGGAAAAAAATCAATTCTAGGTAGATTGTCGATCTAAATATGAAAGGCAAAGAAAATATTTTCATGACCTTAAGTCAGAAAAGTAATAACCATAAATAATAAAAATTTAAATTAGTATATATTAAGAAGTTCTGTTCATGAAAACATACTAAAGTTAAAAGACAATCCACAGAATGAGAAAGGCTATTCACAAAGGAATATATATATATATTTGTGCACTCGGGGGGGAGGGGGCGGTCCCTCAGCCCGGCCTGTGCCCTCTTGCAGTCTGGGACCCCTTGGGAGATAACGACCTGCTGGCTTAGGCTTGCTCCCAGGTGGCAGAGGGCAGGACAAATCCCTAGGTGCAGCCCCTGGTCGGGCTCAGAGCAGGGCTGACTGGAGAGTTGGGGTGCTGCCCCCTGTCACGCACAGAGCAGGGAAGATCAGGGGGTTGGCGCGCCGCCACTGTCACACTCAGGGCAGGGCCGATGGGAAGGTTATGGCTCTACCCTGTCACACACAGAGCAGGGCCCGTGGGGGTTGGGGAGCTGCACCCTGTCACACACAGAGCCGCAGGGCGATCAGGGGGTTTGGGCGCTGCCCCCTGTCACACTGATCCCAGTGCCAGGAGGCCTCTCAGCTCCGCTGATCCCGGTGATGGGAGGCATATTACCCTTTTACTATATAGGATATTGGCCTGGTGCATGGGTGGGGGGCAGCTGGTTTTCCCTGAAGGGTGTTCTGGATCAGGGTGGGGGGTCCCGCTTGGGTGCCTGGCCAGCCTGGGTGAGGGGATGATGGCTGTTTGCAGCTGGTCACACACCCTTCAGGGTGGGGGTCCCCACTGGGGTTCCTGGGAAATCTGGGTGAGGGGCTGAGGGCTGTTTTCAGGCTGGCGGGTGACTGAAGCTCCCAACCACTCCTTTTTTTCTTTTTCTTTTTTATATTCTGGACCAGCTTTAGCTCTGGCTCCAGCTCTTAGGCCTCCGCTTCTGAAAGCAGTTATCTGGTTTGTTTAGGTTCTATAACGAGACACTGTATCAACTCCAGCTATGAGATCCCTGCCGGCTGAAAGCTGGTTTCTGGGGTTTTGTTTAGCTTCTATATTTGTTACAATGTTTCTTAAACTGCAAGCTCTGAGGCCGGCAAGGCAGGCAGTGAACGTTGGAGTCCTCCGTCACTGAAGCAAGCAAGCCTCATGTTAGCTTCCAGCTGCCTAGCTGCCTGCCGCCATCTTGGCTGGCAGTTAATTTGCATATCACCCTGATTAGCCAATGGGAAGGGTAGCGGTCGTACGCTAATTAACATGTTTCTCTTTTATTAGGTAGGATATATATATATATATTATATAACAGAAAAATGGCCTAAAGACTTTGAACATAACCTTATATAGTAGAATGTCCAAATGGCCAATGAAGACATGAAAAGGTGCTCAAATAAGTCACCAGAAAAATGCAAGTTAACACCCCTAAAATTGGCTGAAATGATGCCACTACACAACAACCAAAATAGCTAAAAAATTTTTTTAAAAGATAGAAAATACCAGGTATCAGCAAGGGTGTAAAGGGAGAAGAACTCTTTACAAGACCACTTGGCATATATCTTACAAGCTGAACATATGTGTATCCTATAACTCAGCAATTCCACTCCTAGTTATATATGCAATAGAAATGTATTCATATTTTCACTAAAAGACATGCACTGAGATGTGCATAACACTATTCATAATAGCCCAAACTGCAAACTACCCAAATGTCTATCAGCTATAAGGTGGAAAAACTATTTTGATATATTCCCAAGTTGTAAAAATATACAGCAATGAGAAATGAATTTTCTGCAACTACTCACAATAATAGGAATAAATCTCACAAACATCATGCTGAACACAAGAAGCCAGATGAAAGAATTCATACTGTATGGTTTCATTTTTATAAAGTATAAAAACAGTCAAAACTCTTCAATGTTGTTTGAGATCAGGATAGTGATTACAGGAGGTATGGAGGGGGTGACCAGACACAAGGGAAAGCTTCTGAGGTGCTGATAGTCTTCCTCTGGGTGTTCTTTTTCTTTTTCTTTGAAGGGAGAGGGATAGAGAGCTAGAAACATCGATGAGAGAGAAACATCAATCAGCTGCCTCCTGCACACCCCCTAATGGGGATGTGCTCGCAACCAAGATACATGCCCTTGACCGGAATCGAACCTGGGACCTTTCAGTCCACAGGCCGACGCTCTATCCACTGAGCCAAACCGGTTTCGGCTATGTCGTGACCCTTTAATACAGTTCCTCATGTTGTGGTGACTCCCAACCATAAAATTATTTTCGTTGCTACTGCATAACTGTAATTTTGCTACTGTTATGAATCGTAATGTAAATATCTGATATGCAGGATGTATTTTCATTGTTCACGACCCACAGGTTGAGAACCGCTGCAAAACAACAACAAAAAACAACCCTCCACCACAGCACCATTTTTGTTATGAGCAGAGATGTAATTTCAACAAAATATCCTTCAGAATGTTGCTAACTTCAATTTTATTGGTGTGGGTAAAATTTTAATAAATCCTTTCTGTTTGGAATTTGACCTATGTTCAAGTTTCTGGTTCTGTAACCCTGGAAATGTGGCGAAGTCGCTGTGTTACTTAGCATGATAAAAATGACTTGTAAAACTGCATCTAGACTTGAACTATAAATAAACTCTAAATGGGGATACCATATCATGGGGCTTCCCTGAGTACAGTGACTTGTAATTAGCCATGTACCTTGCAGGGACCTCCGAAGGGATGTCTACGAAATTGTTAGAAGAAAGGGTGGATCCTGTGAGGAAGAAGGGCAATGAGACCTTTTCTTTCTTTAATTGAGATAATGTCATAAAATTCACCATTTTAAAGTGGCTTTTGAATATTTATAAACTTGTACAACTATCACTAATTCTAGAACATTTCATCTACCAAAAAGGAAACCCCATGTTCCCATTAGCAGCCATTCACCATGGCCAAGGAGGCTCTCGTGTCTACCTAATGAGATCGTTCCCTCCTGCCTGAGCTGTCAATAATGGGAGGGTGTGTAGGCCAGGGGCTGGCACTATTGACTTTATGGGCCGGATAATTCTTTGTTGTAGGGGCTGTCCTGTGTATTGTAAGAAATCTGATGCAGGCTGATACGTTAGTTATGCCTATGATCAATGTCTTCAGGAACACTTTTTTGTAGCTCAGAATTTTTTTCCTATCCCCCCCCTTTTTTTTTGCTAGCCACATAACCCCATTGTATGGATATCTAGTAAAAACAAAGTGGTAGTAATAATTACAGAGATAACACAGACCACGGAAGTACAGTGAAATGGCATAATTTGGAGCTAAAAGATCTAGGTGTGAGTCCTGGCGCTGCTATTCCCTGGCTGAGGTATTACACAGTTACCACGGTGAGCCCTGGTTTTCTCAGCTAGGAAATGGGTGCAATATGGCAACCGACCTGTTTGTTACGTTAAGGGAGATAATCTACATGAAAGCGCTTTGTAACCTGTAAAGTGCTTTACAAAAATTAATTAGTATTACACTTACCTCAGTCAATCTGCTTAAGTCAGGATGATCCTTGGGCAGGTCTACTGCATCAACAACCGATGTTTTGATGCTTTTATTAATCCTTTCCACTTCGCTGAAAGCGAGAGACCGAGGAGGCGATGCATTCAAGGACACACTTCCCAGAGGTGCAGAAACAGTCAAAAGAAGCCCATAGATGACTTGCCGGATGGGCAGAGATATTCTGTGGGCATTTGGTTGCTGCATGTTTTCCACTTGTGTGTGAAGAATGGTCCGTCTTAGCACCAAAGCATCGCTGATGAAAGGAGATAGCCGACCTTTGGCCAAAGCCACTAGGACCCATTCTGGCAAACCCAGGCTCAAGGCCTCCGGACAGACGTAAGTGCCACGCTGGAAGAAGTCCTGCAGCTTCACCTGGGACGGCTGGTATTCTTCCATGGCACAACAGAGAAGTTCCTTAACATCTTCTCGATCCTTCTGTGGGAGATATTTCAGAACATTATCTAGAGCTTCGGGGGGGTCAGCAAAACGAGACAACCAACTCAGAAGCCCCAGAACTCGGTGGTGTCTCCTCCCCTTAGCACTGGCAGCTCCCAGAGGAAGACGAACTTTACTTAAGAACGTGTCCATGATGGGCAGGTTAATGTGGTCGTTTCCACATAGCACCGCAAAGAGAGGTAGGAGAGCTTTATTCATATTGCTGAAGTGGTGGCAGAGTGCATCGAGAGAAAAGCATTTGGCGGGGATATAATGGCTCTGTGTGCCCTTGATAGTGTTCACGTTTCTCCACTGAAAGCTATTCAATGGGCAAAACCCAGTTTTCAGGTCAAAAATGCAAAAGTCACTATCCGACGATAACACAGGGCAATTCCAATGATTAGCCAGCGTCATAATGTCCCGGTCCGCTTCTGAAAAGCACTGGACAAAATGTACCCGCAGCTTGATCAAAACTTGTATGAACACTTCCCGGATGAGTAGGGGACACACATACCCACACCCACCAACAGAAAGGGAATGGGCCGCCTGGATCTTCTCTCGAGCTCGAGCCTTCAAAGTTGTAAGCTTTTTATCTGAAATGTCACATCCTCCATCTAATACAACATATGGACATATATTACAAGAAAACAGTGATTCGAAGAATTGTTGTACAACATCTGCAAAAGCATCATAGTCCCCTCCATACCGGAGCTCCAAGTTTGAGTTGAAGCAGAGCCGGTGGAAGAGGGCATAGCCATCAATGATCATCTTTGTGTCTCGCAACTTCAAATCAGTGAAGAACTCATTACTATGATCTTCCACAAAACTCATTAGCCCTCGGATGCCCATGATGACTGTCTGAAGAACTTCCTGTTTAAGACAATAGAACACACTTTCAACTGATGCTGGTTACAGGGGACCGTGCCATGGTTTCCAGCACCAGCAAATCAACAACAAATGATACAGAGAGCTCTTTAAATCCAACATACTCGGTGTCAGCATCTCAATTCTCATCTAGATCCTCAGGCGAGACCAACTAGCTGAGTGCTTTTCCATTCTTTTGTTTTGCTTTGCCCTTGTGTTACAAGGCATAGAGTCCACAGTTTCGTGGTGTTTGATCTTTGGATACAAGTGCTGGTGATTCTAAGGAAAAAGCAATTAAAGTCCACTACTGCCACACTATATAGAACTGTGGACTCTGATATTGAGATAGGAAATAGTTGTCATCTTACCACACAGAATATCTGTTTTGTGGGTTCAACGTAAAAAGTCCTAAGCCATAAAAATTATATACGTCTCAATCTCATAATCAATCAATCAGAAAGCTTTGGGATTCAGTTAATTAAAGTGTTTAGGGTCGATAATACGGGTCTTTTCTTGAAAACCAGAGTCTGGAAACTTCTTTCAGGCATTGGCTCCAGGAATCTAACTGTCCAGCTTTACCCTGACCAGGGGCTCTTCTCATCTTCGTCTTTGCATGTCTGGCCCAGTTACCAACAATATCCTTCAGTATCTGGCTAACTTAAGTCACAGAGTCAGTTTTCCCTTTGTCGTCAGGTTCCAAAACGGCTCAGCGTGGTACTGTTACAAAATCGTGAGAGTTATTGTCAAACATGGAAATTATTTTGCATTAATTTTTATTTTTAAAAATATTGCATTAAGCCTGGCCAATGGTGCTCAGTGGTTGGAGCGTCGGCATGCACACCAAAGGGTCGGGGGTTCGATTCCAGGGCAAGGACACCTACCTGGGTTGCAGATTGGATCCCTAGCCCTGGTCAGGGCGTGTGCGGGAGACAACCAGTCTATGTGTCTTTCTGATATGGATGTTTCTCTCTCTCTCCCCCTCCCTCCCTCTCTTCCACTTTAAAAAAAGAAATCAATGGAAAAAAATATCCTCTCGTGAGGAGTAACAAAAAAAAATAAAATATTGTATTAAAATTTGATTACCGAGTTTGGGGCATCCCCTTGCATTCTGCATCTGACTCGCTTCACCTGTGTACTACTTATTCCTTTAGAAGTCTGTCTTGTAAAGCTCATGCCAGCAGAGACCCCTGTCAAGTCACCCTAAGCTAATGACGGGACCGTGCACAGGTGTCCAACAAACGCGCGCCGGGCAGGAGAAGGCGCACAAGTGGTTTGATCGAAGTCCCCAAACAGGCCCTCCCACACCGCGCCACCCAGGTGCTCACACCCCGCCAGCGGGACCACAGCAGAGCCCACCTGCTACGTCCCCCACCCGACCCCCCTTCACCGCTAGGACCAGCCCCGCATTAAATGCCCAAGGGCCAGGCAAGGACCCGCAGCTGAAGCCCCGCACCTGCGAGCGGGGACCGGAAGTCTCCGGGTGGATGTCACTGGGGAGCCCGGGTCCTTGGAGCCAGCAGCGCCGGAATGCTCAGGAGGGGCAGGCGCTGGACGCGGGATCCCTGAGGAAGGCCGGCCAGTCCGCTCCGAAGTGGCCGCTGTCAAGTGAGAGCAGCTGGACCCGCGGGGCCGGCCGCTCTACCCCGCCCACTGGAGTTCGAACACACTTCCGCCCCGCGACGGGCTCCCGGCTGCCTCCCCGACTTCCCAGCATGCTCCGCGCCGTCTCCCTGGCAACGGCGCCAACACTCGCGGCCAGAGGTGGTCCTGGCGCTGGGGGTTTCCTGCGGGCCTGCCCACCGTAGGTCCCAGTTCCCGGCGGCACCCAGGGGATACCCAGGCGCTGCCGCTCCCCCGCCCGACCCGGAAAGGTATGCGAACGGTGATGGTTTCAGGCTGCCCGGTCGGGGTCCGCAGCTCTGGACTTCCACGCCTTCCACCTCCTCAATTCCCCGGACTGCACACCTCCCGGATCTGCTCCAGACTCCTGAGAATAAGCGTTAGTGCCCCCTCCATATATGCTAATCCCCTTGCGAAAACGTAAATTTAAGAAAAGTTGAGGCAGTTCTGTTAGTTTTACTCTAAGGTTAGGTGTACCTTTACAATTCGAATCCTCCTTTAGCCGAGTCCGGTGTCCAATCTGCTTTCTCTCATTTATCATTACCGGGAAGAGAACAAGTTGGCTTCAACTCGTGATAAACACTTCTCTTGTCCTTTGTCCGCGGCCAGATCAGCTTCACTGCCAAGAGTCAGTCTGCACCTTTCTCACAGTTCCCATCCAACTTTGTAAATTTTCTCTCCTCCCCCTAAACACTCCTACCCCCACAGCTGTTGTTCTGCTGGACACTGATTTGCCCTCACAAAGTTTATTGAACACCTACTATATGCCAGGCACCCAGGATACGAAGGTAAAGAAGGTGTGTTTCAGGCTCTCAAGTTCATCCACAACCATTTTTTTGTAAACCTCTCAACCCTCTTTTTTTTTTTTAATCTTTTATGTTGAGATTATTACAGATGTCCCTCATCCCCTCTGCCCTCCATTGCTCCCTTCCACCCAGTTCCCGCCTCGCCCCAGGTCTTCACCACGCTATTGTCTGTGTCCATAGGTAATGCATACATGCATATAAGATCTTTATTTAATCTCTTCCCGCCTCTCCCCCCACTCCTTCTGAGAATCATCAGTCTGTTCCATTTCCATGCCTCTGATTCTATTTTATTCACCAGTTTATTGTGTTCATTAGATTTCTTATTCGTTTATTTTGATTTTTAGATTCAATTGTTGATAGGTATGTATTTGTTGCCATTTTGTTGTTCATATTTTTGATCTTTTTCTTTTTCTTCCTCTTAAAGAATACCCTTCAACATTTCATATAATACTGGTTTGGTGTTGGTGAACTCCTTTAGCTTTTTCTTGTCTATGAACCTCTTGATCTGACCTTCAATTCTAAATGATAGCTTTGCTGGGTAGGGTAATCTTGGTTATAAGTCCTTGCTATTCATCACTTTGAATATTTCTTGCCACTCCCTTCAGGCCTGCAAAGTTTCTGTTGAGAAATCAGCTGGCAGTCATATGGGCATTCCCTTGTAGGTAACTAACTGAGTTTCTCTTGCTGCTTTTAAGATTCTCTCTGTCTTTTGCCCTTGGCATTTTAATTATGATGTGTCTTGGTGTGGTCCTCTTTGGGTTCCTCCTCTTTGGGACTCTGTACTTCCTGGACTTGTAAGTCTATTTATTTCTGCATCTGACTCGCTTCACCTGTGCACCAGTAGGGGAAGTTTTCTGTGATTATTTCTTCAAAAAGGTTTTCAATATCTTGCTCTCTCTTCTTCTTCTGGCACCTCCATAATGCAAATGTTGGTACACTTGAAGTTGTCCCAGAGGCTTCTTACATTGTCTTCATATTTTGGATTCTTTTTTTTTTTCTCTTTTGGGTGTTTTTGCTTCCTCATATTTTCAAATCGTTGATTTGATTATCAGAATCCTCTACTCTATTGTTGAATCCCTGTATTTATTATTTATTTCAGTCAGTGTATGCTTAATTTCTGACTGGTCCTTTTCTATTTTTTTGGAGGTTTCTAGAAGATTCTTGAGTAACCTTATAACCATGGTTTTGAACCCTGTATCAAGTAGTTTGCTTGCTTCCATTTCTTTCATTTGTGACATGTTTCTTTGTCTCCACATTTTGGCTGCTTCCCTCTGTTTGTTTCTATGTATTGGGTAGAGCTGCTATGTCTCCTGGCATTGGTAGAGTGGCCTTGTGTAGTAGGTGTCCTATAGGGCCCAGTGGCTCAGCCTCCCCAGTCACCTGAGCTGGGAGCTCTAGGTGCGCCTCTGTGTGGGCTGTGAGCACAGTATTGTTGTAGTTGAGACTTGATTGCTGTTGGCGTCGCTGGGAGGAATTGACCTCCAGGCCAATTGGCTGTGAGGACCAGCTGCACCTACAGTGGGAGAGCTGCTGTGCAGGAGACACCCCTATGGAGCAGGACTTGCTTCAGTGGGGCTTTGGTGCTCTGAGTCTGCCCCTAGAGTGTGTCGCTTATTGGTGTGAAGAATTGTAATCTGGTATGGTCTCACACTGACCACTGGGTACACTGGTTCTTAGGTCTCCAGGGAGGTGCAAAGTCAGCCCCGGCCTGGGGCCACTAAGCAGGAGCTACAGAGAGGTCTGCAGATTCCTCCTTTTGTATCAGGTTTGGAAGTGTCCAGACAAGGCCTAGCTATGGAGCAAGGCAGGCTGGTGCTGGTGCCCGGTCTTGGGCCTTTTATTAATAGGTTTGTGGCTCTTTGACCCAGGCTGCAGCTTATCTGAGGTTTTAGCCTGAGCAAGGACTGGCCATTCATATGCAAAAGCTGCTGCACACAGCTTTGATGGGGTTGTAAATTGGATGAGGCTGAGACTTAGGGAATCACCAGGGTGGAGCAAACAGAAATGGCTGCCAGTCAGCCCTGTGACCTGTCCCAGCACAGGAACAATGACCCCTGCGAGCACCTCTGTCCGGGAGAAAGCCACCCCCTAGTTCCTGCCCTGATGCCAGACAGTCCAGTTTCTCCTCGTACGTGTCTGTGTCCCCCAGAGCCTCGCCCTGGTGCTGGAGCTCAGGGAAGCCAGACCTTGTAAGTTCAGTTCGTGGAGCCGGCCTTTTAAGAGGAACAGCTGGGTCTCCAGCAGCCTCTGTGTCACTGAGCCCCCGTGAGCACTGATTTTTACAGCTCGTAGTTCTTACTGCTCCCAGGGACTTCTCTTCCCAGCTCTGGGACCCTGGGCTGGGGGCTGGTGTGGGGCTGGGACCCCTTACCCCTTCAGGCGGCCTTCGCAGAGGCAATCTCCCTCTCGATTAAAAAAAGTGTCCCACTTGGCTGCCGGCCCAGCCCGATCCGCGCCTCTGCACCTCCCACAGTCTCAGTGAGCTTTCTTCTTTACTTCTTTAGCTGTAGGCTTCCATGCAGCCAGCTTTCCAGCGGTTCTGGATGATGGTGGTTCTGTATTTTAGTTGTAATTGCGATGTGGTTGTGGGAGGCGGCGAGTGCCGGCATTTACCTACCCTGCCATCTTCTTATCCACAGCCTTTTGAGGTGGGGGCCAGGGTACCTTGACAAGTGAACAGGCGGTTCTAGAATCGGGACCGTGTGGTACATTCTCAAGCAACCAAGTAGCTCTGTGGTTGCATGGAGGACACTCATGTAATGGATGGCCTAATGGTGTCCTGGGAAGGGAGCAGCAGGGCCGAATCTGTGAGTTTGGGCCAGAGGGAACCTAGTCCCAAAGTACGCTGTGGCCTGAGCCAGACTGTTCCTACACTGCTGGGTTTAAAGGTGTTCGGTCCCGGCCCACAGGAGCCAGGCCAGGAGATGTTGTGAGAGTCTGAGACATTCTATGACAGTCTCTCACAGCGGGCTGAGACCAGTGTGTCTGTGTCGGCGCGGAGGGCGTGTTTATGTTCTTGCATAGGGACTGGGGCAGGGTTGCATCAGCCAGCTGGGGTAGCTGCCTGGACAACAGGACGCCCTCGGAAGATGGCAGGATGTCTGGTGGGTGCACAACTCGGCCAGATAGAGGGACGCGCCCGGGTGGGTTGGGTGGTGTACCTTATCTTGCTTCTGCAGAGGTAGGCCGTTGGCTTCAAGCTATGGGAAAAACTTATAACACTATCGTTCAGAAAACATGTCCAAGCAGGGGAGGCCAGGGGGAGTACACCCCAACGGAATGCTCAGTTACAATTAGGAGCCGCTGGGAAAACAGACTTCTCAGAGCCGTTCTGTCCATTGCTAAACATGAGGCTTCTATCTCATCTTTCTAGGAAGGAGAATTGCTGAGTGGTCCTAAGGGTCCTTTTCAGTTGAAAAGCTATGCGTCTGTACATTATTTTAATGGCTTAATTTGACCAGAAAGCCTTTTGTGCCAGCAGAGGAGGCAAATAAAAGGTGCTGCATTTGGAGGCCTGCTCCCCAGTTGTTGTTTTCAGCAGTAGATTTTGCTAATATTTCCTGTGATCCTGATAATCACACTTGATTTTTTGCTCATTCCGGGATTTTGAGGTATCAGCCTCAGCTCTGAAGGTCCAGCTTATGCTAATGTTGTTTTAGTACTGTCCTCAGCACATAGCCACCAAGGTGACTTGTTGCTTTCTATTTTTTTTCCTTCCCTCCCACCCTCCCTTCCTTCTTACCTTCTTTTCTTTCTTTCCCTCTCTCCCTTCCTCCCTGTAACACATTTATCTCCAGCTAATATTAACAATACAACTTTAGGTTTGAACTGCTTTTTAAAACCTTTTCATCCTCATCCAAGGATATTTTTTTCCCATTAATTTTTAGAGTGGAAGGTAGGTAGGGAGGGAAGAAGAGAAAGAGAAACATCATTGTGAGAGAGACACATCGATTGGTTGCCGCCCGCGCCCTGCCCGGGGATTGAACCTGCAACCCAGGTACATACCCTTGACCGGAAATTGAACCCGAGACCCTCTAACCACTGAGCACACCGGCCATGGCTGAACTGCTTTTGTGACACTTCTTGTTTCCAATCCAAGGAGATTACTCTGTAGATAGTGTGTGTAACTGAAACTTTAGAAACTGCATCAGAATTTGCTTAGGATGGGAAAAATTTCATTCTGAATCCTCATCGCTTTTCACATCTATTTTAAGAAATGCAAATTCCATGGTTTAAAGTCCACAGAAGTGAAAAAGTCTAAAGAAACCAGCACCATGCTCATTTCTGGTTTACTCTTAACTCCATATTTTGTTCATCAAAATAGACATATGGTCGGAAAAAAGACTGACAAAAAGGCTGATGCAAATGTATAGATTTAAGGAAATGATAATGTTCTTATATTTGAGTGTTTTTTTAAAAGTAAGTGGGGAGTATATATCTTAAACAGATTGTTGATGGGAAAATACATATACATTTCAGAACTTGGGGGAATTTGAGTGTAACTCAGTTTTGCCAAATGTGAATGTATGAGGGAAGGCTCTCTTCCTATGAAAGATGGTCTTCTTTTGGAATCTTCAGTGTTCCCACCTTGTACCATTTTTCTTTCAAGTTGTTAAAGTTAACCAACACAGTGCCGTTCGATCCACTAGACAAGGTGCAGGTGTCGCTGCCAAAAGAACGTACGCTTTATGTTGGGAAGAGTTTAACATCCTTTAGACCTGATCCCTGCACTTTCCACCTTTAAGGCCCTGACTGGCGCAACTTGGATGAATTGGACCATCTCCTAGGAGACTTGAACGTTAAGTTTCTATAAACAAAGAACCCAGTTCTCTCGCATTTGGAGCAATGCTGAAATTCCAAGAGGCGGCTAAACATGTGAGTGGATCCATAGCCGCTTCCACTTATCCAAAGACCTTGATTGCCAGAAGATACGTGCTTCAACGGAAACTTGGCAGTGGGAGCTTTGGAACTGTCTACCTGGTTTTAGACAAGAAAGCCAAGCGAGGAGAGGAATTGTAAGTAAAAATACTTTTTTTTTTAATTGTCTAAAGTTTTACATATGTCTCCTTTTCCCCCAGTTGACCCCCTCCCCCCAGCCATTCCCACCCCGGGCAAGCCCCCACCGCCCCAGTGTCTGTGTCCATTGGTTATGCTAATATGCAGGCATACAAGTCCTTTGGTTAAAATACTTCCTGCACATCTTGACTTGGGTGCCCATATGTGCAACTTTTAGCTGATTAAAGCGACAGAGTACTCTTCACCTCGATCTTTACATGAAAGAATTTAGTAAGAGGTAAAAAAGCTCCTTGAATGGTGTCTTCAGATAAGATTTTAAAAGGCATTTCAGCAGGTGAGTAAAGTACCCAAATGACTTAGAGAAGGGAAATGCGATAGATTATGTGAAAATAAGACTTTTCTGCAATCCAGACTCTCACAAATTGCTTCAACTTAACTTGATCGGGACTTCTTGAATGATAGAATAAGAATTGTGCCGAAACCGGTTTGGCTCAGTGGATAGAGCGTCGGCCTGCGGACTGAAGGGTCCCAGGTTCGATTCCGGTCAAGGGCATGTACCTGGGTTGCGGGCACATCCCCAGTAGGAGATGTGCAGAAGGCAGCTGATCGGTGTTTCTCTCTCATCGATGTTTCTGACTCTGTCTCTCTCCCTTCCTCTCTGTAAAAAATCAATAAAATATATTTTTTTAAAAAAAGAATTGTTTATAATGACTGAGTCTTAGAAATGTTATGAAATGTAAACAAATGGAAATTCACATTTGAGGTGACTAGGGTGTGCTAAAGGGACTATGGCATTAATAGTCTTTGCCTTTTTTCTATGGAGTTTTTCAAAAGTCTGTGGTTAGACAGCCCTCAAATGGGATATTTAAGCCAAACATGGGTTCCACCTAAAACTAGCTTATTTTGCCTTGGCCAGTGTAGCTTCGTTGGTTGAGCTTCGTCCCATGCACGGAGAGGTTGGTCGATAGATGTTTCTCCCTCTCGCTCTCCCGTCCTCTCTCTAAAATAAATAAGATATAACGAAAATATAGATATCATATTGTCTTACATATCATTCTCACTCAGTAACAGTTTGAGATTCATCTTATAAACAATCCAAGTTAAGAAATAATTAAAGGAAGCCTAATAAAACATTATCTAATCATCACCCAATAACTTATAATTGGAACACTCTATTAAACAGAAATTTTTCTTTTGCATTCCACTTTTAAGAGAAAAATCTGTCAAAGAAATCTGATGTCGAGCATGCAGTTTTGAAAACTTCTTCAAGGAAATTTCTAGAGATTATAAAAATTCTGTATTCTTTCGTAGCTCTATAACCGTTCAAAAGAAATTGCTCCTCAGAATGTTGACCATTTTAGCTGTATAACATTACGTACGTACATATATATATATATATATATATATATATATATATATATATGCTCACCTGAAGCTATTTTTCCATTGATTTTTCTTTAGAGAGAGTGGAAGGGAGGGGGAGAGATAGAGAGAAACACTGATTGGTTACCTCCCCCACACACTCCAACCAGGGCCAGGGATCGAGCCTGAAACCTAGATACGTGTTCTTGACGGAAATCAAACCTGGAACCCTTCAGCCTGTGGGCCGATGATCTATCCACTGAGCAAAACTAGCTTTTTTTTTTAGATTCTTTCCCTAGAGTGTTGGTAGTTCAACCTTTAGTTTGTGAGCAAAGCACATAAATTAGCACCACGCATTCTCGAGCAATTTAGTTGGGTAAGGTTTTAAATTCTGCTTTACGTGTTAGGCCATAAACACAGGTTAATGTTAGATATGGGTAGAAAAATTAATTCTTCTTTTTTATTCTCTATAATTTTATGAATGCTGTTCCCTTGATAGGTCAGGGTAGATCTGGCACTCCTTTTGTTGTTTACGGACACACCCCTAACCTTTTGAGGTAATAAGGAAAAGGTATCATACCTTTACATACCACACTATCCCTTGGTATTACTTATTAAAGGAGTGACTTAGGTAGGCCATGAGTCTAAGATGGTCTGTAGGATACTTATTACTAGCCTCTGTGAAATACAGGTCCACATCTGCTCTTTTAGATTAATCAAAGAACTTGACAAAATAGAACGGTTACACAGTGTTTCTCACTTTTCCATCAGTGCACTGCAATTTATCATCATGCCACTTGGGGGCACCATTCTATCACTGAGATGTTTCATATACTGTGAATTTGTGAATTTTAAATACAAGGTAATTACCACATTCCTTTACATTTTTATTGACTTTCTGTTTTAGCTATGGAATAAAAATAAAAAGGCTCTACAGCCATCCCACTTGATTAATTTATGTTTGAAGACAGTTTTCTTTTTGGCATAAATATCTGGCATTTCTGTTTTATCACTGTAGAGTAAAATTAAACTTAAAGCCAGCAGAATGGGATAGAGCTTTTTCCTTTATTTTATTCTGCATCATGAAATTCATAAAACAATATTTGAGAATATTTTCTTTCGTAATTATAGAAACTCTGGTATAATGTGTGTAGAATGTTAACTCATCCCTAAAGGTTGTTCTAATCCTAGCTCATAATTTTATGTTTTTATTAATCTGTCCAAAATTTCTTAAAAATTTTTTAAAAAATCAAACTAATGAAGAACCAAGCTCCAGTCATTAAGAAGTAATGGGCATTCTGGGTCTTTCAACTGGAGCATACTGGGCCAGTTATGAATTATGGCCACATTTGCTGAGATTCTCAGTTGTAATTAGAAAAAAAAAGGACTTCATCCATTTCAAGTTTGTTTCTGACACATTGAGAAATAGAGAAATTGGTTTTCACATTGTAAGAAATGAACCAAAAAGCTTCCTTTCATGAGTACATTTTCACTATTTATGAAAAAGGACATTATTTCTTCTTAGAGAATTAATACATTGATTATAGTAGTCTGATGGTGTCAAACAATTAAATGTGAGTAATAGAAGAAAAATGAATAATAGTTCTTACTGGAATGCATGGATTTTATATTTGAAATAAGCTTTCAGCGACTCAGAATGTGGCAGTAATTTCTATTTAGTAGCCGACAGCCTTCAGCAAAGCTAGTGTTTGTGTATTGCACCTACTAACACCTATTCATGGATTTTCTGTGTGATTTATGTAATCATTTTAACGTATCCTTACTTTGAGTTTTGAGTTTTGATTTGTAAGCAGAACATCAGTAGATTTAGTGCATCCAACCTTGAGCCCCGTCTGTGTACACTTATTAAAGCTATTATTTCTATATTATGACCAGGAATTCTCTCCAGTGGATATCTGTGAAGGGAAAATTGGGTGATCGAGTGGGCTGAGTTAACTTAATAAGATTCAGTGGTCTCAATGGTAGAGGGTTATGAAAGCAATTTGAGGAAACTAACGATTTCTTTCCATTTTGCTGTTTCAGATAAGAGTTTTTTTTTCAGTGTTTCATTATAGTGATCAGGTCTCTGTTCTTTAAAACCTTCAGTCTTTTAAGAGGGATTACAACAGGAAAGAATATTAAAATCTCCTTTAAAATAGCTTGTGTTGCCCTAACCAGTTTGGCTCAGTGGCTAGAGCGTCGGCCTGCAGACTGAAGGGTCCCAGGTTCGATTCTGATCAAGGGCATGTGCCTTGGTTGTGGGCACATCCCTAGTAGGGAGTGTGCAGGAGGCAGCTGATCGATGTTTCTCTCTCATCGATGTTTCTAACTCTCGATCCCTCTCCCATCCTCTCTGTAAAAAAATCAATAAAATATATTTTTAAAAAAAGTCACAAGAAAAAAAATAAAATAAATAGCTTGTGTTCTGCAAGATCTTGTGCTTAGGCTCCTCCTAGGTAAATCTGAAAAGGATAAATTTGAACTTGTACTTCATTGTGGGCTTTGCCAGCTCCCTGTCTGGGATAAAGTCAACCTCTGAGATCCTGGCCATCCTACCACATTGAAGGTTTGGGAGATGAAAGGGTAAAAGAAGAAACTGCAAAGGCGCACAGTGACTTTGACTTATCTGGATCGCGGTAATGACATTGATATTCTGGAGCAGTGGTCGGCAAACTGCGGCCCCTTGAGTGTGGCTCTTCCACAAAATACCACGTGCGGGCGCGCACGTACAGTGCTATTGAAACTTCGTGGCCACACTGAAGGGGCCAAAGAGCCACATGTGGCTTGCGAGCCGCAGTTTGCCGACCACGGTTCTGGGGTAAATAATTTACATTTGCCTGAGGCTGCTTTGCTGCATGTATTAGCATAAAAGAAGCTATGGGCTTTTTATCTAGTTTTTAATATTTACAGATGAGAAATGCCTAAAAAAATGAAGTATTTTGAGATACGTAGGATGCAGGGAAACCCTCAGTTTCATTGTGGCTTGGGCAGGGGGCCAATAAAAGCCGGCTTGAACACTGAATCACCAACAAGCATTTAGAAAGAAGTCAATAGCTTGCAAAAGTCTTTTTTAAAATGCTTAAAATTATTACTATTGTTTGAAAGAAAACAAAAGTGATTTATTTAAAACAGATGGATTGTCGACAGGAAAAGAGTTTAGACAAATTACTGTAATATATTTATTAGATTTTCAGACTAGCAGTTTAAATTCTTTATTTATCCCACTCTGCTATTCTGATGTATTGCTTTGGTGGATTTGTGAGTAGGGAACCTAATGGCTTTGCTAACACTGAATAATATACCCCCAGGAAATAAGGAATATAATTCTTCATTTAAATGTATGAGATGGGGGAATATCTAAGCAATTTTAGTAAGTAATAATTTTAAAAATGTAATTGGGTATGCTGGTCTCTTTGTCACTGCTGACTACCCCAAATTTTAAAAACACAAGATTTGTGTAAGCCTATTATTTTAAATATTATTTTGTCTCATTTATTCAGTAAATAAAACAAAACACTTTAAGGATGAGTGTGTAATATGTAAGAACAAAACTTTATGGGTGTAGTATAGTTAAAGTCCACCCTCCACCTCCCAAAAAAAGACTTTTTTGGTGAGACGTATTATAGTAAAGACTGAGCTGATTTTTTAAAAAATATATATTTTTATTGATTTCAGAAAGGAAGGGAGAGCAAGAGATAGAAACATCAATGATGAGAGAGAATCATTGATTGACTGCCTCCTGCACGCCCCCTACTGGGCATCAAGCCCGCAACCCAGGCATGTGCCCTTGGCTGGAATCAAACCAGGGACCCTTCAGTCCGCAGGCTGACACTCTATCCACTGAGCCAAACTAGCTAGGGCCTGAGCTGATTTTTAATAAACTGCAGAGAAACATCAATAACCAAATTCAGGATTTGTATTGGTTGATGTCAGAATATTTTGGGACACTAACTTTAATTTCCTGACCCCAAAGTGAGCATGACACTGTCAAGTGTAATCTGTAACGAACCCTTCTTGTTCTTGGTTCTGTTCAAGCAGCCTTCTTGGGAGACTTTTTCCACCAATAGTTTTTGGCGGGTCAAACAGCCCAGCACTCTGCCTGGCACACAGCAGGGAGTTCTGTACCACCATTTACTCCCACAGGATCAGCGAGGGAAGCATCTTCTCTCTCAGTCCCTTCATTCTGAAATGACCTGGTTCCCTTTTTGACATATGCATGGACCCGGGAGTAGGAGTGGGCAGATTTTGGCTGGCACCCACCTTTATAACGCTTTTGAACTGAAAATTTGAATTGTGGTATCATCTATCCTATATAATAAAAGTGTAGTATGCAAATTGTCCCCTCCACCGGGAGTGTAAATTGATACTCTTATCCTATGTTCTAGGTTGCCAAATTTCTAAGAGTGGAAAATTGGGGATATTGAGACTTTGATTAGAATGGGTGCCAGTTTTCTCAACTTCTCCCATATGTGATAGGCACTCAGCGTTTTAACGAACGTTTGATTGATGTTCCTAATTTCCTATCAGTTTAGATTTGGAGAAACCCTTAAAAAAAAAACCAAGCTGCTATACCTGCGTTCCCCAGGGGAGATTTGAGGAAGATCTGTGGCCTGACAGCGCTTCCTTCCCTCTCTTGCTGTGTCTTTCATCTCATGGGCCTTGCAGAAATCAGATGCTGTGGGTTTCGGCCAAGATCAGCCCATCCACTTTTTACAACATTGGGTTTGCTACTTGTTGATCAGCTGCTTTTAATTCACGTGCCCTTTCAGAGATATTTCAGCACAACGATGATTGTGCTTTAAGGAGTAGTTTCTATTATTTTTAAAATTGTTTTAGAAGTGAAAATTACAAGAAGGATCAATGAGGGGTGTGATTTGCAAGGCCGTTTAACATCACTTAGGTAAGTGAAGCATTTGGATGTTCGATATGGATGGGACTTGACACACAGGTGAAGCTGAATTTTAAGTAAGCCTTGCTATCTCTTTCTTTTTAAGTCCTCATCCGAGGATATTTTCCCATTAATTTTTAGAGAGAGTGGAAGAGAGAGGGGAAGACAGAAAGAAATATTGATGTGAGAGAATCACACATCAGTTCAACACTAGTTTTCAGTTCAACTAGCAAAGGTTGCCCTCAGCGGATGACAAATGTCCTGGTCTGATGGGTGAAGAGGTCAGGGCTCCGTATTTCATAACCACACTTGGACGGACACGAGGGTACCCTGTGGGGACTTATACTTTATACAGTTTCAAAAGGCACTAATATGGCCGCTCACTGAAAAGCCCACGCTGAGAGCGCTAACTACCCAGGCCTCTGCAGCGTGGGGTAATTGTGGGGTGTCCCCTCTGCTGCTGCCTCTGGCTCCTACTATGCTATTAGCGAGGCTCACGCCAGGATTCCTTGGAAACTGTGTGCCCGCCTGAATAATTCATTGCCCAGTGATCAATTATTCATAACTCATTATTACAACTGCAATCGAACCTGAAGGCGGAATCATTCTGCCGCTTCGGCACCTCCAGGTCCTCAGGAGACGGCCGTAAGGATTCAGGCCTCGCAGTCCCCGCTGCCGGTTTGTTTCTCTGAAGGGATTCCAGAGGAACAGCCCTCCGAACGGAATCGGAGTTGATGAAAGCAGCGAGGAACTGCCCCCTGCTGGCCGTGCTGCATTGGTTCAGCCACTCACGCTGTTTGTCTTTTGAATTCTGGCCTTGGTTATGCCTGGAAATAAAACGACAGTTGGAGAGAACTTGGGAGACACTTATGGCCCTGTTGGTTTATTGAATCACTCTAAGAGGTAAACAAGGATACAGAACTTGTCGTTAGGATATCTTTTCAGGGATAAAATGCAGGTACTTGTAGTACATTTTATTGACATTAGTCATATTACATTTGCTTGTTCCATCAAAGAAATGTATTTTTTTTTCCAATTTATTGGACCATAGCTTTCATAGAAAGAAAAGTCATGTTTTCCACATATGTTATATAAAAATCATAACAGTGCTGTGAAGGTACACCCAAAAGAAGCCTAATTATTTTTTAATCTTAGGAAATATAATAGGAAATTGTTTGGCTTAAGCCAGACTGATTTATTTTATAATCATCATTTTAAAAACCATGTATTAGAAGTAATTGGAGAGTTTGAAACTCCAGTTGCTTTGGGCTGTGAAGCAGCGGGTTGGTTTGCTGTTAAGGTTGGGCTTATCCTTGGACACTGGCGTTGAAGAATGGGCAGAAGTCTGTGACGCTTCTCATTCTGAGTTGCCATTTCAGTGTGCTGGTACTTTCTGTGTGGGCACTTCCAAAAAGTAAGTCAGCACAGATTTTGAGCATGAGAGTTCTAAGACCCTGGGGTAAACCTTGCTATGTTATCTTTTTATTATTATTTTAAAATATATTTTTATTGATTTTTTTAGAGAGAGGAAGAGAGAGAAACATAATCGGCTGCCTCCTGGACGCCCCCTACTGGGCATTGAGCTGCAACCCAGGCATGTGCCCTGACCGGAATCAAACCGGCAACCTATCGGTTTGCAGGATGACACCCCCAACCAACTGCGCCACACTGGCCAGGGCAATTTTGCCATGTTATAAAAACCCCAGCCTGTAGGTAAAAATCCCAAACGGTTGAGCAAGCATTTTTTAAGTAGAGGTTACGATATTTTTGTGTTGGTGTTGGTTCTCTAAAGGGAATAAAGGCTAAATGTTCAAGCAAGTTTTAAATTGCCTAAACCCATACTTGGGACAACATATGATGTCCCAGGTGACCCACCAAGCAGGAGTTTAAACGTAGATTTAGTTTTACTATTGTGAAAATAGACAGGTAATTTGAAATATTTTTGAAGATAAATGTAAATATGTCATGAATGGAGTGAACATTCTGCATAATTTTTTATTTTTTTAATATTTTAATGTTACACATTTATATGACTTAAAAATATAAAGATGTGTACTGTTTAAGTCTCCTCTCATTCTTGTCCCCTTCTTTTCAAAAGATGACCAACTCTTAAGAGTTTCCTATGGATTCTTCCAGAGTTGCTTTATCTATATATATAAAAGCCTAAGCAACCATTATGACCAAACGACAGGAACAACCGGTCAACCAGTTGCTATGATGGGCACTGACCACCAGGAGGCAGACACTCAATAAAGGAGCTGCCCCCTGGTGGTCAGTGGGCTCCCACAGCCAACCTCCCGCAGTCCCTTCCCCTAGCCGGCCAGCTCTGATGGCCCTGATCGGCCTCAATTGCTGGCCAGGCCAAGGGACCCCACCCATGCACAAATTCGTGCACCAGGACTCTAGTGTATATAGAAGCAACTCTGGAATATAGATTCTTATTTTTGTCCCTTCTGATAAAAACTAGCACATTATATATTTCTGTTTCATGCTTTTCTTCATATGCAAAAGTATCTTGGAGATCTTTCTGTGTTAGTATAGAGAGCTTATCTCCATTCTTGGTTTTACAGCTGCATAGTACATTCCATTGTATGGCCATAGTATAATTTATCCACTTTCCTGTTGATGTGTTTTTGGGTTGTTTTTAATCTTTTGTTGTTAAAAATGCTGCTGCAGTGAATAACCCTGAACATCTGTCATTTCACACACGTCACTATGTCTTGTGTGACTTTTTAAAATAAAGCATGCGATTTCCGAGACATGTCCTGCTTTTGGCAGTCCCATTCCAGGCGTAGGAGTTTGCTCCTCTTTGCTATTAGGTGTAGTTATTGAGGCCTAGTGATGAGAGGAGTTTTCACTTTCTGAAATAACTTGAAGGGTTAGTGATGACAGTGATCCTTTGCCCCCCTGTTTTCCTGGAGGTGATATAAGAAAACGTGTAAATCTGGAGACAAAGTATTTATAATCAAAAACCATGCTGTAAATTTGTCTAGATTGCTTGCAGGCATTTTATATAATGAAACATTTACAGCTATGATTTTTGGAATAGGCTCAGTGTCCTCTTGCCTTAAGCACTAGAGCACCGAATGCTGCTGCCTTTGAAAATGTTAATGGGTGTTCTGTATAAAAAGGAGGTCCAGCCCCGGCCTGTGTGGCACAGTTGGTTAGAGCATCGTCAGCTGCACCGAAGGGTCTCGGGTTCGATCCCCGGGTGCTGGAGGCAACCGATAGATGTTTCTCTCTTACATCAGTATTTCTCTCTCTCTCATTCCCTCTCTCTAAAGTTCATGAAAAACATATCCTCAGGTGAGGATTTAAAAAAAAGTGTGTGGGTGTGTGTGTGGGGGGGAGTTCCATGATTAAACAAGTTTAGAAAACACTTGTTTTCCACAATTGCGTTCCTCTATCTATCTATCTATCTATCTACCTATCTATCTATCTATCTATCTATCTATCTATCTATCTATTTTGCTGAGGGACTCTTCAGAGTCTTAAATTTACTGGGATAAATTGTAATTCTTCAAGAGTTTTTTTCAAATTTGTTTAACTACTGGTCTCCCCTCTTTTCGGGCCCTTCCTATTAGCACTAGTGTACCGAGGAGCCCAGCTTAGGGCGGCAATGCTACCCCTGTTGGACACCCGTGGACACCATGTTGAAATTAGTGGTCATAAGCATATGTGTTACTTAGATTTACAAATCTAAGGGGAATTAGAATGAAACTCACTATTTAAAAGTCAGCGTTATGAACAGCAGATGGTGGTAATGTAACATGTGGATCAACTATTAAGCCGCGGCTGTATTTCCACTGGCAGTATTAATTCAGGGCCCATAATGTCATCTTCATTTAATTAGTCTACCAATATTTCCATATTACTGGTTAAATGAATAAAAGGCCAAAAATAGATCATTACCATACTTTTAATTTCTTCCTTGGTAAAGCACAAGTCAGCTGAGAAATAAATTTGGATTTTTTTTTTTTTATCTTCACAGACTATTTTAACTGGCATGAAATCGGTGTGGTGTTTCTTATGTATCAGATATACATTTCCTGGTTTATGTGTATACAAGAATGTCTATGTGCTCTATCTGAAAAGAAAAAGCCATAATTTATCCAAATTTAACTCTCCACTGTCCATGAGAATGGCAAAATGCAGTTTTGTTCAACAAGCATGTAGTTGGTGGCTGCCCAAGAGAGGAAGCAGCTACAGCCATTGTCCTCCAGGATCTGGCATTTGGGCTGAAAGTAGGATGTGAATGCAAGTAGCTCTGTTATGAGGGCCAATGGGGTGAGAGAGATCAGGGCCTCTCAGGGGCTGAGACACATCTGAGCCACTTCCCTTCTTTTAAAGTCTATTAAAGACTTTCTAAAACAGGGCAACAAGAAAATGGGGTATATTGAAAATTAACAACAAAAAATTAACACCAAAAAAACACAATGCTATGCGACTACCCTAACAAGGTAATTATGGAATTATTATAAAATTTAATTCCTAGTGTATTGGGGTGGCCCGGGAATGGGGACTACATGGAAAGTCTTGTAGAGAGCACCTGTCGGAGCTGTCGGTGTGTCCCTGAGACAGAGGCTAGGTCACCTGGCTTGGAGCTCTTGTCAAAAGTCCATATTGAAGCCCTTCCTGAATCTGCGGCCCTGAGCGAAAGGCCATGTTGGCCACGTTAGTGATAAGCCCTGATGCAGAAGAGAGGCCTGGAGGGGCTGCAGGGAAAGGAGGCTCATCCAGAGAAGGACATCTGGACCCACCCACTCGTAGGACATGGGTTTTGTAACTTAGGTTGAGGGGTGTCCCCTCCTGTGTGAAACCTTCAGAGGCGCAGTGGGACAGCTTTTCCTCTCTGTCCCTCCCTCTTCCTCACTCCAAGGCTGAACTTACTTTCCCTCTCTTTCCAGAGATAGCAGAAAGCCCAGCCTCCGGCAGGGCTGATGTCTGAATGAACTGGCCAGGCCATGGCTGGGCAATGGAGCAGAGAGGCCTAAGTATGGTTATTCAGTTCTTTATCTGGAGGGTTGGAGCTATTTTACAGGGAAATAAGGGCGACTGTGGGTGGGGAGAAATGGCGCCAGGTTTTCCCATGAGGGCTCTAACTTCATTTCACTGCCTTGAGGTCAGTAGAGATGCTTATGAAATCCCTGGCTGCTTCTCTCGGGCTCGGTCTCATTGTGTGTGCACCTTTCTCTGCTGGAGAGATTTCACTCTGAGATGAACAGGCGCCCGTGTTGGGATGGGAGTTCTCGGAAGTGGGTAGCTGCCCTCTCACTTCAGCCCTTCCAGGCAGGGTCTTCCAGGATACCTTAGGAGCGAGGCATTTTCAAAGGGATGTTCTATTTTCCAGGCTTCAGCTTCATTCCGTGCCTGGAAATATCTCAGTCCTTCAGCAGTGACTGGCACACTCCGTGTGCTGTTCCCTGGCCCTCAGGAAATTCCTCTACATGGAGCCGGAAAGACTCCAGATGCCTTCCTTAGTGGTTCCTCTCGGGGAGCAGATGGGTCTAATTATGAGCTGTATCATCAAGGGCCCCCAGTTTCTGCCTTGAGAGAAGGCAACAAAGGGGGTCAGAGCAGATGCCCTCCACAGGGGCAGGTTCCCGCTCCTGTCTTTGGCCCCCAATTTCAGGGAAAACAGAGCCAGGACTGGATCAGGGCTGTTTAGGCATTGAAGGGTCCCCTTTTCAGGCTGAGGGCTGAAAGCTGTTGGAACAATATCTGGATATTGCTTATCATTGTATTTTAAATAAATAAAACCCATTGACTCATCTCTATCTCTTGAAGTCTTAAAGCCTTCATTACAGTTCCCTTAAATAACTTATACTACAATATAGACAAGGCAGGGAAGTCACCCCATCTTTAGATCCTCAGACAGTCTAACCTGTTAGCTCCCTGATCTTCACAGATATGCCTGTCTGGGTGACAGGATTTATCTCTGGTTATAGCTGAGGTAATTGAGGAGAGGTGATTGGTTCAAATCTAAGGTGTGCTAGGGTACTGAAAACAAATGTAAGATTTCCTGTATCTTAATTGAAGGTTTAACCATTAAATTTTGAAAATAAACTGGTGTAATTGATTAGGATGAAGTATTTAATTTTCTTTTGCCTAAATTTTCTATGAACATAAAATTGCTCAAATTTGATCCTGTAAATCCCATAAATTGTCTTTTTATATTGTTTTCCATCAATAATAATATAACTTTTTCCTTTGAAAAAATATTTCAATAACATGATTTTATTTGATTTTATAATAGTTCTATAAGGATGCTTCAAATAAAAAAAGCATTATAAAAATTCCAGGTAGCTACAAGGCATTACTGATCTCTAGTTTAGGATAACCTTTGATTACCACTGCAAATGCATTTTCAGATTATTTTAAGGAGAAGTATTATTTTTCTTGGTCCTATGAAAATATATTTAGCTCATTGAAACTACTAAGAATTGCTTCAATTTTATTTCAATATACTTTTTCTGGAGCTGGAGATTCAAATACAAGAGGAGGAGATTTAGTTATTTTTACAGACATTCTTGAAGAGTTAGGGTAACTATTATGACTTAATAGTCATATTTGCCTGACATAGCTAGAATTTTGGAAGTGTAACCCATAAGAAGTAAAACCTGATTTTGAAATGTGATAAAAATCCCATCAGAGAGCTCCTCATTCACTGAAGCTCTGTCAATGTGCTCCAGCTCTTCCTGATCGTCCCTTTAGGAACGGAACCAAAGTGAGATCCACCCACACCATGTGAAGGGGGTGTGTTTAATAGCATTTGTATCGAAGTGTGCACACAATTGATTTCCATTTGGCCTTTTCTACTGACGCTAGAAAGTTAATTTTTAAGTGGTCCCACTGTTGGTAGCATGGCTTTGAGCACCTGATTTGCACCAAGAGATGAAGATGTTTCCGTTCTTATAAATGCTCCTATGGCTTCTTGACTTCCTCCTCTGTAGCCATGGTCCCACACCCATTCCATGTCAAGAGCATTCATATAGGGGATTGACAGGTTTGAGCCCTGCCTCACTTCATCCCATGTATCAAAAGCAAAGTTGATCCAGTGACCAAGAATGAAGTTGATTAGCTTAGCAATAGTTATGTTTGAATAACACAGGCAGGACTGGCTACTTCATTTGGGAGATACTAGTACCAAATGAAAATGCAAGGTTCCTTGAATTTCAAAGCAGTGACTGCAGAGCATTAAACCACATGTAGGGCCCTTCTAATCGCTGGGCCCTGTGTGACTGCCCAGGTCCATGCCCATGAAGCCAGCCCTGAACACAGATAGCAAGGGGATTGTGGCAGGTGCATAGGGGGTGGCAACTAGAGTCTCCCCCAAAATGACAGACCTCTGGCATAGTTCAGTAGCAATCAGAGTAGTTGAACTGTTTTGGTTCTGAAGGTTTTAAAATAATTAGCAAGGGTGAAGCCATTTTGTTTGAACAGATCTTTATAACCTCACGTGAAAACTTAGACATAAAGGTCTTGAATGCCACACTTAATGAGAGAAAATATGCTCTGTTTTGTCACTGTTCACTTGCTTTCATTGCTTTTCTCATTGAGGCAGTTTATCTAGTCTTCTGATGATTCACTGAGTTCAAGTTTATCTGGTAAATGTTCTCTGGGTGAAGGATGATATGGTTAAGCATAGGTGTTGTTTCACATTTGCTCCATTTACTTTCCTAATTTTCCGTTACCTGAGAGCAGATTATCCTAAAGCCTGTCCCTCAAGCTTTGATCTTTCAGCCATGAAGCAGTCTCATATTTTCAGGGTCCAAGGGAAATCTCCATTTCAGTATCCAGACAATGTCTGAAATTTAGCGAAATCAAATAGAAAGTATCCCTTTTTCTGGTAGTTACCACTCCTGATTCTGAAAACTGGTAAACAGCGTCACGTGTGACTGACTTCTCTGTCCACCACCTATCGAGAGACCTGCCAATTTTTCCTTAAGAATCTCTCCAATTTACCTTGTTCTCCAGTGTAATTTTACATCTGTAGCAGCTTCCTGACGGGTGGGCTACTCTACTCTTTCCTCAAGCTCAAGGTTGACCATTTTATAGAATACTACTTTTATAATGTCCCTCTCTTGCTAAAGATTGTACAGCTCTTGAATCCCTCCTGTCAGACAAATTTTAAATGAAGCCTCACACTTAATGGTATTCTATCAACTGGACCTTCCCCATCTGCCTAAACTGTGTAAATCATTTCCCCCCAACATGACCAGTCCACCTCCTCTCCCTAGGAGAGGGTGCAAAGGCATTTTAGCCTTTAACCTGGAAGGTTCTCTGGTTCCGATTACAAGGTTGCATAATGTCCTTTGTGGTGACTCGAGCTCCAGGGCTGCTAGTGAGCTGCCAAGTACCGTCTGTTCCTTCATTATACGGCGACATATAAACTCACCCCCGCACCATCCGCACGCAGCGTTGGCTTCCTTTGAGGCCTCTCTCCGTGGCTTGTAGATGGCCAGCCGCTCACGGTGTCATTACGTGGGTCTTTCCTCTGTGCGATCCTGCATGTGCCTGGGTGTCCCTTTCTTTTTTCTTACAAGGACAGCAGTCATATTGGATTAGGGCCCCACCTTACTGGCTTCGTTTTAACTTAGTCACCGCATGAAAGACCTTATCTTCAAATTACTGGCAATATTCTGAGGCATTGGGAGTTGGGACTTCAACAGATGAGTTGGGGGTGGGAGGGAACACAGTCCAGTTCTTTGAAGGGATGATGGAAATGCTCCACAATTAGGTAGTGGCAATGATTTCAAACCTCTGGGAGTGCACTACTGACACCACTGAATTGCACGTTACAAGAGTGAATTTTATGGCGTCTGAATTATATTTCAATAAAACATAAAAACCAAATTGGATGTGGCTCTTGCCTTCAAACAGCTGACAGAGTAGCCAGGCCCACCAGGAAGTAAATAGGCACTTTCAACGCCTTGCAGGACATGCTAGAATCTAGATCAGCCGTGCGCAAACTACGGCCCGCGGGCCGGATCCGGCCCGTTTGAAATGAATAAAACTAAAAAAAAAAAAAAAGACCATACCCTTTTATGTAATGATGTTTACTTTGAATTTATATTAGTTCACACAAACACTCCATCCATGCTTTTGTTCCGGCCCTCCGGTCCAGTTGAAGAACCCATTGTGGCCCTCGAGTCAAAAAGTTTGCCCACCCCTGGTCTAGATGGAGGCGCACATAGCCCATTTTTATAGAATGGAAAAGACATTGTAGAAGAGAGCATAGGAGTCAAGGTTTACATGAACGTAAATGGGCAGAGAAGGGGTGCAGAGAGGAAGGCATGGGAAGTAGTGACTGAAGGCTGGCATATGCTGTATGACATAGTCATCATGTCCCCTCTTTGTCTGATCTTCTCTTGGATAATATTATCAATGTTTTAACCACGGATAGGGGTTACATTAATAATAAATTGAAAATGCCTCAGCTTTAAAGCGAGACCCTTGTGCGTTCATGTATCAATTTCTCCATTTACTTCACAGTTACCTAAACTATCAGTTTCAGTCTTCTCATCTGTAAAGTGGAGAAAATATATTTCTGTCCCTTTTGTTTCTCTGTTCCTTGGGTAACCTGATTTTAAGACTCCTGAAAATCTTAACCATCATTCCTTGGGTAACTTCTGTGACATTATTTCCCTTGAAATGAGGCTTCCAGGCCTGAACACAAGGGGCCTAATGGAACCAAGTGTATTTATACTAAAACCTTTCAGACCTTTCAAAATCAGCTTGGAGTCTCAGGAGCTCTTTTAACAGTCACATCATATTGTGGTCTCATATTGAATTTGGGGGGGTGGGGGCAACTAGTTTTATCCCACACACCTTCAGAGTTCTTATAGATCAGCCATTCTACTCTTAAATGGGTTTCATTCATTTTAGACTTGAGATTTTATTTTCCCAGCCGTAACTGTAGAACTCCAGGTTTTTTTTGTTTGTTTGTTTGTTTTTAATTTTTTTATTTTATTTTATTTTTTTTTATTGCTTAAAGTATTACAAAGGGTATTACATATGTATCCATTTTATCCCCCCGCCCTAGACAGTCCCCTGGCCTCCCCTATCCCCCAGTGTCTTATGTCCATTGGTTATGCTTATATGCATGCATACAAGTCCTTTAGTTGATCTCTTACCCCCCTACCTCCTGCCCCCCAACCCTCCCCGGCCTTCCCGCTGCAGTTTGACAATCTGTTTGAGGCAGCTCTGCCTCTGTATCTATTATTGTTCAAAAGTTTATAATGGTCTCTATTGTCCACGAATGAGTGAGATCATGTGGTATTTTTCCTTTATTGACTGGCTTATTTCACTTAGCATAATGCTCTCCAGTTCCATCCATGACGTTGCAAATGGTAAGATAGAACTCCAGGTTTATCCTTGCAGAATTCCACCTGGGTGGTTTCCAGCTCACATTTCAGCTTCTCCAATCACTTTGACTATGTCTGTTGATTATGTTGCCTGCCTTTGTGTCTTCTACAAACTTGGTAAGTATGTCTTTTTGGGTCTTCACCCAAGTCATTAATAAAATATTGGCCAAAATATTATTAGGGATGGATTCCAGGGGCATTACAAGAGGGAGCACCTGCAAAGTGGCCTGAGACCCAAGACGCTAGCCTGTTTGGCCCACTTGTTTAACCCGCCATGAATCCAATCCACATGAAGGTCGCATCTCTCCCATATGAAAAGGCTGTCACAAGACTCTTCTTGTCCACGTCTGTTAACATGAATTTATCAGATGGGCTGAAATCATGAGATATGACTAATTATTTCTCTCTGATCTACCAATCAAATAACCCTCTCACAGAAAGAAATGAGGCTAATTTAGTGAGGCTCATTCTCCATAGCCCAGGCGAGCCCCTCCTGGCCTCTGCTTCGTGCCCTAAAAGCACACAGCCTCCTGTTTAATTACAGTCTTTCAACTTTGCCAGAGAGTCATGTCAGAATTGCTCTACAGTTTCTGAAAGATACTTTTCATGGAAATTGAAACATGTGCTTTCGGGGGGGGGGGGGGCGGGTGTTGGCAGGAGGGTACCTTTTTTCCCTGATTATTCAGATTATCACCCTTGGTGTACAGACTGTGTCTCTGTGTGCCGCTCACTTAGGTCTGACTTTGTGAACGCAGGAGGCAGGATCCCATGGTGGTGAGGTTCCCAGGATTCAGAAGTGGGGTCTTCGTTTTATTATTACTGGGGATGGTTGCCTACTCTATTGACTCTCTGCCTTTACGTGAGGGTCTGAGCCTCCCTTAAAGGCACAGTTTCTTCATTCCAAGTGTCTTCTCTCACCTTCCTCATTTCAAGGCGTCTTAGCACAGTGCCGGGTGCCAAATAACTGTTTCGTATATGGCATCTGCTATTGTCATAATTAACACCAATATTATTATTTTAGTGGTTGGATGTTTTCATGTGATTGGCCTTTGGTTCTCTCTTTAGGATATTCTTTCATTCTTTTAAGGTGCACGCTGCTTTCTTATCGTTCGTAACTATTTGTCTCTGCCCTCCCACTGAATTGCAAACCCCAGAAGGCAGAGGCTGTGTCTCAGACAAGCAGAGTGTCTGGCACAGCTCAGGTGCTCTGAAATTAGAAACTGGAGTAAGGCAAGAGTTAAGAAGCTTTGCCTAAATTAGACAGCAAGGCGTGTTATTCCATATGTACATTAGAGTCCTATTTCTGAACGAGTTCTATTTAAAATAACCACTGATGTCCTGTTTGAGGAAACCACTACTGCTGTGTGATTAAAATGAAAGGCAGTTTATGTCCTGAAGGATCCACAGGTTGAAATACCCTCTTATGAGAGGCAAGAGTTACTTCTATGGCATGATCATCAATAACAGCAGCAGCAGTAGTAATAATACATCCCCCGAAGCTTGGAATTAAATCTGAGCTCAACTGTAGCAGCCATTTTTGGCTGCATATGAGCGTTCTGCTTTTCCCTGCTTCCCGTTTCTACCTATTCCTGCCGGCCTCATTTTTTAATTTTATTATATGTTATGTCAGATCCTCTGTGGAATGAGGCAGAGTATAAATACACGAGAGTAATAAATTGTGTAACAAGATACATTTGAAGGGTCAGTGGCAGCTGCACCTTATCCCTACTGGGAACAGAGCAAGAGGAAACCAACACAAACACATGGGCCCAAACTGGAAGGGCCATTTTCCTAATGGTGCTTTAAAACCAACTGGCGTTTTGGGGTCCTATTGGTATTGGCTGTGAAATATTCTCAGGAGGGGGCGTGGTCAAGTCTCACAGCCTCTCTGGGTTCTAGTGTCCTCATCTGTAAAGTGAGGGGGCTGGACCATCAGTGGTTCGAAGCCTTTATTATCAAATAACTAGAGGCCCTATGCACAAAAATTTGTGCACTGCGGAGGCTGGGGGGAGGGGGTGTTCCCTCAGCCCAGCCTGTGCCCTCTCGCCGTCTGGGACCCCTCGGAGGATGTCCACCTGCTGGCTTAGGCCTGCTCCCTGGGGGGATTGGGCCTAAGTTGGCAGTCAGACATCCCTCTGGCAGCCCGGGGGCCCTCGGAGGATGTCCACTTGCCAGCGGGGAGCAGACCTAAGCAGCAGTTGGACATCCTTAGTGCTGCTGAGGAAGCGGGAGAGGCTCCCACCACCACTGCTGTGTTGGCAGCTGTCACCCTGGCTTGTGGCTGAGCAGAGCTCCCCCTGTGGGAGCACACTGACCACCAGGGGGCAGCTCCTGCATTGAGCGTCTGCCCCCTGGTGGTCAGTGTGTGTCATAGTGACCAGTCATTCCCAGTCATTCTGCTGTTAGGGTCAATTTGCATACAGGATATCTCACGCTGCCTGGACATACACCCTCTCTCTCGGGCTGCTCTTCACACCCACTGTCCTCCAAGCCTCTAGGGCGGTTCTCAACCTGTGGGTCGCGACTCCTTTGGGGGTCGAACGACCCTTTCACAGGGGTCGCCTAAGACCATCAGAAAACACATATATAATTACATATTGTTTTTGTGATTAATCACTATGCTTTAATTATATTCAATTTGTAACAATGAAATTGGGGGTCACCACAACATGAGGAACTGTATTAAAGGGTCGCGGCAGGAGGAAGGTTGAGAACCACTGTCAGCACTCCCAGAGATGGCGGTCTCCTAGACCCTGCCTTCTAGGACCCGCCTTCTCAAAGTGTGCTCCCCAAACCAGCAGCTTTGGGCATCACCAGTGACCTTGTTAGAGATGGGCCAGCTCGGGCCCATCCAAGCCTGTATTGGAACCGATATCCCGATGACTCACGGGCACAGCAAAATTTGAGAAGCACTGCTCTTAAGATCCTGTTTCCTTCCTGGGAGGCTTCTTCAGATATCCCGCTTTATGACTCTGACAGTTCTTTTTCCCTTAATTGTATGAACATGACAACACTTTGATTTATGCTCAGATAAATTCCAGCGTCTCCAGAAAAAACACTGGTGGAAGGCCGTGCTCATGGCCGTGTTTAGTGTCCTTGGCTCAGGGTGATGACCTGGGGAGGGGGTCTCCCGTGCAGAGGTCCTGGGAACTCCTTGGGCAGGTAGGATGAACTCTGCACAGCCTCCTCTGAGATGCAGCACACACAAAGGTTCTGAAGCACTTAGCTAGCCAGGTTCCCCATTGCCCTCCTGACTCTGGAAAATGCAGCCTCTGTAATGAGAGACAGGCTAGCCACCGGTCCCCGGTCTCTTCCTCCTCTTAGTCGACAGTAACTTTTTGTAGGTTACAAATCAGTGCCTGAATCCAAAGCTCTCATTCAGGGCAACTAGATTCTTCTTAGCAGTAGATCCTAATTTGAGCTGTGTCGGTAGCTTAAGCCTAGGCTTTCTGATGCCTTTTTTTTTGGTATAAGCACTAAGCAGAAATATAAGACCCAGAATCAGTTGCTTAAACCATCTAATGGAAATATGCTAATATAGAGAGCTTTATTTTCTTTCCTTTCCATCTCAAAAATTAAATAAAATGACAACCTGCTTTATGCTATAGTTAAATCGAAGAGAGAAATTTAGCACAAGTCCATATATTACAATTACCGTTATGATGAATTGGAGACTGGAATTTAGAAATACAAACTTTTTGTTAACTGAGGCCAACCAGCATCTACCTGCTACCAGTCAGATTAGGGGACTTTATTTCTCTGACACCCCAGATTATTTTTTCATTTTATTTTTGGAGCACCAACCTTCTTCTTGCCTGGATCATAATTTAATTTTACTTTAAGCTGGGCTTATCCTGGGTCAGTTTTACGTAGTGAAGGAAATGTAGCTCTAATTAGTTTTTGTTGCCCTTAAAACTCAATTTGTCTCTGTATCTCGATTTCATGGTGGGCTTTGCATCACATCTGGCTTTCCCACTGAAAGCCACAGTCCTGGTGTTGCTCTATAATGTTCAAAATGAAAACCCGACAGGAATTCTGAATTGGAGCACTGCATTCTGAATACTAACCTAGCACTCATTGTAAATTTGGAGCATATAATAGTCATGACAAAAGCTAACCCGATTATCTAGGGTGAATTATTCTTTCATATCCATACTGACACGGTCATGCTCCTTAATTTCCTTGCTGATGTGAACAGGGTCTTTGTTTGCTCTCAGCTCAGTACCTTTCAAAGTATGAGAGAATGAGTGAATGATTTGTTGCCATAAGTCATATGTTACCAGTTTTAATTTTTGTTTTTAAGGCATATTACTACTCAGTTATTTAACAATTTTGAATCAAATGAGTTTCGCACAATTGAACTTATTAAAAACTGGCCCTTACATACATGAAATCACACCTGCAGAGTTATAGTACCTCAGACAATCTCGAAATGTAAGCAGTGTTTGCCTTCAAACCTCCTACTGCTGAGCTTGCTGTTTCCTCTCTTCTGTTACTTAGGAGAGGAAACGGCAACTTGTGTAATTTGTTATGGTGCCAGCAGTGAAACACTGCATGGAATTTGACACCACAACTGAAAATATAATCTAGTCAGGAGCCAAGAATAGCATATTTGCCAAACAGAAATGTCTGAAATACTTATACTCTTATTTGTTCTTTGTTTATTATCTTTATTATTACTTATTTATCCTTTGCCTATTATCTGTATGTAATACTCCTATATGCTGCTACTAGGTTTGAGAACTAAATCAGTTTTGAAAAGCTTAGGAAATGGAATTTATCTATAGGTTATAATTAATTTGCAGCTTTATTATTCAGTATTCAAGACACTTTATTTTGTCTAGCCAACTTCAGGAATATCCTAGCCATCTTTAGGAGTATTGATAGAATAGACCAGAATTTAACATGGAGGAAATGTTCTTTATTTTTATCCCTGTGGAAGATGGTGGGGTGCCCTACCTGTGTCCCCTGGGCTATTAATGTTTCCTATCCATGGGCCCAGCCTCCTACTGCCAGCACCTGCAATTAATTGCGCCTGAGGCCTCTCTCTGGCCACTAGGGCCCCCTATATTCCAATATTATACATCTGTGTACACTATTATATCATCTGTATGTTGCATTGTGTGCTTATAACCCTGTTTAATCTCCTTCTATCACCATTTTTTAACCCCTTTGCCTTCTTCAATGTCCCCCCTCACACACACACCCTCTGATAACCACCATACTGTTGTCTATGTCAACATGAGTTTTTTGTTTTTGTTTATTTATTTGTTGCCTTATGTTTTATATTCCACATATGAATGAATCATATGTTTCCTGCCCTTTTCCATCTGACTTATTTCTCTTAGCATGATACTCAAGATCCATCCATTGTTGCAAATGGCAGCATTTCATCTTTTCTTATGACTGAGTAGTATTCCATTGTCTACATGTACCACACCTTCTTTACCCAACATCTATCAAAGAACACTTGTGTTGTTTCCATGTCTTGGCTATGAATAATGCTGCAATGAAAATAGGGGTACATATATCTTTATGAATAAATGTTTTCAATTTTTTTTAGAGTAGATAACCTGAAGAGGGAATGCTGGGTCATATGGTAGCTCCATTTTTAAAATTTTTTGAGTAAACTCCATGTTGTTTTCCATAGTTGCTATCAATTTACATTCCCATCCATAGTGTATAGGGGTTCTTTTTTCCCACATCCTCTCCCAACACTTTTTATTTTCGTCTTGTTGATAATTGGCTTTTCCTTTTTTTTTTTTTAAAAAAAAAATCAATGTGTCACTTTTCTAATACATATCACTCTGATATTATATTTTTTCAGACCCTTTACATTTTAAAGTTATATGTCATATTAAAGGGGATGAAATAACTTTCAAAAGGATGCTTCCACTCTCATGATATTCCTACCTCTAAATGAGAAATACTGTGGCCTAAAATCCCTTAGAAGAGCTTAAATTTTAAGACTCAAATAAATAAATAAAAGTTAACCTAATGAGGTTAATTGGGGGTTCAATTTTCATTACCCCAAAGTGTTAACAGTGACTCATGTTAACACATCAGTGTACTTATGTTATGCATAACGAACTGCCTTGCTCAGGGCTCCCAGGTGCAGACAAGAGCAGCCACCCTCTGCATGGTCAGGCAGAATACAGATAACGCACAGTGACAGTGGGAAGGCAGGGGAGCAGGCTGACAGCTCAGTTTCCAGAACCATCAGCCAGAGCCACACCACTGAGGTGACCTGCTGCCCCTGCCCCCAGGGCATACTGTTTCCTATGGCACCTGTGTTAGTGAGCGGGAGGCCCCGTGTCTCCCCTGTTTCTTCACACAGCTCACACCCAGGCAACGTCTTAGATGGGTGTAGCTGACTGGTGGAAGCCAGGGTAGATACTGGCACCCCAATGCAAGGGAGGTGGGAGAGGTAGGTTTTGTTTGTTGCCTGTTTGTTTTTATCTATCTGGAAAAGACAGGACCCACAATCCAGGGATCTACTACAATTGTAGGGATGTTGCCTAAAGATACTGGCAGTCACAAATGACAGGTGTCAGCCATGATAACGTCTCGTGAATATATCAGCAGGCAAGTTGTGTAAACTGTTTGGCCTCTACTGTTAAAAATAATGTGTAGAAAAAGATGGAAATACAGAGAAATGTTAATGTTGATTATCTCTATGATAGATTGTAGGTAATAGTTTCCATATGTTTTATTTTCAAAAATTTATATACAGAAACTATATTTTGTTATAAATTAGAAAAAAATGAGAGTTTAACTTTTGAGAAAGAATTCATGAAAATAATTGCTGCCTTGCTAGATGGATGAAAACTCTATCTTAAAAGTCCTGAGCAGATTTAATTCTCTTTCTGTCAAACAGATGAATGCTGAATCCAAACAAAGTCAAATAAGCAAAAAATTACTCTCTTATTTAAGCTGAGATTAAAATCTATTTCCTGTGGCATTGCCCTCAGTGGGTACAGTAGCTGCGATCACTTTAGAGAGTCATAGCATCTTAAATCAGGAGGGCCTCTGTCATCACTTACCCTAACTTTATAGCATTTGTCTTGGTCTGATGTTTTTAAAAATACAAACACACACTTGTGCTTACTTACCTGTTTAATATCTGCCTTCCCCAGGGGACACGGGGCAGGGACCAGGAATCCCCAGAGCCCGCTACTCCTTAGACACTTAGTAGGTACTTACTGTATTCTTGCAATGCTCGAGTGTTGATGGTGAAATCACAAGGGAAGGGACTATAGCTAGTTATCTCTAGACTAACTGGGCAGTCTTCTGGCCTCACCAGCTGACTGGCTCTCACTGAGATGGTTGTGGCTGCGTGGAACATCTTTCTGCCACTTTCTGCAGTCCTCACTGGAGATTCTAAAGCTCTTTGAGGCCCACTGGCTAATTCTCCCCTTGAATCCTTTGTCACGCCTGCCCCCTTCTGAACCCCAGAAAATGTGAGGGTCCTGCTATTTTCTTTGGCTGCTTTGGAAAGAGCATAGTTCTTCTGCCCATAGGCTCCCTCCCCCATCTTGGAGTTCTATTCCTGTCCTGCTCTCTGGACCTTGCCTAGAGGTCAGGGACTCTTTTCAAGGGTTCAGCAGTCCCTAACTTTCTTGCCTCCCTTCATCTGGTCCAGAGGGTCTCCTTCTCACCTGGGGGCAGGGAGGACACTCACCCACTCATCAGATGTCCGCCATGTCTTTTCTCTTTGGCTTTGGACTCTCTATTGGAAAATCATAAACTGGGGATTTGACTCATATTCTCTATAGTTTATGATGCCATCTTTTTCCATTTGCTGTTGCTTCAGTGGGGAAAATGTGAAAGGATCTGAGGAGATTTGGGGGAAAACCAAACTTTGGTGAACATCTCAAAAATATCATCGGTTCTATTTGTACAAAAGGTGGGCCAATCCTCAGGGAATAAATTAGCTGTGGTTGACCCAAATTTTCAAAGTCACTCTCCTGGGTTGTCAGTTCACTACAGATTCTAGAAATAAAGAATCATGACACTCGGAAGAGAGAACAGAAAGTCTGCAAAATGAGGCGCCTGGCGGGATGGCCGTTTTCGCTGCTGTCATAAAGTTGCTCCCGAACAGTTGAAGAGTCTGATAAAATAAATACCTGCCATGTCAGTTAGGAGTGGGTGACAGGCGGAGCGTCCCTGAGCAGGTGACAAGCTGTCCTTGACTTGGTAAGTTTCCATGCTTTCTTTGTCTGATTGCATCTCATAGTCAGTGATATGCAATGGGAGCTCCCCCTGTCAGCTCAGTGACAGGATTTTCGGTGAGGAAGGAAGGTAGAGTGTCTCCGTGTCAGCCGGAGATGATTGTATTAGAAATCACCTGTCTTAATGGTCCTACCTTCATCTGCTAAGCTGTGGGCAAATGAGATTTTATGCTTTATCATCAGGCTGCCAGGCAAGGCTCAGGTAACTATATGTAAAACCTCATGCTCTGTTGCACAATACTTGATGTTTGCAAGGAAAAATAAGCATCTTGAAGCTTTTTATAGCCTTTGTTTCTTCACAGCAAGAGAATATTACAAGTTTGTGTAAGGCTTTATATAGTCATGCTTAACCACTATGACTTTTACAATGCATGTTAGCTGGGGCACCGTGAATTACTGGAAAAGCACCATGAAGATGTTATTGAGCTCTGCCTGCTGCTTCATAGTCTTCAGAAGTTACAAAAACCATAGCTGTGTATGCCATTTCAAGCTCCTTATAGTATATTAACTATACTATGTATACTGAGATGCCATTCTCAATAACAGGAGGCCATTTTTTAAAAATTTTTTTTATTGATTTCAGAGAGGAAGGGAGAGGGAGAGAGAGAATCATGGATCAGCTGCCTCCTGCACACTCCACACTGGGAATAAAGCCCGCAACCTGGGCATGGGCCCTGACCGGGAATTGAACTGTGACCTCCTGGTTCATAGGTTGACACTCAATCACTGATCCATGCTGGCCAGGCAACATGAAGTCCTTCTTAGCCAAATTCTTGATAGAACAGTTTTTCCATAAATGTGTTATCAAACAACCATTCCTCTAGGACAATGGTCGGCAAACTGTGGCTCGCGAGCCACATGTGGCTCTTTGGCCCCTTGAGTGTGGCTCTTCCACAAAATACCGACTTCTGCGCATGGGCCACAAAGTTTCAATCGTACATGCGCACCTGCACATGGTATTTTGTGGAAGAGCCACACTCAAGGGGCCAAAGAGCTGCATGTGGCTCGCGAGCCACAGTTTGCCGACCACTGCTCTAGGATCTACTTCATTATCAAGTAGAGACTAATAGCGTGTTCTGTAACTAACAGAATCATGTGAAAGCACCATTAGGGAAAGGGGACCAAATATTCGAACTTCCTAAATTGCAGCCATAGTTAAAGACGCGTGTAAATGCCCAGGCAGAGCCTGTGAAGAGCCGTCCTTTCTAGTGTAGTTGGACCACTCATTGTGGAGACAGTGCCTGCTGTGGTTGTCTTTTGGGGGTGGGATGAATTCAGAATCGGAAGATGATGAAGAACATTAAAAAGAATATTAGATTTTTTCATTTTTTAACCAATGTTGTGTCAATTACTTATTCAACCACATTTTTTTCCAACTTGTCAGTGTTTTTTTGGTAAGCATTTGACTTAGTTTTTCTAGCAAAGATAACTTTCACACTTATTTTATCAGTTTGCCATATTTTAGTCACAAGTTTAAAATAATGAGCACAACCGGCATAAATAAGCTTGAGGTAAACACAGTGACTTTGGTAAGCACACAGGTCTCAACAAAGGACAGGAATGGGCGTGCCACAGAGCACCTCCTAGCTCCAGCATCCCTTTGGCAAAGGCAACCCTCAGCATTTGTTAGGAAGGACTGGAGGACGCTGGTTAATCTATGAATTAGTTAAAGGGCCTTTAATCAAGAGAGTGTCTATATAAATACATTTTCATTAATATGCATAGGTGATAAGTCTTAAGGAACCCTTTTTGAAGAATGATTTCTAGTACAGGTCCTACTGAATTTGCCTTAATGAACAGCGACAGCTCACTTATAATCAGTGGAATATGTCTACACACGTAATTGGCATTCTAAAGTACTTCTACCCAGCAGTCTAGTTTATTTACACTCTGGTACTATAATTGGTTTGTTCATCAGACTTCTTTTTTCTTAGATGGGAAGAGATAATGTGTTGGTCTACTCTTCACTGAGTTACCACAATTTTAAAATTAATAATTTTGAGATTTAATGAGTGCTTGTTCCACTTATATATGCTCAAGATCCTAAATACCTCTGTCAATGTCTTTAGATTTTTTTTCTCTTCTAAATATGGGTAGCAGTAAAGTATGCTATGCAGAGGATGGTTTAAAAAAATAAACAGATATTGTCCTACTAATAGATTTGGGAAATTTTAGAGTTTAGAGACAGAGAGAGAAGCATGTGTGTGTGTATGTGTGCCTTATGTGTATTACACACACACACACACACACACACACAGGCAGAGAGAGACACAGACAGAGAGAGAAAGTCAAAGAAAGAGATAAGCAAAGCAAGAATAAGAGACAGAGTCACAGATATATTTATGTTGCATTATATTACATTGTATATATTACATGATATTCACATACTCATATGTATACATAGAGACAGAGACAAAGGGACACAGAAACAGAAATGGGACACCAAGTTAGGGATAAAGAAATTGAAAAGCAGACAGAACAGATGAAAACAGATGAGAGAGAAAAAGCACACAGAGAGATAGAAACAGACAAACAGAGACACCATGCAAGAATCAAAAAGAAATGGAGATATCTAGAGAGACAGAGGAAGGGCCATCTCAGTGATGTTGCTCAAGATTAGCTCCATCTCCGCCGTGTTTTAGCAGAACCGTAGAGCCACAGGTGTGGAGGCCAGAGGCCTTGGGGAAGCCATGTCCTTGGCTAGGACGGAGAGGCAGGCCCAGGCTCTGCCTAGAGACACAGTGTCCTAACAGGTAATACCAGACCTATGAGTAGTCACAGCCTGTGCATTGATTAGATCTGCACCACCTGTTTAGATCTACTAAATGTGTGTGTGTGTTTTTAGCTCTAACTATATTTAAAAAATTTTTTTGGCTGCAGAAAGGTATTGAAGGAAATCTCCGTGGGAGGGCTCAATCCAAATGACACTGTGCAGGCCAATTTGGAGGCCCAGCTCCTTTCCAAGCTGGACCACCCAGCCATTGTCAAGTTCCACGCCAGCTTTGTGGAGCAAGACAATTTCTGCATCATCACGGAGTACTGTGAGGTGAGAGTTTCCTTCTCTTCTCGAAATCATAATAAAGATCTGTTTCATAGAAAAAGATGTCACTAATCCATGCAAAGCCACTGTGACCCACCTGCTTATAATTTAATCACTTTCTCCCTTTAGCCCCATTCAGTGAATAAACTATCTTAGGTGGGAAACAACTGACTCTTACTGCTTGCGACTATTGCTGCTACCTCTACCCCTGCCTTGGGGCACTGAACTGTCCTGGCCCTGCACATCTCACTGTCATCAGTACTGTCCAAAGGCACTTTCTGCGATGATGGAAATGTCCTGTATTTGTGCTGTTTAGTACAGTAGTCACTAGTCACACATGACTCTTTAGCACTTGATGAAGTATGGCTAGTGTGATTGAGGAGCTCAATGTTACATTTTATTGAATTTTAATTAATTTAAATTTAAATACCCATGTGTAGCTTGTGGCTATTACTGACTTGGACAGATCCAGATGATAAAGCTATAAATTTATTTCCCTGCATTAATTTTTAAATTTTAACCTACCAGAAAAGTTCTAAGAATAACACAAGGAACTCCCATATACCCTTCATTCAGATTTCCCAATTATTATCTTTTTTCCACATTCGGTTTATCATTCTCTTTATTCATTTTGTGCATCTATTTGTTTCTCATGAACCTTTGGAGAGTAAGTTCAGACATGATGTCCCTTTGTCCTAAATACCACTATGAGTATTTCATAAGAACAAAGACACTTTCTTACGTAACTACAGTACCATGATCAAAATCAGTGGTTCTCACTCAAAAGTGTGATCCCAGACCATATCAGCATCACTTGGGACCTGGTTAGAAATACAGTCTCAGCCTCCCCCCAGCCATGCAGAATCAGAAATTCTGGGGATGGGGTCTGGCAATCTGTGTTTGACAAGCCCACAGGCGGGTCTGAAGCACCCTGAAGTTTGAGAAGCGCCCATCTAATCCACAATTCATATTTAAATTTAACCCCATGCACCCCAAGTATGTCCTTAGACATCGAAGAACGTTTCTGTAAGAATTATTTTCTTGTGCAGAATCTAATCCAGGTTCGTCTGCGTTAATTTTTAAATGCTGGTGGTTTCCAGGGGCTGAGTTGCTCTCTGGGGAGGGGCGTTGCCATAGCAACAGCAGCTGGCAGGGCTGGGACCAACTGTGGGGCTTCTGGGGTTCCAGGGTTTCAGCCCCGAGCTGTCAGGCTGTCATCTCCTTCGAGCCTGAGGAGTGACGCGTGCGTATTTCTCATCTTCAGACCCGAATTTGCTCTTCATTAGCACAGCCTGGCACTGTCCTCTTTTTATTGAGCTGAAATAGTAATACTGGAAAGGTCAGATGGCCAAACTTGCACTTCAGGAAAATGCTATATCACCATTGAAATACTTGGGCTTTTTTATCTCCCAAGTTTCCTCTTCTGTAATTTATGTATTTTTTATATAATGTATTTTTATTGGTTTCAGAGAGAGGAGGGGAGAGGGAGAATTAGAAACATCAATGATGAGATAGTATCATTGATCGGCTGCCTCCTGCACACCCCTTACTGGGGATCAAGCCTGCAACCCGGGCATGTGCCCTGACTGGGTATCAAACTGTGACCACCTGGCTCATGGTCAACACTCCACCACTAAACCACACCAGCCAGGCTTTAATTTAATTTAATACCTATATAAATGCATTCATGAGACTACTACATCCACCACACAACCCTTTGGACACATCTTATCAGGTTACGAGTATGAAAAGCAAACAACGGAACTCTCATAACTTCTTAAGATCTAACTAAATCGTTGAGCGGGAATAGTTCCAAAACTACTAAAGTGTCAGAATGTTTCAAATATTGGTGTCTCTGTTCTCCCCACCTAGGGGAAATGGATCTACTTGTTGTTCCCTGTCCATCTTCCAGAATGTCAACCCCTTCATCTGTGCTTGGGCCATTTCCTTTAGAATACCCTTTCTAGCCCCACACATTCAAATCCTCCCCATCCTCCCAGGCCCCGCTGAAATGCCGCCTCCTCTACAAAGATTCCCACAATCTCCTGGCTGGAAATCATTCCCCACACGTTCCCCCTCTCATAGCATTTTATCTCTGTGGCACTCAGCACTGTATACATAGTATTAACCATCTCACTTCTCAATGTATGGGATTCATCTTTTTCTGATTCATTTTTATGCTACATCGTGACCCACGCTGTGAGCCACAGAAAAATTAGCGCTCAGGAAATTTATTGTTTTGTGTGTGTTTTTCTGAAAAATTCCTTACCGCTTACTTCCAGCTGTTTCCTATCTCATTTCTGTCAAAGGCTGATGATAAAGAATAAAATATTGGATCCTTCTACCTGTCATATATGTCAAAAGCATTTTGTCCTACCTATGTTTCTGGTACACCTAACCACGTACTACACCAGTGGCCTGTCAGATACTGCCTGAAGGTTTTTCCATTGGGTTAGGATAAGGCATCTCCATAGCTGGGTGTCAAATTAGTAGACAAAATAGAGAATAGGCGCGATCACATATCTCCTGGAGAGAGAGAATATACGACTATCGGGGCAAAAAGTGGGGAAGGTTGGACTTGTCTGTTTCATGCTTGGTGATATTAACATAGCTAAACAAAAATGATATCAAGATCGTGGTAGTGCTCATCCTTAACTCCACATTGTAGTCACCTGGAGAGCTTTCAAAAATCCCAAGACTTGAGGCCCACCTCCAGAAAGTCTGATTGGATTGATCTGGGATAAGGTCCAGACATTAGGATCTTTTAATGCTCTCGGGGTGATTCTAATGTGCAACTGAGGTTAAGGACTGGAAAAAAAAGAAGAAGGAGAATGGTTAGTATGGGAACAGGAAAGTAGAGTCATAAAGGGAAACTGTCAGGGGTGTGGAGCACTGAGCAAAGTTGGGGCCTAGATCTGAGCAGGGAAGTGTGGCCCTGGTGCTAGGTGTGGTTTTATCTCAGGCCACCTTGTTTGGTGCTATTGTTGATGAAAATTACCCACTTGGTCTCTTGGCTCCCTGAGCAGCCTACTCATTCCAGTTCAGTTCTCCATATATGTCTCTTCTAACGGGGAAAAAAATTTGCAGGCTAAACCAATGTGAGCTTCCTGTTATATCGGCAGTTCTGGTTCTCATCGCATATGAATAAATTGGCATTCTAGATTGTTTATTGCTTCCTTAAGAGTTTGAAGTTCATCAAGGCCATAGTAACCAGGGGTCTATCCAAAAGCCATTATTGAACCCTAACTCTGTGTCAGATATAATTCCAGACTGGTGTGGGGCAACAGAGATAATATGATCTTTCTTTAATGAACCTGTCTGTTAGTATAAATAAATCATTTATATCAGTGATTTTCAACCTTTTTTTATCTCATAGTACATATAAGCTAACTAGGGGCCCGGTGCACGAAATTCGTGCACTGGGTGTGTGTGGGGGAGGAGTGTCCCTCAGCCCAGCCTGCCCCCTCTCACATACTGGGAGCCCTCAGGCATTGACCCCCATCACCCTCCAATCGCAGGATCGGCCCCTTGCCCAGGCCTGACGCCTCTGGCTGAGGCGTCCGGCCAGGGCAGCGGGGACCCACAGCTGCAGCGGCCCCGCGATCGTGGGCTTCCCTTTAGGCCCAGGCAAGGGACCCCTAGCTCCCGGGATTGCCAGCTTCGACCGTGCCCAGCTCCCATCGCTGGCTCCACCCCTACTTCCTGCTATCACTGGCCAGGGCGGAAAAGGCACCTGATTCTCCGATCATGGCTCGGGGGTTTCCGATCACTGTCAGTGGCAGGGGGCTTCTTCCTGCTTTCCCTTTCGCCTCCCTGCATTGTGCCTACATATGCAAATTAACTGCCATCTTGTTGGCAGTTAACTGCCAATCTTAGTTGGCAGTTAACTGCCAATCTTAGTTGGCAGTAACTGCCAAGTTGGCAGTTAATTTGCATATAGCCCTGATTAGCCAATGAAAAGGGTAGCTCGTACGCCAATTACCATTTTTCTCTTTTATTAGTGTTGATGACTAAAATTGTGTGACAAAAATCCTGTATAATAAAAGTCCAAAGAAAGAATGGCAGAACCACCAGAATGACTGGTTGACCAGTTGCTATGATGTGCACTAACCATCAGGGAGCAGACGCTGAACACAGGAGCTGCCCCCTGGTGGTCAGTGTGCTACCACAGTGGGAGTGCTGCTCAGCTGACCGGGATGAGCAGTTGCTCCTGCTGTGAACCCAGGGCTGATGGGCAGGATCCCGGGCTGCCTCCTCACCCCAGGCTCCTCCTCCTCGCTCCCTGCTGCCTCCTCCAGAAGCCCGCAGGTCGCGCAGCACCGCACCAGGCTCACAGAGCTGACCCTGGAGTCTGGGAGGCGGGTTTGTGGCCATTGCGGACTGAAGCCCTACCCCACTGCCCCTCAGTGCTATTGTGCCTGGGCCCGACCCCTACCGGGTCCCCTGGAGAGGCGAGTGCTCTGGCTCCACAGAAGATGCTGGACCAGGGAGCAGCCGCTCAGAGGGTGGGTCCACAGCTGCTCAGTTGACCGGGATGAGTGGCGTTCCCACAGCAGGCCGATCCCCGAAGGCCATGCCCCCTACCAGTGCACGAATCCTGTGCACCAGGCCTCCAGTATAGGTGTAATTTTGAATCACACCAGAAAGCTGTTGTGTTGGCTGTTGTCATTTTTTTACTTGACAATCTAAGGGAAAGGAGGTCAGTGCCCCTGACTGAATAGTCAGGTATTTATTGCATGTTTAAAAATTCTTGGAGCACACCAGTGTACCTTTTGCAGCCAATTGAAAATTGCTGATTTATATCAATGGCTAAAATGTAAGGGGGATGGGATAAGTGTAAAAAAAAAATGGTATGGTTAAAGTGCTATGGGAGTTAAGAGTAGAGAGAAATATCGATCAGCTGCCTCCTGCACACCTCCTACTGGGGATGTGCCCGCAACCAACGTACATGCCCTTGGCCGGAATCGAACCTGGGACCTTTCAGTCCGCAGGCTGATGCTCTATCCATTGAGCCAAACCAGTTAGGGCCTAAGTTTTTTTTTAAAAAAACTTTTGCTTTTACTGCTTATTTATTTTTTGCTGAAGATAACAAGACCTGTTCTGATTTTTGTGAAGATTAATCAGGGCTGTAACCCTACACACACAAGTTCTGAGTGTTACAAACAATCTCGTCCTGTGCCCCTGCAATTGTGTTCCCATGTAAACTGCTTCTGGGGAAGATTGTTGCCTTTTGTCCAATCACCTAATATCAAATCATCTTATGTAAACTAGCAATAAGATCAATTGTTCCTATCTCTTGGTAAAAATTGTACAATAGTAAAGAAAGTGTGAATCTAAAAATGCAATTAACATTGTTTATAGACCAAATGAAAGTATTTCCCTCATGTGTACGTGTTATTTTCCAACCTTCATATGTTTGTGGATACTATTGTGATAAAATGCAAATCTTTAAAAGTGACACTGAATCTACAGCTGCTTTTAGAAACAGTATGTGTTTCTTAAACCTATCTATTCATGGTTCATAAACACTATTGGGATGCAGCCCAAGATTTAGCATTTCTCTTCTGGGCTCTCACAGCACTTATAAGTAGGAAACCCCTTATCACAGTGTGTTACAAGTAACTGTACTATTTCCACTCTCCACCCTCACACAGATGGAGAAACCTCAGGTAAAATCCATGTCTTTTATATATATTTTTTCTTTTTTATACATTTAATTAATTTCAGAGAGTAAGAGAGAGTAAGAGATAAAACATCAATGATGCGAGACAATCATTGACCAGCTGCCTCCTGAATGTCCCCTACTGGGGATTAAGCCAGCAACCTGGGCATGTGCCCCGACTGGAATTCAAACTGTGACCTCCTGGTTCATATGTCCATGCTCAATGACTGAGCCACACTGGCTAGGAAACATGATTTTTAATCTTTAATGGTCAGTGCTGAGGAGGAGTGCATTCATTGTTCATGGTGGGTGATTAGTGAGTATTTATTTAATTGAATTACTGTTAGGATAAAAACAAATGGAAACTATATGTCAAAGTGGTTTGTAAAGTGTGAAAAAATACACACACTGTATATTTATATACATGCACACAGACAAAGGTAAGGTATGTATTATCAGAAGAATTATTTTTAAATTCTTCATCACTTTCATTTATTCTACAAATATTTACTCTTTGAGATGGTGAAAACAGAATAATTAGAAAAACTAAATCAGTTGGTGCAACAGCAAACACGAGTCATTGTTCTGATGTGTAATTGGAGGGGACAAGGTTTTCAATCTAAGGTGAGCCTCTATTTTGGGTGAGGAGCACCTCAGCAAGAAATAAATGAACTTTTCAGAAAGTCAGAGAAAGGGACACCTCAATTAGGAAGGGGTTAGCCTTGGGTGACACCAGAGCACATAATTAGAGCCAGGGGACCACTAAGGGAGCCAAGTTTCCGAAGCTAGTCATTCGTATCTACCAAATGAGCCCAAATTCCCTACCTTGTCTATATCCACATAGTAGACTTTATAAAGCTTGACATTTGCAGTAAATTAAAAAAAAAAAAAAAAAAAAAAAAAAAAGAGTAGAGAGAAATGACTTTGGTCTGCAAGAACCATGGAAGGGCTGGCATCATATATGGGAAGGGTTAGGTTAAGGGATATGGATGAGGCAAGGGCATTTCAGTTAAAAGGAATCTATAATAATATAAGCACAATATGCTAATTAGACCAGACATCCTTCCAGATGACCTTCCGGATGAAGCCAAGGCTGTGAGGGCCGAGCCCCTTGCACTAATTTTGTGCACTGGGCCTCTAGTAATGTGAAAAAAGGCTCAGAAGTAGAAAAGCATGGGCCATGATTTAGGAACCTAATACTTCACCTTTAATTGTAATGTGTTTGCAGTTAAACACATTCCCTAATGTTAACAACTTATTTAACCTAATATTTTGCCCGTTCCCCTTCTAGTGTCTTTTGCCTATTCCCAGGATCTAATCTAGGATCCTTACACTGCATTTAATTGTTGTAGCTCCTTAGTCTCCTTTAATCTGTGGCAGTTTCCCTTTCCTGCCTTGTTTTGTATGACCTTGACACTTTTGAAGGCTATTGGTTGGTAAATTATTTTGTAGACTGTCTGTCAGTTTGGGTTTATCTGATGTTCTCTCATGATTAGATTGAAGTTATGTGTTCTGGGTCAGACGACCACAGGAGTGATGATGTGCCCTCAGTGTGTCACATGAAAGGGTGCCTGTTAGTGTATTTTCTTCCTGGTGATCTTAACTTTGGTGATTTGATTAAGGCTCTGTCTGCTGAATCTCGCCACTGTAAAGCTACTCTTTTCCTTTTTGTAATGGATAAATATCTTGGGGAAGATACTTTGAGGGTGTCCATGTTAATATCCTGCTCCTCCTCAAATTTTCCTCCACTGATTTTAGCATCTGGCGTAATGTTTACTGTGATGTTTTCCTAATAGTGATTATGTATTTCTGTCATTCTTTCCACATTTACAACTTGGGATTCTTCTATAAGGAAGAGCTATCCTTCCATTCCTTCTCCTCCATTTGTGTATTTATTCAAGTATTTATTTATATCAGCGTGGACTCAGACAAGTTTTTTATTCTGTGGGCTATACAACCAATGTTATCATTAATTATTCTATAGCTCAAATTATTCCAGCTTTGGCTGTTGGAGCTTCTTCAGGTTAACCCCTGTATCCTCTGTATCCTCTTACCATGCCCATATCCTTTTTCAAGGAGAAGTGGATTCTCATCTATTTTATAGATGAGGAAATAGGACCCCAGAGAGGTGGAGTGATTTTTCTGACAATCACGTGGCTTGAATGTTGAATTTCACTCAGAGCAGGGGCATTGGAAAAGCTATACCCCCTTTTAAAAAATATTTTTATTGATTTCAGAGTGGGAGAGAGAGGGGAACAGATAGAAACATCAATGATGAGAGAGGATCATTTATCAGTTGCCTCCTGCACACCCCCTACTGGAGATCAAGCCCACAACCTGGGAATGTGCCCCAATCAGGAATTGAACCGTGACCTCCTGGTCCATAGGTCGACACTCAACCACTAAGCCATGCCAGCCAGGCAGCTACCCGTTTTTAAAAATTTTTACTTAGGTTACTTTAATTCCCTTCTTAATACTTAGATAGAGTCAACTGAATAGTCCATTATTCCTACCTTCTCAAGCATGCAATTATTTACTTTTACATGGACATGAATGAGTTGAGGTAGATCGTTTTATTATTCATATCATCAGTGTTAACCAAACGTGTTTCAAAAGGAGGCCCTAAACCAGTGGTTGGCAAACTGCGGCCCCTTGAGTGTGGCTCTTCCACAAAATACCACGTGCGGGCGCACACAGACAGTGTGATTGAAACTTCGTGGCCACACTTAGGGGCCAAAGAGCCGCATGTGGCTTGCGAACCGCAGTTTGCCGACCACTGCCCTAAACTAAACACAAATTTCAACCCAGCCACTCTAATCAAGCCTGAAACTTTCAGTTATAAGATGAACAAGGTCTGGGGATCTAATATGCAGTGACCATAGTTAATCACATTACACTGTACACCTGAAATTTGTTACAAGAGCAGATCTCAAGTACTCTCACCTCAGAAAAAAGTAACTATGTGTGGTATTGAATGTGTCAGTCAGCTTGACTGAGGTAACCATCCCACAGTGCACACGTACACACTGTACACGGAAGCTGTCCCTTGGCCTATTCTCATTTATATTCTGTTTCTTTATTTTTGTTTACATGATATATATAAACATAGAAACCTGTGTATTCCCTGGCTGGTTTGGCTCAGTAGATAGAGCGTCAGCCTGCAGACTGAAGGGTCCCAGGTTCGATTCCGGTCAAGGGCACATGCCTGGGTTGCGGGCTCTATCCCCACTGGGGGCGTGCAGGAGGCAGCTGATCAATGATTCTCTTTCATCATTGATGTTTCTATCTCTCTCTCCCTCTCCCTTCTTCTCTGAAATCAATAAAAATATATTTTAAAAAGTAAACCTGTATATCAATTTGCACACACGTTTTAACATGATGACATTATTATTTTCTCTCAGCAGGAGATTAGTAGCATCACACTGACTTCTGTTCAAATCTTGGTCCATGTCCTTGAGCAAGTTATTTTACTCTTGACATTTTCCTGACCTCAAGCTAATGTAACAACACATATTCTGTTAGGTTTTTATAGCAATTTGAAATAATGGATGTTGAAAAAGTGGCCATCAGTGCTTTGCACCTAGTAAACCATCAGTAATGGAAGTTGTTAGTTCCTTATTTCATTGCTATTCCCTTCTCCCCTTTCCCGACATCTTTAGAGGGCAAGGTAATTTTTACCTCTTTGAGTTTTTTATTTGCAGCCTTTACTGTAGGGATTCATGCCAGAAGGAGGGAAGCAGGCAAATTTTTTAACACTAATGGGTCTGATGGCAACTTTTAGGCAAGTACTTGCCAAGGATCTGTTTGTATTATAAAAAAGAACATTTGAAATTTCTCTTATGCTTCTTGTTTATGTAAAGCTGTTTAAATACACCAAGTAAGTGGGTTGAGTTTTACAATCTCAAAACTCTAGTGGGTGTAAGTAGACTCTTGCAAGTGAACTTGGCAGTAACATGTAGCCACCAGGCTAATTAGCTCTCAGAGTATTCTTACAACATCCTACTTGCTGTGCTCTGGGTCTACAATTGGAGACAAACCTTTTTCTATCTTTCAACGCCATTGTTATAGTCCTGAAACTCTGTCTGGGGCCTCCGGCAACCAGAATTGGTTGTTTATGGATGAGAGACATGCTTGATATTCATCACTGTGACGTGGATTAGTGGCCATCTGTCTTCGTCTGTTCAAGCATCGATAGCAAAATACAATAGATTCAGTGGCGTATAAACAACAGAAATCTGTGTCTCACAGTTCTGTAGGCTGGAAGTCTGAGATCAAGTTGCTGGATCCAGATTCAGGGTCTGGTGAAGGCCCGATTCCTGGTCTATAGACGGTCATCTTGCTGTGTCCTCACATGGTGGAAGGGGTGAGGGAGCTCTGCGGGCTTGCTTTTATAAAGACAATTCCATTCATAAGGGCTCCACCCTCATGATCTAATCACCTCCCAAAGGTCCCACATCCTAATATTATTACACAAGGGTTAGGGGCTCAACATATATATTTTGGGGGACACAAACACCATCCTTCCTGCTGTGAGCGGTAGCTGTCACACATGAGGCTGTCTTCAGTGGTTGGCTTTGCTGGAATGGCTGCCAATTGATTGAGGGACCTAACCATGACCTTCAGAGAGGTGTGGCCCATGAGGCCCTCTGGTTTTCCCTGGCAGCTCCATCCCAGAGTGGGTAGGCCTCCTTGAATTTGCTCCATGTCAATTCTATTATGGTCTAAAGTTTATTCAGTAGGGAAGACTGTAAATAATGTGTCACATTTTTATACACATAAATCAATCTGTTCGTGATTTTTGTACCAAAATTAAAGTCATTTTATTTGTTCCATTTATTTTCTTTGCTTAAACTATGAAATATTTTAACCTTTTATCAAAAAAAGTTAAAAAAATAAAGCCACTGATTTTTACTTAAAATTGCTAATGAAAAAAAAATGAAAAGCAAACAAGTTTCATTTAAAAGAAAGGAAGTACTGCACTAATATAAAGCAATTCATAAACCCAGTAGCACTTAGGCATTTGGGGTATGGCTTTAGTTGGCATATGACTTTATATAAATACTAGGGGCCCGGTGCACGAAATTCGTGCACTGGGTGTGTGTGTGGGGGGGTGTCCCTCAGCCCAGCCTGCCCCCTCTCACATACTGGGAGCCCTCAGGCGTTGATCCCCATCACCCTCCAATCGCAGGATCGGCCCCTTGCCCAGGCCTGACACCTCTGACAGAGGCGTAGACCCCCATCACCCTCCGATCGCCTGATTGGCCCCTTGCCCAGGCCTGACGCCTCCGCCAGAGGTGTCAGGCTTGGACAGGGGACCCCCATCTCCCCCCGATCACTGGCTCTGACCCCCGCCCAGGCCTGAGGCCTCTGGCCCAGGAATCATGCCTGGGCAGGGGCCCCCCATCTCCCTCTGATCGCTTGCTCCACCCCCCGCCCAAGCCTGACGCCTCTGACCCAGGCTTCAGGCCTGGGCAAGGGGACCATCATATCCCCCCAATCCCTGGCTCCGCCCCCCACCCAGGCCTGATGCTTCGGCCAGAGGAGTTGACCCTCATCACCCTCCGATCACCAATCACCGGATCGGCCCTTTGACCAGGCCTGAGGCCTCTGGCAGAGGTGTCAGGCCTGGGCAGGGGACCCCCAGCTCCCCGTGTTGCAGGCTCCACCCCTGCCCAGGCCCAATGCCTCTGGCCTAGGCATCCGGCCCGGGCAGCGGGGACCCACAGCTGCAGCAGCCCCATGACCGTGGGCTCCGCTTTAGGCCCAGGCAAGGGACCCCTAGCTCCCGGGACTGCCAGCTTCAACCGTGCCCAGCTCCCATCGCTGGCTCCACCCCTACTTCCTGCTATCACTGGCCAGGGCGGCAAAAGCGCCTGATTCTCCAATCATGGCTGAAGGGCAGGGCAAAGGCGGCCCCAGGGCCGCCTTTGCCCTGCCCCCCAGCTCTTAGCTCCCCCCTGGGTTTCTGATCACTGTCAGTGGCAGGGGGCTTCTTCCTGCTTTCCCTTTTGCCTCCCTGCATTGTGCCTACATATGCAAATTAACCGCCATCTTGTTGGCAGTTAACTGCCAATCTTAGTTGGCAGTTAACTGCCGATCTTAGTTGGCAGTTAACTGCCAATCATAGTTGGCAGTTAATTTGCATATAGCCCTGATTAGCCAATGAAAAGGGTATCGTCGTACGCCAATTACCATTTTTCTCTTTTATTAGATAGGATAAGTATTCAAAAATAGAATCAGAATAACCCACTTCAAACAGTTTACTTTTTAAAAGACCAGTGATTTGTAGATGAAAGTATTATTACATACCACTGCTTAAAGTAAAAGTGAGTTTTACCATTTTATTCTCGTTCATGTACATTTGCCTCAGCAGGAAGAACACTTACTATAAAATAACTTGAAAAAAATCTTAGCTTGGGGTGGTAAACACATAACACATATACAGATGATGTATTGTAGAATTGTATACTTGAAACCTATATCATTTTATTAAGCAATGCAACCCAATAAGTTTAATAAAAACATTAGCAACTAAACCTAGGAATGCTCATTTATATTAGCAGCCATAAACATTATGGTACCGCTTGGCATTTGTTAATAACTATTTAGGATCTGGATTTTCTGACCTTGCTTTTTAAGCGCATTATATGGCTTGATGTTTCCCCCACTTAGCATGCACTCAGTTGCAGTGAACTTCCAAACTTCTAAGGAGATGTTTTCTGGTTCTACAATGTAATGACAGAGGACCTTCTTTCCCTGCCCCCACCTCCATTTATTGGTGTTTTCCTAAATGGAATGCCACAGGCTTTTTAAAAGTGTCGTTATAAAATGATTCTTACTCAATCATGACTTTCCCAAGTACACTTTTTTACCTTTGGACTTTTTCAAATTAAACCATTTTATTCAGTAATTTGGATAAAACATTAAGTATGTGGCATATCTGTATTATTATCTAGCAGTGTTTTCTTTAAGTGTGGTTGGTCCATGGACCACCTGTTCCAGAGTAACTCAGGATGCTTGCGAAAAAAGTACATATTCCTTGCTCCCCTTTGGATTTACTTAGAGTCTCTGTTGGTGTGGCCTATGGATATGCATTTTAAACAAGCCACTTGGATGGTTCGTATGCATGCTAACTTTTGAAGTCCATTGAAAGGATGAATTCGGAGCTAATTTAAAGGAGATGTACAGTGGGAGGGGCCATTTTAAGATGTCGATTAAGTGAATTAATAAGGGGCAGCTTTTTCATTTTAAAACGAAGAATAATTTTTCAAGCTCCTTCTGAAACCATGAGATTACTTTGTCCTTTGTATTTGCTCTGAACATTGCAGTTTCGTTGTATTCAAGCTTCTGAGAAGGCTCTACTTTGGCCTTTTAAACTGGTTGAAAGTACCTCTGTTGGTGACTTAAAGTTAATTTTTTTAAATCAAATCCTTTGGGGATTTAGACATTTTTAATGGCAATCAGAGATGGAGTTTAGAGACTGTAGTCAATCTGATGTTGCCTAACTCGGAGGGGGATAGGGAGGAGATACCATTAATCCATCAAATGGAACATTTTGATTTACAAATTTTCAAAACCTTAGAAGTTAACATCAGGCTTTCATTGCAACTTTCAAGGGTAATATTAGTGAAGAAAGTATTTTTTTTCTCAGTAATATTATCTCAGGGCAACATTATCAAATTAAAGTCAATATTCTTTTCATTAAAGTTTTTATAGCGATAAAAGGATTAACTATTTTTCAAAGGCAAATTAAGAAAACATAATGTGCAGATATTATAATAAGAGTTTCTCAAACTGAGGTGTGACATTTTATCAAAAACATTTGATTTTCACTTGGAAGATGGCTCAGAAAAAAAGTAATTAGTGCTTTCATATTGCTGAGTTGAAATCAGACTGCTTCACAAGAAATTGTATTTCTTTGGTATATAAAAACATAATTTGTTGTGTCTTAATCTGTGATTGACTTGATTACCTTAATTAAATCCTAAGAAAATAATCTACAGAGTATTTATTAAAGAACATAGTAAATACAAAACAAATAGTTTTTCTTGGAGATAAACTTGCAAAGTGAAAATTGTAGGGTAACCTGAGGAGGATAAGACCCAGCTTTCTGATTGATTTGATCTTTTGACTTTCTTCTCATTTGAACACAACCCTTGCTTAATACTAAGAATTAGCCTGTTCCTTCTTTATATGATTCTACCCAGAGAGCAAGGGAGAGATTGTGTAGCTCCCTTTGACATTGCACTTAGAGACTTACTATTAAAGGCCCTATTTTTTAATAGTATATATACATATACATATACGTATACATATACGTATACGTATATTTAGGCACAGGAAATTACACACACATTTAATATCAATTCAGGAAGCAGACAAGCAACTTGTACTCACAACTTGAGGAGAGAGCATAAGGAGGTGATTGTCACACTAACAATAAATGTCACTCAGGACACGTGCTCTGCCAATGCAAAGGCCATTGTCACAGGAACGGCTGTACTTATATGTCTGGCCTTCCTACAGTGGGAAACATTAGGTTGAAGCAGGAAGCTTCATTGATATTTCTTTAAGGCAAGTTTTTCTTTTTCTTTTTATTTCTTCTTTCTTCCCTCCCTTCTTTCTTTCCTTCCTCCCTTCCTTTCTTCCTGTCTGACACTCCTCATCTGAAGCTATTCAGGATGGAGACAGCACCATGTAGATAATTATCTTTCTGCCACTGGAGATGTTTTATTATATTCAGAGAATCTAAATGGGATATTGAAAAGAGATTTTTTGTTTTATTTTTTTATTTTTAAAAAGATATATTTTTATTGTTTTCAGAGAGGAAGGGAGAGGAAGAGAGCGATAGAAACATTAGTGATGAGAGAGAATCATTGATCAGCTGCCTCCTGCATGCCCCACAGTGGGGATCAAGCCCACAACCTGGGCATGTGCTCTGACCTGGAATCGAACAGGTACCTTCTGGTTCATAGGTCGACACTCAGCTACTGAGCCACTCCGGCCAGGCGCGCGCATGTGTGTGTGTGTGTGTGTGTGTGTGTGTGAGAGAGAGAGAGAGAGAGGGGGGGGGGGGGGAGAGGAAGGTTTGCTAGAATCCCCTGGGATAGAAAAGGAAAATATATACATTTGTATCTTGCCTTTCTTCTGAAGGGTTTCACGGGATGTTATAATAATCTATTGTCAAAATTGTTCTATTCAATTTATGAAACATTATGACAGTACAGCTTGTGTGATCTAACTTTGATAAACTCTAGAATTAAAAAAAGAGGCGATATAAAGACAGGCTTGGAGAATGAGAAGGAAACAATGGTTTTTTTGACAAGGAGTCAAATATTGGATTCACTGTATTTGTGAATTCCGGCAAATTTTGATCACCTTGCCCAGAAAAATTCAGTAGGAAACTGAATTTGCACAAGGGTGCAAGGTGAAGGTTTGATATGCCATTTCGACTTTTCGTGCCTCGTGCAAAGGAGAGAATATGCTAGGCAAACATTTGCATGTTGCACTGAAAGGATATAAAAAATACATTGCAAATCACTGATTCTGTTGACTTCACGTTGTTTGATTGGAAGTAATTTCCTCTTGATTGTTTAATTGCCTATAAATGCTTTTCCTTTGCACCTAACAGCTCTGTCAGGAATAGTCTGTGTGTAGCTTAATGTTTGGCTCTTATGCTCGTATGAATGTGACATATACCTCTCCCCTCTTCATGGGGCCTGTGTTGTTGACCTCCCCCAAGGACAAAACACAATCGCATTTAACCCATCCTTTTCTTAAGAGGAACAGTTCTTGAATTGTCTCTAATATGTTGGTGTTTTAAGGGAAAAGGGGTCAGGTATAGGGGTTTTCTAAGAGAAACACATTTTGTGTTCTTATTTCTGTGGTGGGTGAAATACATTAAGATAAGCATAATCAGGATGGTCTTACATCGTTCTCCGCCGGGCAATTTTAGATGTTTGTTATTTGTGATCACGATTCATTTGGGCACCAGGTATTATCCTTTTATGAGTGGTAGGACAGAGACTGACTAAATCAGGGGTCCTCAAACTTTTTAAACAGGGGGCCAGTTCACTGTCCCTCAGACCGTTGGAGGGCCGGACTATAGTTTAAAAAAAACAACTATGAACAAATTCCTATGCACACTGCACATATCTTATTTTGAAGTTAAAAAACAAAATGGGAACAAATACAATATTTGTATTTGCATGTGGCCCGCGGGCCGTAGTTTGAGGACCCCTGGACTAAATGATGTGTCTGGACCCCACATAAATCAACGTTGCTGGATTGCTGAGTTTTGCTCTAGTTAAATAGAGAAAAGGAGAGCTAAGTTATTCCAAGGAACAGGTCAGTCTGGGCAGTGAAGAGAACCTATACTCCAGCAGCCAGCACTATATGCACAATGTAAGCACCAATTTACTTTCACCAGAACAGCATTGCTTTATATTAATATCGTTAGTTTGAATTTTTGCTGGCTTTATAGTTTTAATTTGTATACATGTTAGGGTTCTATAGTTATGTAAAATTCTAAGTATAAGTAAAGTTATTCCTAGTTTTATGTGGGTACATATATAATGTTGCGAAATGCATTAAAAATAAATGTTAAAGTAATATTGAGGTAATGTAATAAAAACAAAAAACCTTTAGAACGGTTTTGTCTTTGAGTGATGTCAAAGATAAGCCATACATTTACTTAAAGCAATGAAAACAGTTTATTTAGTATCTATGGACAGGGGCAAGAGCTGAGCTCCTCTCTGAAATGTGCAGAGGTGACTGGAGGAAGCAAACCTTCGTCAGTGATAGTTACAGAGTTACCTTATGCCCTCACTTTCTTATAACAATAGCGACTGCTGTGTATTAACTATATTTGAGAGAGTTTGATTTTAAAATATTAACTGAAAAAAATATGATAAATTATGCTGTTTGGTTTCAGGGCCGAGACCTGGACTGTAAAATTCAGGAATATAAAGAAGCTGGAAAAACCTTCTCAGACGGTCAAGTAATAGAATGGTTTATCCAGCTGCTGCTGGGAGTTGACTACATGCATGAACGGTATGTTCTTTGTTACTGAGGGACAGGACTTTTTAAAACAGTCATGTCTGTTTGAAATGAAATTTTGGGGGGTAGGACTGAAAGAAAGCAAGACCAAAAGGTAAATGACTATAGTTCAACATCTATAATATACTTTTTCTTGAGAAAACTGTTGAATGATTATATTAGAAGATTTACTTGAAAAGCATTTTCTTAGTTGTTGTTCTAGAAATCAAGTTGGCATTGAATACAAGACAAAATTATATTAAACACATTTCCGATACCTGATCATATCCTGTGAATTACAAGTGATTTCCAGATACCTCTAGCATGCTATGAATTTATTATACCTGCAGCAGCTTAAGCTATAAATACCCTAGGATGCCATAAATGCATTGCATGGTCACCTTGGAATGTGTCTGTGCACATTTAGTGGAGTTTACTTCTCAAGGCAAACTAAGTAGTTGAGGCAAAAGATATCGTTTGGTATTCAGACCAAAAGTCAGTTTGATGTGATGTACCTGATAAAGAAGGTCAAGGTATGTTTTATGAGTTCAGTTGTCTATAATTTGTATTTACAGTCTCTGTTTCAAAAATGTATTTTAAAACTTTTAAATAAGAAGCTGTAGATGTTAAAATGTTTTACAGACCCATACAGTGGTATGAACACACTTGAAAAGATGTACACACATAGACAAATACAAGTAGGTATTATGAGATGTCTCTGTTAGCTTTCAGCTTAAGAGTGGGCAGAACATGTGGTGACACTCTTCTTGAACAAAAGTAGAAATTTATAGGGCACACCGAGGTCTGCCTACCCATGGATATCAGATAATTCAAATGTGTTGCCTGTGGTTTCTGATCTCATAAAAGGTAATTGGACTATTCTGTGCTTTGCTGTGACCCTTCTGAAAAAACATGCTCCAGGATACAGAGAGCCACTGACTTATTGACAGCCCCTTGCAATCTTTTGATTGATGTAAAACTATCCAAAGAGATAATAATAAAAGAATATAAAATAATCTATAATAATAAAAGCATAATATGCTAATTAGACCGAACAGCCAAATGACCTTCTGGACATCATTCTGGACATCCTTCCTGATGAAGCCGTGGTGGCGGGGGCCAAGGCAGAGGCGGTTAGGGGCTATCAGGCAGGCAGGCGAGTGGTTAGGGATGATCAAGCAGGCAGGCAGGTGAGCAGTTAGGAGCCCGCAGTCCCAGATTGCAAGAGGGATGTCTGACTGCCGGTTTAGGCCCGATCCCTATGGGATGCCAAGGGATCCCGGATTGCGAGAGGGTGCAGGCCAGGCTGAGGGCCCTCTGCCATGTGCACAAATTTCATGCACCAGGCCTCTAGTCTTTTAATAAACTACTCAACGCTGCTTAATGTAGGACATTCATGTACATACATACAGTTGATATTGTAGTATTTATTTTCTTTATTATTCCATGGCATATTTATTACCTTATACATAAGGAAAACAACACATATAAAGATGCTACCTTTGGTATTTTGTGTGCAAAATATAAAACTGAAATCTGGTACCCTGGCCGGTGTGGCCCAGGGGTTTAATTGCTGGTAAAGGGCACGTACCTGGGTTGCAGGTTCAATCCCAGGCCCAGGTTGGGGCACATTTGGGAGGTAACCAATCAATGTGTCTCTCTCCCATTGACCTTCCTTCCTTCTTTCCTTCCTTCCTTCCTTCCTTCCTTCCTTCCTTCCTTCCTTCCTTCTCTCTCTCTCTCTCTCTCTCTCTCTCTCTCTCTCTCTCTCTCTCTCTCTCTCTTCCTCTCTCTCTCTTCCTCTTCCTCTTCCTCCCTCCCCAAAATTCTCTCTAAAAATCAATGGAAAAAATATCCTCAGGAGAGGATTAACAAAAACAAAAAAAAAAACCCAAAAAATCCTGAAGTCTGCTTCATTTAGGAACCCAAATATTTTGATATATTTGGTTCTACTTAGTACTAGTTAAAATAAAGAAGTTTAAAATAATCCCTAAGAGAGAGGATTTAATTTTTTTTCAAATCCTTCAAAATTCCAAGAAAGCCATTAAATGAAGCTTAAATATTTGGATATTTATGAATCTGAAATACCATCCTTTGATTCAGATTACAAATGATGGTGCTTCTTATTCATTATATTATTATAACCAATTGTAAAGTTTTTATATATAAATAAGAAATTTTCAATTTTTGTTTATTAAATAATGATACATTAAAAATAAGGCCTAACTTCAGATTGCTGTTAGTAAACTAGCAGAGATAAAACATGGACCCAAATAACTCTAAACTGTGTGTCATTGTGAAACTACAGGATTGAGAACCTCTCCCATGTATGTTATGGTCCTGGGTAAGCTACTTAACCTCTCGGAGCCTTTGTTTCCTCAACTATAAAATAGGGATAATAATGGGATGCTCTCTGCTTGTTTATAGGGCTTTAGGGAATATGCATTGAGATACTATACATTTAAAAGTTTTCAAACTGTTAAGCCCCATGTAATGTTGTTGTTTCTGGTTGTAATTCAATGTAGAAGTGAGGGCATAGCCACCAGAAGGGCTAAAAAAACAACAACAACTCTTGACAATAGCAAGTGTTGGCAAGGATTTGGAGCTACTGGAACTCTCTTACATTGCTGCTAGGGTGTAAACACTTTGGAAAAATGTTCAATAATAACTCCAAAGCTAAACATTCAAATACCTTGTGACCCAGTAATTCTGTTCCTCAGAAAGAAAATGAGTACCTGTGTCCAACAAAAGACATGTACAAAAATGTGTATAGAAAGCTTATTTTTAATAGCCCAAACACTAAGAAATGTCATTTACAGCAAATGGTTAAATAACTTTTGGTATTTTCAAACAATGGAATTTTAATGTGGAATAAAAACAGAATACACAGCCCTGGCTTGGTAGCTCAGTTGGTTAGAGTGTTGTCCCAATATGCCAGGGTTGCAGGTTTGATCTCTGGTCAAGACACATATCAGAATCAACCAATGAATGCATAAATAAGTAGAACAACAAATCAGTGAGCTCGCTGTCTCTCTCTCTCTCTCTCTCTCTCTCTCTCTCTCTCTCTCTCTCCTTTTCTCTCTAAAATCAACAAATTAAAAAAATTATTTTTAAAAGTTGATGTAATTCTAAAAAAAACAACAAAAACAAGAATAACAGAATACACAATTGATATAAATCTGAGAGACATGATGTTGGGTGAAAGCAGCAGATGCAAAGTAGTGTGAACATATGACTCTGTTTGCAGACCAGAAACTCCCCTTATTCTCAGGCCTGTAGACTCAGGCTGAATTACACCACCCACTTTCTTGGATCTCCAGCTTGCTGATCTCGGACCTTCTCAGCCTCCATAATTGTGTGAGCCAGTTCCTCATGATAAATCTGTCTCTGTCTCTGTCTATCTCTCTCTCTATCTCTAGCTGTAGCTCTATCTATCTCTATCTATCTCTTATAGGTCTGTTTCTTTGGAGACCCCTATTACAGTGTAGCAGCAGAGGAGATGAAGAAGATCCTAGAAAAACTAAGAATGATGTTACAGAAGAAATGAAGATATTTTTTTGACTCCTTTGGAGAATTCTTGTACTTACTATAATTTGGTTTATTTATACATTAATAATATTCTAAATCCATACACTCATAAATAATAATGTTGAAACTGTGAATATTCACAGTTCATTAAAAGCTATCTTGAGAATGTAACACAAACTCCTTCCTCCCCGTGGGCTTGAACCTCTGGTGCACAGACAGCTCTAAGTTTCCTTAAAGGTGTTTATGTTCTGAGGCTCATTACTGACTCCCCCAGGATTCCTGGGCTGGTCCAGTATTTGAGGGACTTTGGAACCTTGGATAAAACTAGAACCCTATTCTCTCTGAAAGTGCAATCCTATAATAGCCTTTTCCCTCTTTGGTCCAATCAGTTGTCTAATCTGAAACATCATCTTTTCTGGAAGCCACAGCAGAATTGGGCGAAAGGGAACTACCTGGGGACAGAGACAATGTCTTGTTCATCTTTTTTCTTTTTTTTCCCCTGTGCTAACACAGAAACCACAAAACAAAGCAAACAAACAACGCCCCCTCCCCAAATAATTTTTGTTGAAGTTCAGTTAGCCTAGATTTTAAAAAAATGAACAACAGCCTCTATGCAGAAAACCCATTTTCTGGTGACATTGAGGCTTCCTGATCTGGGTGCTTTCACAGGGGAGCAGAAACCAGGACCAAGACACCTTTCCGGAGGTGACTAGCGTCCCACACACCTCCCAGCCAGTTCTGTGTTGGAATGGTTAAATATTCCCGGAAAGGTGGCATGAGGAGGTTATTTTTAATGTAGTGAGACTCCCAGGGAAAAGCCCTACTTGTGAATCCAGGTCAGGAAATATGTCAGAAGGTGGAGGTCTGCTACCTTAGGTTTGAAGATGGAAAAGCTAAGGAAGTTGTGGGGTCGTGTTACTGGAGATTCCTGCTTTTGCCTGGTACCCATTTCTTGAGGATGTTCTCAGGGCACTTTTTTCAAGGAGACTCCACCCCAGTGCCAGGTATAGGCAACTCTTTCTGTGTTGGCAATAGCTACGTTGGAGGAGGACCCGACTCTACCCTTGACTTACAACACAGAGGGCTCCTCCTGGTCATGGGAGCCACAGCAACAATGAGGAAGCCAGACAGGTGCCTCAGAATCTAGGACGAAGGCCAAGTGGCAGAGACAAGCCAGGCAGCTGCCCGAGCCAGGCATCACCCAGGAGTCCTTGCTTGTGCCAGCATCTTTGACAAGGAGAGTTTGAGATCCACCCTGAGACCCTACAACCTAAAGGACAGACTTTTAGAGAAGGGAGCCGATGTGTCAGAAACTATTAAGGGCTTCAGGAGAGATGAAGGGTACATTGTCCATACCTTCTCCACAGCCCTGCCTCGGGTCGGGGCCCTGAGAAACACCTGCTCTACCTATCTCCACAGACTGTTCTTTACTCTGCTGTGGTTCTGAAGGCGAGAGGGTGTAGAAAATGGCCTGGTAGAGGAGATGGAAGCAGGAGCTCTACCATGTGTCTGAACACAGGTTCCATCTGACCTTAACCAGGTCACACTTAATTCTCTTGGGCATCATGAGAGGGACCCACCACTTCCATAGAAATGGCGTGAGACATCGGAGATAATGGATGGAGAGCTACTTTGAACTTTTTAGAAGGTAGATGTTCTCTAAGTTGCCTATATTACTTGTCGCCTTGTTATTTCTTATATTTGATTTTTATATGCTTCAAAGGAAAGGATATTAACCACGTAGATGATAAGACTTCCTTGCTGGAGGAATGCTAAAGGGACTGGTATAAAAAGAAGAAATAAAAAGCTCAGAAAGAAAACAGCCACACACACACACAAAAAGAAATGGCTACAAACAAGTACCTTTCAATAATAACTTTAAACGTAAACGGACTAAATGCTCCAACCAAAAGACATCGAGTGGCTGAATGGATAAAAAAACATGACCCATACATCTGCTGTCTACAAGAAACCCACCTCATTAGAAGGGACTCACACAGACTGAAAGTGAAAGGATGGAAAAATATCTTTCAGGCAAATGGAAAGGAAAAGAAAGCTGGGGTAGCAATACTTACATCGGACAAAATAGACCTCAAAGTGAAGGCCTTAACAAGAGATAAGGAAGGCCACTTCATAATACTAAAGGGATCAATACAACAAGAAGATATAACCCTGGTAAACATATATGCACCCAATGTAGGAGCACCCAAATTCATAAAAAAACTCCTGGAAAATATCAAAGGAGAGATCGACAACAATACAATCATAGTAGGGGACTTTAATACACCATTGACAGCACTGGATAAGTCCTATAGACAAACAACCAGCAAAGATACAGCAATCCTAAATGACTCACTAGATCAGATGGACTTAATAGACATCTTCAGAACACTTCACCCCAAAGCCAGAGAATATACGTTCTTCTCAGGTGCTCATGGGACATATTCAAAAATAGACCACATATTGGGTCACAAGCAAAGTATCCCCAAATTCAAGAAGATTGAAATCATAAAAAGCGTCTTCGCAGACCACGATGGCATAATATTAGAAATAAACTACAATAAAAACAACCCAAAATACTCAAACACCTGGAAGCTGAATAGCATGCTACTAAATATTGATTGGGTTACCAATGAGATCAAAGAAGAAATTAAAAACATCCTGGAAACTAATGACAATGAAAACACAACAATCCAAAACCTATGGGACACATTGAAAGCAGTCCTGAGAGGGAAGTTTATAGCTCTACAGGCCTATCTCAAAAAACAAGAAAAAATGGTAGTAAATCATCTAACTCTACAACTCAAAGAATTAGAAAGAGAGCAACAAGAAAACCCCAGAGTGAGCAGAAGGAAGGAGATAATAAAGATTAGAGCAGAAATAAATGACATAGAGACCAAAAAAACAATACAGAAAATCAATGAAACCAAGAGCTGGTTCTTTGAAAGGATAAACAAGATTGATAAACCTCTAGCCAGACTCACCAAGAAGCAGAGAGAGAGGACCCAAATAAATAAAATCAGAAACGATAGAGGCGAAATAACAACAGACCCCACAGAAATACAAATGATTGTTAAAAAATACTATGGGCAGCTTTACTCCAACAAACTAGACAACCTGGAGGAAATGGACAAATTCCTAGAAAAATACAGCATTCCAAAACTCAATCAGGAAGAATCTAAAAATCTCAACAGGCCAATAACTATGGAAGAAATTGAAGCAGTCATCAAAAAGCTTCCATCAAACAAAAGCCCAGGACCAGACGGCTTCACAGGGGAGTTTTACCAAACATTCAAGGAAGAACTAAAACCTATCCTCCTCAGACTACTACAAAAAATTCAAGAGGAAGGAACACTTCCAAGCTCATTCTATGAAGCCAGCATCACCCTAATACCAAAACCAGGTAAAGACAACACAATGAAAGAGAATTACAGGCCAATATCCCTCATGAACATAGATGCCAAAATCCTCAACAAAATCTTAGCAAATCGGATCCAGCAGTACATCAGAAAGATCATACACCATGACCAAGTAGGATTTATCCCAGGGATGCAAGGATGGTACAATATCCGCAAATCAATAAACGTGATACATCACATAAACAAATTGAAAGAAAAAAACCACATGGTCATATCAATTGATGCAGAAAAAGCATTTGACAAAATTCAACACCCATTTTTGATAAAAACTCTCAGCAAGGTGGGAGTAGAAGGATCATACCTCAACATAATAAAAGCCATATATGACAGGCCCACAGCCAACATCATACTCAACGGACAAAAACTAACACCATTTCCCCTAAGAACAGGAACAAGACAGGGATGCCCCCTCTCACCACTCCTGTTCAACATAGTACTGGAAGTGTTAGCCATTGCAATTCGGCAAGAAGAAGAAATAAAAGGCATCCAAATTGGAAAAGAGGAAGTAAAACTGTCCTTATTTGCAGACGACATGATATTATACATACAAAACCCTAGAGATTCCATCAAAAAGCTACTAGACTTAATACATGAATTTGGCAATGTAGCAGGATACAAAATTAACCCCAAGAAATCTGAGGCATTTCTATACACCAATAGAGAACTTTCAGAAAGAGAGATTATAAAAACAATCCCGTTTACCATTGCACCGAAAAAACTAAGCTACCTAGGAATAAACTTAACTAAAGAGGTAAAAGACCTCTACTCAGAAAACTACAGGACGTTGAAAAAAGACATAGAGGAAGACATAAACAGATGGAAGAACATACCGTGTTCATGGATTGGTAGAATCAACATCATCAAAATGTCCATACTACCCAAAACAATCTATAAATTCAACGCACTTCCCATTAAAGTACCAACAGCATACTTCAGAGATCTAGAACGAACTTTCCAAAAATTCATCTGGAATAAAAAAAGACCCCGAATAGCTGCAGCAATCCTGAAAAAGAACAAAGTAGGTGGGATCTCAATACCAGATATCAAGTTGTATTACAAAGCCACTGTTCTCAAAACTGCCTGGTACTGGCACAAGAATAGGCATATAGATCAATGGAATAGAATAGAGAGCCCAGAAATCGGCCCGAACCAATATGCTCAATTAATATTTGACAAAGGAGGCAAGAACATACAATGGAGCCAAGATAGTCTCTTCAATAAATGGTGCTGGGAAAATTGGACAGATATATGCAAGAAAATGAAACTAGACCACCAACTTACACCATACACAAAAATAAACTCAAAATGGATAAAGGACTTAAATGTACGACAGGATACCATAAAAATTCTAGAAGAATCCAAAGGCAAGAAAATCTCAGACATATGCCAAAGCAATTTCTTCACTGATACAACTCCTAGGGCACTTGAAACTCAAGAAAAAATGAACAAATGGGACTACATCAAAATAAAAAGCTTCTGCACAGCAAAAGAAACCATCAACAAAACAACGAGAAAACCCACTGTGTGGGAAAACATATTTGCCAATGACATATCTGATAAGGGCCTAATCTCCAAAATTTATAGGGAACTCATACAACTTAACAAAAGAAAGATAAACAATCCAATCAAAAAATGGGCAAAGGACCTAAATAGACACCTTTCAAAAGAGGACATCCAGAAAGCCAAGAGACATATGAAAACATGCTCAAAGTCACTAATCATCCGAGAGATGCAAATCAAAACAACAATGAGGTACCATCTCACACCTGTCAGACTGGCTATCATCAACAAATCAACAAACGACAAGTGCTGGAGAGGATGTGGAGAAAAAGGAACACTCGTGCACTGCTGGTGGGAATGCAGACTGGTGCAGCCACTATGGAAGACAGTATGGAGTTTCCTTAAAAAACTGAAAATGGAACTCCCATTTGACCCTGTGATCCCACTTCTAGGAATATATCCCAAGAAACCAGAAACACCAATCAGAAAGGATATATGCACCCCTATGTTCATAGCAGCACAATTCACCATAGCTAAGATTTGGAAACAGCCTAAGTGCCCATCAGTAGATGAATGGATTAGAAAACTGTGGTACATCTACACGATGGAATACTATGCTGCTGTAAAAAGGAAGGAACTCTTACCATTTGCAACGTCATGGATGGAACTGGAGAGCATTATGCTAAGTGAAATAAGCCAGTCAATAAAGGAAAAATACCACATGATCTCACTCATTCGTGGACAATAGAGACCATTATAAACTTTTGAACAATAATAGATACAGAGGCAGAGCTGCCTCAAACAGATTGTCGAGCTGCAGCGGGAAGGCCGGGGAGGGTTGGGGGGCAGGAGGTAGGGGGGTAAGAGATCAACTAAAGGACTTGTATGCACGCATATAAGCATAACCAATGGACATAAGACACTGGGTGATAGGGGAGGCTAGGGGACTGTCTAGGGCGGGGGGATAAAATGGATACATATGTAATACCCTTTGTAATACTTTAAGCAATAAAAAAAAAACAAAAAAAAAAAAAACAAGATTTTCCCCTAAAGAAAAAAAAAAAGAAAAAAAAAAAAAAAAGACTTCCTTGCTGGAACTATTTTTGCTTTCTGTAACCACAAAGTCAATAAAAGAGACTTAAAAAAAATTCACCAAAATATTTTGATAGCTGGTCTGTTGCATAGAATTTTTTATTCTATCACCATGGCACCAGCTAGTTCTCATAACTGCTTCCTAACATATTGTTTGCCTTTTTCTTAAAATATCTAGTACTGAATAATATATTCACACACACATGAGGGCTATTAATGTATTATTATCTGTAACTCATCTTCTATTGTCTGGCCTAGGAGTCTTCAGTAAGTTTCTCTTGCATGTATTACTTATTCCCATTGTATAGTAGCTGGGTTCTGGGTAGGCTCCCTATATCACTATTCCAAAATCTAAACCCTTAGACTGTTTGACTCCTTGGGTACTTGTAGCTGTAAGAGACCAGTACCCTCTCCTTGGATCTATCAACAGCTGCAGGGACCAAGTGAATCAACTTAAGATGCTTTTAATTGCAAGTAACAGAAGCAGCTTAAAAAATAGATTATATATAACAGACTATAAAGCTTTGTGATAACTAGTCTAAAACTGAATATATGATTACTGGATATAATACTATGTAGATCATGCTACCAAATCATAGTAGCATCTGGCCTGTTGAAGTAGTTGAAACCATCTCATTTTTCCCCCAATTACACGTTCTCCTGACTTGAAACCTGGTTTTTAAAAACTCTCTTTCCTTAGGGAAATAAGAAATTGTTGTGGCTTTGTTGCTTTTAAACATTTAAATATATATCTTTGGGAATATGTATTTATGTGTGAATTACTTCACATACACCCATATATATTTTTAATTTTTTATTTATTAATAGAGAGAGAGAGAGGCAGAGAGAGAGAGAGAGAGGCAGAGAGAGAGAGGTTGAGAAAGAGAGAGATTCATTTGTTGTTCTACTTATTTATGCATTCATTCATTGATTCTTATATGTGCCTTCATCCTGAATTGAACCTGCAACCTTGGTATATTGGGACGATGCTCTAACCAACTGAGCTAGCCTGCCAGGGCCACCCAAATATATTATGTGTAGTAAGATTTTAAAATTTCACATTTTGCATGAAATTGTATATCCTTTTTATTCTTTATTGATTAAGTTATTACATGTGTGTCCTTATCCCCCCCTCCCCCGTTGCCTTCCTCTCCCTCCACTCATGCCCTCACCCCCCTGGTGTCTGTGTCCATTGGTTAGGCCTATATGCATGCATACAAGTCCTTTGGTTGATCTCTCCCCCTTACCCCCACCCTCCCCTACCTTCCCTCTGAGGTTTGATGGTCTGATCGATGCTTCTCTGTCTCTGGATCTGTTTTTGTTCATTAGTTTATGTTGTTCATTATATTCCACAAATGAGTGAGATCATGTGATATTTAACTTTCTCTGACTGGCTTATTTCACTCACCATAATGTATATCCTTTTTAACTTTTTCTAGGAGGATACTTCATCGAGACTTAAAATCAAAAAATATATTTCTGAAAAATAATCTACTTAAAATTGGTAAGATTTTTAAAAGTATTTATTCTGGAAACATGGGAAGTATTCTATTTAGATGCTATCAACATATCAAATTGTATATAGTACCTAGGAGTATCAGAGAAAATGTTGGTTTATTTAAAATTCTCAAATTTTTGTTTTTATTTGGTTGGGGCCAGTTAAACCCAATTATTTTGTTTCTGATTATAAATTAAAGTATAAGACATTTGCTACATACTTTGTAGATTCAACTAGCATTTTTTGAGTTCCTGCTACATACCAGAGGCTTTGCAAGTGGTTCAACTTGTTTTTACTAGTTTGATTAGTTACTACAGGTTTTCCCTCTTTATTTTATCACAAAGCAATTGACAGTTGTCACACAGAATTAAAATGTTGATATAATGGCTTTGTTAACTTTAGTTCTCCTTCAGAACTATACCTCCACTCATAACTGCTACTGGATTGTTTAATCTGCAAGATGTTCTTAGAGAGGAAAGGTATAAGAGCATGTAGCTATTAGGCAAATATAGAGAAGCTGATGGATTCAAATTTTATAGTCATGTTCTTGAAAAGTCTCAAGTATTTTATTTAAAAATTTTCTTTATTGCAAATGAAGAACAAACTCTCCCCACCACCCGCAGATGAAATTGCAAGTCATTATATTCAGCTCTTTCAAAATCATTCTGTTTGTTGTTATTCAGACTTGAAATAGCTTTTTATTTAAAGTTGCTGGCTCTCCACAATTCCCCCCCCCCCAAAAAAAAAAATTGGTTTACATAATTTACTTTACTGGCTCAAAATCATCTTTCTCCTATAGGGCTTGTTTGTAAAGCTATTCACCAGCATTGTATAATGTAAAATATATCATATTCCTTTTCTTCCATTTAAAATGGTATGAATCATTGCATATTAAAATTGTCAAATTAGATACTCTGTTGTTAATTTCCAGGGCTGATTTTCATTGTCTTAAAATATTCATAAAGATTAATTGCTATTATTTCAAGGGGATTTTGGAGTTTCTCGACTCCTGATGGGATCCTGTGATTTAGCCACCACTCTAACCGGAACGCCCCATTATATGAGTCCGGAGGCTCTGAAACACCAAGGCTACGACACCAAGTCAGACATCTGGTGAGTGGGCAGTGGGCAGTGGGCAGTGGGCAGTGGGCAGGTCCAAATGACTTGTTCATCTGCTGTCCTGAGAGAAGGATGCGTTTTGGTTTTAGGATCATTTACTTACTACATCCGTTCACTTTATCCCTTGAGTACCTGAATCATTTTGTGACTAGAGTAAAAGGTCTTTTGAATTTGGAACTTGATATATTCCATTAAGTTGATTTTAAAGTATTTTTATTCATAGATTAATTGGCTGGTTTGGCTTTTTTCTTCTTGAACCACAAGGGAAAGTTCTTAATGAATAGTAAGCAATACATTTTGATAGGTTTCTGCTAGCCTATTAAATAAAGCATTTGTAATCCTAAACACTGTGCTTTATTTTATTTTAAGGTTAACTTCCACCTTTGTGGGGAATGTACAGCTTTGCTTTATTTTTCTCTTCTTGTTGCTTTTAAAATTTTTACTAAAGATGTTAGTCTTAAGGATAAACTTAAATTTAAAAATTCTGTGTTTTCAGTGATAGATGCATCTTAGATTTCTCCATTTCTCTGAGCTTTCGAACCCAAAGAATTTCTCCTTCCCAATCATGGAACCAATTTAAATTTCAGTGCAGAAACCATGTGGAAAATCGTGTTTGTTGTTAGCAATAGGCCCTATTTGGGAAAATTTATTTTCCTTTGAAAAGGAATCTTACATAATTCTTGTTAACGGTTAAAAGGACAAACTGGCTGAGAGCTTGTTAATTAAGTAAATAGTTATTATATGCAAATCAATTTAAATAGTCTGAGCTTTCAGAGATGAGCCACGTGAAAGATTGTGCCCACTCCATTTTTCTGAAGAGGCTAAAATAGCAAGTTGCCTTTTCTCTGGTTAAGGGAAGCACAGATGGGGGAGAATACTGTCATGATGAGGCCTGGCTATGGCAGATCCCCATCCATCCTGTCTCCTCAGTGCACTCTTGTGATTCATTCCTAGGTTCTTCAGTGGGTTTTTCACTGTTAGCTTGTTTCTGCCATGGTGGTCTTTTCCAATCCACCTCCCTTCTTGCCTCTATCACACCCTTCTCCCAGCCCTTCCAAAACAACAACAAAATTGACAAAAAACACAAAGGTCTATTCAGAGAAATGAGTTTCTTTAAATTTTGCTTTATTGATCATCTGCTATTTGCCAGTGACTGTGTAAAGGCCTTGGGGTATAAAATCAAAAGTAATAGGATTCCTGACCCTCAAGGGGAGACTTCTTGCTCTTGTTGGAGTACATTTCTCCAGATTGAGGAAACTAGTCTTGGGCTTTGGATTGAATTTGAGTTACATACCTATAGTTCTCTTCACACTTAATTGTTTTTATTATGATGATGCTGACTATTTAAAAATAGATTCAAATATATCATTTCATCATGATTTAAGATTACAACATAAACTGATGAACAAAAATAGATCCAGAGACACAGAATCACAGAACAGACCATCAAACCTCAGAGGGAAGGCAGAGGGGGGTGGGGGGTGAGGTGGGGTGTGGTGGGGAGTAAGAGATCAACCAAAGAACTTGTATGCATATAAGCATAACCAATGGACACAGACTGTGTGTGGGGGGGGGGCGTGGGAGCGGGGCGGGGGGTTTGAAGGTTGGGGACACTGGGCGGAAAAGGGACACATGTAATACTTTCAGCAATAAAGAATTAAAAAAAGATTTCATGGTATCTCAGGAAGATGTTACATGAAGTCATTTGAATTAAGAGTAAATTAATTTATGAAGCCCATCATTTAAGCTTTTGGAATTCCATTTAGCAAGAAAGCAGGCTCATTTCGACATGTATCTACAACTGCTTGCCAAGACGGGTAAGGAAACTTGGGCACCAGAACACACAGAGAGAAGGGTATAGCATAGAGTCTTTTTGTCCCAGTTGTGTGCCTTTTTTAAAAAAACAACAACAAAACTTCTCTTAGTATTGTGTAAAGAATTAGGAATATCAGATAGTATTGCTCTAATGTTTTAGGTTTACAAAAATGATACCTAAGGCAAAACTTAAAAAACTAAAACCTCCCAAATATGAAAATGCAGGAGAATTTTAATATATCTTTTGCAAGGTTAGCTCTCCTTATGGAGATTATTAAATATTCAGCAAATACAAGCTAAGGATTTATCACCATCCTGAGTCTGAATAACCACGTTCTTATGCATTTAGAAGTTACCTTAGTTTTATCTGAATTAAAACAAGCTTATCTAGTAATGAAATTTCTACTGCCAAACCCAAAGTGGAAAGAATAACAGAGAACTGTTAATTATAGTGGCAGATACATAAGTATGATGAATAATATTTGGGAGACACTTAGAAAAATTAGATTGGATGCGGTTGAAAGATTTTCTCTGAATCTCAGTATGTAGCAGCTGTTTACTGTGGAATATTTTCTTAGGACTGGAAAAACTTGTGAATAATTGACAGGTGTTTTGCTCTAGCACGAATAGCTATACATATTATATTTATAATGCTAAAAGAATATTGGTATAGTGCTAATTATATTTTCATCTGTTAATGTTTGCCCATATGTAAACTCATCCTCTCTTTGCAATCTGTTAAGCCTTTCGGGATTGATTTATTTATAGCAATCAAGTGCAGGAAGTCTCTCTATTAAAAGTGGGTTAGGTTCCAAAAGTTTATAAACAATTATTTAGAAAGTTAGGATAATTAGGTTCTCTGAGGACAATACTTGGAACATGGCTAATTTGTAGAAACAATTGCTGAACACTTTTTTTCTCCCACAAGAAAAATACTGTATATGAGTTATGTTCCTAGGCCAGCCCTTTAAATTGACTTAAACTATTAATAGTTAGAATTTATTATTTTGGTAGAGAAACAAATAAAGGAAAATACCATTGTGAGAATGGTACTATAATTAAACAGAACATTTCACTGTTGGTCTTATCTGTCTTGTAGTGAGAGGTCAACCAGATGGCTCTTTGATCTTGTGGTCCTGTATTCTTTGAGTGTTTCAAGTGGAGGGAATAGTAGTTGGAATAGTAGGGGTGTACTGTGAAGTTCTCCTGGTTTTGTTCAGAGATCTGGTATGGGGGTTGGCTGGGTAGGGGACCCTGGGTAGGAGTATAGTTCACACCTAACATTGTAGCCAGGCTTTGGTGATCTTGGGTAGAAATGTCAGACAAAGCTTAGCTACAGGTACAAGAAAATAGAGAGGAATCAGCAGCTTCCTGGCCTACCAGGACTAAGAAAGTATCCTTGCAGAAGAGCATTCCGAGTGGACAGGGAAAAGAGGACAGGGAAGAGACAAGATTATTGCCTTCCCTTTTCTACTGTACCATCCATGCTAGAAGACCGAGAATAAATCAAGACTCCCCTTCTCCCTCTCGCCTCTTAAATTCACTTAGTAACTGTGTGCTATTGATACTACTGCCTAGAAATGTTTTCAACCAATCTTCTCAACTTCCACTTCCATTGCTTCAGTCTATGCCCTTACTATTTCTCTCCTGGAGTTCTTTAATGTCGTTCTACTTTCTCTAGCTTCCTACATTCAATTCATCACCTACGATACAACCAGAGCAGAATTTCTAAAATAAGGAACTAATCACTTGACTTCTCAGCTTAAAATCCTCCAAGGGTATGCCATTACCTAGAGATAGTTAAGCCCCAAATATTTGGCATGGAAAGTAATCCTCATGTCTTTCCAGCTTCCCTCTCCTGCCACCAGCTTTCCACATGCGCCAAGATCTCCAGAGAACAAGCCTATTTTTTGGTGAAGGATTTAGGAAAGGGAGAAGTACAGGTCAGGTTGGCAGCAGTTCTGATAGCTAATGTGGGGCCAGCAAGTAGCTGGCTGCCAACAGCCCTTTCATCTGCCTACTGGTGAAGGAAACTCTGGAGCAAAAGAGCCTGTTTCTCTCACCTGTCACCCCTGAGGAGTGAGCACTGGTGTCATTATTTTCACTCAACAGAAGCTGAAGTAGGAAAACATTTCAGTCAGATGCAGTAGATCTGGGCATTAACATATTTTTTGAATGACTGGCATGAAATGATTAATACAAACTGCAGATGATATCAGTCTGGCCTGCTTAATTTTTAAAAAAGTCCCGAAACAGCCCTGACCGGTTTGGCTCAATGGATAGAGCTTTGGCCTGTGGACTCAAGGGTCCCAGGTTTGATTCCGGTCAAGGGCATGTACCTTGGTTGCGGGCACATCCCCAGTAGGGAGTGTGCAGGAGGCAGCTGATCGATGTTTCTCTCTCATCAATGTTCCTGACTCTCTATTCCTTTCCCTTCCTCTCTGTAAAAAAATCAATAAAATATATATTTTTTTAAAAAAGGGTCCTGAAACAACTGCAGCAGCAGAACTAGAAATAGCTACTCTCTCTTGAGTGCTTACTCTGTGCTTGACAGTCAGTGTGCTAAGTACTTATATACTTAATCTAAGTATATCTGTTACTACAAAATATGACTACTATATATAATTTTATAATCTGCTTTTTTTTTCACTTAGCAAAATGAAACCATATTGCTCCTGTCTTCAGTTCTTCCGTTGGCCAAATTCTTATGGTATGAAGGGCATGGGATCCCCACCAGGGAGGGAAATGAGATTATCTTCCTTCAAATATTGTAAAGCTCAATTGTGAAAGGAAATAGTCAGAAAGAGCTGGTATAAGCAGGATTAAATGCACCCAAACTTTGTTTCTCACATTTTATGGATTATCCCCAAAATATGATAGTATATTGGGATGATATGGTGGAAGTAGTGCTTTTCCTTTTCCTTTTAAATATTCTTTTAGCCCTAACTGGTTTGGCTCAATGGATAGAGCGTCAGCCTGTGGACTGAAGGGTCCCAGGTTCGATTCCAGTCAAGGGCATGTACCTTGGTTGCGGGCACATCCCCAGTGGGGAGTGTGCAGGAGGCAGCTGATCGATGTTTCTCTCTCATCGATGTTTCTAACTCTCTATCCATCTCCCTTCCTCTCTGTAAAAAATCAATAAAATATATTTTTAAAAAATGTTTTAAATATTCTTTTAAAAATTTGGTTCCTCAGACACACCAGCCACATTTCAAGTTCTCATTGGCCACATGTAGCTACTAATAATTGTGTACAGAAATATAGAACATTTCTGTTGTGGTAGAAAATTCTGTTGGACAGTCCTGAGCTATTCTGCCCCCTTCAGGCCTTACCCCGGGGTTTTCTTGCATCCACCCAGCTTTTACTTGGGCAGGTCCCATCCCAGTTTCAGCTGCTGTTCCTAGGGTGGCCCACTGTGCTTTTCCGCGAGGTTCTTCTGTTCCTGGGTCCTTTAGTCACCTCCTTGACTCCTGCTGCTGCTTCTCACACAGATGCTGACACTGTGTGGGTCGCATGGTGACTGTATTTGTCTCCCTTTGCTTGTATTTTGAGGTCTGAGGAGACACATTGTCATCTAAATTTATTGAAAATGTTGGCCATGGGTTTTGATTTTGCTATCTAAGTGTTCTCTCTGTTTTACATGGGGATTCAAGAAAGATCCAGAAACTATACTTCCAGTGTAGCCATTGTTTTTCCCCAAGTTCAGAGTCAGCATTTTAATAAAACCCCTGCATGATTTGTATGCATATTAAAGCTTGGGAGAAAACAGTAAAGGTTCTGGGACATGACAGGCCTTTAATAAACAGCTAGTTGATCTATAATATTGCTTCTTAACTATTTGTTCAAGCAGCCCAATGTCTTTCATTACATTTAGATCAGTGGTTCTCAACCTTCCTAATGCCGCGACCCTTTAATACAGTTCCTCATGTTGTGGTGACCCCCAATTTCATTGTTACAAATTGAACATAATTAAAGCATAGTGATTAATCACAAAAACAGTATGTAATTATATATGTGTTTTCTGATGGTCTTAGGTGACCCCTGGGAAAGGGTCGTTCGACCCCCAAAGGGGTCATGACCCACAGGTTGAGAACCTCTGATTTAGATGGAGTTTATGTTGACCTAGTAAAGACTTTTTATTTAGGGTAACACACACTAAAGCAAAACCCACTCCTCTTGTATTAACTTTCTATTTACTCAACTGCTTAAATTGTGTGTACTGCCTTCTAGATCAGTGTCAGGATGATTTTCAATTACATCAAATAAAAATATGTATTATTAAAAAGATCAATATAGCTTTCCCAGTCAACCAGAGGTCTGAGGCACTGTGGGTAAGCTTCTCTTTGCAGAGTTTGAGCAGATTTCAAAGGGTAAATTTAGTTACCCGGAGACAAGACAAAGCTGGAGCTGCATTTGCAATTCATCATCAGCCCGTGCTTCTGAGATCCTGTGGGCAGTTCTGGTCGACTTGAGCAGATGGCCAGTTTGTGGAGTTCAGGTGTGATACATGCAGCTGATCCCAGCCTTCCCTTTCACTGCTACACTCCCTCCCTCAGGGATGTATTTGCTTACTTCACAGTTGGCTGTATTTCGGAAAAAGAAAAGAATGCAAATCATAGACTTCTAAGTAAAATGCACCTCTCACTTACTTATTTCAACTCACCCCTCCAGCCCCTTTCCTTGCTTTCATGTTGCTAGATTTAAGACCTGGGAGTCAAATAAGAGAAAAATCTTCAAAAAGTATGGAAGTGATGGCTTTGAAATGACATAATTCCTCCCATATAGAAATGTCTGGTTGGAAATTGAAGAAAATAAAAACCAGAGGTACATGGGTATACAGATAGTAGCATAAAAGCATACATAGTAGGTCTGAAAACCTTTAACAGAATAATGAAAAATCTTTCATTGCAAATATAACGGCAGTTTCTGTAATCAGGTTGTCTCTTATTTCAGTTACCTGTATCCATTCTAGGCCAGGTGCACTGGGACCATAGCAGGTCTCTGCCCATAAGTTACTGGCTGATAAACGAAACCTTTTAACATGTGCTCTAGTGCAAGCACATATCACCAAGTGAAAGTGAAATGGGTAAGTGGAGAGCAGCATGCCTTCAGTGTAGCTGGAAGGATTTCCAAAAAAGAGAAAGGTCTTGTATCAGCATTAATTGGTTACTGAGTCAGCCTCTAATTGTTCCATAATCTCAGTAGCCAGATAATTTCACATCTTTTTCAAACCTTAGTACAGTCCACCCTTGAACAACATATGTTTGAACTGTGTATTTGGTTATATAAGACCTCCAAATCTGTTCTATTATCCCTTTGCATTTTCATATAAATTTTAGAATCAGCCAGTCAATTCTTGCAAAAAAAAGTCTGCTAGTATTTTGATTGCTCTTGCATTAGGTCTATAGATCATTCTGGAAAAAAATGACTTGATAACATCAAATCTTCCAACCTATGCATATAGATATATCCCTCTACCTCCCTTAATTTTTTTAGGTATTATTTTATTTCTCTTAGCAATGTGTCATGGATGATGGTATAGGGTCTTGCATATCTTTCATTGGATTTTTAACTAGGTATTTGACATTGCGTGATGTTAATGCAAATAATATTTTTAATTTTATTTTTTAAATGTGTTTGCTGCAGGCTTATTGAAATGACCTTTTATGTACACAGTCATATTGAAATGCCTAATGACAGTTTAATGTCTTTTCTATTTTTTATATACTGGCATATACTAGAGGCCCAGTGCACGAATTCATGCACGAGTAGGGTCCTTTGTCCTGGCCAGTGATCAGGGCCAATAAGGGCCTATCTCACCCAGTCCTGATTGGGGCTGATTGGGGCCATCCGGCAGGGGGAAGGGACTTTGGGAGGTTGACTGCCCGGCCCTGATCAGGGCTGATGGGGGCCAGCTGGCCATGGGGGGAGGGACCACAGGAGGTTGGCCAGCCATGGGAGGTTGGCTATGGGAGCACACTGACCACGAGGAGCAGCTCCTGCATTGAGTGTCTGCCCCCTGGTAGTCAGGGCGCGTTATAGCGACTGGTCAACTAGTCGTTCGGTTGACTGGCTGTAACGGTTGTTCGGTTGCTTAGGTTTTTATATATTAGATTTTTGAACTTTTTCTGGCCTCAATGTTCTGGGTTGCACCTTCATTACAATATTCAATAGAAGTGATGATAGTAAGCATCCTTAGCTTGTTGATTTTAAAATAAAAATATAAACTATCAGTATTTCACCAATAAGCATAATATTTACTATATGTCCTTATAGCTTTAAAAACCCAACTAAGGAAGTTTTCTTCCATTTCTAGTGTGCTAAGAGTTTTCTCCTTTTTTAAAAAACACAAATGGGTTTTGAATTTTATCAAATGCTTTTTCTGCTTTAGTCAAGATGATAGAATTTTTCTCTTCTATAAGGAGGTATTTTCTATTGATTGACTTTCAAATATAAGTCAACCCTGTATTCCTGAAATAAAGTCCACTTGGTTATGATATATAATCTTTTCAATATATCACCATATTCTCTTTATAATATGTGTATATGTGTATTCGGATTTTTTAAATCTATTGTTCATAAATAATTGGCCTGTAATTTTCCTTTCCTGTAATATTCTTATTATATTTTAATATCAAACTTATGCTGACTTTATGAATGAAGAGATTAAGACTGATATTCTTTATTTTTAAATGTTTGAAAGAATTTGCCAGGAAAGCCATCCTTAAATCTGTTGAGGCTTGCTTTATGACCCAGACTGTGCTCAGTTTTGGAAAATGCTCTGGGCTGTGTGCCCTTGAAAAGAATCTGGATTCTGTCATTGTTAGGATTCATTTATGTTAATTTGTCCATTTTGGTCATTGTATTTGGATTTTCTCTACCTTTATTGATTTTGTTTTGGCCTGCTTGTTCTATCAGCTATTGAAAGAAGCCTGTCAAAGTCTTTTACTATGATTGTGAATTTGTCTATATATTAATTCTGTCAATTTTAGCTTCACGCTCTCTCTCTCTCTCTCTCTCTCTCTCTCTCTCTCTCTTATTGAGTTTTAGAATGGTTATATGTTATTAATCCACCATTTTAATTTTAGTAGTGGTTCTTGGCTTAGATCTACTTTGCCTGATACTAGTATAGCTACACTGTAATATTTTAATAAGTATTTGTGTGGTGCATCTCTTTCTATGAACAGCTCTGTGTTCTTATATTTAAGGTTTGTTTTGTGAGGGTATGTAATTGTTTTTACCCAGTTTGCTAGTCTTTTTAATTGAAGTTTTTTTCCATTTATGTTTAATATAATTACTCTGTATTTTTATTTGTCATTTTATTATTTGCTCTCTGTGTACATATCACTTGTTTTATGTATTTCTCCTTTTTTGCTTTCTTTTGGTTTAAAATTATATATATATATTTTTCCCTCTAGTAACTTGTTAGTTATATAAATATATATACATTATTTTACTATTCTTTTGGTGATATCCCCTAACAATTATAACATGCATCCTTGCCTTATTATAGTCTAGAAGTTTCTAAATTTACCACTTTCCCAGGAATAAAAGGACATAACTCCCTTTATGTTTTTGGACCCTTATGTTTTTATATTCTTTTTCCATTAAATTTTATTCTACATAATTATTTTTATTTGAACAGAGAGATCAATGTGACAGAGAAACATTCATTGGTGGCCTCCCGCTCACACTCCAACCTGAGATCAAACTGCAACCTGTGTATGTGCTCTGACCGGGAATTGAACCTAACAACCTTTGGTGTACAGGATGATACTCAACCAATTGAGCTATACTGGCCAGGGCTATTCTACATAATTTTTGACCCCTGTAATATATTGTTAATATTGTTTTTATAGAATGAATGTTGATCTGTACATAGCCACAGAATTTCTTTAGGCTTTTTATTCCTTCTTGTATCCCTGTGTCTCTCTGAGACCATTATTCTTTCTTTGGAAGCACCCCTTTTAGGGTAATTTTTAGTGCTGTCCTGCTGGCAATGGATTCTCTCAGTTTTTGTTTGTCTAAAAACGCCTTTATTTTACCTTTATTGAAGGAATTTTTTTTTTTGTATAGAAATCTAAATATGTGCTACTACACCAGATACCATTCAACAGTCTTACAGATGGATGCAAAATTTATTAAGCTACAAATATGTTCATATTTTATAATGTTTACATTGATCTTGGTGTTCTAGTCAATATCATGTGATTTCTCCTAACAGTCTCCTTTATTCTAACATTCTGTAATGGAAATAGTCCTGCATTTGGAAAGAAAAATGCCTTATGAAATTGACCAAGTGATTTAACTTTCCTGAGCCAGTTTCCTCATGTATAAAATGAGAAATCACTGTGAAATTATGAGGCTCTGTTGAGATATACATATATGAAAGTGCTTTGTAATATGGAAAGTACTAATCAGTTGGAAATTTTTTGTTTCCAAATAATAATAAATAAAATGTATTATTATTTGCTGGAATGGAAACATTCTCAGTGTATATCCTCTTACAAATGCATATTTTTTGAACACTCACAAAATAGTTAAAATATGATATTCATGTATGTATTTATTTATTTATACATAAAATGCCTTTTATGAGAAATAGGACAATGTTAAAAGTTACATAAAACACAACTTACATAAAATTGATTGTAAATTTATTCTGATCTTTCAAGCAAGTAACATGAAAAGGGAGATTTGGCCAGTTACACAATTCAAAATACCCATAAGATTTAGAGTAATCCATTATTCAAGAGAAGTACAGTTTTTCTTAATACTAAGTTCAGGCAGGAATTTCCCCCCTTAGTTTTCTTAATTACGTAGAGTTATTTGTAAGATTATTCTGTTGGTTTAGAAGTTACTGATTTGCATGGTCAGCACAAATCAGTGTTGGACCGATCTAGAATTTTAATATTCTGTCTCATACCCCTGAAGGGAGAATTATACATTTTCATGTGAGCTGCAAGTAGCTGTTCTTCCACCCTACTTGTAAATGAATTATATTTTTTAAAAAACTAATAAAGAATGCATTTCCCTTTCAAAATGCTTGGATACACATTAGGGGGAAGGTTAGGCTGATAAATTAAAACTTTACTTTGCATATGTAACATTCACAAAACCGTCTTAGGAAGATGATATTTAACTGCATTTTATTTTTCCTTCATAGAAATTAACTCAGAAACTTTGTACTACATTGATCAAATATTTATTGGGTTCCTACTATGCGCAGACATATTCCTATTGGTTTGTTTGCTTTCCTTTGGCAAAAACTGGCCATTCAAACTTAATTTTGTGCTCTCTTCTTTCACCTTTTCCTCTTTTTTTAGTCAGCATGTACTTGAGTGGAACAGAACATTATGGAACTGAGGCTTTTAAACAAATGACTGAAGCATATGTTGGTGCCTTACAACCAATGCCCTAACACCTCTGAGGTTTTGTATGATGATCAAACTTAAAAAGAGGACATTTGCCCCTTATTTCTGTTCTTTGACTTTGTCTTCAGGTCTCTGGCATGCATTTTATATGAGATGTGCTGCATGAATCATGCATTCACGGGCTCCAATTTCTTGTCCATTGTTTTAAAAATTGTTGAAGGCGACACTCCTTCTCTCCCTACGAGATACCCGAGAGAACTGAATGCCATCATGGAACGGTATGGAAAATGTGTTGTCACGGAAACAATTTTAAATTGTACTTACATTTTCGTTCATCTGAAAAATAATTTTCTTTTTGAACCTTACAGCATGTTGAACAAGAACCCTTCACTGAGACCATCTGCTATAGAAATTTTAAAAATCCCTTATATTGATGAGCAGCTACAGGTACTTAAAATGAAAGGAATGCTGGGAAGCACATATTAATTAGCATTGATATACATTCTAGGGCTTGAAGCTATGCTGTGGGAATAAGAGGCATTGAGAGTCAGTTTATAAGAGAGGCACAAGATGTTTTTTAAAGCCGAGGGAAATTATCAGTCAGGACAATCTGGTGCCCCAGATATTGGGATCACGATTTTCTGCCTAAACCCAACATCCCTCCTTAGGGCTCTTGGTTTCTAGATCTTACTGACTTCAACACTTTGTAAATATGTCCCTGCTAGGCCAAGAATGGGATGCTACTAATAACAAAATCTGGGATTTTCACCGAGCCGTTATTACCCCACCTCTTTATCATGTATCTCAATAATACTTTTTGTTGATTAGGTGAGTTTATTTTGCTTTTCTGTAAATTAGGAAATTGGATGTAGAGAATTTGCCTCCCATGATAAGAAAAAAGCAGATGGTACCCTCTCAGGAGGGTTTTTGTTTTTGTTTTTTAAACGTCTTAGCCTTTTACAATGTAAATTCCTCAGGCAAATTTCCTTTAATTTTATGAATATATTTAATAAGACTCCAAAGCATTCATTTGCCTTTAAGAATATGCATACCTTTTCATCTCACCCTAGTCGTGGCCCAGGGTGTGTGGACATTGTCCACCTCAGAGCCAGAGGTGGAGAGAGCTGGTGTGTTCTTGGAGTGGAAGGAAGGCCTGCCCTTGCCTGGGTAGCAGGGAGTGAGAGAACAGCAGTGCAAGACGGACTTGGAGAGGGACGCAGGAGCCAGGCCTCTCAAGATCTGGTTGCATAAGCTACCACGTAATGTTTTGTAACCCTTTATAGAAGGAAAAATAGCTACCTGTGGGTTTTGTTTTCAAGCTCCCAGATATGGTCATTAATAGGGCAAATTAAAAAGGGTGCCTGGTAGTTTTATATTCTTCCATCCCTGAAGAGGAGTCTTTAAGGTGTGTCAAGGTTGTTGTTGTTTTTTTCAGCACCTGATCTGTAGATATTCGGAAATGAGTCCAGAAGACAAGAATTTGAATTGTCAGAAGGAAACTGCTCATATAATTAATGCCATGTAAGTAATTACCTTGTTTTTAGAAAGCCCATTGAGCATAAATATTAAATGCATTTGTCTTTAAATATCTATTAGTGCTAAGCTGTCTGCATGGAGTATCCTCAAATTCACTTAAGTCTTGCCAAGAAATCCAGGAGTGTCAGTAACTTGGCGTTCCAAAGCCCTTTGCCTCAGGTGGAAGCAAATTGAAATCATAAAAGTTTAAACCACTGCACAGCTCACAGATCTGCTGGGTAGCTCTGCAGTTGCCTTGTAAGTACATAGAGAAATTAAAATCTCAAACATTTAGTGATCTTTATGCTAAGGCATCTTCCATAGGAAGCATAAATGGGTTTTACATGTTGTTTGTTTAATGGGAGCTGCCAGAGTACCTGTTGAAAAGACAACATAGTGGAGTCCTGAGACAACTGAAAATAAGCCAAAATTCACTTTCTTGAGATATATCTAAAAACTAGAGAATGTGTGTTTCAAAGAAGCCATAACTATTTCCTGGCCTAACTGCTGCCACCTACCTCATCAAAATGTCTGTGCTGTCACTTGCAAGAGCCCAGAGTACTAGGTTACTTCAGAACAGCCATGCACCGCTGTGTAGGCTGCGTACCGCCCAGCTCCAGGGGCACCGATTATACAGACCAAATGTATAATGCTGTTGAAGAAGCTCTCTATTTAATGTTGTAAGGGCCCAAGGAGCTCTGCAGGGCAGTGGGGGAGAACAGTAGCCCTCATTAGCCTGATCTTCAAGGCCAAATAGCACAAACATGCTTCTCTAATGCCCAGTCCCATGGTTTGTCTACTGCACTGTTTTTTCCATCTTGACATTCAAGCTGAGGACACTGGTCCATCAAAGATATCCAGTCTTTGTTTAATGCATGATCTCCAGTTAAAATAGACTGCCCCTCAGGGGGGTGCATTTTTATAGCCACACTCCTGTGACATTTGTTTTCATGGGTACTACCTATTCTTTCAAGAAAGCCTGGATATTCTAATTTTATTTTGTTTTATTAATTGGAGATGTGACAGTAGTAGATAACTTATTTTTTATTTTTATTTTAAAATGTTTTTATTGATTTCAGAGAGAGGAAGGAGAGGGAGGGAGAGAGGGGTAGAAACATCAGTGATGAGAGAGAATCAGGCCCCCCTAACTGGGAATTGAGCCTGTAACCCGGGCATGTGCCCTGACTGGGATAGAACCATGACCTTCTGGTTCATGGGTCGACACTCAACCACTGAGCAACACCAGGTGAGCGAGAACTTATTTTTTAAGTATTGGACTAATTTTAGTTATCATTTTGCCCTGCAATTATGAAATACTGCTTACAATTAAAGTGTTCTAGAATTCAGTTGTTTGGATGGTATTTCACATTATGAAATATTGACTTCAAATCGTCACTGTTATTTTCAAGATCTGTGACTATGCTTTAAGGAGAGCTGTTTGGTGTTATAAGGGATGTATATTCCTGAAACTTGCACGTCCCCTGGAGGCTCTGGTCTGCGTGGTATTCTGGAGGGATGAGACCTGCCTACAATGGTCATTACAATTTTCTCATCACTTTCCTACTTTGTTCTGCAAGTAGGTACAGAAACAAATGTCACTGAGAATGTGGTTGTAGACCTTTCAATACGTGATTAGTGTAAGCACATTTCTTTGAAGATAAAGTTCTTAATAATATCGGCTAACATTTTGGGGGTAATGACCATATGCTTGGCTCTGTTATGAGTACTTTACATGACTGTACTCATTTAAACCCCCAACAACCATATGAAGCAGGTACTATTATTTTTTTTTAATGATCATAAAGATGCTAAGTAACTTCCCGGAAGGCGTATAAGATTTGAACTCAGAGAATCTTACTAACCCATATGATTAACCACTATGCAATGCTGCCAGGAAAATACCTACTGTATTAAGCCTAGAATATAAGACATACTCAATAAAATTTAGCTATTAGCATGCTATCATTTTGGATACTTTTTATGTGCCAGACTTTGTGCATACATTATCTCATATAATACTATAACCCATTCTTTTTTCTTCATTGTGTTTTCATTTTTATTTTTTAAATTTATTTTTTCCATTATCATTTATCCCCTCTATGCTGTCTTCCACCTCTACCCATCCCCCTCCACTCCCCATCATCATGTAACCACCGCACTGTCGTCCGTGTCCATGAGTTCTCTCTTTTTGCTCAGTCCCTCCACCCTGTTAACACTCCCCACTCCCAGCTGTCTGCCTGCTCTCTATCTGTGAGTCTGCCTCTATTTTGCTTTATAATCCATTCTTTATGGATAAGAAAACTGAGGTTCAGAGAAGTTCAGTAACTTGCCCAAAGCTACAGATCTAATGAATGAGGGTGCACATGACATTCAAACCCTGCTTATTTCCAAAGACTGTTCTATCCACATGGTCGAATTAGTCTGCCTGTCTGTTTACTTCTTAATGACCAAGATCCTAATTTTTCTCACATTATGAAAAGCAGTCGTAAGCAATGAAATGAGCAGAAATGTGGAAAGTACATAATTTGCTTTTAAACAAAAATCTAATTTGAAAAACATTGCCAATTAACCACAGTCCTGGCTGGCTCATTACCTACCCAGACTTTATTAGTTTTTGCCTGGCATGTCTTGAGATGCTTTCCCCTTCTCAGCAGTGTAATGATCCTCTGTAAAATATTTGTTTAATTTTTTCTGAGCGTGTCTGGGATGTGCTCTGTGCAGAGAATCTGTATTTTCTCTAGGCAAAAGCAGATTCACCTGCAGACGCTGCGGGCGCTCTCTGAGGTGCAGAAAATGACCCCCAGAGAAAGGATGCGGCTGAGGAAGCTCCAGGCAGCTGATGAGGAAGCCAGCAAGCTGAAGTAAGCGTCCTGTCCTCAGGGCATTTCAGCCCTTTGGCCACTTCCCAGGGCTCTGAAGGAATTCATGGAAGAAAAGCAAAGACAAAACAAGATAACAAAATGCATGCATTCGTGATACATGTAATCTATTCTTTTATTCACTCCTTCCCTCAAAAGATAGTCATTGAGCCATGGGTGGTGGTTGGATGCCAGGCATTATTAATATTAGGATTGTGTGAAAAGAATGATGGGATATCAGGGAGGTTACTAGTGATGCAAATATCAGCAGCCTCCAAATGAAGCCTCATTGCTGCTGACACCTTCTGGACATAACCCCGTGAGAGGGTGACAAGGCGACTTCAGGACCTGGTCCCCATTCCCTAGATCAGGGGTGGGCAAACTTTTTGACTCGAGGGCCACAATGGGTTCTTAAACTGGACTGGAGGGCCGGAGGGCCGGAACAAAAGCATGGATGGAGTGTTTGTGTGAACTAATATAAATTCAAAGTAAAAATCATTACATAAAAGGGTACGGTCTCTTTTTTTTAGTTTTATTCATTTCAAACGGGCCGGATCTGGCCCGCGGGCCGTAGTTTGCCCACGGCTGCCCTAGATGCTCGCTGCATCCCCTCTGCCAGGAGACCTGACCCATCCACAGGGAGAAGAAGGTAGTGGCAGGAAATTGTTGGCCTTAGGAAGTGGTTTGGAAACAGAGCTCTGTTCTGTCAAGTGAAGCCCTTTAGAAGGTCTGTGCTCTGGGCAGTGCTGCTGGTGGGAACTATCTCTGGTAATTAGAGCATTTACATTAAAACTGTTTTTATACACAAAAGAAAGGCATAGATCTTCTACATGACATTTAATGTTTTCCTTATTTAAAGGCAGTGTCTTTTAAGTGAAGTTGGTCCTGATTTTAAGAAAGACACGCATCGGAATTGTTTTTGATGGTTATATATCGGATTCGAGAATGGTTATGTGTTTTAGCTAGAAAATGGCTCTGTTGTCAGAAGGGTTATAACGTATCCATTTATAGACAAGAAAATTTGATCACATGGATGTTCAGTGATTTTTCAAAAAATACAAGTATAAATTAGCACACAAGTAATCACAAGAACTCAAATCAGTCTTCCAGTTTAGTAACAGATCTATTAAATTCAACTCTCCTGTAGTAGAGAAAACAGAGAAGATGTGTCTGAGAAAACTTCCCCTCCACAGTGAGTCTCATATTCTTTTCTATAAATTCTTTGAAATGTTGCTCTATGTCCTTGTTTATGTGTTTATTTCATCCTGAAAGCAGTTATCGAGTTATTAGTATGTGGTAGGCACTGTCCTGGGTATCAGGGACACCTCCCCCCCTATTTCATTACAGTCAGAGAACACCCAGGGATCAGTACTGTCGGTTGTGTTTTAGGAGTCCTAGAGCAGTGGTCGGCAAACCATGGCTCGTGAGCCACATGCGGCTCTTTGGCCCCTTGAGTGTGGCTCTTCCACAAAATACCACGAGCAGGCACGCACGTACAGTGCGAAGTTAACTTAAAACTTTAAGTAAAGTTTATTAAGTTAATTTTAGGGAACATTGTGGAGTGAAAGAAGATGTAGTGTCGAGGATTGAGAAAGGTATGTTGAGATCATTTGGACATATAGAGAGGATGAACGAAAGGAGATAGACGAAACAAGTGTACAAGACGAGTGTGGATGGGAGAGTTGGAAGGGGTCGACCTCAGAGAATGTACGTCAATCAGATTGAGGACGTTTTTAGCAAAGGCCAGCTTAGGAGTACCCTAATTAAGTTAATAACAATGTACCTACCTACATAGTTTAAGTTTAAAAAATTTGGCTCTCAAAAGAAATTTCAATCATCGTACTGTTGATATTTGGCTCTGTTGACTAATAAGTTTGCCGACCACTGTCCTAGAGCATCCCTGTGTGTGCTTTAGAGGGAATCAAGTGGGTGCTGCACTGCACACACATCTGCATGAGAGGAAGACCCATTGGCCTGGCTTTCCATCACCCCACCTTGCCTGTTGAAATAGGGATCACGCTTACCCATAATAGAGATGTGGTTTTGGCAAATTGCAGCTATTTTCCTTTACATTTGCAGAAAGCTTGTGGAAGAAAAATACGAAGAAAATAACAAACGAATGCAGGAATTGAGATCTCGGAACTTTCAGCAGCTAACTGTTGATGTGCTCCATGTAAGTACTCTTATTTTACATGTTACATAAAACCTTTTCTTGCTTCAGATTTTTCAGATTCGTATGGCCAGTTGGGTAGAAAGAGGGACAGGTAGGAAAAAAAGGATCCATATCAACTGTGCCCAATTCCAGGGAGGATGAACTGGGGTTCAATTTAGAATGTAGGCCAACAGTTAATGCCTACACTGATTCAAAGCAGCTGCACTTAGAGATGGAGCAATTGATTCATCCAACAAATATCGAGTGCCTACTGTGTACAAGGTAATCAGGGCTAACTGAACAATTGATGAGTTAAAATTATGACTTTGCAGAACAAATGTGTCTGCATCTAATTTTGAATTTCAGCCATGCTATTGTTGCTTTATCTCCTTAGTCCATTGTTTTCCTTTTTACTTAGTTGTTTGTTGTTGTTGTTGATCTTGTTGTTGTTGTTGATCTTCACCTGAGAATATTTTTCCATTATTTTTGGAGAGAGTGGAAGGGAGGGGAGAGACAGAGAGAAACATCGATGTGAGAGAGATACTTAGTTTTTATGCCTTCCCATTTTATTTTGTCTCCCATATATAACCTGCCTTGTGTTAATAATCCCATTCCAACTTTGAAGAATTACATACAGAGCCAATAATAAATAGGGTTTCAGATTCATATAAAATGAACCCAAAATTCATATCCTCTGTATCCCAAGACCCTGGATAGCAAATACTATTTTCTTTAATGGTTAAAAATAGGCCTTGGTATCAGCTCTGATACTTAAGGCAGCCTTTCTTCAGGGTCATATTTGCACGTAGACATCGACACCAACCCCTAGCTCTTCTGGTAAAGAAGAGTCATTTTTATTGTCTCAAATTCTGTTTGTTCACTCATTGGCCATCCCTCCATCTGAGGGAGATTTCCTCCTCCCGCAGGAAGAACGAAGCCCCCTGAGGCTGTGGGGATGATCCCTGGAGTGTGGGGTGCTCATCCTGCTGTAGCTCAGTCATCGGAGGCTCCACATCGGGGGGCGTGCAGGAGCTCCCCGCGGAGCTCACTCTCAGCCAGGCACAGCCTAGGAACACGTGTTCTCTGCCTCCCTCTGAGAGGTTATTCACCTTTCTCAATTATTCAGTGGTTGTGATTGCTTTAGAGTTCTGAAAACCAAAGTTGGACCAGAGAGGGGGCCCAGCCTTTTCTAACCTTAAGAGTCTCCCTCTGTGGGAAGGACTAAAGAACTTTCTGTTGCAGAGTCAGGATGTTGGTGATATGTGTTCAATCCCGCCCCCGATGTTTCTACCCATCTCCCACTTCATTATGTGAAGCCAGCTGTGGGATCTGCTGCAGGCCCCGGAGACAGAGAAAGTGCTGGCTGGAAGGGCATGGGGTCAGCAGTAGGTCTTGATGCCACCACTTGATGTCCGTCTGAGTGCCTGAGTGCATTTTTCTAGCTCCCCAGACCGTTCTAGGCCCTGAAATCATAACTTGTGAAGGGGATTGTCTATTCTCTGTCTTTCATCTCTTCTCTCAAGTCCAGAACTGCAAATTCCCACAGGTCCTCACAAGGAGTCTGACATAAGAATTCTGTGTTTGTTAATATGTTTGAACTACATGTTCAATCCGCTGAGAGAAACTGGAACCTTTTTTTATGAAATGTTCAGAGACCCCTGCTTCTAAGGGGTTTTACCCCCTAAGATTAGACATTTAGAAGTACAGATATGGTAATATTTTTAGAGTACACGGGCATTGAATTATAATCTTGTACATCTGAAAATTATATAATGTTATTAACCAAGTTTATCTCAATTTAAAAAAAATGAAGTAACTTTATTCTTGAAGTTACCACATGGCAAACAGAAATGTAATTTCAAGTATGATTTTACATTTTAGTGTCAGATAATTTACTTAACTTTTTTTGCTTTTAAAAATATATTTTTTTTTATTGATTTCAGAGAGGAAGGGAGAGGGAGAGAGATAGAGAAAACTTAATGATGAGAGAGAATCATTGATTGGCTACCTCCTGCACCCCCCCTCCCCCTACTGAGGATCAAGCATGTAACACCGAACATGTACCCTGAGCGGGAATCAAACTGTGACATCCTGGTTCATAGGTGGACGCTCAACCACTGAGCAGCATGTAACACCGAACATGTACCCTGAGCGGGAATCAAACCGTGACATCCTGGTTCATAGGTGGACGCTCAACCACTGAGCAACACTGGCTAGCCTGCTTTTCTTTATTGATCCTTCAAAATAATCATTTTTGTGTTCTTTTTCACTTCTGATATGATTATTGTCTATATTAAACAGCTACACTACATTAGGTCTTGTCCCTCCTTTAAACCAGGGTCATTGGGGGATCCTCAGGTAACTTAAGATGAGGCTGAGACCGTAATGCAGGCAGAATCTCAGGAGACTTGTTAGCTGTGTATTATCCCATAGAACAGGGAGCAGAGTCCAGATCTTGGCCCAACTTAGAGAGGATTTCGCAAAGATTTTATGAAGTCCCCACGCCACATTGCCTGCTTAGTGCTTCCGGATGCTCCGCCCTTTCCATCTCAAGGGCAGCAGGAGCAGGAGAGGAAGTGCCTGATGGTGTCTTGGACAAAGATGGTTCATCTTTGCTCTTCTAAGGCTCAGTATCACCAATCTTTGGCCCTGAACTTTCCAGAAACCTGTTTCCTAAGTTTGCATATGATGAGGGCAGGAAATGCTGTAAGCAGATATGTGGCCTTGAAAATAGTACCCTCGCCCGCTGGCATGGCTCAGTGGTTGAGCGTCAACCTGTGAACCAGGAGGTCACAGTTCGATTCCAGTCAGGGCACACCTCCTGGGCTGCAGGCTCGATCCCCAGTGTGGGGTGTGCAGGAGGCAACTGATCAGTGATTCTCTCTTATCATTGATGTTTCTATCTCTCTCTCCCCTTCCCTTCCTCTCTGAAATCAATAAAAATATAATTTTGGGGGAAAAATATGACCCTCTTCTAGCTGGTTCAGTTCTGCAGACAGGATTGCTTAGCCCTGCCCACTCCTCACCCCCAGGTCTCTTGTCCTCTTTTGTGCAGTTATAGCAGCGGTTCTCAACCTGTGGGTCGCGACCCCTTTGGCGGTCGAATGACCCTTTCACAGGGGTCGCCTAAGACCATCCCGCGTATCAGATATTTACATTACGATTCATAGCAGTAGCAACATTACAGTTATGAAGTAACAACAAAAATAATTTTATGGTTGGGTCACCACATGAGGAACTGTATTTAAAGGGCCAGAAGGTTGAGAACCACTGAATTATAGTCATTTCCCACTGGCCCAATGCTAGCATCCCACCTCCTCTCTTTCAAATGTCACCTCCTCTCAGGAAAACCTTTGACCTCACAGATCCACAGTCACCTGGCTCTCCTCCAAATTCTTGTGGCTTAGAGCGGTGCTTCTCAAACTTCAAAATCACCGGTCAGTCTTGTTGAAATGTGGGTTCTGGCTGGGTTGGTCTGGGGTGGGGCCTGGGTGGCTGCGTTCCTAGCATGCTTCCTAGTGATTCTGATGCTGCTGGCCCAGGACCTCAGTGGACAGGCAGGGGGCTCTTGACAGCAGCAGATCACCTTCAGATGAGGGAAGACCTGGAAAAGCCACCTACAAATAGACCTTGCAATTTCTCTAGGAAAAAAGGCACTAAATGGGAACAGCAGAAAAGCAAGAGCAACCGAGGGAAAGCTTTCTTGTTCGCCTCCGAGGAGGATGCAGGTTGGAGGCCTGGCGAAGGAGCAAGTTTCATCATATTCACAGGCCGAAGAGCAAGGCAGGTTTAATGACACTCAGAGAACAAAGGAGGGAGAAAACTGGAAGCCAAACACTTTGCTGAGGGATTGAAGGGTTTTAAACACTCAAGGAAAGGCATCGCTGAGCTGAGAAACATAAAATAAACTATAAAAAAGAAATTGAATTAATCAGGTGCAAGACAGTAAAGAAAAACGTGATAAAGGAGAAAAGGAAAAGGAAAACGTTCCTGTCATTGCCCATACTCATATTTATGATTTAATTTCTTCCTAATCTCATTGGCGCTTCTTCTTCCTTCTCTCTTGCCGGCTGAAGCAAACCACTTTATATTTCAAAAGCAGTTGTAGGAGATAGAATCAGAGTTACGGGAGGGGACGGGCTGGCTGTGTCACCTCTTAAACATGTTATAAAAACAATGTGAGGCGTTTAGGACAGTGGCTTGTTGCGTTGTGCAGACCTTAGCTGACAGGGCCTTTTGTTTTGGCAGTCAGAATGTGGAATCAGGTCGGGCACTGTTTCTTTAAGGATGGGAGCTTAAAAGCAACCAGACACCATCATACACACAACAAGCCCAGTCTTCGTTTTCTCCTGTGGCATGTACGGTTGGGGAGGTATCAGAGTTGGGTTTCTGTGAAAAGTGCACAGCAGAGCAGGTCTCCATACGTGAAATAGTAATTCAGGCCAAAGATCAGGTCAAGTCCTCTTTCTAAGAGAACAGTTACAACAATCCTACCTCTTCTCCTCAAAGAGAACCTCCGCAAATCAAAGTCAGTTGAGAGTCCAAATGCTTATTTTCCAGTCGCTTCTGAAGGACACATAGAATTCATTTCATGCAGCCCCTGCCCTTTGTTCTTTAAGTTCTCTGTGTGCTATCCCTGATGCTTTGAAATTGAGATCAATTTCACCTCATGCAACAATTATTATGCAGTACAAGCAACGGACTCCTTAAAGATATTTTATGACTGTATTTTCACAAACACTGCCCCACAGTGTGTCACGGCTTTTATTTATTCATTTAAAACCGAGTTAGAACTTTTTCTTTCTTTTTTTAATAAGAAAACACTCGTGGAGTAGTTCTCCACGGAGGCCACCCATCAAGGAAAACAGGTCACGTCAGCATCAGCTCTAGGCTGTAAACACATACACACAGACGCACATACATACAACTACAACACACACACAGACGCACATACGTACAACTACAACACACACACAGACGCACATACGTACAACTACAACACACACACAGACGCACATACATACAACTACAACACACACAGAGACGCACATACGTACAACTACAATAAAGCGAAATGACATTGAAACACCTATTGATGTATTTGAGAAATTTAAGTTTTTTGAAGTATGAATTCTTTCATGTGGCCTCTTAGATCTCATTCTTTTAGCAAATCAGAATTTATAGACTCAGAACTTTTAAAGCTAGACAAGAGTTTGCAAGCATCCAAATCAATCCCTCACATTTTGAGATGAGGAAACTGAGCAGGGCTGGACTAGAGTGAGGTGAGGGTGATACCACGGGTGCAAATTTGAAGGAGGTACTTGTTCTCAGCTACCAGGCATTCCCGATTGAACCTGAAAGTCAGTGTCTCCTTCAGTTCTGCACCCTGGGCATTCCACTTGCCTCGCCCCGGTCATGGCCCTGAAACTGAGGCCTCGGGAGGCCTCAAATGTTTGCCCAGTTTATTGAAGGCAGTTTCTCTATCCCACACTGCCTTCTTGAAATTTGAAAATGTCAACATGTTTAAGGGAGAGGATTAGGTAGGCTTCCGTTTTCAAATAGTCTTCTAAATGAGAATATCGTTTCATTTGTGGTAGCGCTATTTACTTGTATGTTTCTCACAAACTGTTAATTGCCTTCCACAAGGAATCTGATGGCCCGACTTCAGAGAACCTGCCTGGGAATTGGCCCATCCCTTGCCCAGACCTCGGTGCGCTTGAGCCAAGTGTAGAGGACGCCATAGCTGACCTTGGAGATCGTGGTAGGAGTTTGCATCAGTACTCAGAAGGGTGCTTTCAGCTGGCACACGGGTTGATGTAGCTGGGCCTGCAGTAGGCCTGGCTGGCCGCAGAGAGCAGCCCTGGGATGTGTGTGACCTCCTTCCATCAGGTTAGTCAGAGGTGGGCTGTGACCAGGATGGAAAGCAGAGAAGCCAAGGTTAGTCTCTGCTCTCCTATTTTCTCCGTAGTAGTGAAACTCGCATCAGGTGAGGGACCTCTTCTCATGGGTTAACCATATGGCATTAACCGACTTTGAAACAGTGTAGGACTGTAAGTGCTCTGAAACACCGTTTCTCTCTTGTGTAAATGGTTTTTCTGGCCCTCATAAATTTAACGTGAAGAAATGAAGTCAGGCTTTGGAAAATCAACTATTTAGATGTGCAATCGTTGCCAGAAAAAATGTCCTCAGAGCTGTCACCCAATAGGGGAGAAACATCATAGTCTAATGGTTGAAAACCAGAGTTTGGGAGTAAAAAGCCTGGCTATCAGGGAAGCCTCTAGCAATTTAATCTCTTCTTATCCATGTAACAACAATAATACCTCCTATAAGGTTGTTGTGAAAAACAAATGAGACCGGCCACAGGATGCGCTCTTAGCTCAGTGCCCAGCACAGTGAGAGCCAAAGAAAGTGCAGCACCTGATGACCCTGAAGAGGAGGGGTATGACAGGAGGATCTTCTCACTCTTGTACCACTCTCCCCAGTGCCTAGGACAAAGTGCCAGGGCATTGTAGACACTCAATAAATATTTCTTGAATAAATGAATGAGTGGATAAATAAATGAATGAAGGATCTATTAGTCTGGACTTCTGAAAAGCAGATGCCAAGTTGTACTAAAAGTACAAAAATCTTAGGGGAAATGCTTGCATAAAAGGAAATAAGAAAGGAGGGGGGAAAGGTTAAGAACCATCAGGCCATGGTTCAAGTGTTATTCTAAGTGCAAAGAGAGGAGTTTGGTGGTGTGAACTAGTCTGCTTAGGCAGACAAGGGCAGCCAAGGCATCAGGAAGTCAGCCTTCAGCAAAGCCAGCCAGCAAAGGCCTGATTCTGTAACTGCTGCACTCTGGCAGCAGCCTGTGGGGCGGCGCAGTAGCCACTGGGAGAACGCAGGGATAAATTTCAGAGCACAGCAGCTAAGCCCTTGGCCAGTTATGCTCCTTGTTGTTGGAGGTCTGTGAGGTGCATTCTCCCATGAGAAGGGCTACATAATGGGATAACCGCTCTCTCTGGCAGTAATTGAGTTCTCTTCTCAAAGTGAGAACGGAGGTGGTGAAAGTTGGCTTGCTTGGTCATCTCAGCCCAAATTCAAATTTGATGTCTCCCTGACTGAACTGTTAGAGCTGGTGTTGCCGGCTTCAGCTGTAAGGAGACTAGCACCTGTTACCCTTTAGGTTGGCATTTGCCAACTTTTAAAATGGTGTGTGGCAGCCCTCTGGTAGCAGATGTCATTGACTAATATGTACATCAGATGGATTTGTATCTCAGACTCCTTTCAGTCGTTTCTTTCCTATAACTTGTTATTTTCCACAAATAGAATTTGGAAGCATAGAAATATCCCATGGGCCTGTCTTTCCAAGAAGATAAAACTGAGAGTTAGGCCATTGGGTAGCACCTGACCTGGATGGCGTGTTGCTCGGTGGCCAGTGCTATCTGTGAAGAAGAAGCCTCTGGACAGGATGTTGAGTGGGCGGGTAGTCTAGGACCCAGAAGTCTGGGCCTAGCCTCTGGCTGTGAGGACGAAAAGTACTTATTACTCTTTTTATAGTTGAGAAGCCAAAGACATTAAGTAATTTGCGCCAGGACTCTAAAGCTCCTGCTTACTGGTGCAGCACCCCTTCCATGCCATCGGAGTGTATGAATTTGGAGGTGGTAGGTAAGAGCAGTCGATTTGCAAGAATCACAAACATGCCAAATGCATTAGACTTTCAAAAAGCAGGGACTCTTTGTGTGCCTCTATGTCTTTACTGTAAGCTCCAGTAGCCAAATTACGCCTCAGCTAGCCCTGCCACAGGTTCCGGCGGCCACCGGAAGACCCACGCTGGTGTCCTTCTTACCTCTCCTTTTGGGGTGTCAGTATGGTAGACCATGTATTGATATACTAGCCAAGCTGGAAATGATCCCGTCTATGCCTTTGACCATCATATAGCATGTCCATAATAAGAAGCTGTAAGATCCCAAATCACATAGTATTTTTAGTTGGGCCAGTTTCCTTGTAAAATATTTTGAACATTTCCTTTATTCATTTCTCTCTGTAAATTTGTATTGTCTAAATTCTATTCTCTCTTAAATATTAAATTAAAAAGAGAGACTGAGAACTATGAAAATGGAACCTTCAGGTCGATCACTGATGAGAGGAATGGAGGGCAACTACAGGAGGATGCGTGCGCACATAGCTTAATCCTGAGATTCTGAGGCATGAGATTCCGGCACATGGTGATGAACCATGAAGTGGTCATTTCCCCGATTCTCTTTGGCTTTTAGAAGATTTCCTCTAAACTTTCAGCACCCAGAGGAAGGTTTCTTTTGTTTGTTTGTTTATTTTTTATCTAGCGTGTACATGTAAAATAAAATTACACAGCCACTTCTTAAGTTCCTGCCCCAAATGTTTAATCAGTGTTTGATGTTGAATGGAAAAATTCCCTCTGGGATGTAAGGATTTAGTTGCAGGGAAAGAAGACAGGGTAAGACAAAATTTACGTTCGATAGGCATTTACTTGACTATAGCTGATTTAATCCAGCCAAAATCATGGAAAACTATTATAATTAAATAAGAAAGCACAAATAGAACATTAAAGAGATTACCCCTTTAAATATTAGTATTTAAATCCTCATATGTAATGCTGATGATTTCTTGCACATTATTAATTTTTGCCGGGCACTTCATTGCACTTTAGCCTTATCTCAGAAGCTCACAGCTGAGTTTCAGAGTAGCATTTTTTTTAAAGCTGGGATAATCTGAGACTCCCACTCAGAGTAGGGCTCTCAACCTGATTGTGCAAATGAGGAGGCTTCATTGGCAAAGGCCTTGCTGCCTCCTGACAGCCTGACCAGCTGTCGCCTCTTTATTTTCCTTTCACCCACTCCTTGAGCATAAAAGCGCCTTCCCTGCCCTGACCAGTGTGGCGCAGTTGGAGTGTTGGCCTGTACAACAAGGAATAATGGGTTCAATTCCCAGTCAGAGCACATACCTACGTTGCAGGTTCAATCCCTAGTTGGGGTGAGTATGGGAGGCATGTTTCTCTCTCTTACATTGATGTCTCCCTCTCTCTCTCTCTCTCTCTCTCTCTCTCTCTCTCTCTCTCTCTCTTTCTCATTGAGGTTTCTCTTTCTCCCTCCCCTCTATCTCTCTCTCTGTCTCCCTCTCTCTAAAATCAATAATTATTTTTTAAAAAGCCCCTTCTCTGTGCTAGGAGAAAACTCCAACCCAAGAAGGTCATATTTTGCTTGCCCAAAGGAAGTCCACATGCCCCTTCCAACTGTGGGCTGCTCTATGACTTGGAGTATCATCTCTTCCTTTTACTTGTCCAAATGGAAATAAGGTGATTTAAACTCTGTTGGACAATGATATATTTTTGTTGTTTTAATTTAGAAAAGAAAACATCTATGGATTGCAATTCCACTTGTATATAGTTTCCTTGGAGAAGTGAAAGCATGTCTACAAGTTCTGACACAAATGTTCTTACCAGTTTTATTCATAGTACCAAAAATTAGAAACAAGTTAAGAGTCAGTCAACAGGCAAATGGATAAACAAATGTATAGTTTATCCATGCAATGGAACACTACTTACCAATGAAAAATGAAAAAATTGTCAGTAAATACAACAATATGTGTGAATATCAAAACCATCTGCTGCATGACAGGGAGCAATGCCATGTGGTCGGTCTCCAATGAATAGAGCACAAAAGGACAGAGAGTGCTAGCCCAGACTCCAAGCCCAGCCCAGACAGAGAAGCTGCAGATCTGCCTGGCTCATTAGCCCCCAGGACAGAAGACCAAATGCCACTTCTCTAGCCTTGATGCCCCACCTCTTCCAGAGCGTTAGATCACTTAAAGGCTTGATTTATAAACATAAATGGATGGTGGTTTTATTTCCTATTTATCACATATTCCACTGAGTTATATTTGTGTCTTCACCTGGCTCTCATATTTACTTCTGCAGTTACTCCCTAATTTTCTGAGCTCTAGAGGATAATTAGAATAAATATAATATTGAATGAAGATGTGCTGACTCTCCACCCTGGGGCACATTTAATAATTTAGAGTGTTCTTTCCGCATGACAAGCTGGGTAGGTGCCTCTAACTGAAATTTAAAAGACTATATCTAATATGAAAAATTAAAGTAGATGCAGAATAACACCTGCCCAACCAGCCACTTCACTCTTGTGCCCTATCATGCATAATAGGAATAAGAGGGAATCAGTCGCCAGCACATCGGTTGTCTGCACCCCTGGGCCTCTCCAAATAAGTTTCTCACCTGGGAGAGCTGGGTGTGATCCCATGGTCCATCCCTTAGCCAACTACACAGTAATTATACAGCAATTACTAAACTCAGGGTCCTGCTGGCCGGGCAGAGAGCTTCCTTAAAGTGGCCTTGCTTGGACTATTGTGTTTCAGGTTTGGAATTAATCAACTAAGCAGAAAATTAAATGAGCGTCAATCATAGCTTTAAAGTAAGAGAGAATACAAACTATAACAGACTAAAACTTCATATAATGCATGCTTCAGACAGCGTTTTGGACATGCCCTGGTCCGGTTTTCCTTTAGTCGATGAAATTGTTTTCCATGCAGGGAAGTTTAACAGCTGTACGCAGGGCACATGTACCCATCCCCTGGAGACCAAAATAATGTAGCAATATTGGACAGTGTCAGCTTCCCAGCAGATAACCACCTCTGATCCATATGCTAATTTGTAACAGGAGTGATTGAAATATTTTGCTTTGGTGTTTAGAGCAGACTTTAATTTAGGTATTTGTGACCTATTTAAATTTGTCCTCTCTGATCTTCTTAAAGGGGCTTTATGTTTTGTTTGGTGGCAGTGAGGGCCACATCAGTCTCAGCATCTCCTAGATTCACTTGTCAAACTCTTTTGTTTTTTGAAAGCACATCTCCAGGAAAAAAAAAATTCCAGCAATACTAGTATCTAATACCTTTTGTCATGCATGTCTAATAGCATTTTTCCAATTTCTCTTTTTCTCTTGCTTCTAAAAAATATTCAAAATAGAAAAATAGGAAACTTACCGAACGATCCAAAATGATTGTCATGTTTCATAGTAGTGTGTCTGTGTGTGAGCAGTAGAATGAATTGGACTTGTTCTGAAAAAAAAAAATCATTATTTTCTGTGTCTGTCTGCGGAAATATTTTTGCGAAGGTGCCAGCATCTGTAGCTCACCAGTTAGGCTCGCCTATGAGGTTGCAGGACTGGTTCTTCATAAGTTCATCTTACACGGGCGTCCACGTGTAAGGATACAGTTTATGGACGTGCAGTGTAACTCTACACACCCCGCTTCACAGCTAACCGTGATCCTCCTTTCTGGGTAACTCCTTGATTTGTTTGGGTTTTCTTTCTCTGGCTTAAAGTTATTAATGGGAATTTCCTCTGCTATTAAAGGTTATCTGGCAAAGTGCGTATCTGTGGATGAGTTTCAGACGCCTGCAATCTCTCACTGCGCCAGAGCCTTTTGGGTAGCAGAGATGAAAGTGACTTTACCATTGTTATATCTCAGGTTAATTTTTCTTTTGAATCTAGGAACAATGAACAAACCCAACTCCTCTCCCCAGCTTAACTCTACGGGGCCTGTTTTCTGGCTCCAGATAACACAGAATTAAATCAACTGCCCCTCTCCCGCCTCCCTCTGTCTGCATCCCCCACAACCCCATTTAAAATATAATCATTTGATAATTTTTATAAGCGGTTGCTTATGAACAAATAGTCTGCAGTTATATATTTAGCCTTCTTTTATTTGTGAAATTACACATTTTTCACAAGACTAATCTTTTGAATTCATGGCACCCTGGATGAACGATTCAGTGGTATATTCAAGAGGACTAGAAAGTGACTGCAGGTTAAGAAAACGCAGGTTTTGAAAATGTTTTTGAATGTTTCCCTGGGCTCCGTTAGCGCCGTGTCTTTGGTGAGGAGAATGGGTCACTTGCTGACTGTGCTAACAGGTTCCCAGGCCATGTTCTCACCTGTTTCCAGAACTCCTCCATTCTTGAGGACATTCCTTCCGTACCTCACCTCTTGCTTTTTACTCTCAGTCAACCACGCTCCTACAGTCATTGATCTCTCAGCTCAAAATTCAACCCAGTAGCTACTATAATAAAAGCATGTCTCCTGTTATATTGACAGTGTTCACTGATGCAAATTGGCTGGGTACCCTGAGCTCCACTCACAGTGTAGATGGGCATCACAGCACAGCAGCTGAGAGCAACCAGCCAGTCGCTATTATTCAAGGCAGGTCTGGGGACCACATCACTGACATCTGAGGACTTGTTAGAAATGCAGAATCCCAGACCCCACTCTAGACTTACTGGATCAGAAGATGAATTTTTAACAAAATCTCAGGGGTTCGTAAGTACATTAAAGTTTGAAAAGCACTCAACTAGACTCTAAGTCCAATGGCGGAATGGCCCAGGTGGATACTAGAATGTGAAAAATAAAGGAGGGATTTCAGAGGCATGGGAATAGAAAGCCTCCATGCAGGCTTTTTGAGCTCCCTACCTATTGCCTCTTTCTTTGTAGATACCCTTACATTTAAATAATGGCTTATGGAAGCCACCAACAGCGCAAAAATATGGTTTCTCCTTCTGGAATAACTGTAGAATAATATTTAGTTTAATAGAGGTGCTCACATCACCATAAAGTAATTCTCCCAGACGCCTTCATGTATTTGCTAAATATACACATTAATGGGAGTGAAGGGTTTTATAAAGTACAGTCTGAGTTACAGGTACACACCTGTCCTTCTTTCATTGGGAAATGACTGTTTTCTAATGGGCTTGGTAGGGCCTCTCTGTGAAAATACTTACTTACTGATGGTGTGGCAGCTGGGTCCTGTGTGAAGCAGGCACTAAGACAGACTTACAAGTACAGAGATGTGTTGAGCGTAATTTCTGTGGCAAGAGTAAAGGGCGTGGGATCAGGAGTAGGTAGAGAGAGTCTTCAGGCTGTGAGGCAGGCCTGACCCCTATGAAAGGTGAGCAGGAAGAAGGAGTATGAAGAGCCTCAAACTTCACGGAGTCCTGAGACAGCCCAGTGGGGCATCCGGGATCAAAGGTTTCCCACAGAGGAGCCCCACATTGGGCAGCAGTGCTGTGCCCCCCTATCCCTGCCAGCTCAATGCGCCTCAGAGGCCTCCGGAGCTGTCCGCTCACTGCAGCCCTTGCAGCTGATCTGCAGGTCTTGGAAGGAGCCCTGAAAGGCAGCTCTCCATGGAAGCCACAGTCGTTCATTTGAGTCATTCCATATGTGTAGGAGTCAAGTAGTATTCGGATAAACCCTCTATGATCCAATACTTCTCTCTAACTTCGAGTAACCACACCTCCAATATGTTCACATTTTAAAAATAAAGAATATCCATATTTCACAAAAACACAGGTTTGGAGTCAGACTTTATCTTTTTCCCTCTTCTGTCATTGACCAGCTGTGTGAACTTGGGCAAAAAACAAACAAACCCATGCCTCAGTTTTCTCACCTGTGTGATGGGAATGATACCTAATTTTCCGGGTTAAGTGAGGAATAAATTAGATAGTATTCAAAGAGCTTAGCTAAGTACATGAAACATAAAAAGTGCACAACAGTTTCTCACTAAAAAATTACAGTGTCAAAGAAACTTGCAATATTTTCTCAAGTTCCACATAAAGTCTTTGAATTGGTTCTGAATCAATTTTTAACCATCCGGGAGACCTTCTAATTATAGCTTATAAACACCTTCACTATGTGAATTAAGTATGATTTGGAATACAATACATTTACTTGCTATAGTTTTTGCATTTACGAGAAATATGAAATCACTCAGGTTGGTTAATTCTGTCAAATTATGGTCTTAATTATATCCATCTGGACCAGTTATTTTAGCACCAAGATAAATTATCTTCTTTGTCAAGACTCTAGACAGCTCCTATAACTAAAGTTTATTCCCTGCAAGCATGTGTGTTTGCTACTTGGTGGGTCAGGGATGCTGTTGTTAAGCCCAGAAGTAGGACCCAAGACAAAGTTCTTTAAAAGATGCTCTTTTACCAGCCGTCTTGAGCCAATGAACTGGCAGCTAAAATTTACAGCTATTTTCTCCAAATACATTATAAATGTAAATATATTTTGTGCTAAGAAGCATAATAGGGCAAGAATATACATTAGTTTTTCCACTGTCTCATTTGGGATTGAGGCCAAATTCAGTAGATTAAAATATAGAGTTTGACGGGCATAACTCTGACTTTTGCAATAGAAATATGCAACTAACACATGCAGTTATTTTAATGGAACTCTGCTCTGGGTTTATAATAAAGCAGGGAGTTCGTCTGATACATAGGGATTTGTTCTGCACTCTACCTTAGAGTCTGTTTATGAAAATGACTTCCTGGTTTTAGACAAGTTGCTCTGAATTTTTCCTATTATTTTCTCCTTTAGTAAGACTATAAAGAAATTTCAGCAGGCTGTTTTTCCATAGCATAGATTTCTAAGATAGTCTGTGTTCACTTCAAGTGAATGTATGATTTTATCTCACTTAGGGGGCTGCCCATGGAATTAGAATATTCCACATATGATTATAGGTACATAGTTAAATCATTTGATTCTTACCACAAATCTGGTGCGATGGGCAGGCCGTATTTTGAAAACTGTAAAAGATTCACAAATTGAAAAATTAATTGGAGCAGATTCTAGATTACCCTAATCATAATGCAATCCTCACTCCTCCTTTTAAGCGGGAGAGAAAAGTGGGAGCTGTGTTAGAGGGCCAGCGTTGCTTGGATCTTGGGTCTGTGCCCAGAGCAGGTTATACCTGTGGCGCGGTGTCATTTGTCTTATCTAGATGGTGGGGGGTCTGGACTGGCTGTTCTGATGGAGGGCAGGCGGGATGGGACCCTCTACTTTGAGGGGCCGAGGCTCAGGCTTGCCCATGCTCAGGAATGAGCAGGTCAGGGTGGCTTTGCTTGTACGTGTTCTGAGTCTATGCTTTCAGATTGGGCTTCTTACACTTAGCATGAATGGAACACATATCAGTTCTTCATTTCTTTTTATGGCTGAATAATATTCCATTGCACGGACAGACTGCGATTTGTTTATCCATTCATCTGTTGATGGACATTTCGGTTGCTTCCACATGTTGGCTATTATGAATAATGCTGCTATGAACATTTATGTTTCTCATACTTAAAATTTTTTTAAATATATTGATTTCAGAGAGGCAGGGAGAGAGAGAGAGAAAGAGAAACATCAGTGATGAGAGAGAATCATTGATTGGCTGCCTCCTACATGACCCACAATGGGGATCGAGCCCACAAGCCCAGGCATGTGCCCTGTTCAAAAATCGAACTGTGACCTCCTGGTTCATAGGTCGATGCTCAACCACTGAGCTAGCGTTAAGTATTCCTGGATATCATGAATAATTTCTCCACTCGTACTGCCCCGTTAAACAATTTTTAATAAACTGGAAGAAAGGATAATGAAGCAGCAGGAGCACCTTTAGTGACTAGGTGCTCTACAATACAAACCCTGCTCTGCTTGAATTTTATGGGTGTGAAATCATTAATAGGCAGAAGTAATGTTGCCTGTGTTATTGTAATGGTCATAAAAACCTGCAGTCTTACTGTGATGATGCACTTGTATGCTTTAATCGACATCATTTTATGTGCTAAGTAGGTGGCTGCAAGGTCTTGAAATTGTTTGAGGGGCCTCCTGCGGGGATAATTGTGTGGTGAAGAGTATTCATTTACTTATATATTTACCGCCAAAGAGTTTGGGAGTTTCTAAATCAATCACCCACAGGCCTGGCTCTGGCGCTCGCCACGCACAGCAGTTTTTCATCACTGAGGAATCTTGAATAAGATGCAAATTGTCTAATAAATTATTTTGTGTTACTCTTCAACTTTTGAGAAAAATAGTCCTTGGAGAGCTGTAGTATCAGAAAATGCAATCAACTCTTTAGAACAGGTTGAGTTTCAGCTTTTATCACCAGGGACATAAAACTTGCAGACACGGGCTGTATGGTGCCATGGGATTTCAGAGCATATCTTTAGATAGATTGTTCTTTGTCAACATTGATAAAGTACATGTATAATGATCTTTGCTTCAGTTTCTCTAGCTTCATTCTTCAATGAATATATTCCCATTTTGTTTAATTTTCTATTGGGAAGATATAAAATTATTTTTAGTTGAATGGCCTCTGAAAACTTAGGTGCATTTGATATAGGCACATAATGTGCTGATGGAATGAACACAGTTCTCATGTTCTAGGTGAACACACAGCAGCAGCATTGATGGGCCCAGATTTATATTTCCATACTAGAGGTCCGGTGCATGAAATTTGTGTGCAGGTACGGTCCCTAGGCCTGGCCTGCGATCAGGGCCATCTTCCCTGGCTGCCGGCAGCCGGCCCTGCCCCCCACTGTCACCCACCCCTGGTTCCCTGTTCACTATTGGCCGATGGGAGCCTGCTGATGGGGGGAAGGGACCAAGAGGTGTTCAGTGCACCTCATAGTGACTGGTTGAGTGGTCATTCTGCTGTTAGGGTCAATTTGCATATTACCCTTTTATTATATAGGATATGCATCCCTTCCTTTATCAAGATTTATTTGATTCTAGGGGCTTTTCAGTAGGTTCCTATTGAGTCAGGTCCTACATCAGAAATGCAGAACATTTTCTCACTTTAACACTGATAATTTTTTTCCCCTTCCAATTTTTTAAAATAATTCTTTTCATTTTATTGGGTGAAGCAGCACAACTTACACTATTTGCATTGTTAAATTTTTATAAATATATCTTTTCTAGTTAAATATTTTTATAATAATTATCATTTTAACTGTGAAGTTTGTTTTATATTTTAAATTGAGTTTTACAATTGATTAAATAGGGGAAACCACAACCTCTTTTATTTCTCTAAGAAACTTTCATCCTATCCAGGATTATGCAGTTGAATGTGTCTTCTCAACTTTGCTTTTTATATGATAAACATAAAGAAATAAGTCTTCATAATACAGTGAGAAATCAAGAGCTGCAGAGTGAGGAGATAGGAGGTTGAGCCCATGCTTTGCACACTGGCTGTGTGACATCAGACATGTCCTAACTTTTCCAAGTCTCAACAATGTCATCTCTGAGGTGGATTCTGAGGATCCATTACCAGAAACCCTCCACTTGCCCAAATCTAAGCAAACATCACCTCACCTGAGTGCTACACTTGCCTCCAACTAGTCTCTGGCCTCCAACTAGTTCAATCTCTACATGGCTGCCAAAACGACCTTTAAACATGCACATATGTGTTTAGGATACAAAATAGAAATCTTTCTATTGGCCTACAAATATAAATACACATTAAATTTATAGGAAATATAAACATACATAAGTCTTAATGTAATGTCAATAGGTTCTGTGACTTTTAAGTGAAATAATGTATAACAAAACCAATTTTACCATAGTTTAATTGATATAAACATGAGTTAAGTTGCTATGGTATCTCATTAATGTTATAATGAGATGATGCTGAGCAAAATGTTATTCGAGGACCTGCTGTTTGTAAAATTTACATATTCATGAAATTTTTATCCACCTTGTTGATCTGTAAGCTTGAGTGTAGGGGTGCTGTTGGTATTGATCATTTTAATACCCAGTAACCAGCACAGTTAGCGATTTATAAAAGGTGCTTAAAAAAATATTTGCTTAATGATTGAATGGAAACACATGTTTCATATGGATTTGGTGACTATTATATGAGGTAATATATTGAAGGCCCTTCGTAAGTTGAAATGACTATGATTATTTATGATAAATAATAAATAGAGTAGAAAAATTATTAGTTTTCACAGAAATATCTAGGTTTTATCTGATATAAAATTCTTTAATGTTTTCTTCAAATACCCTGTCAGCAGTCATTAAAACTTTACAGAGATGTACAATGATAACTATATAGATCAATAGAGCAAAATGTATAAAGAATCCAGAAATTTGCCTAAATACTAACTTGTCTAAATACTATGTATGTGAATTTAATACATGAAAATGGTGTTGTTTTATTTCATGAAGAAAAGGTATTTAAATGACTCGTCTGGAAAAAATTCCCTATCTGTTTGAAAAAATTTAAGATTTTTACCTTATACTACATATAAAAATAAATTCCAGTGGATTAAAATTTTAAATGTATAAAACATTAAACCAAAGAAGAAAATAATGGAGGCTATTTTCATAATCTTGGAGTGAGCCATTTCTGTATAATTATGAAATAAACCCAGAAGGTAAGCGAAAGAGCTGGCATATAAAAACGAGGTAGATGCTGCAAAAATTTCTTAATGTGACCTTTTGCACATCCTATTGTATTTGTGCGTATGTGACCGAATGGAGTGGCTGCCTTCAGAGCATGGCCAAATGGAATTGTGTAGTCAGCATGATTTAACACAAATGGGCACTGGATTTAGAATCAGAAGACATGGCTTGGGGGTCTGCCACTTTCAAGGTAAGTTTGAGAGGTCAAATAGCTCTAAACTTTATGTTCCTTGTCTGCGACACAGGGGATAACGCCCCCATCTCGCACCGCATTGTGAGGGAGGGAGGCGTAAGTGAGAAAATATATTTGAAAGTACTTTGTGCATCGAGAAAGGTCATACAAAGGTGAGTGAGTGCTGTTATTACTTAGTGCTTTGGGGAATGATCGATGGAAGTTTTCCTAGAATTGATAGGCCGTGAAGGAGTTTCTTTTAAGCGTGGGTTTACCTTGCTCTAAGTAAGACCAGATCACATGCAATAGGAAACCCTTTCTCCAAGCCAGTAAAAAGGGCAGGTCACCAGCAGAGTCCAACATTGCAATGGAAACTTTTCCTGAGTCGGAACAGGAAAGTTTGCCTAAAGTGATGTGTAGGATGGGCACTTCCTTTAACTAAAAAAATGCAAAGGAGTGCCATGCCCACACCATGAGTGCGGGAGATTTCCGCATGTGCTCGTGGTCACTGGCCAGTCCTGCTGTCTTAGCTGTGCCCGTTCACACTGTGAGCTAAGAATGTCTCCGCGCCAGCAAGCACCTCCAGCTGTTCGGTTAACAGAGGGCACTGCCAGCGGGAAGCCAGTGTTCTCCAGGAGAGTGGAGGAGGAAACGAGAAATTATAGCGCTAGGCTTTCATCAGAGAGGAAACCCATATGGCTCTCAAGGTGTTCTCTCTGCCGATAAACGGCTAAATGTGTTGTGACGCATGCGTGCCTCGCTAATGAGGAAATGCAGCCCAAAACAAACAAGACAGAGGCGGGGCTTCATGTGAGAGCAGTCTCAATCCTTCAGCTTTGTTCTAGGCTCAGTTGTCATCTCACTTGTTGTCAAATACTTGGTGGCCAGGAACAGAGAGCAGTGGTCCTCCGGTCTCCTGGTGCCCAAACGAAGTATGGTTTGCGGACCTGCAGCGTTTCCATCGCCACAAGCACAGGGATGTAGACACTCGGGCCCCACTCCAGACGATTCATCGAGTTCTCCAGAGGATTCATATGCACACGGGCCTAGTCCATGGCTCTGCACCACACGTGTGCAGGCCTCAGAGCAGGAAAGCAACCTGCAGTCGGCCTTGAGGATGTAAGTTACTAGGATCCCCATTTCACCGCCGAGATACCTGAAGCCCAGGGAACTCCTGCCGCCGCCTGCAATCACAGAAGTCGATGTCTTGTGCCAGCAAACACAGAGCATCCAGCTCTTGCTCCGGCTCCTTCAGGGCCTGTGTGCAGCCTCCCTGTATTTTCCTCGAGAGAATCAGTTTCCCGACTGGGATTGGTTTCTCTGGCCTGGTGGAGAAAAGACAAACTTCACCTACCCTCTTTGGCTTTTGCTCTCCAAACCAAAAGAGAAAGGTCAGAGAAATGTTACAGCTTTGCCTAAGGGAGAATTATCTTGACACATAGGATAAAAGCACCAACTCCAGAGCTGGAGGGGAACCTGTTTCTAAATGGTTCACAGACTTGGTTCTAGGGCAGCTGTGGGCAAACTACGGCCCGCGGGCCGGATCCGGCCCATTTGAAATGAGTAAAACTAAAAAAAAAAAAAAGACCGTACCCTTTTATGTAATGATGTTTACTTTGAATTTATATTAGTTCACACAAACACGCCATCCATGCTTTTGTTCCGGTCCTCCGGTCCAGTTTAAGAACCCATTGTGGCCCTCGAGTCAAAAAGTTTGCCCACCCCTGGACTAGGGTGTGTGTTTGGGGGATGGGGAGCCTTTGGTGTACTTGGCCAAGCAGAGAGATGTAACTTGAAGAAAAACTCACCGCGGAACCTGCTATATATTAAAAAGGCACTGTACTGTACTGAACAGCCTTCCATACAGATAGAGTCATGAGTATACATTTTGTTTATGGAAATTATTTCTTTTCACAGCCTCATATGTGATGCTGGAGGCTGAGCTAATCAACATGGCTAATTTTAGCCTTAGTTTTGAGTGTTTATTTTAGGAAAGGTGTACTGGTGTTACCTATAGCTTATGATGTGAGAAAAGAAAGCATCAGAAAGATTCAAAACCAAGCGCCTGCTGTACCACCCCCCCCCCCCAGCCTGTAAACATACTGTTTGGATTTGAGATTTGGTTCCATGTACAGTTGGTGATATGATCAGTAAAGTGGGCTTGTTAGAGGAGTGACGTTGGAGCCCAGCTGGCGTGGCGCAGTGGTTGAGTGTCGACCTATGAACCAGGAGGTCACGGTTCGATTTCTGGTCCTGGGTTTCGGGCTTGATCCCCAGTGGGGGACGTGTAGGAGGCAGCCAATTAATGATTCTCTCTCAACATTGATGTTTCTGTCTCTCTCTCCCTTCCTCTCTGAAATCAATAAAAAAAAATTTTTTTTTTTTAAAAGGAATGAAGTTGGAAGTAAGAATGGATTCAGGGGGAAATGTAGAGAGTCCTGGTTACAAAAGCCAAGTTTGTGATCTAAGAACCATCTAGAAAGCATCATAAAGTTAACGCTGCCTGGACCCGGCCCAGGGCCACCCAGTCAGAACCCCTGTTGGTGCCCACCTCTAACTAAGTGCCTCCTTACTCACTGGCAGGCGGCAGGTCTGAAAGGTGGGTCGCAGCCAGTGATAGAAAGCCTAGGCTATGCTGCCACGCTGAAGATTTTGTACTCAATGTATTGGCGGTGGGGGAGCCACTGGAGGAGGAGAGAGCACGGTGAGTACTTTAGGCAAGACTTGTTACAGCGCATGTAAGATGTGAGAGAGGCCGTAGATGGGAGGCAGTCGCAAGGGCTGAGTATTAAAAGGTACCTGGACTGTACATTTCTCCCTCGGAGTATGAGTGTGTTGATTTCACTCTTCCCTGGACTGAACATTGGTTCAAAATATTCCATAGCAAATATGCGGCTGCACTGAATGTTATGGTGATTGAAAATTCCAGTCATTTTTCATGAGCCCCACAGCAGGCTCTTTGTAATGAAATGGGAGATGCGGCTGCCATTTGAAATAGGGAGTAGGGGCCATGGTATCCATAACAGGGAATGAGTCATCATGGGAAATAATGATCGCTGTGCTTAGGGCTCGCCCTCCCCCGCTGAGCTCCAGTGAGCAATCCTAAGGGCTGCGGTGGGAGCGAGGACGCCGTAAGCGCCGTGTTCCAGGCCCAGCCGGTGACTCATGCACGGCTGTGATAGACCGTTGGTGGGTCGCAGCAAGAGACAGACGGCGTTCACACACTGAAAAGGAGAAATATAGCCCAGGGTGTGTTGACGTTTAGGAATTGACAGAATGCCTTTTCCAAAACAGCAGAGTTGCAGTCAGTCCTTCTCTTCTAATAATTCAGGGGAAGAGAGGTCCAGAGGTGAGAGACTACGTACCTCTGTGAGCCTCCGGGACGATGGAAGGCTGGGCTTTTAGGAATGATGCTGATCTATGTGGTGGAATTCAGTGTCTCTGCATCTATTCTGTAGCCTCATCTGTTGTTTGAAGGTGGAATGCCATGTAATTTAACCTGTGGTATCAGCGAGAGAAACGATACCTTTCTAAAGAAGGGGTTTATCATATAAACTGCTGGTTGAGGGCTTGCACTTGGAGAATTGCATTCCCTTCTGTAGTGCCACCTTTATATATATATATATATAGTAGTGACTTCTGGAGCAGGCTAACTTAGAAGTTGAGTGATGAGACCTTTACACGGAGAAGTAATTTGCATGTATGAGATAGGAAGGTGTTTTTTAGGTATGTTACAGGCTTACTTCAAACCACTTAACTTATGCTCCAAAGTAATTGTAAGTTAATGTTGGTAGTATAGCAAATTATGAATAGTTTTAATTGTATGTTTAAAAGTCATATGTTCACAAGCTTAAATCTGGATATCAGAACTTAAGCAATTCTTGAAATGTATGAATATCTCCTTAATACACTGATTACAGAGTGGGGGGAAAAAAAGTGTGTGAGTGAGTCCATTGGGTTTCCCAAATCACAAGTCACTTGGCCACCGAGCTCAGCAAACATTAATTAATTCTGACACTGTCATTAGCTGTGTAAGGAGGGCAGGGCGATCGTGCAGCCAGAGCAGAGTCTGGGGCCCTGGACGGAGCCACAGTCTCACAGTGAGTGTCATCCCCTCTGGGTCATCTGAGTCCGCGAACTTGGCAGGCTTGTGGGATAGAGCTGGCAACATGAGTATGAAGAAGACTTTTTTGCTGTTCAAAGCTATGACTCCCTCTGAAATATAAATTCAAGGTACATGGGAAAGAGGGAAGGGAGCCGGACTCTTAGGAAGAAAAATTTCTATTTCCACCTCCTCCTTTCTCTTGCCCTCCCCCCCCCCCCAAAAAAGAGATTAGGAAATCCTTTACTTAAGATACTATGTGCTACGTTGAAAGTCCTATCTCTTAGAGACTTAGGCATTCACTGATTCAGTAAGAAGACTCCGTGTCTGCTTTGAGCCGTGGGATGGAAACACTATGGTAAACGGGATGGGCCTGGCTCCGGCCCCCCAGGAGCTTGCTCCCTACTGGGGATGCCGTAGAAACTGTTTTCATTTGAGCAGATATTAAGTGCCAGTCCTTGTACTAAATTATTGGTTCTCAAACTCAAGTGCGCGTCAGGATCCCTGGAGCACTTGTTAGAACACAGACTGCGTGGCCCTCACCCAGTTCTGAGTCACTGGGTCTGGGGGGCCTGAGAATCTAACAGGATTCCAGGTGATGCTGTTGCTGCCCTGGGGACCACCCTTTGAGAACCATTCTGCTAGAGTCTTTGCATGCATTTGCCCAAGGCACACCAATGGTTAGCATCATTTAGGATGATGGTGGGTACCCAGGCTGAGATAGGCCTTTTACATAATGAAATGCCTTTAAAGGAAACTTGGTTTTGTCTTTAGGCACAGTTCTTGTCTTATTGTCTTAATCTTCTCTTTTTTTAAAAAAAAAAATTGAATGCATTTCCTGATCATTAAAAACGTTTAAAGAGCTAATGCAGTCATGAATAAATACTGGGGAATTTTTCATTAAGCAATTGCACTAGTATGGCATTTTTTTCCTGAAGGTCCTATAAGACAGAGCAGTGGTTCTCAGCATATGTGCCATGCTAGCAGCATCATTAGGAATGTGGAACCTTGGGCCCCGCCCCAGACCTAGCGGTCTGAAACCCTGGGCCTGGGGCCAGGCGTCTGTGTCTAACAAGTCCTCCAGGTGGCAGGCTCCAGTTAGAGCACGTCTGAGGAGGAGGGTGGTGACAGCTGGGCTGAGCCTGAGTGAGGGCCCCTGGTGTTCAGTAGTCCCCACTCCCTGCAGACAGTCCAAGTTCAGTTTTGTATCTCATAAATCGAAAGTCTATCCCTTGTTCAACGTCTTTCAGGGTTAAGGGGAAGACAATCACGACTTTTGTCTATGACCTGGTTTTACTAGCAAAGGTGAACATTTCTAGCTGATCGCAACATAGCCCTAATTCGGTGGGGAAAAGATAAGGGTCAGGTGATTCGCATTCTAGTCTTGTGTCCACCATGCATGCAGCTGTGTGACGCTGGTTCCCCCTGAGCCTCGCTTTCACTATCTGGAAAATGAGATAAAAATGTTGTCCTGTTCTAACGTGAATAATTGTTGCAACGATCAAGTGGAACAATGAGTATGAATATGCTTTTACAAACTGTAAAGGGCTGGAACTTTGGGATGCTGACTCAAAGCTTTGTTCTCCCCCAGCAGTAACATGGAAACAGTCCTCTGGAACTCCACTGAGACTATGAGTGGTTGAGACAACCAATGACACAAATCCCTTCTAAATAAAGTTTTTTCTATTTTTGTCTAACATACAAAGGTTGTAAGATGTAGAGATATCATAGAGTCTTGTATGTGTTACTGTAGTGCTTCTGTACAGTATATGATGGTACTTTTATTTGAACTAGTCACATCCTAGAACAGTGGTTTTCAAAGTGGGGCCTGCGGAGCAGCAGCACGAGCATCGCCTGGGGAATTGTTAGAAAGGCACCTTTTCAGGCCTCACCCCAGACCTACTGAACCAGCCACTCCGGGTTTTAACAAGCCCTGTGGTTGCTCCCAGCACTCACTTCCCTCTTACAGGAAGGAATGGATTTGGGTCTTAATTGAAGGATGTGACAAGAGCCTCCTTTTCCCAGAACAGGGTGATTGCTTCTCTTTGTCTCCAGCATGGATTTGCAATCACTGTCCTCGCTCAGGCAGCCAATATTGGGTTACTTCATCAGCGTACCCCATCACTGCCCGCCCAGTGGAGATCGGAATGCCGCTCGGTGCGTGTTGCAGGCTGACTTCAGGGTGCGAGGAAATTAAAGCTATTTATCACAGACCATTTTTCCCTCCGTGGCAGGGGAAATGAGCCTTAGCCTAAGAAGGCTTCGCACGGGCCCACGGACAGAGCGCACACGGCGTGGCGAACAGACTTCCATTTCTTTGGACTCTTCCCTTTGAAAGCGAACCCTGTTCTGAGCTGCACCAAGTTCAGTCCATTGCATGACTTAGGCAAATGTGGTAGAATGGCACTTTCTCCCTGGCCTTTCTTTCCTTCCTCTCTCTCCTTCCTGGGAGGGGACGCTTGGGGAGAGAGGGACAGGGACTGAGACATGCACACAGAGCCTGTTAGCAGGAGGAAGGTTGGTGCGTGTGGCGTGCTGTGGATCTGGCCGATGGCAGCTCTGGGAAGAAGGGTCTGCCGGAGCACAGCCCCCCGCGTTCATCTGTGCATCGTCTGTGTCTGCTTTCAGGCGCAGAGCTGGGTAGCTACGGCAGCCACTGTCTAACAGCCAACCTAACATTTTGACGGCTCAGCCCGTTACAGAACCAGTTGGTTAACCCCTGTTGCAGAGGTTCCCCTGAGCTGCCTGGAGGGAGCAGTGGAGCCAATGGGCAGGAAGGACAAAGGGAGAGCAGAGATGGGATGCCCGGCTCCCTCTGGTGCCAGCAGAGGGAGGCCCGGGAAAGGGGGCGTCCCTTACCGCCTGTTTGAGTTGGGTATGGATTTTGAGAAGTGATTCTATTTAAACTTTTTAACTCAATATATGCTTATGATTGTCAACTATTTATGTTTCTTCCTGGGGTGGGAGAAATATTAGGCACGTGCAGGGTTTTGTGTTAAATCCTAGTGAGTAGCATTTATTGGGTACCTACCATGTGCAGAGCACTTTGCATTCATTATACTCTTTAATCTTCACAACAGTTCTGTGAGATGGGTACTGTCATCCCCATTTTACAGATGTGCAGAAAATTTAAATATCACCTAATGTTTTGATGCTGGTGGTAGAGGCTTGATTTAAATGCAGGTTTTTGTGTGTATGTGTGTTTTTACGCCAAAGCCATCGTTATAAATTAGTATTTTTCAAAATGTGGAGTGAGAAATCAGTTTAGCAAGTTGCAACTGGCATTTAAAAACAAACTGAAGCCCTAGCTGGTTTGGCTCGCCTGCGGACTGAAGGGTCCCAGTTTGATTCCAGTCAAGGGCACGTGCCCTGGTTGCAGGCTCGATCCCTAGTAGGAGTCATGCAGGAGGCAGCCAGTCAATGATTCTCTCTCATCATTGATGTTTCTATCTCTCTCACCCTCCTCATCCTCTCCCTTCCTCTCTGAAATGAATAAAAAATATTTAAAAGAAAAAAATTTAATTTAATTTAATTTAAAAAACTGAATACAATGCAAAATACCAGAGTGTGTCAGATATAGTGTGGGTAAATCTTGATACATGAAACTTTGTTTCAATCATAAAACTATGTATATACAATACACAGATATAGGCACATTTCTATGTATAAATGATATTTCTTAGTGTATCATGGTCAAGTTTGAAAGCAGATATTCTTGCCCAAAGTTGGTGAGGGGGGAGTGAATAGAGAGAAAAGAGGGCAAGAGGGAGAAAATATGAATGAGTATCTGTCCAAAAGACAGACTGGGTGGGTGGATGAGGAAGTGGGAAGGCTTAGGGAGAGAGAGAATGGATGACTCTCTGAAAGTGACGCAGAAAATCAAGGAGAGTGGGAGGGGGAGGAAGAGAGGTAGGAAGTCACATGGTTTTGTCCGCCATTCCATTCAGCGAACATATGTCCCTGTTTGAGGTAAAAGCTGGGGACCTGAAGTGGCCTCTTGGTAGATTTTAATTTCCATATACTTCCCTTGCTGTGATCTACTTGGGGTTGTGAGTGTGAATCAAATAAAGAATGTTATGAAACATTGCCCCCAATTCAAACCGTCTATTTCATCTGCTGCTTAACGGAAACTCAGTGATCTGAAGGGAAAACAGTCTGTGTCTGAGTTACTGGGAGAAATTATGAGATTCACGACACGCCCCTTCCTAAGGAATTGGCAAAGGCAGTTTTGAATATATGTCATTTTTATCTTTTGAGCCAACGAGTTTTGACTCCACAGCACTACCTCTTATGGTTTATGGGAAACCTCAGGTAGCAAAGATGTCAAAGTATTTCATTGTCAGGGAATTCTACAGTCGCTAGTATTTTACTTTCAAAGGAATATGGAATGAGTTCAATTAAAATCCGTTTTTACAGATGTGGGCATTAAGTGAACATTTGTGTAAAATGTTCCCGTATCATATGCTTTCATAAGAATCATATTATTGAATCTTCATCGCTACCCTGCTGAGCAGCCTTATGTCAGTTTTCCTGGAGAAATCAGAGCTCAGCAAGTCCAAATCCCGTGTCCAGGTTCTCATCTAAGAGGGGGTAGAGCTAGATTCAAACCTTGATTCTCTGATCCCAAATTCCATATTTTTCCCATTAGACAAAAATTGGCAACAAAAGGATGAAAAGCAGTGCTGGATGTTATAATTTAGAAGAATCATTTATTTATAATTCAGAGTATGGTACAAAGCCTAGAATGCCCACAGTTTGATTGTGCTAAGGTGTCCTTATGTCATTTCCTCCTGTCTCCAACGGTATTTCTCCATTTCCAGGCCCCCGTTAACGAAGTGGAGATGCTATCATCACTGTGCTTTTTTTGTGATCCATTCTTGGTCTTTCTTGGCTGAGACCATGATAAGCACCAGCTGTATTCTTAGCTAAGAATCATATTACATCATGTAACGTGGGTAGCCACATCTTGGCTTCAGCTCAGTGGGTGATCTTTTCTTCTTCTTTTCTTTTAATTTTGTTTTTAAATAAGTGGCATGAGTGTATCTGAGTAAGTAGAGCCCTGGAGTAAACTTTATCTCCAAGGCTTCACAGCTTGTTAGGAAAAAAATCACAACTTTCTCCTCAGCTTGCCACATGCCATTCTCTATACCCCATCCATCGTGCCTGGTCTCACCACCAATATTTTCTTTAAAACGTAAATTCCCAGGACAGTGTTGGCCTAGTTCCACTACAACTGCCTCCGTAAACTTCATGTGGGTGAGTAACCGGGTCCTGCAGCCAAGCACCTGTCCCGCTCCTGCCCCCAGTCCCCTCGTTTGTAATACAATCTTGGTCCAAAGGTGTAAGAGGAGATGGTTTCTTCTTATTTATTGGTTTTATTCCTGCATCTTAAAAACGTGCTTGCAAACAGTCACTGCTCCCTTCCCCTACCTGCTGAGTATTTTATTACTTTCAACCAGTTCCTTTCAGAAGCTACTTTTCACTCCAGGGGAGCTCTGTCAGTACAAACAAAATATAGATCTCAGGGAAACTCCAGGATCCGAGCCTCGTTATAATCATAATGACTGGTGGGACGTGATCTCTGTTTATTCTGTGTCTCAGGGATCCCTGAAGACCCGCGTGTAGCTGAGGAGTATTATGCCGACACGTTTGACTCCTGTTCTGAAGAGAGTGAGGAGGAGGAAGAAGAAACGGTGTTGGCAGGACTGGAGGCCGAGGTCAGGGACAAGGGACCCCAGCCTGATTGCAGAGCAAACCAACAGGTACGGGCGGCTGCCCCCAAAAGAGGTGGACTGTCTGGGCTGTGCCTCCCCGAGAGAATCAAGGAAGTCTTGATTCCTGGAAGTGGGAGAGGGGGGACCAGGGTTTATTGTAAAGGCTGCCCCTGATGAGTCTTGGTTTCCAAGGTCCAGGGGCAGACGGGGCCCCCTGGAATGCCGAGAATCTGGTCTGGGCCATGTTGATGAGGGAAGGGCTGGAGTAGCCAGTACTTACTAGGGGGCAGGAGTGGGAGAAACACACTGCAGTGTACACTGAGGAGCACCCCTGTACAGCTTTGAACAAACAATGCAGGGGTCTCATGAGCAGGGAAAAGGGGTACTTTCCTTCCTGGCAATCAGGTTTGTGAGTCCCATCTCGATGCACCAATTAGTTCTGGGGATGAGGCCCAGAGATCCTGCACTTTGGGGTGACCTTCCTGGTCAGTGTTCGCCTCTGAGGGCCCATTCTGACATGCAGCACTGAGGCCTCTGGGTAGACGCCCTTCCCATAGATCTCCTTAACTAGAGCAAGACTAAGCCCCACGTGGGTCATAGGCCACGAAACAGCCTGGCGTGGGAGTTCTCTGTGCTGTGTCTGCAGGAGAGGGAAGAGCAGGGGTGAGTGAGGAGAAAGCAGGTGACCTTGGGCAACTTATGCTCAGATACTTCATTTTCTTCTTAGGCCGTGATTAGTAACCTTTCCAGCCCTGAACTTCCTAAGGTACGGAAGCTTTTTACTGACTGGGAACCATCAAGATAGTAAAATAAATGTCCATCAAGGAGCACCTGTGTCCATACGCACATAATTCATGATGGTGGTGGCTGGAGTGGAGAGAAGGTTTACATAAGGCATTCAACCACTTAATGAACACTAACTAATATATCATAATATTCGGTAAATAAAACAAATGAGAAATGTTCTCAGGGTCTTTATAAGAAAAGAAAAGAGAGGCAGGGAGACGGGAACTAGCACAGCATGGCTATGGGGCTGAGCAGAGAAAGGGATGAGGGAAAAGGGAGAAGGAAGAGGTAAAGAAAGGACGAGAGAGAGAAATTAAGAGACAAACACTTGAAGAGAGAAACAAATAGGAAAATACAGAGTCAGGTGGAGGCTATTCAGAATGCCAAAATCAAACCACTTGCCTTATTCCGTTTCTGGATTTTTTTCCGCTGGACTCTGGTGAACAATAGCACCTCCTTCCACATAGTACAGTGCAATTTCCATTTGCTTCTGTGCCACCATCCAAAACAACTGGACAGATGTCACTACAGTATTACAGAGCCATCCTTCGGTGCCTGTGGTGGCAAAACTCATGATATGTAACATGTACACTCAACTTTTGCCCAAAGCATCAAGGGGTAACATTTTAGTTATTAATCTTATTACTTAAAAATGTTTTATAATAAAATAAAACCAGCTCAGAAAACTACACAAATCAAATAGATGGCAAATGCCACCCCAGTCAAGAAGTAGAGGCTTGCTAGCCACCCTGGAAGTCCCACCTTTGGCATTCTTGTGGGAACATGGGATTGGAAATCAAACTGCCTGTATGAGTCTAGCCTTTGCCACTTGCAGGTTATGCGACCTTATGCAAGTTACTAACCTTCATTGTGCCTCCATGTTCTAACCTGTAAAATGGGAGAATAGTGGTTCCAACTTCATAGAGTAGCTTTGAGGATTAAATGGAGTCATCAGTGCCATGTACTTAGAATAGTCTCCAGAATTTGCTGTTATTATGATGAAGTTATCCAGCCATTTTATGGCCTTTTTATGATACTGCCAAAATTCTTCAATGTTAAAGTGAGATTTTACAGCTGTAGTATAAGAAATAACCCTTCTTGTTTCTTAGGGCCAGAGATAAAGATAGGGCAGCAATGTTGCTCTCTGGGCTGTGCACCTGTCACATGTGATGTGATAGGCGGTGGTTGATTTTTAATAAATCTGCTGGAATGAGATGCTAAGCTCTCCCATATCCATGATGGTATTTTGTGTCACAAAATCCTGTTGGGTCATTGTTCTGATCCCTTTTTCCAGATGAGGAAACTGAATTTCTGAGAGAAATAACTTGTCCGGGGCCACACAGCTAGGGAAGGGTCAGCGCCATGCTTCGGGCCCAGATCTGGCCCGTTCCTAAGGCAGTGCTTTTTCTAGTACAGAAGGTATATCCCCCTGGAGTGGAACTCACAATAAAGTTGTATTAGAGACAGGTCATTACAACCCCGTTGGTTTTTCCTCGTAATTAGATGTACTTTTCCTCCTCAAAGGTGCTGGCTGAGAGGTGGTGATGGGGTCAACCCTGGCTTTTTTAGGTTATTTTATTAGCAACACACAAATTACAGTGACAAAACTGTGTCGAGACCCAGTCACTGTTGGCTTGGTGAATTGAGAAAAACCTGTGGACGTCTCTGGGGTTCACCTCTTCTCCCCTCTCCTCCATTTGCCCTTCACCCCTGAGTGTGCCAGGGTCCATTTAGGTCAAGCATGTCCAACTCACGGCCCGCGGGCCACGTGCCTCATTTATTTGGCCCGTGTTACCCTTTGAGTTTGACATGCTTGACAGGTGATCATCACACTCGTGGCTCTTAGGTGAGTATTCAGATCAAAGTGGATTCGCCTTCCTTCCGATGGGCCAAAAGTCTCACAGTTTTTATTTTGATGACAGAAGAGCCTTCTAAAAGGAAAATAGCTGTGGGCTTTGCTGGGATTGATTGCTGGTCCCTTGTGTCACCTGTGACCATCTTTTCAGCAGCACTGTCTCCAAAACAGTTTTATTAAGTAGCTAATTGCTGCTGACTGTCAGCTGCTTCTTTGCTGCAGTAAGTAGAACATCAATAACGCCTCTATGCCAACCACTGTCATAATGGTGGTAGCTTTTCTGTGAGGCCTGTGGTCACTGAATTGGAACCAGCCTCTGAGCCCTCGGGGAACGCAGTTTGTGGCTGTCATCATAACTGGGTCCCCAGCGGTATCCATGGGACCTGCCACTGGCAGGGTGTCGTGTGCTCTAATGGACATGTTTTACGGCTGCAGACGGATGCGTAGACCCTTCCGACTCCCCCTTACTGCCTTGAGCATCATTTCCCCGCCCACGCGCACCAGCAGTCTCCATTCTAGCCGGACCGTAATGACCTGCCACAGAACTCCCTCAAGAAAGGCTGCTTAGTGAGTGTGGCCTTGACCGATGCTTGCCTTCAGGCTCTTAAGCCCAGGATGTTTGTTCTTGCTGAGATAAAGGGCTGCAGAGGCCCATTTTCCCAGCTAATGCTGAAGTTTTCAGCACGTTTCCCCCAACTCCTCCGGAGGTTTTGAAATTCTCCGCACAACGAAGCATTAGGAAAAGCAGGAATGATCTGCCAGGACTGGTGCCACGGGGCAGAGAAATGGATGCGGTCCAGGCAAGGCCCACCCTGCCCAGGACTCGGCTCAGGTCGTCAGGAGAGTAGGTGCTGCTCAGCGTGTCCTCTGGGTCTGGGGTCATCAGTTCAATCGCATCGTAATTATTATAACAGTAATGGCTAACACTTCCGGAGCCTTCATTCTGTGCCCAGTACTTTACATGATGTGTCAGTTCAGAGCCTCTGGGAAGCCGATAACAAGACAGAATCAGAAATGAGAGAAATGCCTGTGGGGTAGGCTAGAGACCTCAAGCCCCGATGCCAGTCTGCATATTTGCGGACAAGGATGGAAGGAAGGAAGGATTGGATGAGGCCTCTATCTGGGGTGTGATTCTGAAAATGTGTCCTGGTCCATAGAAAGGAGGGAAGTCCTCACTGGGCAGGAACATCCTGGCCCTTTTATCCCCATCGTGCTCACACTGGCCGGGAGCCGCCTGGGAGGATTGTGGCCCTGGCGTGGACACTGCATTGGATCCTAAGACGCAGCAGCTGGAGGCCTTCAGCCCGCTACGCAGCTTGCAGCAGGCTCACTCTTGAAGATAGGTATCTAAGCAGCACACCGCGCGGCTGCCACGCCACATCACTTCATTTAATTCTTGAACAACCTTTTGATGGGTGTTGAGCAGCATCAAACGAGACTCTGGCTGGAATTCAAATGAGGCCAAGGGTGATGGTGAGGCAGAAGGTGAGGGTGGAGAAAGGAGGAGACCATGAGGTAGGGACTTCCGGCCATCGGGCCTGACATTTCAATCAAGAAGTGAGTGCCCGAGTGAGAGTGTTTGGTGTTTAAAACAGGAACAGAGCTAGCAGTAGTGATCTGCAACAAAGACAGGTGCGTCATGAGGGCTGCCTTTGGAACACGAAAATCTTTCTCCATTTATTCCTGGCAAACCTTCCTTGAATTGCAGGACTGTCTTCCCTCGACTGGTGGGCACGAGGCATGTAAGGAGATAAGCAGTTAATCGAGAGCAATTGAGCTGTCGGGAGGCGGGGATTGATGGGAGGCAGCCTCCCTCCACCTGTGGGAACCCCCGAGCTATTGCAGCAGTGGGGTACCTGGCTCACCAGCTTCCCAAACCCATCGCCCGAGTTCTGGGTGGACGTCGTGGTGCCGCTCTATCAGCCTGTCTTCTCCCATCCTTCACACGTCCAACCTGTAGCCCAAAATGTCTTAAGCATTCTGTATTGGACACTAGGAATGTCTTAGAAACCCTAAAGCAGCCCCCCAGATACTGACGGCTGTGCCTGGGGCATTACTGAGAGACAGCTGCAGTTAGCGGTTTTAATAATGCAGAGTAAACAAGGTGTTAGCAATGGACACATTGACAGTCACGTCCCAGTGACTCCGAATCCGGTGACAGAGGTGTTCGCTGTGATGGGAGCCAGGGGGCCTGCGTACAGCCTGAGTTTCACAGATGTGGCTCTGCTTCATCCTGACACACACTGTAGCCTTTGCTCCTGGCAGAGGCCTCCGTCAGCAGTGAGGCAGGAGTCAGAGGCCAGCTTCCCGAGTTCAGGGCCGCCCCCACAAAGTGGCCATCAGCTCTGTCCGATGGCTTTGTGCTAAGATGCGTCCTCTGACTTCCCACGAAGTCTGAATGCAGATAAGCAAGGGCTTGGCTTCTAAGGAGATCAGACCGAGTTGTGGCAGGTTCACCTGAGTAGGAAATGGATAAGGTCCCCTCGGTGTTTTGGTTTCTGGAACTTATGACAGTTTTCAGGGCTGTCTGCGGATGTGGTTTGAAGGACAGTGGACAATAGCTTGGTAAAGCAACTTGCAGAAAAGGAGGTAGGTGGGTTGTTGCTTGGATCAATGATACACCACGTATTCGAGTGTTCTAGGCACTGGATTTATGGTGGTGAACAAAACAGACCCAGTCGCACCTGCATGGGCATCTCACACAGGCTCACGTACTTAAATAGTGTCCATGGATTGTCAACTCCCAAATACCTGTCTTCCATTCTTCAGCTCTCTCTCAGACGTCTAGACTCACACATCCAGGCTGCCCAGAGTGGGGCCATGTGGACTTCTAATAGATGTCCTGGACTGAGCATGTCCACAGTGAACTAATATCCCAGCCCCATCCGAATTAGCTCCTCCTGAGCAAAATCAATTAACAAACAAAATAGAAACAGACTCATAGATACAGAGAACAGACTAACTGCTGTCAGAGGAGAGGGGCACTAGGGGACTGGGTGAAAAAGGTGAAGGGATTAAGCAAAGAAAAAAACACCTCTTAGACACAAACAACAGAATAGTGATTACCAGAGGGAAAGGAGCATGGAGGTGGTGGAGTAGGGTAAAGGGGGATAAATGGTGATGGAAGGAGAGTTGATTTGGGGTGCTGAACACACAATACAATATACAGATGATGTATTGTAGAACTGTACACCTGAAACCTATGTCACCCCAATAAATTCAACAATAATGTCTTAAAAAGAGGAAAAAAAAGAATTGATATTCATATACACTGAGTGGCCAGATTATTATGACCGACCAGATTATTATGACCACCCCATTGGTACAATGAAGTGAATTAGTTATGCAAATAATAATAATAATAATAATAATAATAAAACCTTGAGAGTATTTGCTTCAGAAGTTTTCAATATTCAGTATTTTTGGAAGTGTCAATGAAGTACTGATGGGGTGGTCATAATAATCTGGTCCCTCAGTGTACATATAATGACACATGTAAGTCCTTAGCCTGCATCAAGACCACTTTTTCAGCTTCTCGTGGCCTGTGTGTGACTTTTCAGCTTCAGGAAGATCCTGGGTGCCTCAAATGAGGTCCCTCAGGAAAAAACGAGGCAAGTCCAGAATGACTGAGAGTCAGTAGGGAAGACAGTTAGGTATGGTTTGCTTCATCCTGTGGAATGTCTCTGAGAAGAGAGGTAACCAAGAGGTGCAAGAAATCAGCCCTTGCACTCGCTTATACCCACTGACATAAGGGGCCCTTGAATGTGAGGCCCGAGGGAGCCGAAGCTGAGCTCCTGTCTGTGGCTGGGGCCATCATGGAAGCTTTTACGTCCGCTCTGTACACATTCATAGATCTCTGCCTGCTGGGTTGTTCAGCAGACAGAGAACTCGGTGTCAGGCCCGCAGCCCACCACGAAGGCAACCGTTCCCACTCGTTCCGAGCAGCTTTCAGCCACGGAAACGGAAGACACTTTGTAGCTGTGACCCTGTCTGTGTCTGTGTCGATGTCTGTCCAGCCTTTGGGAGTCAGCCCACCTGCCAGGAGCGTGCTGAGGACCCACGTTCTGCTTAAACTCCTCTGTAGAACCTGCATTTGGAAGCTTTTTAAAAATATATATATTTTATTGAATTTTTTACAGAGAGGAAGGGAGAGGAATAAAGAGTTAGAAACATCGACCAGCTGCCTCCTGCACACCTCCTACTGGGGATGTGCCTGCAACCAAGGTACATGCCCTTGACTGCAATCGAACCTGGGACCTTTTAGTCCACAGGCCGACGCTCTATCCACTGAGCCAAACCAGTTAGGGCTGCATTTGGAAGCGTTTGATGAAGAACCCAGCCTTCCCACCCAGGCCTCTCTAGCTGTGTTTTGTCTCCAGGCTGTATTATATTTCATGTATACCAAGGCTTTGTTCTTAGGCCTCCTCCTGGAGTGTGTACCCTGTTTCTTTCAACAATATCATGAGCTCCTCTGGCTTAGGAGCCCTGCTTTCCACAATATGTGTGTTTAGTGGCTAAGAAGAGTTCAGGCTCCAGAGACTCACTGCCTGTTCCACCTCTTACTAGTTCCATGACCTTAGTCATATTATGGAACCTGTTTGTGCCTCAGTTTTCTCAACTGTTAAATGGGGAGAAAAACTCCACACCTGGTAGAGTTTAAACAAATGAATACGTGTGAGTTGGCACTACATGGCACATAGAAGACCTTAATAAAAGTTAGTGAATACTAACTTTCGTTCACTCACTGAATCGTTCATTCTCTATTATTAGGATGATTTGTTCCCTCCCACACCCCTGTACAGCGTTTCCTAACCTCGGTGTTAGGAGGATGTTACTGACATGTGCCAGCCAGCAGGTGCTTCCTACAGCCCTGTCTCTGGTTCGTGCTGTTTCTGTTGCATTGACTCAACTCAAATGCTTATTGAGCATCTCCATGCTCAGCGGCAGGCACAGTGACTGGAACTTTTTAATTTTTTTGTGTCTGTCCCTTTCCCGTCCATCTTCTATCCAACTCTCTGATTTCATTCATTAGGTGTTTCCAACAAGCCGTACAATGTACCAAAGGATCTTTATTTCAGTTGCTTCTCTTAAGAGCCCTGTGTGAGGTGGAGGCCATTCTTCCCCTCACGTTACAATTACAGAGACCTAGACCTGCAGAGGCTTATGGACTGGCCAGGGCTATAGAATTAAGAAGTAGGATGTCCTCCTCCACTTTGCTGAACTCTGAGTAGGGGAGAACCCGTTTACCGGGAGGCTGTAGCCCAAAGAGTCAGTGCCATTCTTGTTTGACCTCCTTGCCAATCACAGCAGCTGGAAGAGGCCTGCACAGACTCAGCACTTGTCATGTGCCAGGGGCCCTGCTGGGCACTGGGGACATAAAAATAGAAAAAAGTTGGCCAGGGACTTCAATTTGTTCAGTGTCTCAGTTATCGTTTACTGTGTAACAAAACACCCCAAAACTGAGTGGCTTCAAACAATGATTTATCCTTTCTCATGACTCTGAGAATTGTCTGGATTCATGAGACAGTTCTTCTGCTCCACGTGATACTGTTTAAAGTCACTCACGTGGCTGCGTTTAGCTGAGAGCGTGACTTGGGTCCAAGGTGCCTCACTTACATGCCTGACAGGTGGTGCTGGCTGTTGGCTGGGGGCTCTGTTTTCCTCCATGTGGCTTCTCACGATCCGGGGCCTCTCGCCATGATCCCTCCAGTAGGATAGCCTGCACTTCCTTATGTAGTCGTTGCCTTCCAGAGAGTAAAAATGGAAGCCACATGGTCTCTTGAAGGCCTAGTTACAGAGGTCACTCAGCACCCCTTCTGCTGCATTCTGTGGCCCAAGGCAAGTTGCAGGGCCAACTCAGTGGGGAAAGGGACTCTACCTCTGGTGAGAGATCGGAGCACAGGGATGGGAGGGATGGCTGTCGCCATCCTTGAAAACAACCTGCCACACTCTGTCCATCTCGCTCTTTAGCCTGAAGAACAGGGTGTCAGAGCAGGAAGGCTCCCTGACCATGTAGGTCTGCAGATGCAGAAACTTAGACCCAGGAAGCCGAGCTGCTTGGCAGAGGCCAGCACCTTCGGTGGGAGAGCCGGCTTAGAACCCGGCTTGCCTGGTTGGTATCATCGCTGCACATGCCGGCGGGCCTGTGCTTTGCTTTCCCTGCAGCAGCGGGTGTCTCTGCTAAGCTCCTCCCTGGCTCGAGGCTGTCCCGGTTAAGTTTGGAGACTACAAGGTGCAGAAGAAGGGAGAGACCTGCTTTGCTTCTGTTTCTGTGCCTGGTCCCTGCCTCCCTGTTCCTGGGCTGGGCACCAGGGTCTGCAGCTCGTGCCTTTGGCCTCCCTGACCAGCCGTGACCCGGCATGCCTTCCTCCTCATGGCCTTTCCTGTACATGTGGAACGTGAAGTGACACTGGTTTTGCCACATGCATGAGAAGTGGCTGCCCGAACCCCACCAGCTGTTATAAAATGAAACCCAACGTATTCAGATACTGCTTTGAGTAGTTTATTATACTACAGTACATTTTTTCTAAAATCCAAAATTACTGCAATATAAACCGTATTGCTTGTTTTGAAATGGAGCAGGTGAGCCATAAATTATTGATTTCTCTCAGAATAACCACAGACGTGAAAGTAATTAAGAGATTCCATTTTCCCAGAGCATTGTGATGCTGTCTTGAATATTTCCGGCCTCCTGGGTAAAGGACAGATATTTACTTTGTGTTAAAGGTAATGTTTGTTATCAAATACTGTCAGACTCATGGGGGTGCCTGACTCTTACTGAGGGTTAAGGTAAATAACCTCCGTTGAGGCAGTGCTTAGATTTATGACTCCTTGAAGACCATGCATTTCCAAGGAAGAGCTGGTAGAAACACTCTCTAGGAAAAAATATTCACTTGGTTCCTACTGTAGTGAGTAGATTAGAGATTGCATAAAACTGTGTTTTTTAATCCACTCTAATTGCATTTAGCATTTTATAAGTTAAATAAGTCATATTGTTTATTATTAAAATTCAGAAAAGGCATGAGCACACAAAGGATAAAATAAAGATCACCCATCCCACCTTATAGTCAGAGCCACTGTTACCATTTTAGGGTATGTTCTTCCCGTCAGAGAGAGAGAGAGAATAAGGGAGAGAGGGGAGAGAGAGAGATGTTTTTCTTTTTTTTAAAAAAAAAAGAGGGGGGGGAATCATACTGTGAAATAATTTTGCAACCAGATTTTTCTGTGTTTCGTTTTGCCTAGATGTGGCGAGAACATTTTTCACGCCATTAAATAGCCTTCTCTTCTACAGGGAAGCGAGTCTGTCTTGTCTTGGCAGCGCAGTGACACCGAGTCGCTGGTCAGGTGTTTGGAGAGCGTCCTGGGTGGCACCTCTCTGGGTAAGTTTCTTCATTCCCAACTGCAATGATACTTGCTGACTCAGTGGGCCATCCGAGAACTAGGACGCGTAGGGCTCTCACGGATATTTCAGTCCAGCCTCCTAATTTTCCAGCGGAGGAAACTGAGGCCAACAGCGGCTGTGTCTGGCCAGGGACCTGGGATTCTCAAAGAAGAATTGTTTGTTGTTGTTGTCAGTGACCCTCAGTCTCCGAGGATGACCCAGGGGTCGCCCAGCAGAGCTTACTGTCAGTTTTACAGGTTTCTTTGAAGGGAGGTCTGTCCATCTCACTCCTGTAGAAACAGGCGCATTCAGTCAGGCTGAGGGGACCGTCACGCTGAAGGTCAGGCAGTTATTGGAAGAGATTGGGTCTGAAAACAAAGCTGAAATTTCTTTAGCATCGTCAGTCTCCATATATGAGATGGCTGCACTCCAAGAATAAAGCCTTATTTCGTAGTTTCTACTTTTTGAAATCCAAAAGCCAACTATGATAATGTCTAGCATTGGATGATAAACTGTCATTTAAACATTTTTTAATTGTATGACCAAAAGCCATCTCTTCCAAGGGAATGGCAGGCATAAACATGACATTGTCAGGGGTGCAAGCATTTTTCACTGTTTTACTCGGAGCTCTCTGCACAACGTGTGGCCTTTTTCTAGCTTATTCCCATCTCTGTGTGCGAAGCCTCAGTGATCACGCAGCGCCCTGATTTTTCCTCACCCCCTTCTTCCCTACAAGTGTTTATAAAGCACATATGATAAGCCAGATGTTACAGAGTGATGATGAAAACAAGGTCCCTGTCTTAATGAGCTCCCAGTGTAGTCAGGGCATTGTGATGAAGACAACACGTACTGTGAGTGAGCCAAGTGGAGGGCAGAGGTCCACTCTGGGGTGCAGCCTGGGGAAGGCTTCACAGAGGAGGGGAAGCTTTGGCATTTCCTGTACCTGTGAGGGCAGCACAAGATCTCATTCACTGTAGTATCCTCAGAATCTAACACATATGCTGGCACATAGTATTTTTAAAATAATCATTTAATGAATAAATGAAAAGATGAGTAGAGTTACCAATTGGTCAGGAGGGGGAAGTATTCTCTAGAAAGGATCAAGCAGCGTGAAAGCTCAGAGGTATGAAATAACTGAGTATATGCATGGAACTATCAAGAATATTGATGCTGCTGGAATATAAGGTGTGAGGAAGGGATAAGCAAACCTGGGCTAAGGCCATGGAAAATCTTGTATGCCAGGTTAAGGAGCTTGATCTTTCCCCTCCGGATCAGGATACCACTGGTTTTTAAGCAAATCAGAAAAGATCACCTTTAACAAACAATAAGGAGGATGCTTTGAAAGGAGTGACCTGAGGTGGGGAATTGGATATGAGTTCTCATTACACAGACAGCAGATGGTGTTACCATAGTAACCATTCAGGCCCATCACTACTCATTAAGGACAGAAGAAGACCTTTGTCTTCTCATCACACTTAGAAAAGAAAATTCTGTCAATTTATTTCTTAGTAACCAGACTATGAACCAAGGGAGCATATGAAGTTTAACTTTTTTTATGTTTGAGAATTTAGCTGTACTTCTAGAGAGAACTCATCAGCAGAATGACACAAGTCCTTGGTAAATTATATTTATTAAAAGCCTTGTTTTATAGATCTAAACTGGATATTGTCACATAAGTACTTAAAACAGATACTACTTCAACATCTCTCTGCCCATTAAGATTCCTTTGGTGTATTGATATGTTTGGCTTTTTGAAAATTGTTACCCCTCAATTCTTCCAATGACCTTTGGTAATAACTATTTAATCTCCACTAAACAATGTGACCGATACACACCAGAGAAGGCAACAGGGTTTACGGAACCCTTAGGAACTCCTTTGCTTAAGCTCTTCAAACTCTAAGCCGCTAAGTGTAGGGATGACTGACAGGCATTTAACCTTGCACTACTGTGTTTTTCATCTTGACAGAAAAGAATGTCTCAAAATAATTACAATGATTCCAACATAGTGGTTTATCTTTGGTTACTGACATGTTGAAACCACTACTTTTGACTCATAAACCACTTGGATCGTTTTGATGTGAATGCACAATATTTGTTTGCCACTATCCCTTCTGTTTATGCTTTAGAGAAAGTTAATAATTTCTATAAATTCTTTAAAACTTGAAAAGATGCAACAAATTAGAATTAGTGTCAATTTACAGAGAACCTGCTATCTGTCTGTTACCATGCCAGACCATTCATTTGGCAGATATGTGGTGATGGGAGCAGGGAAAAGGCTTTGTGCTATAAATAAATCCCTAAAACAATATTAATACTCATTCTTGGTAGTAAACTCTTAGCAAAGGACATTGTATATTACTGTTAGCTAGGGAAAATGTTCCACTGATATCAACAATCATGCCCTCATTTATTACTCATACATTATGATTTCAACAAAGTTAACATGCTCTGCAGAGGAATGGTATTAGCTCACAATGATGCCTTAGGCCTGATCCTGCCACTGAAAGCTTAGATTTCAGAGGGGAACTAAGACAAGAGCCTAAATAACTATATAACAAGAGAGCAAGGATTCCCAAAATGAGGATATTGCTTTTAGTTGGGGATAGAAGTCATCAGGGAAGCTTGAAGGAGATGGAAACATCTGAGCTCATTCTCGATAGAAGGACGAATTTGGCCATGGGGAGATGCAGGCTTTGGTGGGGAGTGGACAGCGGTTCCACTTGGTGTTATTTGCCTGAATCCTCACACTTGTGAATATGGCATGAACTACCTTGGTAGCTAATTTTTAGTATTTTTCCTAAACAAATCAAGCCTTCTTTTCCTTGAAAAATGTGTTTACTAGGATCTTTAATATCCAGCACCCTTTTGTGTGGAGAGGAATGTTCGCTGCTATTTGCACTGGACATAACATTCAGTATATTAGGTTAAATTTATTATAAAGATAATACTACTGCCTTGTCTATCATATGTGTTGCAATTTTTAACCGATTATTTTATGTTTATTGTTTCTTTGGGGGTTTTTTTGGTAAATTTTTTATTTTTTATGTAGGAAAATAGGACTGAACTTTATTTATAGAGTCTAGCTTCCTGTGTTTTTTAAAAAAGAGTTTATGTATAGGCTCCAAAATTTTCTTCTAGGATTTTTTTAAAATATATTTTATTGATTTTTTTACAGAGAGGAAGGGAGAGAGATAGAGAGTCAGAAACATCGATGAGAGAGAAACATCGATCAGCTGCCTCCTGCACTCCCCCACTGGGGATGTGCCCGCAACCCAGGTACATGCCCTTGACCGGAATTGAACCTGGGACCTTTCAATCCGCAGGCCGACGCTCTATCCACTGAGCCAAACCGGTTTTGGCATTCTAGGATTTTTATTGTCTTATTTTTCACATGAGGTTTTTTACACCCATAGAATTTATTTTTTTTTCCATTTAATTTACATTTCCCTTTTTGTGATATCACAACTCCTGGATATTGTCTTTGTCTGACTCCCTTTTGGTCTGCTCATCTAGCTCCTTAATCTTCTATCAACACCAGAACGGTCTAATTCCAGTGCCTTTACGGGATGTTTTAGTATCTGACAGGTCAGGTATCTATGCACCCTTCTGTTCATAGAGCGCAATTGGGCATTTCTTGGCCCAGAACCACTGTAGGGTACACAAGGAATAGCAAACATAGTTCATGTTTTCAAAGAACTTCTGGGCGCAATTCAGCATCTCTAGACCTGATGACTAGAGCTTCGGGCAGGAGGTAATGAACACCAGATGAGGGAATCAGACCGCGTGGACTAGGCAAGTTCTGAAACTATAGCGAGCATCAGAATCACCAGCTTGCTGGCCCCAACACTCGAGGTTCTGACTCAGTTGGTTTGGGGTGGGCCTGAGAATCTGCATTTCTAACAAGTGCCCAGGTGATGCTGATGCTATGGTCCAGGAACTGCACTTTAAAAACCACTGGACTAGGAGACCAGTGAAGAAAGTCTTCTCTCCCATCTAAGGCTTTTTTTTTTTAAATGCCTATTTTTGACAAATTTTAATAAATTGAATCAAGGTTTTAATAAAGGTATCTCACATCCCATCTTCAATATATGTATGCCCCCAAAAGAGAGTGTTACTGACAACCTAGAAAAATGTTTTCTTCTAACATTTAGTTATACTAACCTGAAAGAATGAAATGTTTTTGACCCAGCAAGTCTATGTCTAGGAATTTATCTTAGAGAACAATCAGAGTTGGGCATAAAAATAAATATACAAGGATTCTCATGGCAGTATCGTTTACAAGAGGGGAAAATTGGAGTCAAAACAAATGCCTTACAATGGGGTGTAGTATGTCTTCTAGAACAAAGAAGTTATTTACACTTTATTAAAAATGATGATATAGTTACATATGCATTGGCATGAAAGGTGAGTATGTGTGTTGATACACACATACTCTCTCTCTCTCTCTCTCTCTCTCTCACACACACACACACATACACACACATGCATTTGGACATACCAACGTGTCAATAATGGTTCTCTGAGTGACTTTCCTCTCTGTGTTTTCTAATTTGTGAACAATGAACATGGATGACTTCTTTTCTACTAAAACCGTGGTCGGCAAACTTCGGCTCACGAGCCACATGCGGCTATTTGGCCCCTTGAGTGTGGCTCTTCCACAAAATACCACGTGCAGGCGCGCACGTACAGTGTGATTGAAACTTCATGGCCCATGCACAGAAGTCGGTATTTTGTGGAAGAGCCACACTCAAGGGGCCAAAGAGCCGCATGTGGCTCGCGAGCCTCGGTTTGCTGAGCTGCAGTTTGCGGACCACTGTACTAAAAGAACAGGGAAGTATTGATGCACTTAAGTAATTTAGTCAGTCTTGAAGCCAGCCCAACCTGCCATTACATAAAAGGCGATTTTGTTTCTAAAGCTAAGAATCTCCACGTTGGAACTCTACAATAAAACTCCCCAAACACTGGCTTCTGTCTCCATGGGGCAACCACACCCAAAAGAGTTAGGATCTGGCTTTTACAAACCTCTTCTTAACCTGTATACACATTTGATTGCTTATTTAAAAAACAAATAAACAAGACACTCCCTCTTTTTTTATTTTTTATTTCTCTTTACTGATAGGTGCTATTCTTAGAGGTTTTGTCTGATATATTCGAAAGGAAATGAGCATTTTCAAGCCCATGAACTCCTGTTGTTTTTAATCTTCCACACAATTTGGTTGAATATTTGTTGCATGAAATAACCACGTAGTAAAAATAGAAACTTTATAGATTTCCTATCTTCTGGTATTTATTATCTCCCCTGCGAGTAGCAAGTTTGTTTTTCTGAGCTGACCCAGTTTTATTTTAATTTCATTTTGGTGGAGGCAATGGGGCGCCCTTTATTTATTGAAAAACTGCTTGTGCGAAGCACTGGGTGGGGGGTGCCACGTGGGTGACAGAGGCAATTTACCTTGCTCCTTCACCAACAACAAAGCACCTTTTTAAAAAATTCTTTATTGTTGGAAGTATTACATATGCCCCTTTTACCCCCCATTGACCTCCTCCAGCCCAGTCCCACCCCCCTTCCCAGGCCTTCACCACCCTCTTGTCTGTGTCCATGGGTTATGCACATATGCATACAATACAAGGTCTTTAGTTGATGACCTCCCACCCACCCACCCACCCTCCCCTACCTTCCCTCTGACCTTCCACAGTCTGTTCCATGTTTCTATGTCTCTGGAAACAAAGCACCTTTATAGAGATCATTGCATTTAAGCTTCACTAGAGTCCCCCCAAATTATTTTTTGTACAGGTGAAGAAAGTGAGTCATAGGAGTTTGGTGACTTACCAAACATCAGAGACTCAAACTCCAGACCGCTAAGGCAAATCACACACTCCTCCTGATGTGCCCAGCTCCCTTCCTCCTGGAAGCTTCTGGAGTGTTCTCTCTCTCCTTTGACCTTGGGCAGTCACACAGCTTCTCTTGGCCTCACTTCCCATCCATAAGATGACGGCATTTGACTTAAAGGTCTCTGGTCACCTCCAGCTCAGAATCATGATGATTCTCCATCATGTAGGTCAGGTTTGGTAAACCACAGTCCACAGGCCAAATCGGCTCACTACCTGTTTTTGTAAATGAAATCTTACTTGAAATCGTTCACTTATCTATTGTCTATGGCTGTTTTCATGCTGTAACGGCAGAGCTGAGTGGTTGCAACAGAGATTGTTTGGCCTGTAAGACCTAAAATATGTATTACTCGGCGCTTTACAGAAAACGTTTGCCAACCTCTCGGCCAATCTTTGATCATGAGCTACTCTGAAGAGTAGGAGCATATGGGCCATGAGAACATGTCTTTGCAGTGATGTGGGCAAAGAGGGGTGTCTTCAAATCATAGTTATTTCCTGGGTGTTCCTTAGGCAATGGAGAGTTAGAGGGTTAAAAGGCGATTAGGTGGGAAGCAGCGTTTGTGCTGTGCACCGAGGGCAGTGTCTGCAAGGATCCCTGAGTAAGCAGTGTCCCAGGTGCGTCAGAGAGGTCGTGTTTGCCAGAATCCCCCGCAGGCCCTGCCTCAGCGCTTTCGTACCACATGCTAGGATGCTTGCTTAGCAGGGAGGGCAACACGGGTGTTTACCATCAAGGTCATTTGTTCAGCAGCTGAAATGAATAGAGGGAAATTTTGGAGGAAATGAGAGAACCTCTCTCTGCTAGTGAAATGTCAGAATCATCAAGCTGTTACTCCTTCAGGGAAGAGAGGTCTGCTGTGAGAGACCATAGGAGTAGGAGGGATCCTGACAGCGTTACTGTTATGAGCTGTGCTCTGTGTTCTTAAGAAACACAATTTCTAGTTGCTTAATGTCTTTTCACATCATTTTGTTTTCATCTCATTGTCAAAACATCCCCATAGGGTAGTATCAAGTCTAATAATCCTCATCAGCCTATAATTCACAGGTGGGGGAAGAGAGTTCAGGATGGTTTTGCCTGGTGTCCTGTGATGCCTGTAGCATTTCTTGCTGGTCCCAGCCACTTGCCTCTTAACATTTGGTCCCTTTGCCTGCTCTTTATCTTTGTCAGTGTAAGTGTTGCCTCCCAAATAAATTGTATCCCCCTGGAAGTCCAGGGATATGTTTATGCCAGATTATAGAATGTTTGAATTGAGAGAGGGTCTTCAGTCTAATGAAACCATTTAAATATAAAATGAGGAAACTGAGGCCCAGGGAAGTGACCTGAGGGCCATGTAGCTGGTGAGAGTTGGAAGTAAAACAATAACTGGTTCCCTAACTTTAAAGCTAGTACTTTTTCCACAGACCTTCGCTTTACGTCTTTATAGTCCCCATACCAGCATTGTATCTTTTTAAACATAGTAAATGTTTTTATTGATTTTTTTAGAGAGAGAGTAAGGGAGAGAGAGATACAGAGACAGGCATAGAGAAACATCGATGTGAGAGAGAAACATCGATCATTTGCCTCCTGTATACAACCTGACCTGGGACCAAACCTGCAACCTGGGCGTGTGTTTGACCAGGAATCAAACCAGTGACTTTTGGTGCATGGGGGGGACTCTCAACCAACTGAGCCACATCAGCCCAGGCCCTAGCATTGTATCTAATGTATATGTGCTCAGTAGTACTCCAGGCGATTATCTAAATAGAGATCCTGTCTACCTCTCAAGGTGTGAAGGGGTCATTGCTAGGAGTGAAAGAAACCAGTCGTGGTACTGCTGTCTTAAAGTGAGGGTATAACTAGTGATATACCAGGAAGGGCAGGTTATTTATGTAAATAGCTGTATTGTGCCCTCTGCAAAGTTTACACCTGTTGATCCAGTAATTCCACATCTAAGGATCTAGATCAGCCGTGGGCCGGATCCGGCCCGTTTGAAATGAATAAAACTAAAAAAAAAAAAAAAAAAGACCGTACCCTTTTACGTAATGATGTTTACTTTGAATTTGTATTAGTTCACACAAACACTCCATCCATGCTTTTGTTCCGGCCCTCCGGTCCAGTTTAAGAACCCATTGTGGCCCTCGAGTCAAAAAGTTTGCCCACCCCTGGTCTAGATAGAGGACAGGTCAGAGATTCTGACAATGAGCTGGGGGTGGGGGAAAATATTCATCTCAATATCTATGAAAGCAAGAAGTTCAAAGTGGGATGCATGATCCCAGGAGGGTATACAAAAGAAGAATGTATGTGCAAATATTGGAATTTGCATTTGACTGATTACATTTTTTAAAATCTAAGAAATATATGTATAAACTAGGAGCCCAGTGCATGAATTCGTGCACCTTGAAAGGAACTGTGGGCCACAAGGTTGCGATGGGCACAGGGGCAGGTCTCGGCTCATCCTCTGCACCCCTGCCTGGCCCTTCCCACCGCAGCCCCTGGTCCCCGGTCTGCTGGCAGCCCCATTCCTGCCACCCCTGTTCCCATGTGCTGACAGCGCTGGCCCCGCTTGCACCCGCTGATGGCGCGGAGCGATTGGTGCCGCACCAGCAGTGGGTGCAAGTGGCGGCTGCCTGCCCTGATCTGCCCCTCAAGAACAGGGGGAGGTGGAGAAGCCCTGAAGGGGCGATTGGGGCCCACAGCCACCGCTCGTACCTGCTGCCAGTGCTGGCAGTGGGTGCAAGCGGGGCCAGTGCTGGCAGCAGGTGCAAGCACCAGGCAGGACCATGGCGCATGGGAGCAAAGAATTTTCAGTAACCACCAGAGTCTTGCCTCCATGACAGTGGCTAACACCCCTCCTTGGTCTGGCGCCCCTGCTCACCTGCTCCACCATCTCACCGTGGCCAACACCTGCCATGTTCCACGCACACCCCTTGTGGTCAGCGCACATCATAGCAACCAGTTGTTCGGTTGTTCAGTTGTTCCGCCATTCAGTCTATTTGCATATTAGGGTTTTTTATATATAAATTAAATTTATATTAAATATATAAAGCTAATAATTTATAATTAAATGTATAATGTGTTAATAAATTTATAAATTTAAGCATAAATTTTAAAAATGAACAGCATGTAGAGTTGTCCCTTGGTTAGAGAAAGTGTGGGTGTGCACTGGCCACTTATTACAGCAGTGAATGAGATAGAACTGGTTCCTGCCTTCATGGAACTTACAGCCTGGTGGGAGAGAGAGAAAAATCAATAGTAATTGTATCATTGCAGGGTGAACAGTTCTGTTATTGGTGCTATGCAAGTACAAGGGAGGACCAACCACCCCAGCCTCGGGGAACCAAGGAGGACTTCTTGAAGGAAGTTACATCCAATAATTATATTGCATTACATTGCAGTGTACTTTATTTTATTGCATAGCATCAGATAGGTAGGTAGGTAGGTAGATAGACAGATGATAGCTTTACTAATATGTAAGATGGGTTTTGGCTCTCACACTTCCCTGTATGGTCTGTTGAGAAAAGATCAGGAACTTCACAACTTGGGTCCCTTCTCTGACATAGCAACTACATGGATATCATTTATAAATGAAGATTACGGTATTCAAAGTTACTTCCTAATGGGGGTCTGAGGCGCCTTGTGGGAGATCTAAGGAACACAGAGGGAGGCCTCTGCCCCCAGCCCCAGGGAGGGCCCAGACACAAAGCCAGGTCTGGGTTACCCTGAGCCCGGGCTCAGGGGCCGGCTCTAGCTGCTCCGTGGAAAGTAGTGTTGTTTCCGTTGGTGACAGTTTCTTTCCCTTCGGTTCCACCACTTTCTGTGCATCTCTGTCAAAGCTGGGACTTGCTCTGCAGGCTTGGTAACACCGCAGCCTTCACCGCAGCTCTACCTCCCAACCCAGCCTGGGCCTTCTGCTCCGTTCTGCTGAAGTTCAGGGCTGCAGATGACCCGGTCAGCATCTTGCTTTCCACTGCAAAGAGCTAATGCTCCGGTGTAGAATTGAGTTCAAGGGAAAGTGACGTTTGTCGAGGAAATTCCTCAGGCGTCAGAAGCCAACAGCCACACCTTCTGAAGGAAGCTGGCCTAAGGCTCCCCGAGCACGGCTGCTTTTCCATCCCTGCGCTTCTGCCTGCGTTTTCCAGTCTGAAAAGCCCGTCTTCTAAACCAGGGGTCCTCAAACTTTTTAAACAGGGGGCCAGTTCACTGTCCCTCAGACCGTTGGAGGGCCGGACTATAGTTTAAAAAAAAAACCATGAACAAATTCCTATGCACACTGCACATATCTTATTTTGAAGTAAAAAAACAAAACGGGAACAAATACAATATTTGTATTTCCATGTGGCCTGCGGGCGGTAGTTTGAGGACCCCTGGTCTAGACAGTCGTGTTCTGTTTAAATAATCCTTCTTGAGAGCAGCGTGGTCCTGGAAGTCCTCATGCACACTGAGAGTGTAAGTAATCTTGCCATTTGGAATAAACCTCCTTAATGTCATGGCATCACTGACTTCCTCTCTCATTGGTGTGGCATCACTTTTGGCAAAGGTGGGTTAGCCTCTGCTTTCTGTTGCCCTTGAATGTTGCCTTGAGGATGCTGGGCGCTGATTAAGTCAGTAAGGGCTGTGCATTGATTTTCAGACACAAGGACAGTCACCGGCGCAGTTCCAGACGTGTCCCCCGGACCAACAATTTCCAGCCGCGTGATGGCCGGGACCGAGATGCAGCGCATGAGGGAGTAAGTAGGGTGCTGCCTGAGCCCTGGGACAGGGCAGTGTTAGGACCTCTTGGCAAACAGTGTGATCCCATCATGCAGCTATGTTTTCTAGCAGCTATGTTTTCCGAGATGCAACAGTGAATACAGTTGCACAAGTTCGGTTGAAAGGCCTGAATCTGCATTGAAGGCACCTGCTGTGGTTTGAATGTGCCCCCCCCAAATCCAGATGGTGTAACCCTAACCCCCATTGGTAAGTGGGGCCTTTGGGATTAGCGTTATAAAAGAGGCCCCACAGAGTGCCCGAGCCCCTTCCGCCACGGAGGACGGAGGACACGGAGGGAAGGCAGCAGCTATGAGCCAGGACGAGGGCCTTCACCAGAAGGTGGCCCCACTGGGCCTAATCTTGGACTTCCCAGGCTCCAGACATGTGAGTTGTAAATTTCTGTTGTTTATGAGCTACCCAGTGTGGTGTGTGGTGATATCAGCCCCCAAAAAACTAAGACAGCATCTGTTAGAGCAGTGATGGCGAACCTATGACACACGTGTCAGAGGTGACACGCGAACTCATTTTTTTGGTTGATTTTTCTTTGTTAAATGGCATTGAAATATATAAAATAAATTTCAAAAATATAAGTCTTTGTTTTACTATGCTTGCAAATATCAAAAATTTTCTATATGTGACACGGCACCAGAGTTAAGTTAGGGTTTTTCAAAATGCTGACACGCCGAGCTCAAAAGGTTCACCATCACTGTGTTAGAGACTTCTTGGCAAAGAAGCGACACCCGGTCTCCTAGTCTAACTTCCCCTGCACATACAGCTCAGTGTCTAGATCAGGGGTTGGCGAGTCCTCTCTGTACAGGGCTGGACTTCCAGTATTTTCTGCTCTGCGGGCGTATGGCTTTAGTCACAACTACTCGATGGCTGTGTAACACAAGAGCAGCCAGAGACAATATGCGAATAAATAGGTCTGGCTGTGCTTCAGTAAAACACGATTTTCAGACAGAATTTTGAATTTCATATAAGTTTCAAGTATCACAAAATATTCTTCTTTTGATTTTTCCCCCCACCATTTAAAAATAATATGTGGCGACGGAAGAAGAGGTGACTGTGGGTGGTGAACACACAATGCAATATACGGGTGATGTATTATAGAACTGTACACCTGAAACCTATATAATTTTATTAACCAATGTCACCCCAATAAATTTAATACAATTTTTAAAATAAGTTAAATAAATAAATGAAAATAGGAAAACAATTCCTAGCTCACAAGATGTGCAAAAATAGGTGGCCGTCCAGGTTTGTCCTGTGGGCTGTGTTGTCTGCAAACCCCTCCTACACATGTTCCAACTCAGACACGCCTCTCTAAAATCTACTTCTCATATTGGTGCTGGTTGAATAGTGAAGGAATTTTGGCAAAAGTTATTTTTCAGTCGATTTGCATTTATATTGCAGTATCGCGTAACATCATCTAAGCTAAAGATTGAAGGGAAAAAAAAGAGAGAGAGAAAAGTGCCGAAAGTTATTTTCAAACCTAAAGCTGGTAATGTAGTGAGACGCTGATTGTCTTCAAGTTCTTCCTGTACCTGAGTGGTCATGTACTAGCATAGCTACCATGGCAACAAGCAATTCCCAGGAACCGGAAGTGAGGGAGTTTGGACCAAACTCTCCCACCTCTGCCTACTTCCACTGCTCCTTGCTAGAAGTTTATGGAGCAGGCTTTGCTAATTTTCCAGTTGGTAACCTTCAAAGAGAAGTGACTTTTATTTCACCCTTAAAATTTAATAATATAATATTGTCAGATTTTTTTTATCTAAGAATATTATTTTTGCAAAGTGTGCAACATCCTATTTCCTGGCATGTTATGAAATGCTTTAAATAATTCACATGAAAGTGGCTTTGCCAAAGCAAATGACCAAGATGCATCCCAGGGATTTCATTCCTGGCATGCTGTTTTCTCCTTCTTGTCTGACTGACTTTGACCAACTATTACCCGGCTCTTGTTTCCATGTGGATGGTGCAGTTTGGGCTACTCCCCTGTGGATGGCATTGTTCCTCTGGCAGAATCACCTGTCATCCCCTTACATTCCACGACACAAAGCTCCAGTCCATTCCAGAACCAGAGAGAACTTTCACCTGCTCTTGGACATCTGCCCTAGGATGTCCACAAGGCCTTTTAAACTGAACCCCTGATTTCCCTACCAAACCTGCTCCCGCCACAGCCATTTTACATAAGAAAGTTGGGATCTAGGTAAATAACAACCCTTCCAGCTCAGACACTGATGCCCCTGTGGCTTCATCATCTCCTGTGACAGAACGAAGCTCTGTGAGGAAGTTGGGAGTGATGTATGTGAAGGTGCTGCCACGTTCTTCAAGTTCTCCCAGCTGGGAGACCTGGGGCTCAGTGCCATTAATACGTGCGTGTCTGGCATAGCGTAGACCCCAGCGCAGTGGTCAGGAGGGAGGTGTGGGTGGGGGACAGTGACTGCTGGGATTTACATCCCCTGGACAAGTTATCCAGCCTCATTTTCCTGAGAGTTCTCTGCTGTAAAGTGGGGCTCATAATAGTTCCCACCTCATGGGGCTGTTGTAAGGGTTAGTTGAAATCATGAATGTATGCAGTGCACTTAGGATAGCTCATGACACCCAGTAAGTGCTCGATAAATGATAACTTATAATAGACTCTCAATACACACGTGGTTGCTTCCTCTTGGAAAAAGCCCCCAAGCCATGTATCTGAAGGTGTTGGCATGCATGAGTCTGTTAGGTGATGTGTTAAACCCGGAGGCATCTGTGGGCGGAAGAAGCTGTCTGTGGAACGTTTACATAGCATTTTGTTTTCAGTATGCAAAAAGAAGTGCCAATTCTCTGGGAAAATTTCATAAAGTTGTTGAATATAAAAGCCAGCATTTCCCCTCGTTCAACACTTGGCTTCCTGTCCTGGCCCCTTCTTATTCCTGCTGGGAAAGCACTCCACAGACCCACTCCCCCACTGGCGCACAGACAGCCCCCTGCAGTGGTTAGGTGGCGCCTCGCAAAGTCCTTGGAATGTCAGCAGAATCACAAGGAATCAGCATTGACTTCCTTTCTGGCGGAGTAATTTCCATGTACATTTGAAGAGAAGTTGCTGTTCATGGATGGATGGATGGATGGATGGATGGATGGATGGATGGATGATGATGGATGGAATGATGGATGGATGATGGTGGATGGATGGATGGAAGGAATGATGGATGGATGATGGTGGATGGATGGATGGATGGATGGATGGATGGATGGATGGATGATGGTGGATGGAATGATGGATGGATGATGGTGGATGGATGGATGGATGGATGGATGGATGATGATGGATGGAATGATGGATGGATGGATGGATGGAATGATGGATGGATGATGGTGGATGGATGGATGGATGGATGGATGGATGGTGGATGGATGAGCCTCTGTGTTTTTATGGGAGTCAAAGTCTCTACCTTCAGGGCAGAGTTTTCTGTTGTAAAGAGCTTTGTTTACCGCCTTGAGCCGGAGTTGATTCCAGGCCTGGCTCCAGGCTTTCACTGGAAGCCAAAGAGGTGAACTGTGGAATGACAGCTGCTCAGCTTTCAGCTCTGAGGATAGTGACACACTGTTGCCAAGGGACCGTCCTTTCATTTGCACCGGCCAACTCAATGTATCGTGTCATGAGGGCTTGTTCAATCTGAATGAGTAATTCTCATCTTATATATCAGTGATCTCTCTCATGTCCTTGGTCTTGCTGCTTGAAGTGTGGTCCACAGACCAGCAACATTGATACAACCTGGAAGCTTGTGAGAAATGCAGACTCCCTGGCCCCACCTCTCCCAAATCAGAATGTAGTTTAATAAGCTTTCTGAGGATTCATGAACACATTCAAGTTTGAGAAGCACTGACAAAAGAGAACTTCGACCCTGGGAGGAGTTTGTTACCAGAGTGTGAGTTGGAGTCAATCTTTTTTAAAAACAAATAAATTGATTGCAGTAACATTGATCAGAAACATTTGAATCAACCTGAATAAAAGCCAAATACCATATAAACATATACTTATGTTTTAGAGGCCTTAATTTTTTGGGTTTTTTAACTCACTTGTTTTCCATTTATTTTATTAAGGAGGATATAATTTATATCTAGTAAAACTCACTCTTTTTAGTATATAGTTCTATGAATTTTGACAAATACATCACTCTTACATATAGAATTCACTCTTTTAGTATATGGTTCTATCATTTTTGATAAATGCATATAGTCACATAACTGCCACCACAATCAAGCTTATAGAACAGTTTTCTCATCTCCAAACATTCCCTCGAGCTCCCGCTTCGTAGTTCATCTCTCCTGTCACACCTGCCCTGGTGCTACGTTGATCTCTTTCCTGTCCTGCTAGTGCTGCCCTTTCCAGAATACCACGCAAGTGGACTCATCCCTTAGCATCACAGGCCGCATTGTAATTGGACAGTAGTTGTGGATATGGATCTAGGCCTGTGAATAGTGGTGTTAGAGCCTCACAAAGCCGAGCTCCTGTATTCCCACACGAGGAGAATGGTCACAAGGAGGCCAGACACTTCACAAGCAGTTGTTCCGAAGGCTTCTGGACCCACGAATCTATGAGAGCAACTCCCTACCTAGGGAATTCTGAGGCTGATTTCCAACTCCCCTTTCAGGGACTCGTCAGGGTTACTCAGTCGCCCAGGGTCCTTAGTGCCCGGGAACAAGGGGCAGGGGTGGCCTCCACCGTTTTGCTCAGTAGGACAGGTTCTAGGGCAGGGATCTGCTCACTAAGCCACAGCCTGAGAATGGGAGGCCGTGGAGAAGGCCTGAGGGTCCGGGGAGCTGCTGGGCCCGTTTCTCCAGTTGGCTGCTGCCCTGGAAAACACCTGGGCCCTAAGAAATGCTCATAATGATGAGGGATGCGACCCCTTTGTGGGGCCACAACTCTGAATCACCCCTGCATTGCCCACTCGTGCAGGAGGCACAGAAAACACACAGTATTTGACAGCATAGATGTGTGTCTTCCCTGTGGGAACTAGGGGCCACAGACCTCGGGCTTCTTGAAGTTGTCCCGCAGCTCATTGACATTCTGGTTATTTTTTAGCCTACCCCTGTCTGTTTATTTTGAATAATTTCTATTACTGTGTCTTCATTTAAACTAATCTTTTTTTCAGCGATATCTAATGTGCTGTTAATCCCACCCAGTATATTTTTTATCTCAGATATTGTAGTTTTCCTCTCTAGAAGTTTTGAGTCTTTCTTCTCTCTCCCAAGTTTCTGCTTAACATGTTCAGTCTTTCCTTCAGCTGTAATAATTTCAATGTCCTTATCTGCTGGTTCTAACATCTGTGCCATTTCTGGCTTGGCTTCAGTTTCTTTTTCTCCTTATTATAGGTCATATTTTCCTACTTCTTGGTATGCCTGGTACTCTTTGATTGAATGTCAAACACTGTGAATTTTACCTCGTTGGGTGCTGGGTATTTCTGTATTGCAAGAAACAGTCTTAAACTTTGTTTTAGGATTCAGTTCAGTTACTTGAAAGCAGTTTGATACTTTTGGGTCTTACTTTTAGCTTTGTTTTGTGGGATCTGGGCAGCAATTAAACTATGGCTGATAGCTGCCCCCTATTGAGGCAGAACCCTTCCGTGTATTCTGCCCCGTGGCCAGTGAATTATCAGATCTAATAGTAAATGTTAGTCACGTGGCTGAAAAGGCACTGTTTCTGCGCTCGGTGAGCTCCAGGGGCTGGTCTCTCCAGCCCGGGCACATGGATTTTCCTCCCCCTCAGTAATTTCCTCACAAGCCTGCCCTGATCTATACTTGCTGAGTCATTACTATCTGTATACTGAGGCATACTGAGGCTTATTTGTTTTAAAATGTTAACAGCCACTTTTGTTTTATTACAATTGTTTCTTAATTATGTAGAGTGTTGCCATGAGCCCAAAGTTAATCTATAAAAAGACATTTTAAAGAGGACCAGCTTCTGTCTGGATCCTTTACCCTATTCTCTACCTTGCCCAAAAAAGGAATATTATTTTTAAATTTTATGGCTCATCCTTTCATTTTTAAAATACATTTCAAATACACACACACACACACACACACACACACAAATGCACCTTCCCTCTCACTTCTTAAGGAATTGGTAGCATATCATATAAACTTTTGTCAGCTTCACTTAGCAACATATCCTAAAGATGACTTAGTAATATCTAGCAATATACTGCATTCCTCTTTTATAGCTTCCAAGCTCTTTGTGTGGATGTACCATTGTTTATTCAGTCTGTTCCCTAGGTGGACATATGGGCTTTTCTAGTTTTTAGCTATTAGGATAGTACTATAATGAATAGTATCCAGCTCTTTTTTATTGCCACTTTGTCTTTGAAATACATTTCTAGGTGTGGGATTGCTTGATTGAGGGATAAATGCAGATAGGGAACATTCATGCATATAGGTATTTCCAAATGCCATTTGCATTCCCACCAGCAATGTGAGAGTTTCTTCAGTTTTCTACAGAGTATTGCATTTTATGTTTTATGTTATCTCTATCTGTCTATCTATCTGACTATCTATCTATCTACCTCCTCTATAAATGTAGTCTTACTCTGTGGGGTCATTTTACTTGCTTTGGTATGTATATATTTTTTAATTTAGGAAGCCATATTTGCATTTCTCTCAGCAAACACACTTGAGAGTCAAGTAGGCAAAACGAACCAAAGCCTAGATTTTCTGTGGGAGGGAAGAAGCCACTTTTGGCCTCAGGTTTCAGCTGAGATTTCCAACACAGTTTACCAGAAACATTGCTCGTTGGCAGTCAAATGATGTTATTTGCACAGGTTAATACAAAGTGATCCTTTCTTTTTCCATCTAGCCAGTGACTTTGTGTGAATTATCTTAATGAGGGGAGGGGCTTATGGTGCATTAAATATCCAACATGTAGCGGCGGGGGGTGGGGGTCACCCTTGCAGGGCCGCTGATCTGGTGTCATCAGTTAGATGATTAACGCCTGGAGACCAGACGTCCGTGTGGTGACGTGCAGCATCACGCCCAGTGGCGTTGCTGCTCCTGCGAGTAGGCATTTGACATACAGTCTTTATCGAGGGGGATGAGACGAGGCGGTTCGCATGCGGCTGGCTGGTGCTCAGGCGTGTCTAGTGGGCTGCATGCCCCTTCCGCGGCTCAAAACTGGCCCCTGTATTTGTGTGGGTCCTAGAGACCCATCATGGCCAGATGGCACTGATCTTGTGTCAGCTGCCGTGACTACAGAGACTTCCTGAGTGCTGCAGGGCTGTGGGCTGCTGGCAGCTTCCTGTTGACCTCCCACGTCAGCTGTTTGGAAAGGTCTTGCCAAGGTCAGGGCACAGCCCTGGCCGAGTGCTGTGGTGTGGGCAGAAGTCAACTATTTAGAGGCTGCGGGAGGCACCAGGAGGCTCTTCGCCTCACACTGAGGTGAAATGTAGTGGTTGGTTCAGCCTCAGGTAGATGGCTCACAAGCTCCTGCAGTTTTTTCTTCCACTTTCAATTATAGCTGTGGTTCTCAACCTTCCTAATGCCTCGACCCTTTAATACACTTCCTCATGCTGTGGTGACCCCCAACCATAAAATTATTTTCGTTGCTACTTCATAACTGTAATTTTGCTACTGTTATGAATTGTAATGTAAATATCTGATATGCAGGATGTATTTTCATTGCTACAAATTGAACATAATCAAAGCATAGTGATTAATCACAAAAACAATGTGTAATTATATATGTGTTTTCCGATGGTCTTAGGCGACCCCTGTGAAAGGGTCATTCGACCCCCAAAGGGGTCGCGACCCACAGGTTGAGAACCGCTGAATTATAGGAAAACCTGGTCTGAGGAAGGTCTAACTGAAGATGAGAAACCCGTGACCTTGATCGTCCTCCTCATTAACCCGACATATAGCTCATGGCATAGTAGCAATCATAAAAGTGGCTGGAGTGTTGAGCTGGAAATGTTTCCAAGATGGAACGGTATGAGTTTCATGATAGTATCAGCTTAGGTTCTGAACTGGACGAAACCCATAGCAATGTTTGTGGGGAGGGAAGCGTGCTCTCAGTGCACCCATCCTCTGTACCAGGGGGCGCGCTAAACCAGACCCCTCTCAACATACCCATGAGGTGCACAAGGTTCCCCATTTCATGAGGAAAGAGGCTGTGTTTCAGGAGGTGAAGGAACTTCGCCTCCGCCACACAGCTAGCAAGAGGCAAGGCTGTTTCAATGAGAAGTCTGTGTTTTTAAAAAATATATTTTTAATTGATTTCAGAGAGGAAGAGAGAGGGAGAGAGAGATAGAAACATCAATGATGAGAGAGAATCATTGATCAGCTGCCTCCTGAATGCCCCCTACTTGGGATCAAGCCCACAACCTGGGCATGTGCCCTTGACCAGAATCGAACCTGGGACCCTTCAGTCCGCAGGCCGACGCTCTATCCACTGAGCCAAACCAGAGAAGTCTGGTTGATTCTGACAGTGCTGGTAACCATTGGCAAGGTGGGATGGCGACGGTGGGAGCTGCGAGGCACCCAAGCCTGGCCTTCCAGGGGCCTGACTTCATGCTCTGGAACCTACTTGTTCTCACTTGTAGTCAAAAGTACGTGCCAGCCCACATGAAAGGTGCAAAGTCTGTGACACAAAAAGGCTAACGAAGTAAAACACCCAAGGCCAACGCCAGCATCCAGGCTCGGTCTGCTGCTCTCAGGTGTTATGCCTTTTTATATGCTTTTCTGAGCTGCTGGGTATTTGATCTCTGAATTTCGACAGCACCTCATTCTCTGAGCCAGGCTTCTCCTTTGTCAAATATATATATTCAATACAAATGACTTGCTATTTCAGGATTTCCAAGTGCTGTGTGAATAAAGCTCACTCTGCCTCGCTGATTGAAATAACCCTTCAGAGGAGACACAGATGAAGTGCTGGTTCTTTCCTCCTCCACTTTCTAAATCTCATTGAAAAGGTGTTAGTTATGCCTCCGACATCCCATTTCTCTAACACAAGGTCAGCGTCAGGCCGCACTCCTGAGGGAACCGCTGATTGAAACCAGCATTTCAATTTCAAAACAACAACAGAGGCTTGGACGTAAGAAAGGCTTGGCGACCAGCCAGCGAGGGCTCCTGCCCCAGCGCAGCGGTTCTAACTGTACACGTCACATTAAAGGGCCCTTCCACAAGCGAGTTGGATTTCTTGCTCGACTGTCTCAGGTCTGCCATCAATTCACTGTGCTTTTCTTGCGAGTCTGTTAGCTGCGGGCCTGTAAGTGTTGTGAGGCGCGTACCAAGGGAGACACCTTACACCCCAGGTAGGGAGATCGGCCCCCTGACGTGTGATTCACGAGATGGGGATGAGTGACACGTGCCGCGGAGGGGAGCCAGTGCCCGGAAGTTCAGAGGAGGAGCCTGTCTCTTCCAACAGGAAGGAGAGGTCTGTGCGCGGCTCAGCTGGTGCCTTCTTCATCACATGGACCTGGGGTCTCTGCTTCCCTGGCCCGGGGTGATCAGACCCCTTTCTGTGAAGGTGAGGCTCAGCCACCAGCTTCCCCCATGTCAGCCAGCGTGGCTCTGCCCTCCAGGTCCAGGTACTTGGGCTCAAGTGCTGAGTCCATGTCCTATTGCAGTTGACAGCCCTTCCCAAGACCTCTGCACACTCGGGTGTTGTGCCTATCTCACCTCTGTCTGTGTTGTCTCCGTTCTGCACCGTCTCGGCCTAGACTGGAAACTCCAACTTCTCTATCCATTTCCCCTAACACTCCTGCTACCTCACTCACCTGTGAGTACACTGGACATTTTTTTTTTTTTTTTGCACATTTGGAAGCTGGTGATAAAGGCTTCATATCACGAATATCTAGGTGACTTCAAACTAATAACTAGGCTTCCCTGTTCTTACAAAATGCTCATGAGCTACCTGTTGCAGGTAGACTCGCTGCAAAGCAGGCTCTGAGATGATTTTCCTGCAGAATTTTCTGCAAGGAGGCAGACATGGGGAGAGGGGGGCAGGAGATGCGCAGAAGCGGGGATGGTGCTGCCGAGTTGTCCCAAGTGGGCTTGAGGGGCTGAGCCTGAGAGCCCCGAGTCCCCCCCCCACCGGCCGCAGGAACGCAGGAAGGGGTGAGCCCTGGCGAGAGGGCCATTCCCGGGGGCTGCAGGCCGAGGGCTGTCTGCCAGGGGCACGCCCAGCAGCTGGGGGATGAGACTTCAGTCCTGAAGGGGGAGCTTGGGGTGCAGCCCAAAGTCTACTACACCCCCTCCGGGTCTTCTTCCCCAGCTTCGTCCCAGTTTTCTGGCACCTCTTGCTTCCTCCCTTTCTTAGGAGCAAGATAAAATGTTCCCATGCGGGCTTCTCAGCTATTCTTCCCCTTCGTGGCCTTTTGCTCACATCTGTGCCCTCAGGCTCTCACCTTTCCCAAAAGTCTTCTCTACATGTTTTTTCTAATACGTGTGTGTGTGTGTGTGTGTGTGTGTGTGCGCGCGCACGCGCCCGCCCACCCGCTGAAGTTTAACACATTTATGTCCCAATTTCATTTGCTCCACTTCGGTAGCAATGGGAGGCCTCGGAGGTAAATTGCTGTAATGAACAGAAGGTGGATTTTAGAATCTGAACTGTCTGGGTTTGCAACTGGCTCTTTTTACTCTGTGGTCTTAGACAAGTCCCTTTGCCTCTCCACATCTGTTTCTTCCCCTGGAAAATGGGAAGTCATTAGCATAAGTATGAAATAGCACTGTATTTAGTACTAAGGGGACCCAGGAAATGCTAGATGCTTCCCTTCTCATATTCTTTCTTGACCCTTTTGATTGCCATCCTCCAGCCCCTGGCTTTGCCAGTTGGTGTCCAAGTGACCATGAAAATGCTTGTTCTGTTGTTTTTCTATACAAATTCGAAATCCTGCTTTCAAGCAAATGATCCTAAGGGGGCCCTTGTAGCGATTGTCAACTGCAAAGCAGATGTCCAGGGTTGGGGAGTGGAGGCCACGGGGTGCAAGTTCAAGGGCTTTTGGGGCAACATTTACGTTCATGGTGCCAAGGTTTCTTCAGTCTTCCTCGTGTCTCCTGTTTCTTCTTCCTTGTTCATTTTTTTCTCTCTTTAGAACCATAAATAAAACGTTATGTCTTTGATTTCCATTAAGACTGTGCATGATTTGTAGTAAACTTGTACTTTTCCCAGCTGGGGGCAATAGGCATTATTTTGAAACAATTAAGCATATTTATGATAAAATTATAATAATGAACACAGCTGTTCCTGTATTATTTTGAAACATTTACAATCTGTTCGGTGCTGAGAACACCACCAGGTACTGCAGGTTCAGCAGGAAGTCGTCTGTTCGTTGCTGTATCTGTTGAGTTCTGATTCTAATCGTTTTTAATTTGTCAAATTAGATGAGGGAAGCCAGCATGCCACCTGACCCTTTCCGTTCTCAGCTGCGGCGTAAACAGCCACACCTGGGCCCCCAGCTCACGGGACCCTAGGAAGGCGCAGGCTCCCTCCGACCGTACAATAGGGAGACATTGTCAAATGAATAACCTAAACAAGTGTTATGTCATTTCTGGGTAAGGTAGATCGAGTCAGGGAGTCTCCGCTGCTTTTCTTATACTCCCCCTCCCCCCCGCCCGTGTGCGTGAGGGGCACAGGTGGGCATGTGATCCTTGTGCCACCTGAGCGTGGTCGGGAAACAGCCAGAAGCCCCTGAGTGGAGTAGGTACAGAACAATGGGCAAACCTTACAGCGGTTCTCAACCTGTGGGTCGCGACCACCGGAAAACACATACAGCATATCAGATATTTACATTACGATTCATAACAGTAGCAACATTACAGTTATGAAGTAGCAACGAAAATAATGTTATGGTTGGGGGGTCACCACAGCATGAGGACTGTATGAAAGGGTCGCGGCATTAGGAAGGTTGAGAACCACTGCCTTAGAAAGACTAGAAGAATGCCAGAGTCCTAGGGCTTCAACTCCACTTGGAAGAGGGCGTGTTCTGTCTTCCGGTGCTGGTGGGAGCCAGGCTGGTCTTTTCTCCATAGGGGTGCATCCCTGGTGTTTCTGTCCACATTTCCTCCTCTAAAGACACCGGTCTGATTGGATTAGGGCCACGCTAAGAGCCTCGTTTAAACTTATCCGCCTCTTTCATGGTCCTATCTCCCAATGGAGTGACGTTCAACATATGACTCGGTGGGGTACACAATTCAGTCCATAATAGCAAGTTTTTCATTACCTGAGGTGCAAGTACTTTCTAATGGCCTTTCCCCTGGTCCTGAGGGGCAGGTGCGAGTCTCTGGAAGGCACTTCCATGTATCAAGACGGTGCCATAAAATGGTGCCCAAAGGACCTCTGACTGGGACAGAGGGCACAGAGGGAATTTCCTGAGCTGTGGTTAGCAGGCTTGTTTGCTCTGTGTTGTCTGGACAGAGAGCACGGCAAGCCTGACTCCCTCCCGATGTTCCTTCACGCTGTGCCTAGACCCAGGCTCTAGGTGGCGCAGTTGCCCACCTGCCAGCAGCACCTCAGAGCTGGCTACTCTTTGTCCAAGGACTTGAAAACCCAGTTCCCAGCTGATGCACGTGAATAGCATAGTTGTTGGTCAGAGATTGCCTCTAACACCGGAGAGAAATGCATTTACTCTATTTTTACGTCAAATGCAATATTAATTGAATAATATGTAGAGGAAATGAAGACCAGAGAGAAAGCGAGGACATCAGTGTGCGAACATAGTTGCCGTGGCTGAGTGTTTAGTTTAGCTCTGAGCTTCCAGGAAGCCAAGTCAACAAAGGGAAACGTGATTCGATTCCTAAGACCCATTATCAAGACGTGAACGTGTTACCGGGTCCTCGAGGAAGACAGCTTCTCACGATGTTTTATGTAGAGCACGTGGAGAGAAGTCAACCTCGACAATAGTTTTCAGGAGATGCCGATGTGAATTTGCTGTAGGTGGTTTCTTTGGGGATAAAAAGCTGTCCTATGATGAACTAAGCAACATCGTTTCCCAGGGGTCTAACTCTTAAGTAAAACTTGGAATAACTAGAGAATTTACCATCTGTTGATTTTAATTAGAATTAAATGTTTGCTTTTTGTTTTTAAAATTAAAAGCATGTGACCCTTGAAGAAGGGGTAAGAACGAAACTGAAGGCAGATTTTGATTTAAATTCTCTGAGGAATAAATGACAGGAATGCCCTGGACTGGTTTGATGGGTTTGTTTTCCTGCTGCCATGCATTAATTAACTCACAGTGTTTTGACTTCCTATTTTTATGGCCAACTCCTAATCAAGGCGTGTTGAGTACAATTACTGTTAAAGACATACTGAGACGAGATCGGGCATGTTCAGGGGGCATGGAGGGACCTAGAGAGCATTATGTTAACTGAAATAAGCCAGTCAGAGAAAGACAAGTACCATATGATTTCACTCATCTGTGGAATTTAATGAACAAACTGAACAAACAAGCAAAATGGAGACAGACTCGTAGATAGAGGGTAGGCAGACAGCTTGGAGGGCGAGTGATGTTGCGTGGGTGGAGGAATTGAGCAAAAAAAGAGAGAGAGAGAGAACTCATGGACATGGACTACAATATGGTGATGGGGGGCGGGTAGGGCTAAATGGGGAGATAAATGATGATGGGGAAAAATAAAATAAAGGGGGGGAAAGATATGCTGAGAAAAGCAGGACACAGAATAATATCCCTTAGAAACTCAATGGGGAACCTCATTAGCCTTTGGTCTGGGATTGGTTTGCCCAAGTTCAGGTGGTAGAAGCTTATCTGTAAAGCCTATTATTGTAAAGAATATAATAAAACATGGAGAGGTTTCTTAGCTCAGGGCTATCCAAAATTATCTCAAGGATTTGTAGAGTGTGATCAACTTTACCCCTCTGGTGTGTGAACGATTTCCAAATGCAGAATACAAAAACAAGTTCTGATGGCCCGATGCAAGGGGACAGAGGGCGAGAGAGTGAGCACAGTAGGGGTGATGAGCTGTCCAATCCGGTCCAGATTGTTGTTCTCCTTCTATGGTACACGTTTTGCTGGTAGCCTTCTGCACTCTATTCTGGATGGGATGATCTCTCCTCTGTATCAGGTCCCTTTTATAATTTGCAAAAGGTCTTTCTATTTGCACCTGAGGATTCTGAAGATTCAGTTTAAGTGGGATCACCGTTGGCTGGCTTTTCTAACATAGGCGCTCTGTAACATGCTAGGTGCTACTCAGTTCCCCCAGAAAGTGCCTAGGAGACCCAGGGGAGCAGGGATGCAGACCTTTGAGGAGGGGCCACCACTGATGCTGTGTCTCTCAGCTTGGAGGAGGGACTCTGGTGGTGGTACCCAGATTTTGAAGAAGAGAGTGCCAGCCACTGGTGCCAGTGCCTCTGAGGGGGAACAATGAGCTGGAGAAACCACAAACTGGATTCAGTTGCTGGTGGTGGTGGAAGCGATGTCAGCATGCAGTCACTAGAATTGGAGGACAAGTCCCTTTTTCCTCCCACAGCTTTCCCCTCTCCCTGCAGTGCCCCTATGGAAGGCACCTAGTAGGGAGCAGCTGGCAGAGCTAAATCATGGTCAGCAGACTCAAGGCCAGTGTCACGGACTGAGTGCGGAAGAGTGGGTTTGGAGCTGAGGAAATGGCTCAGTAACCTGGCACCATGTGCCAGCTCAGCGCACATCAAGGGCATTCTTGGAGCAGACCATGCTTACATCTTACATGCTTCCTGCTTCTCCATGAAACTTGAGCAACTCCTCCAACATCTTTGGTAGAAAGTATTATATATATAGTATCCTATCTAATAAAAGAGAAAAATGGTAATTGGCGTACGACGATACCCTTTTCATTGGCTAATCAGGGCTATATGCAAATTAACTGCCAACTAAGATCAGCAGTTAACTGCCAACAAGATGGCGGTTAATTTGCATATGTAGGCACAATGCAGGGAGGCGAAAGGGAAAGCAGGAAGAAGCCCCCTGCCAAGGAGAATCAGGCGACTTTGCTGCCCTGGCCAGTGATAGCAGGAAGTAGGGGTGGAGCCAGCGATGGGAGCTGGGCACGGTCGAAGCTGGCAGTCCCGGGAGCTAGGGTTCCCTTGCCTGGGCCTAAAGCGGAGCCCACGATCGCGGGGCCACTGCAGCTGTGGGTCCCTGCTGCCAGGGCCGGACGCCTAGGCCAGAGGTGTTAGGCCTGGGCAGGGGCGGAGCCTGCAACCACGGGGAGCTGGGGGTCCCCTGCCCAGGCCTGACACCTCTGCTGGAGGCCTCAGGCCTGGTCAAGGGGCCGATCCGGTGATTGGTGATCGGAGGGTGATGAGGGTCAACTCCTCTGGCCGAGGCATCAGGCCTGGGTGGGGGGCAGAGCCAGGGATTGGAGGGATATGATGGTCCCCTTGCCCAGGCCTGAAGCCTGGGTCAGAGGCGTCAGGCTTGGGCGGGGGGTGGAGCAAGCGATCAGAGGGAGATGGGGGTCCCCTGCCCAGGCATGATTCCTGGACCAGAGGCCTCAGGCCTGGGCGGGGGCCAGAGCCAGTGATAAGGGGGAGATGGGGGTTCCCTGTCCAAGCCTGACACCTCTGGCGGAGGCGTCAGGCCTGGGCAAGGGGCTGATCAGGCGATTGGAGGGTGATGGGGGTCTACGCCTCTGGCCGAGGCATCAGGCCTGGGCTGGGGGCAGAACCAGTGATGGGGGGAAATGAGGGTCCCCTGCGCAGGCCTGACGCCTCTGTCAGAGGCGTCAGGCCTGGGCAAGGGGCCGATCCTGCGATTGGAGGGTGATGGGGGTCAACGCCTGAGGGCTCCCAGTATGTGAGAGGGGGAAGGCTGGGCTGAGGGACACTCCCCCAACACACACACACCCAGTGCACGAATTTCGTGCACCGGGCCCCTAGTTATATTATATATATATATATATATATATGTTGATTTCAGAGAGGAAGGGAGAGGGAGTGAGAGAGAGAAACATCAGTGATGAGAGAGAATCATTAATTGGCTGCCTCCTGCCAGCCCCACACTGGGGATCCAGCTCACAGCGCAGGCATGTGACCTCCTGGTTCATAGGTCAACGTTCAACCACTGAGCCACACTGGCCAGGCGGAAAAGAGTCTTGGCCTTCTGTGGCCTTGGGACAGGCCTCAAAGTTCCCATGTTTGTTTGTTTGTTTGTTTTTAAGTCATCAACATAAAGGAGAAAAGTTCTTTATGGCTATCTGTGTGCATATGTAAAGATAACTCAAAAAGCTGTTTGTTTTCTTTCATGCGCCAGCTAGACAGTAGTTTGATGGTTACAAACAGAGTTCAAACAGCCTGATTTTTTTAAAAAGGAGAGAAACATTATGCCTCTCTGATTTTCTACTCAAATAGAACTTTCTAATGCAAATGAAGGCATGAATTAAGCATAAAAACAACCTAATTGCTAGTTCATCATATTCTTAATGATCCCTAATTAGAGCAAAATTTAAAGAGAATACAAGCATCCTAAAACTGTTCTCATGTGTCCTTAATTTGTATCTGTCACTCATAAAGCAAACACCGCATGTCCCCGCAGGCCTTAGCGAAACACACCGTTTTACTCACATTGAACCTTTTTCTCAAATGCAAACACCTTTCCTAGGTATAGACACAGAGGGTGCCCATTCAACAGCTTCATCAGGTGACTGAGTTCTTAAGACCTGTGCTATTCTGAGTCTTGTCCTTCTGATTATGTTTTGAAGAGGAGAATATACCTTAACTAGTTTTCCCAATGCTCCTATATTGTGTGTGTGTGTGTGTGTGTGTGTGTGTGTGTGTGTGTGTGTCCACTGGTATCATCATGTCTCTATCCTTAGGCAGAAGCTAAGAGAGAGAAAATCTAGATGGCCCAGCTTGGATCAGAAAGGTGAAAAACAATCCTGTCCATTTCAGCTTGTGAAATATATATATTTCAGAGAGGGAGGAAGGGAGAGGGGGGGGGGAGAGAGAGAGAGAGAAACATCGATGTGAGAGTGCAAGATTGGCTGCCTCCTGCACGTCCCCTACTAGGAATTGAGCCTACAATCTGGCATGTGCCCTGACCCGGAATCAAACCAGCAACCTTTCAGGGCACAGGACAATGCCAAACCAAACTGAGCCACACTGGCCAGGGCCAGGTTGTGAATTTGTGGGGTTTTGTTGACATTTCTACTTCCCTTCATTTACAAGGACTGATGGCAAGGAAATCATCTCACAGAATTAGGTATGACAACACCCTGGTTCCTAAACATACATTAACAATGCAAACTTTGCTGGAAGGTAACCATGTTCAGAAAACATTTCAGTGAAACATGGGCATGTTTAATTCCAAGGAAGCCGCGATGCTGTGAAGCCCAGACTGAAACTGCTTTCACGCTGGGCCTTCTGGGAAAAGGTCCCCATTTTGTTCTCCTAATATAGAGAATAATGAGGTGAGGCCTGTCACACCAGCTGCTGGGTGTTGGCACCCTGGGGACTGAGCCAAGGTAGGCAATTGCCACTTAAACCTGGGACCATGTCAGCGCCACCAGATATTACGTAAATCAAGGAAATGTTGGAGGACTGTATGTGACACCAGTTATTGCTAACTTTTAGAGATGGAGCAAAAGATATATGATCTGATTACAAGATAAGGGTTCCCTCCCGCAAGAGTGGAAAGAATAAGCATAGGTTTGAATGTAGCGTTCTTTTGGTCCGGTGCTGTTGCCAGCCAGGCTGAATCCCAACGGGGGAAGCAGTGGTGACAGACCCACCAGCTCAATACTTTACCGCCTTGTAATGTTCCCAGGAGGCATTCTTGGCTCTAATGAGGAATGCTCACAGCCCTCCCACTGGCTGGTAACACGCCAGCCGTTGCTTCTGGCAGTGGCTTTGTCAACTGAGTCCTGTTCCCCAAAGTGGGGTCCAGACCAGACGTATCAGCATCGCCCGGAAACCCATTAGACAGGCAGAATCTCAGGCCCAACCCAGACCGACCTCATCCGAATCTGCATTTTCAACAAGTTCCCAGGAGACTGCTGTGCCCGTGCAGATTAGAAACGCACAGCCAAGCTGTCCTCCCCAGGATGTCCGACTGCCCCGCACTGTGGGCCTCCAGGTATCCTCCACCCCATTCTGCTTCCGACTTTTCCCCACCTTTATCGAGATATAACTGACATGTGACATCGTGTAAGTGGAAGGTGTACAGCGTTGATGTGGTACGGATACGTATCGGTCCAGTTTCAGTCTGTGTGCTGCTGGAGCCAGCACTCGTCCACGTTAAACCCATTTCCTGCTTCCTTCCAGTTCTCTAAGTGCCACACGAATTCTTCCCTAGCCTTCATTTTAATCTCCCCTCTGTCTCTTCTGCCATTAGATAACAATAAGGTAGAAAGGAAGGAAAGGGGGAAGCGGGGAAAGAGAAGGAAGAAAAGAGAAAAGGAAGGAAGGTGTGAAGGAAGAAAAAGGGGGGAGGTAGGCAAGGATGGAGGGAGACCTACGGTCCAGTTGTGCCATAGTCATGTTCAAACACACACAAATATATCCCATTCACTGTTTCCATTTGAAAATAAAACAGGTTACTTTCAGAAAGTGTTGAAAAGTGTTAACTGGTATAATGATTTGGAGGGCAATTTGGTAATGTCTTTTCAAATTTTTTAAATGAACATTCTCTTTGATCCAGCAATTGCAGAATTTATCCACGGAAATACGTACAAAGATGCCAAAAAGTCTATATCAAAGCTATCTATTGTCAGATTGTTTTAACAGCAAAAAAGCTATAAATAGCCTAAAGCAGTGGTCGGCAAACTCATTAGTTAACAGAGCCAAATATCAGCAGTACTTCTTAAAATAGACTCGCCCAGGCCGAAAACCGACTTCTGCGCATGGGCCATGAAGTTTCAATCGCACTGTACGCACACCCGCACGTGGTATTTTGTGGAAGAGCCACACTCAAGGGGCCAAAGAGCCGCATGTGGCTTGCGAGCCGCAGTTTGCCGACCACGGGCGTAACGGTATTAATAAGAGTTCTGAAAAATCAACATATATCCTTGCAGTGGAATACTGTCCTGTCATTCAAGAGAATCGAGGAAGATCTCTGTGTGCTCATGTGATGAGCTCTCTAGACCACATACCTGAGAACAGGAAGGTGCCAAGCAATAGGCATGACATGATCCCATTTGTGTCAGTTTTCACTGTGTGTGTGTGTATGAAACAGAGTTAATAACTTACTATATTTATGTCCAATGAGATATTCTCCAGCCATCATAAACATGATTTTGGCAGAATTTTGAATAATTTGGGACATTTTTATAATGCAATGCTAAGTTTAAAAGAAAACCAGGATATAGTGTCATGGTTTTCCTCCACCTTTCTCGAGCAGTTTCCTATGTTACTAAATTTTCCAAAAAAAAAAAATTTATTTCTCTGTAATATAACCTTGGGTTGTTTGCAATTTTTTCAACTCATATCTAATGTTGACATAAATATTTTGGACCTAATCTTGTTTTAAAATTTCAGGTTCTTTTCTAAGATAAATGTCTTAGATAATTGCTGGTTCATGGGATGTGACCCTTGATGTTTATTTATAAATTTGTAATAGCTTCAATTTTTGTTATTGTGATTGGTTATTAAAAGTAATCATTTAAGCTGACCGGCATGGCTCAGTGATTGAGTGTCGACCTATGAACCAGGAAGTCATGGTTTGATTCCTGGTCAGGGCACATGCCCGGGTTGCAGGCTCAAGCCCCAGTGGGGAACATGCAGGAGGCAGCCGATGGATGATTCCCTCTCGTCACTGATGTTTCTATCTCTCTCCCTCTCCCCTCCTCTCTCAAATCAATTAAAAAATACTTTTAAAAGTAATAATTTATTCAAGAATATTTAAATTTGAGATGAAACAGACCTTAATGCCTACTATGCACCGTGTTCCTAGGAAGGCTGTAGGCACAGCATTACAAATAAGACACGGTTCCTACCTCGCTACTCGAAGTGTGGTCCCAGACCAGCACTTTTACAGATAGTTACACTGTGATGTGATTCGGGCTCTGGTAGAATTATGCCCAGGGAACCATGGGGCACAGCATGCATTCAGTATAGTTGTGATAATTAACCAAGAACGGGACTCGATCCTATACTTGACTTGGACTCTTCCCCACCCACATCCTAACTAAAGAGCGGTGTTGACTTGATGATGGGAAACTCTCTTACTGCTCCTACCAGAGATCAAGTATGAACTGCTCATGACTGGAGCAAGGAAGCAGAAAAGAAGCCCAGTTTGTGTGTCAGGGTCTAGAGCCATTTCTCTATTTCACGGGTTCAGAAGGTGATCAGCCTCCTTCAAGGACACATACATTCATCCTAAATCTATAACTAAGCTCACCTTCGAGCACCCCATTTCTCCCTGGCTGCTTAGAATAGAAAGATGGCTGTCTGGGCTTCAGAAGTATTTGCCCCAACTTCCAAAAGTACCTCCAAGGAGAAGAGGCAACCAGCCTCCACAAATAGCACTTTCAATTCTCTTAATATTTCTTAGGTCAAAAAATTATCATCTAAAACATTCTAATTAGGATGACTAGATGAAATTGCCATTACTTTACCCTTTGTAACCTGTAAAAGTAGCAATTTCATATGGTTCAGCTAAAACCTCCAACTGAATTCTTCCTGTTTCTCGGCATGCGCATCCCAAGACTCCCCATGTATTAGACCCACTCAGAACTCCATTCCACACCAAATGATTTCCGCAATATCTGTTCCAGGTACAAAGCAAAGAGAAAAATTAACACAGGTTCATGCTTGGCTGTCACTTCCTAATCAAACCAGTAAGGTAAAATCAGAAATCAGTATTTCCCAAATTGGAGAGAAAGAGGTCCCCTGCAAAGAGACTTGTAGCTAATGCAGAATTAGGAGTCAGTCAGGAGCGAGCCTGGCCAAGCAGACCCATGAACTAACTACCAAACAAACTTTGTAACCTCCACCCAGACAAGGCTGGGGTCCTCCTCTGACGACAAGCATCGTGCTGGGAATGTGTTGTGGATCCAAGATGGTCATTAGTACAAATCTGTGTACCAGGGGCCCAGGGAGAAGGAAAGGAGAGGGGGAGGGGCGGGAGAGAGGGGAAGCAGGAGCTCGAGCCAGAAATTGATGGAGGGCTCTATTTAAACTCATAAAGTAAACGGTAAATTGAGTCATTCGGGAGAGGGTGCTGGTGTGTGGAATGATGCCTCAGGGCTTGCAGAGCTGGCCTGATCCCATGGAAGCATCTAGACTCTCTGGCCAAAGCTAATTCACAGTTGTAAATGCTCTTCCGAGTCCTGCTATTCACGTCTCATCTGCAGCTCAGGCCAGTGCCTCTCAAACTGAGGTACCTGTGAATCACTTTGGGTCCCGTGAAAAGCAGATCTGAGAGTCTGCATTTCTAACCGGGAGCCGCGGCTGTGCCTCTGCAGGCCCGGGATCGGACTGGGGACCGGGGTGTAGTAGAGCGCCCTTCTGGTGGCCCTGGCTGTTTTCTCTAAATCGGCAATCTGATCCTGCGGGTCACAGATGCGTGAAAACCAGGCGCTCCACCCAGCTCCCTTCAGTGACCTTGCTCGCTCTCTCCTCATGTGACTCTTCTACCTGTCAAATGGGTGAGCAAATCCATGTTGCGAGTCCACTGGAGGGCAGAAACTTAGACTTTCTGGTAGGAGGGAACTTTGGAGATTGTCTGATCCAACCCTTTCCCCTGCACCCTCCCCCCACCAGTGCCTGAATGCCAGTGCCTGAGGCTCTACCCAGAGAGTCTGCAGTTCTGGGACCTGGGAAAGCAACTGGTTTTCCCAGGAGAAGGGCCTCGGGCAGCTAACAAACCCATTGCTTAAAGCCACTCCACAAACCTCACCTTGATGAAGGCTTTCTCCTTTGGTTTGAGACAGGAGACAGTTAAGAAACCCGTCCTTTCCAGCTGAAAGACTTTAGGGGGTTCCCTCCTGTCTGCCCGCTCCCCATAGCAGGTGACAGCACAGCTCAGGCTTGATTTGTCCCCAACTGGTAAGAGGAGGTGTCAGCTTCAATTACTGTCTTGCAAATTCATTTCGGTCCTTTAATGCAATTCACCGGGGAATTCAGTATTGAGTCTCCAATCTCATCTGTTTTTCCGAAGGCCTGTACCACATTGGCCTTCCTGGTCTCTGTCTGTCTCCTCCGCCCCCTTCCCCCTCCATCCCTGTCACGCTGGAATGCAGGTCACCCTCTGGGTGAGTGTGCTGGGATAAAGCCATCTGTAGTGATCAAGAGAGCGGCACAATAAAGGCAATGTATGAATATGTTTGAGAGATGAAGTGATTAAATAATCATGTTTTTAGTTATGGAGAAACATTTTCATTTGGACATGACATGCTCTAAATCAGATGTAACGATACGTCAGGAGTTGGGACTAAAAGGAGAGTTTGTGTTCGTTTAATGAACCTGCTCTCTTTTGTCCTTTGTCACCGCTGCAGCGCCGTCCTAAAGTCCGGCAGGTCCTCTTGTCACCGAGGGCCGCCAGCCAGTACATCTTACACCATGTGTGTGACCATAAAATGGATTGTCCAAACCAGGGTAGTTTGGCCAGTGGAAAGGGGCAGTATTAGGACTGTGTTCCTGTGTCAGGCATGCACTGGGACTGTCTCAGCTCAGCCAAGGCCTGGCTGCTCTAATCATGGGCAGTTGGCAATATGGGGCCCATGATAGTATGACATTAAAAGGTGAGTCTATTTAAGAAAAGCAGCACCAGACAGAATTAAATAGACAAAGAAGACTTTATTCGAGATTACTGCAATAGGGGAGGGAGATGGAACTCAGCTCTGAATACAAAAGGGGCAGCTGGGGGTCACAGCCAAAGGGCAGAGCGAGGAGGTCCCTTGATGGAAAGTGACCAGGAAGAGCTCGGTTGGGTATGAAGGGTGGGGGCGTTCTCGCTAATCTGGGCCCTGTAGGTGTTCCTTTGCAACCTCAGGAGCTTCCTGAGTGACATTTGAAACTGGCCCCTATACACAGAGGGCAAGGAGAGACCAAAGAAAGAGGCGGACCACTCCAGTTGCTAGGTGGCAGTTTTGATGAGCAAGGAACGTAGGACATTCGTCTTGGTCAGCCATAAGATGAATAGTTTTCCACACCTACCTGCCAAACTTAAAAGTTTATATAGAGCCTGGCTGGCGTGGCTCTGTGGTTGAACATTGATCTGTGAACCAGGAGGTCATGGTTCGATTCCCAGTCAGGGCATATGCCTAGGTTCAATCCCCAGTGTGGGGTGTGCAGAAGGCAGCCAATGGGTGATTCTCTCTCATCATTGATGTTTCTATCTTTCTCTCCCTCTCCCTTCCTCTCTGAAACCAATAAATACATATATTTTTTAAAAAGTTTATACAGAGGCCTTAACTGTGTTCAGTGACATATACCATCCAGATGGTTGCAGCAACACCTTACTCTCTCAATGGTGAGCCTCCTGGTTACCGTCTCCAACAGTATGCGAGGACTGCAGGAGAGGATGAGACTCATTGAGAAGAGGGCTCAGGGGCGCCTGACTCCACTTGCTCAAGGAGGGAATCATTGGTGAAGCTCACCAAGTGAAAGGCAGCTTTTAAAATTCACTCTTCTCCAAGGAAACCCATAGTTTCCCAACTGTAAGAACTCATCCTTGCTCTGAGAAATCCTTCCAAACATATTTATGTTCTCATTTCTTTTCCTTTTGTGCTTTCATTTTCTTTGTGAATCCAGTTATTTTTATTGTGTTTGATTGGGAAATCTGTTTTATCTTCTGGTCTTTACTTCTACTCAGCAAATCGGGGGTGAAATTGACTTTTCAACAATGTCGTTTGAATTGATCGAAGGAAGCACAGTTGTAGTTTAGCCAGGAAGGACCTCATCCAGTGGTCCCATGTCTTGTCATGATGCATTGCTTAGTGGAGCTTAGAGGACAGAAGGAAAAGCAAGGGAATTTGTTTATTTTGTATTTATTGCATACGCATGCCCATTACGGTGGAGGCCCAGTGTAGTCTCCACTCTCTGTAGCCCAGTGCTCGCACTGGGCAGTCCCTTTCCCATTGTGAAATCAGGTTCCTTGTCTGTAAAATGGAGGTGTTTGATCAGGCGAATTCGTTGGTACTTTAAAAGAATTCCATGATTCTGTTTTTTAAATCATTCCGTCCCTCTCTGGATTGTATTTTCTTATTATAAAATATTCATTTTGAAGGCATTATAAAAGATCAAATATGAGTGATGGTAGATTAATCTGAAAATAAGGCTGAACATAGGACCTACAGTATGTCTAAAAAGCTCAGTTTTCCATACATGTTTATCTGTTGTAGTGTAAGATATATTGAATCCAAGATGTGCGCAAAGAATGTTCACAACAGCTTTTTTAGTAAAAGTGGTTGTGGGGTTAGGGACAGATAGAAACAACTTGAAATGTATTTTAGCAGGAGAAATGGTGATGGCATAAAACACAGTGAAAATCAATGAGCTATAGAAACAAAAGGGACATGTATCAATTATTTTGAGCAAAAAAAAGGCAAGGTATGATACCACTTAGTGTAAAAACTCACAAAACAATACTACTTATTTCTTAGGGTACATACGTACAATAAAGTATTTTTTAAGTGTTTGGTGAAGATAAAACACCAGATTCAGAATAGTGGGTACCTCGAGGGATTGCGAGGGGGTTATGATTTGGGAGGGAAATTCATGGAGCTTCAGCCGTATTTGTGAATGCTGGATTCCTTCAACTGGGAGTTATTGTAAAGTCACTGCATTATGCTTTACACTTTTTTTAATATCTTAAAATATTTTATGACATCCTTATGATAAAGTTGGGAGGGCCATGAAAAGACATGGCACACATTTGTACACAATAGAAACAGACTCAGCAAGTTGCTATACTTTTTTTTGTAATAAAGTCTGACATGCATTTAAAATCTCCTTGTTACCTGCACTGAAATTACAATACACCAAACAAACAGAACAAAACAAAAACTTCTAATGTGCACATTGCCAAAGGAACTGCTGGTCAGATACCAGTCTCTTGAATTGCAATCACTTATGTATATAACTAGTGGCCTGGTGCGTGGATTCGTGCACATGTAAAGGAAAGCAGATTCGGGGCCGACAGTGCCCCAGCAGCAACATAACCCAATGCCGAAGGTGGAATCACGCGGCCCCGTGAGAAATCAGGCTCCCTCCTCTCTGGTTCCAGGGTGCATCACCCCATGAACCGCTGCTGCCAAGTCACCGCAGCTCGGCAGCTCCTGCATTGAGCATCTGCCCCCTGGTGGTCAGTGCGCATCATATGTACCGGACAGTCAGATGGTCGGATGGTCACTTCACCTTTTATATAGAGAGATTACTATTTTTATTGATTTATAGTTTATGCTACTTTGAAAAAGTTTATAAAAACATATGTGGGTAGTGAGATATAAAATTGAGACTGGATGCCAGATTGACAAATGAACAGTTCACTCTGCAAGTAAGCACCAACTTAGCTCCACAGTGGGAGGCGGAGCCAGGCTGGGAAGAGAAGGGGGCAGGCCAGCAGCTAGGGACAAGGGTCCAGGGCTGGCTCGAGGACTCTGAGGAGTCTGAATGTGAACCTGCCTTCCAGGTGTTTATAAAATTAACTTGCCAAGGTAGGAAGATAGATCATATTTTATTTAGCAATTTGTTGACTTCATAACTTTAATTACCTAGACAGGTGTAGGCCTCCGCTTGTACTTTAGCCATATTCCCACAACGTTAGAGGCAGGACTAGCTTTCTCTGCCTTAGGGTTTGTCAAAAAGATGGGGGCGGGGGGAGCTGGTTCAAAGGACAGGACTCGGTGGTCAAACAGGTGCCTGTACCAAATCCCCTAGAACTGTGGTTCTCAACCTGTGGGTTGCAACCCCTTTGGGGGTCGAACGACCCTTTCACGGGGGTCGCCTAAGACCATCAGAAATCACATGTATAATTACATATTGCTTTTATGATTAATCACTATGCTTTAGTTATGTTCAATTTGTAACAATGAAATTGGGGGTCACCAAAACTTGAGGAACTGTATGAAAGGGTCGCGGCATTAGGAAGGTTGAGAACCACGGCCCTAGAACATCTTTTCTGCTTCCACCTTACGAAGGGGTCCCAGCCCTCTTCTCAGCAGCCCTGCTCGCTCTCCCTCCCTCCCTTCCTCCCTCCCTCCCTCTCCCATCTCCCCGTTTTAGTTTTTTTGTAGCATTGACAAAAATCTAAAATTACCTTGTTTCTTGTTTAAAAATCTGTTGTCTTCCCACTAAAACATGGCTTCTGTGATATCAGAGGTTTATGGCAGCCTCCCCACCCCGAGGCTTGCACTAAAAGTGTGCTGAATGAAGGACTAGGTGCTGCTTTTTGCCAGGACTGTGCTGGATGCAAAAATGGTTAAGAGAGGTCCTCTGTCCCCAGCGGACTCCAAGCCGAGTGGTGGAGCAGAACAGGAAGCAAAGGTCCTTCGCTTCAGTTACGTACTCCTTGCGTGGGTAATGAATCTGGGAAACCATCTACATACACTCACAGCCATTGCTGGGGAACTTTTCATGGTTTGCAGAGCAAATCAGCGCCAAGGCAAGGGAGAGAGACTTTCCTGTTCATTCCTCTAAAGCGACAGGGATAAGGGGGCTTTTAAACCTGATGACCCATCAGAACTGTGGGAACTCATTCCTTCTCGGTCTCCCCGAAGAGAAATCGCCTGCTGTTTTTCTAGGAGGGGGAAACGTGGTAAACATTTTCTGCTGTTAAGCTAAACTGTTGTATAGAACGGGGGCTACAGCCCCTCCTCTGCTGCTCTCTGCCTTATTTAGCTCCCACAGCAGACGCGACATCTGTTGACCAGTGTTGTCTCGGCTGCTCATTCCCCCCAGGAACTGAGGGCCTTTGGGGTCCCCTCCTCCAAGGCCTCTTACGTGCGTGCGGCAGGGCAGCGGGGGGGCTCTCGGCAGCTGTGGGTAGATGTGCGTTGCTCTCCAATGGCCCCGGGTGCGCACGTGTGAAAGAAGATGGCAGGAACACGGTCCCTTCCACGTAGAACTTCTTCATAAATAAGGTTTGTTTCTTCTCACTCAGAAGTGGAAGAGGTCATTGTTATACAGAGGTGATAGTACAGGCCCCATAAAGCCAATCCATTTGAAATAAAGATGAAAATATCCTAAGAAATACTGAAAACTATGCTTGATTGGAGTTTTATCTTGTAAAACATCAACTAAGCATCATAAACATGATCTTATATCTGGCAAAATTAGGTTATAATTTCGCTGTGTGCTAATTCTTAGAACAAGCACTAGGAATTCATATATTTTAAAATAAAATAGTATGGTGTTACCGTATTTCTTCTTTCTTTGGCTTTCAAGGTATCTATTCATTTGTCCAAGAAATATCTGTTGTGTACTTGCCCTGCGCCAGGCACTGTTCCAGGTGGGGTATTTTTTTTTTGGGGGGGGGGGTGAGGGAAAAGATGAAAATAATTCCTGCCCGCAGACCTTATATTCCAGTGGGGTGATTGACGTATCATAAAATATTAGGGAAAAGCAGAGTATGCTAGGAAGTGACTACTAAGAAGAAAATAGTCCTCTTCTTTAGAGCCCTAAGGGGAAGAGGGCACACAGAGCAGTCACTGATGGGCACATAAATGTACGTGATAAAATACGTTGTTTGCAAAGAAAAAGTAAGCGTGAGAGAGGGCAGGGCAGGAATTTGGAGGCTGAGCGGTGAGTGTGGAGGACACAAGCAGGGGAGGGGGAAGTGCTCCTCGGTGGTTTAATGGGGTCTTCAGCTGGGGAGTCAGCCACACGCACTGGGGCTTTGCTCCGGCAGATGGAGCGTCTTCAGAGCCCTGGGGAGGCTTCCTCCAACTCCTGCGTTTGCCAGGGGTCTGGGCAGGGCAGTGGTCCAGCACAGAGAGCGCCGGCCTGTAAACGCAACATCCCTTAAAGCAGTGGTTCTCAACCTTCTGGCCCTTTAAATACAGTTCCTCATGTTGTGACCCAACCATAAAATTACTTTCGTTGCTACTTCATAACTGTAATGTTGCTACTGTTATGAATTGTAATGTAAATATCTGATATGCAGGATGGTCTTAGGCGACCCCCGTGAAAGGGTCGTTCAACCACCAAAGGGGTCGCGACCCACAGGTTGAGAACCGCTGCCTTAAAGACTTAGAACAGGAGGGTAAAGTTGATAGAGCATATGAGCCTAGGAAGAAAAAAGATGACGAAGAAAGAAAATATAAACTCTCTTCATTTGAAAATGTAAGTGCTTTTTATTTGTGATAGCCACCTAACTAAAGGGGTAGTTCCTGTCCCTCATCTTTCCTCCTCTCCCTCCCTTTGAAAAAGCGAACTTAGAAGCCTTCTTTAATTTGATCAGCACAGAGAGCATTTCCCTCTCTTCTCAAATCTTAAGAGGACAGCAAGAGAGCCCCCTTAAATAGAATTGTCTATTTTAGGATTCCTAAAATACCCATTGCAGAATTCTTACTGCAAGTTTCCCGAGTGTCAGAATAAATTTACACGGCGATATTGCAGTGCTAGAACATGATCCCTCTTCTTCTGAGTCTGTTTATAGCATGCTTGCTTTCTCCGTTGACCCATAATTTACTTGGAATAAGTAAATCTGAAAACACGGTAATGTTTAATCCATGTTCTTGTTACAGTTTTCTATCAATTGTACTGTGGTCTGAAATGTGTTGACACTTGAACTGGTGTCTGGTATGTGGTCAGTTTTTGTAAATGTTATGAGAGAAGGTAGGTTCTGTAATCACCAGGGAAGGAGAGAGTCCTATATTAAGTCTATTAAGTTTAGCTTTATACGTGTATTCAGATTTTCTGCAGTACTACTAATTTTTCAAATGTTCGCCTACAACAGCGGAGCAAGGAGTGCTGAACTCCTGCATTGTGCGGCGTATCTGACCGTTGCTCCCCCTGGTGCATTATGAATTTTGATTGTACTTTATTAGACGCATGCTAGTTATGAATTCTTACTTCTTCCTGGTGAATTGAACTGTTTTCATTATCTGGTGACATTCTTTGTCCTAATAGCACTTCTTTTCTTGAAGTCTATCTTGTCTCATATCGATAAAGCTACCCCCAGATTTCTTTTATTTATTACTTTCCCGGCATATCTTTGTTTGTTTACTCTCAACGATTCAGTGCTCTGTGTTTTAGGTGTGTTTCCTGTAAGCAATATCTAGCTGGGTTTTGTTTTCAATCAGTGACTTTATCTATATTTATTGATCATGAACAGCCGAGGGTGTTTAGGTCATGAATAAAATAACCCTTTCAGGAACGGTTAGCTTTAGCAGTAACACCCGAGATTCTGCTGCCCAGAGTGGACAGAGCAGAGGCACGCACCCGGCCAGCCGCAGGTCCCCTCTGGGGCTGTCCCGTGTCGCCCCCGCACCCACAGTGCAGTGTTTGTACAGGTGATCTGTGGATAGTGCGGACCTGGAGAGAGGTCTGTTCTGTCTTTGCCCACAGATGCACAGGCAGCCATAGGGCATGGAGAGAAGGGGTAGAGAATCCATCCTTAATAAAGATTCTTGGCGCCTGTTACACCAAATGATCATTCAGACAGCATATTAAGGGAAAACGCATTGCTCCATTCTATTCCTGCAGTGGCTCATACATATTTGATGTGTAGGGATTTCTTATATTCTGTAAAATCACTTTCAAGGTTTTTTTTAAACTGTGCCTGAAGAATAATCTGTTGTCTTAATGCTTTCTTTTAAACTAGGTTTTCATGATTATTTCTACGAAATGACTTTTTTTTTTTTACTCCCACTGTGCCACTGGCCTTTCTGTGTCATTTGTTTTCTAATTCAGCCAGAGGAGATAAAAATATTTAAAATAGTTTCTTAACCAGACTTTGAATAAAAAATTGCTTGATGCTTCCGGTTAAACCAAAATAGGATAACTGTGCAATTTACCACTGAGAACGCGACAGTGATGTGCAGGATAGTAAAACAGAGGCTATGAAGTGTCTGATGGGTGGCAGGTAGTCTGCTGAGGGGTGTGTGTGTGTGTGTATGTGTGTGTGTGGTCTCCACTTAAGTATGAAAATGTAAGGCTCAGAGAGGTTAAGTAGTTGGCCCAAGATCACACAGCCAGTGAAGGGTTGAGCCAAGACTCACCTTCAATCTCTCTGAATCTCTCATGGTGAGAGGAGTGAGTCCTGGAGAGAAGCTACTAGAACCCATATCCCAGATCACCATTTAAAAACTATGTGGCAGTGGGCAAGTTATTTTGTTTTCTTTATTTTCCAGTTTTATTGGGAAATATTTTCTACATATCACTGTATAAGTTTGAGGCATACAGCATGATGGTTTGATTTACATGTATGGTAAAATGATTACCACAGTAGGTTACTTAACACCCACCACCTCATAGAGATACAATAAAAAGAAAGAAAAAAAACTTGTGATGAGACATCGTAGGATCTGTTCTCTTACAACTTATTTTTTATGCTTATTTTCCAGATTGTTTATTTGAAAAACAATATGATGGCAGTGATGATTTTTAAAATTTTTCTTTCATCTTTTTTAATTTAATTTTTTTTTTCAATTACAGGTGACATTCAATAATACGTTAGTTTCAGGTATACACAGCATAGTGATTTGGGCAAGTTATTTAATACCCTCTTATGTCTCCGTTTTCTCACCTGTGAATTGGGAGTAACAAGATCTACCCTCGGGGTCCTTACGAGGATTTGACGGGATGATGTGAGGAGAAGCCCAAAGTAGAGCCTGGCCATAGAGGAAGCTCAGAAACGCTTCGTTATTGTGGTTCGGGGGACACGTGGGCTTCTCTGTCATCAGTGGCAGATATTACTGGTCCAACTCTAGCGTTTCTGTAATGTTACAATCCAGTGGGTCTCACCCTGTTCTTCATGCATCTTACTCACATGCCAGACTGGCTCACTGACTTCCCAGAATTCCCACTGTTGCTGCCACCTGGCTTCCCTCCCGTTGTTATGGCCCAGATTCGATGGCGCCGCCTCCTCCAGAGGGCATTCTCTGATTTTCCCCACGCGAACTTTCCTAGCACTTTGTGTTTTTCTCAGGATGGCTGTGTGGGGTCATTCCTTCATTCCTGAGCACCTTCTGCATGCCTGGTGCTGCTCTAGTCCCTGGGTCCCTCCCTCATGGAAGCTGTATGCTCATCAGGGGATTGGGAGAGATAAACAAATATCCACACAAAAAAATAGAAGGAAAATACCAGAGAGTTGTAAGTACTGTGCATATAGTGAAGATGGTGTAGCTGAGGTGACTGGGAATGGGAGGCATCCTTTTTAAAAGTCAACCTACTTATCTGTAAAATTAAGATAAATGTTCAATGAATTGCCTGGTTCTCAAGGATCATTTGAGATAATGAACATAAAAGCCTTTTGCGAGCTCTAAAGTGCTATAAAATGTTAAAGTTTCAAATGTATATAGCTTGCATTGCAATTACTAGTCTCTAAACTAGAGCAGGGCCAATTACTTTTTCTTCTTTTTATCTGCACACACCTAGCTTAGATCCCGTGTTCTGGAGATTACAAGGTTGAATTGTACTGCACAATGAGAGCTTATGAAGTGTATCAAAGAGTCTCTGATTGGTGCCTTCGGTGTTATTGTCAGACACATTGCCAGCATTACTGTCTAGTGGCAATGCTTTAAAAACTCTGAAGAAAAAAAATCCAAAACCTAATCTTTTTTTCACCAAATCCATTGACATGAAGAATAAAGAAGTATTTTTTCCAGGGCTAAAGTAATAAAAGTATTTATACCTCTTGACCTAATAATTCCATTCTCACACAATTTTTTATCTTTTAATCAAGCTCGACATATATACAGAAAAGTGCAGAAATCACAGGTACAAGCGTGACTTTTCACAGCGTGAACACACGTGGAATTAATCCCACTCCTAGAAATGGAGCCAGAAAATACTTCCCAAAAGGAAAAAGCTGTATTTCTGACGACAGCCACACGGCCTTCCAGGACAAAGCTAAACGTTCAGTGGAGGGCTGATGAGGTCAATGTCGGCACATAAATTTTGAACTGTCTACCCAAATTCATAACACTCCAATGCCCCTGAGGCGGGCAGGTGGGGGAAATCTGAGAAGCAGCCTCCTATAAGCTGATACGGAAGGAAGCAGGTGAGCAAAGGAGAGTAAAACAATGGCGAGTGCAGAGTGCGGGCCCTGCCTCGGGACTTTTACATTAAAATGTTCCGAAATAATAATAAACAGAAGGAAAGAAAACATGATGCTGATCAAACAAAGTATGTCATGGCCAAGTTTTGCCGTAGAGCTTTAGTGTGTGACCCTAGCGGGAGACAGAGGACAATAGAGGCAAAATAAATGCACTCGTTCGGGCAATATGGTGGTAACAGGGGACAGCTGACAGCTGCATATGGATAGGAGGCAAGTATAGAAAAGTGAACGCTGGCCTTGCTAGGAACTTGCCCAAATCACCTGAGCCTCAGTTTCTTCTTCTGTAAAATAGGGATTTTAAAAAAACCAACAGCCCTCACACAGCTGTTGTAAAGGCTAAGTGCATAGAAAAGTGCCTGTAATTCGTAGAACAGTTTCTTTCTCGTTATTTTATTCTCATTATTATCATTTCTCTGTTTTCATATTCCACCGTCCTGCTCCCCCTATTTCCTGACCCCAGCCACACTGGCTTCTCCATGTTTCTCTGACACCTTTTAGCCTCAGGTCCCAGGTCTGTCTCCCCCTAGAACTGGCCTCAGCGGACACCTGCTCAGCGAGGATCGCCCTGCCCTCACCTTCCTCCACCCCTCACCCTGCTTTATTCTCCAGTGCACTCAGCAACCCCAGCCCTTGCACTGTGAATATATCTTTAAATTCATCTGTTTAATCTCTACCCTGGAAGACAAGCTCCATGGAGGTAGGGGTTTGCCTCACTTGTTTTATGCTGTGTCCTGGAGCCTAGAAGGGTCCCCTGAACATACCAAACATTCAGGAAGTATTTGTGGAATATTGTGAACTGTTCAAGTTGGAGAAACCACATGCTATCCCCCCCCTTTTTTTTTCTCCAAGTCCCAGGGCTACCATGTGATTTGTGTAACTAATCACTTAAAAGTACATTTCCGCCCCTAGCTGGTTTGGCTCAGTGGATAGAGCATCGGCCTGCGGACTGAAAGGTCCCAGGTTCGATTCCGGCCAAGGGCATGTACCTTGGTTGTGGGCACATCTCTAATAGGAGGTGTGCAAGAGGCAGCTGATCGATGTTTCTCTCTCATCGATGTTTCTAACTCTCTATCCCTCTCCTTTCCTCTCTGTGAAAAATCAATAAAATATATTTAAAAAAACAAAAAAAACAAAAAACATTTCCTGCCCTGGCTGGTTTGGCTCCGCGGATAGAGCGTCAGCCTGCGGACTCAGGGGTCCCGGGTTCGATTCCAGTCAAGGGCATGTGCCTTGGCTGCGGGCACATCCCCAGTGGGGAGTGTGCAGGAGGCAGCTGATCGATGTTTCTCTCTCATCGATGTTTCTGACTCTCTGTCCCTCTCCCTTTCTCTCTGTGAAGAATCAATAAAATATATATTTTTTAAAAAGTACATTTCCTGCAGGTGATCTCCCTGGGTAACTCCTCTTTGTCTTCCTCGCTCTGTGGCAGATCCGCGGTGCAGAAGCTGGGAGCAGCAGTGTTTGAGGAGGTCTACCACTACCTCAAGAGGGCCCGGCGGCAGAGAGCCGGCGAAGCGGAGGTCAGGGCGTCTCTAGAGAAAGTGGTGCCTCGTGCCAGCGACTGTTTTGAAGTCGACCAGCTCCTCTACTTTGAGGAGCAGTTGCTGATCACAATGGGAGAAGGGCCCACACTTCAGAACCATCGCAAACAGCGGCCAAAAGCAAGCAAGTTCCAGGGGACACATTTCTGTGAAAATCCATCCGACACCTAAGCTGGACTCTATCGCGGGAGCTGGGCACATAGCCGGAGCCCCCGTCCTTACTTTTCATTCCTGGGCCAAAGGGGGGCAGAGTAGCAGACACACAGGCCTGCCTGCACTCGGAGTCCTGGGCCAGCCAGTGTCGTTCCGTCTAAGCTCTGAGATGCCCATATGGATCTGGTTGGGCTTCCTGAACCGCATCCCCACAAGTGTGCCCTCAGGCTTCCACTGGGGTTGGACCCCCTGAGCATGGCCTGGGAGGAGCCCTCTGCTCTTTACCGTTTCCACCTGGAGGACAGACTGTGCCTCTGCCTGGTGTCTGGGGGCTGTGGCCAGCCTGCCCTTGAGGGTTGTTGGACACTGGCCTCCGACACACTGAGCTGCTGCCCAGGAGTCAGACACGCCTGGCTCAGGGGACCTGTTTTGGGTCCACTTTTGTCCTTCCAGAGGCTAACAAGCAAGAAGTGCCCCGGTATGGGGACCTGGTAAAAAACCCAAAAGTGATTCTCTCCTCTGATTTATTCCCCAGACTCACCCATGGAGTACTGAAGACTCTTATTCCTAATAAGTAGACTTTCCATTCAAATAAATAAAATAAGTCACCTATTTTAGCTTTCCTTTATCTAGAAGTATCTTGTTGAATGTGATATAGCTACTAATGATAATTATTACTTAGATCAGGCAACGTTTGGTTTATTGGGAGCCCATTATATACCAGTCCTGTGCTTACTACTATAAGGACCTATTAGATGAGAGAGAGAGAGAGAGAGAGAGAGAGAGAGAGAGAGAGAGAGAGAGAGAGAGAGACACATTATTGCATTTTACAGTTGAGGATGCTGGAGTTGGGTAACCAGCTTCGAGAAACTGAGCTGGGATTGCACCCTAGTTCTGTGATTCTAGGACCCATACTCTTAACCACTGTGCATGTGAGTTTTCAACTGGGGACATAGACTGTTCATTTAAAGATACTGTTCAGGGAACAATACCCTGGGTTTAAATGCATGCTATAGGGGAGGAAAGACTTCCTCTACCCTCTTAGGTTCTGTGGCTGGGGCCTACGAATTAAACTGACAAAAGACACACGCACAGGAGAAAAAGCATACAGATTTTATTTAATATTTTCACACGGCACAGGTGTCTTTCTAGAAAGAAGTGAAAAACCCAAGAAAGCGGTTAGGGCTGAGAGCTTATATACCATTTTGACAAAGAGCAATTAATTTGGGGAGAAGTGATGAGACAAAAGAAAAGGGATTTGAACTCCTAAGGGGGTTAAATTGTGGGAAAGTGACTAGGAAATACAGGGGAAACTAATGGAAGATCAGGGTTGTTTTGTTAGGTTTATTTGTACAGATCCATCTTGGCATTGATACCCAGGCTCCAGTGATAAGAATGTTCTCCTCCGGGCCCAGGGAGGGCACGTTTCTCATGGGGAATGTATGGTTTTAGGTGGAAAGGGAGAAGATCATCAAGAACAAGGATTGGAGACCAAGGCTAGGGTCATTCCACACCCTTGTATCCTCAGGAGCTGTGTATGGATATGAAAGTTGGACAGTGAAGAAGGCTGATAGGGAAAAAAATGCTTTATCTGAAATATGGGGGTGGCGGAGAGCTCTACGGATACCCTGGACCGCCAGAAAGATGAGCAAGCGGGTGGGTCCTAGAGCAGGCTAAGCCTGAAACGTCATGGGGGTAGAAATGACAAAACCAAAGCTTTCTACTTCAGGCACATCATGAGGTTGCAGGGTTCTTTGGGGAAAAAAAATTATGCTGAGAACGAGAGAAAACAGTGGGAAGAGGAAGACGAAATATGAGATGGGTTGACTCCATAAAAGAAGCCATAGGCATGAGTCTCCAGGAGCTGAGCAGGGCTGTTGAGGACAGGGCATTGTGGCCGTCCCTCATTCATAGGGGTCACCTGGAGTGAGAGCCAGCTCAACAGCATGTAACACACACACACACACCAGCGTGGGTATTAATCACTAACCAACTGCAAGATGATGGGTGGAAACTGGCTGAGGAATCAGGGAGCTAGGAAGGCGCTTGTTAGGAAACAGTCACAGGTATGAGGGGATCAAGGGGCCCTGCTAGCTTGCTGCTTTGTAAAAAATACATCCATTTCACAAATGCCAATTGACCTTTCTGCTTTCTATTTATGCAGAGGAAATGCCACCAGCTATTTTGGGTGATGCAGAGATAAGACACACAAAGGAGCGTGATGGAAGTTAATTATTTAATGTATTTGGAAGCTCTAGGTCTATTATAAAAGAATCCAGCCACCACAGGGGGCCCCGGGATGAAGGAGGCTGGCAAACTAAACAGTTGCTCAAGGGGAGGACATACCCCACTCCTCTTTCAGGATGATGGGATCGCCAGCTAATGTGTCAGAAGAGAATGGGGCCAGGAGCAAAACTGAAAAATGAGGCAAAGAGAAGTGTGTGTGTGTGTGTGTGTGTGTGTGTAAGAAAGAGACAGACAAAAACAGCTAGATGGGGAACGGACGCGGGGGGGGGGGGGGTGTGGACACACAGTAAGGAATGTTTTTAAATCATCTGCCACAGCCTATGTAGGGAAGAAATGAACTTAATACCAGATGATGTGGATTCAACCCACTCTTGCCATTTACTGTGTGATCCGGGGCAAGTCATTCCTCTGAGTCTTAGTTTCCTGCCTCTGTCTGAAGATTGTGTAGCGAACAAGTAAGGTAATACATATAATAGGTTGAATTGCACGACATTGCCAGGGGGTGCGCCGTAAGGTGGGAAATGCTTTAAATGCTGTACGATGGCCTCCGCTTTGGAGGAGAAATTATCCTTAGTTTTATGATCAGGCCGCCTGATCTCCCATCATCGGAGAGTCACCTCGGAAGGTTTCTTTAGGCTTCTTCGTTTCTACTACTGCCGTGCAAACACACCCCAAAAGTATACACTTTTAGCCATTTTCAGCCAGCACTTGATTAAAAATCGCTGGCAGTCAGCTAAGAGCTGAGAGGGCCAAGAGTGCAGCTGAGAAGGCGGTGCGACCCCTAAATTAGCATCACCAAGACCCTGAGGATACTCAGTTCTTCCCTAACTTCAGAAGGATATTCAGAAATTTGGTCCAACAAATATACATTATAAAATAACCTATCGTAAATATTCATTAGGAGCAGCAGAGCCATTAACATGTATGCAGAATTGAAGGCTTGACTCCAACAGGAATATTTTCCATAGTACATTTGTAGGATTCGTTTGACAATCTTACAACAGCTAGAAATTGTTTTCTTTCCAAAGTGTTGTGGCTTTTTCCTGTTCTGAAAGATTGGATTTTGGGTTCCAATTCACCCCTCCCTGGACCCCTAACTCTTCCCTTGTAACTTCCTCCCCCCCCCCCCCCGTCCCCCACCTCCCCCTCCACCCCGTAAAGACTCCACAGTTGGCCACGGAACCTGTTTGGCTGAGGGGCCCCTCAGGAGCAGGACACTGCAGGTGCAGTTGTTTAGTTCTCTTGTGCCTCTGCCTCGCCAGCTCATCTGTCTATCATGGGAGAGGGTGAACGCTATGGGGAGAGCTGCCCCAGCCAAGGAATGAGGCAGAGCAGCTTCAGGTGATCTGCAAACTCCTGAGCCCAAAGCAAAGGCTTGTTGCTGTGTGCTCCTCGGGGTTTTGTGGTTGTTTACTATGTCTTATTATGGCCATAAGTTAACCACTATTCCTTCCTTCTCCAGACATCACTCTCTCTGTTCCTTCTCTTAACACCTTTTATCAAATCCTTGCGCTTCATACTTTTTGGCATTGATTTTTACTACTTTAGGGGGAAATGTACTTCTAATTAAACAATTCTGTGGCTTCTCAGAATAAAACGTGGCTGCCCTTTGTCAAAGTGGCTCAGGTGAACCATAGACGGTCTCCCCTGGCTTTGGGCAGGTTTCCAGGCCGTGCTGCCTAGGAGCAGGGGGCCGACCAAGACCACCTCCTCCGCAGACGTGGTCTAATTCGTCCTTGGATTTTAGCGCAACGTGTACTGAGTTCACATTCTGTACCAAGCATTAGTGTAGGCTCAAGAATGATAAGGATTCTGCAGGCACTGCCAACAACCTAAGTGTCTCCACTGATGAATGGGTAAAGGAAATGTGACATATATACACAACCGATTATTATTTAGCCTTCAAAAAAGAAAAAAATCCTGCCATTTGTAACAACATGGACGAACTTGGAGGATGTTATGCAAAGTGAAATAAATGAGACAGAAGAAGACAAACACTGCATGATCTCACATATATGTGGAATCTTTAAAAGTTAAACTCAGAAGAACAGAAAAGAATGGTGATTGTCAGTGGGTGGGAGTGTGGGGAAAATGGGGAGATGTTGGCCAAAGGGTATAAAGTTACAGTTATGTAGGAGGAATGAGTTCTGGAGATCTAATGTACAGAACGGTGACTATAGTTAATAATACTGTATCATTATATATTTGAAATTTGCCAAGAAAGTAAATCTTAAGTGTTCTTACCACACATACAAAATGGTAACTGTGTGAGGTGAGAGATGTTAATTAGCTTGTGACAATCATTGCACAATAGTGTATGTCAAAACATCATGTTGTAGACCTTAAAAATATATAATTTTTTTTCAATTATATCTCAGTAAAAGCTGGGTGAAAAAAATCACCAGGCAAATGAGGAGGAAAAGATCTTGCAAGCATGGAGAACACAGATGGGAGACACAGGACACAGCGTTGGGGTCTAGGAACTTGAACTCTTTGTGTGTTGGTGGTTCCTAAAGTGTGAGTCAAGTTTGAAAGGAAGGTATGGTGGCCCCCAATGATCCTCACTTCTGGTATTCCTGATTCCACTCACACTGTGTCAGGGGTGGCCTGTGTGACCAGCAGGATGCTGTAGAAGTATGACTTCCGAGACAAAACCATAAAAGACATGGATTCCACCTTGTTTTCTCTTAGGTCTTTCACTCCGCAAGAAGCTGGCCACAATGTCTTGCGGACACTCAAGCAACCCTATGGAGACATCTGTCTAGTGTGAATCTGGGGCTTTTGCCCACAGCCAGCACCAGCTTCCAGCCACGTCAGTCAGTGACCCACCTGGGAAGCAAATTCTCCAGCCTTCAAGCCTTCCTCTGACTGCAGCCCCGAATGACATCTGGACGAAAACCTCATAGGAAACCCCGAGCCAGAAGCATCCAGCCACACCATTTCTCAGTTTCTCAGACCACCATTGTTAAGTCGCTCCATTTTACAATATGTCTCAGCAGTAGATCACTAATACAGGAGGCAAAGCTGGGATCCGGGTGGTTGAGTTTGCTCTGCTGTATCATGTAGAAAAGGGCAGCCCCTAAAGTATGGACAGAGAATAGCTTTTAGCTGGATCATGAATCTGTGTGGAGCGCAGGGTGAGACTATAGGCAGGATAGGGAGGGCACTGAGTGGTGTGGTCCAGGTGAGAAAAGATGAAGACCTGACCACCTGATGAAGTCAGGGCACTGAGAGTGCAGCAGAGACGGACTGGCTTGGGGTGGAGGAACTGTCTGTGGGGCCTGCTCGGTTTTCAGCATGGGCGCCTGGGCTGGTGGTGGGCCGTGCACAGAGCTGGGGGGACCGGAGGAGATGCAGATGGTGGGGTGGGGGCTGGAGAAATACTAAGTTCATTCCTGGGTGTGTTGGAGCTGAGGTGCTGATAGGGTATTCGGGTGAAGAGGTCCAGGCATGAAGCTGGAAGTGTCTGAAAAGTTCTGGCCTTACAGTGAAATAGACCCACCTAATGAGCTCCAGACCACACAGCAGAGGATGCTGTTGATTTTGGACCTGCAAAGAACCAAGAACAGGGCTGGTTTCTATAGATGCCACCTCCTTTTAGGTTGCTGATTGTGACTTCAGGTATGTGGATGCCTAAAAATCATTAAGCATCTAGCCCAGCGGTTCTCAATCTGTGGGTCGCGACCCCTGTGGGGTTCGAAAGACCCTTTCACAGGGTTCGCCTAAGACCATCAGAAAACAAATAATTACATATAAATATAATTAATAAATAATTACATATTGTTTTTGTGATTAATCACTATGCTTTAATTATGTTCAATTTGTAACAATGAAAATACATCCTGCATATCAGATATTTACATCACGATTCATAACAGTAGCAAAATTACAGTTATGAAGTAGCAACGAAAATAATTTTATGGTTGGGGGTCGCCACACCATGAGGAACTGTATTAAAGGGTTGAGGAAGGTTGAGAACCACTGCTCTAACCCTTTCAGTAAATCCTTTTGGATGCAGCCCAACTGTCTCTAACTGGCAGCTCTTTGCTGGTGACACCTCCCCACTTCAAAATAAGCCTTTTTTCAACTTTAGCTTTGCATTTGAAAGACCTGGAGGGTTAAGTGAAAGGACTTGAAATTTCCTGGCAGGTGGTAGACATTGGTCACAGTCTTCTTTCTGCCTAAAAAGTGAGACTAGACTAGACCCTACCCTCTCCCTCTCCTGGTCCAAAAGGGATTGTGCCTGTAAGATAAGTTTTGCGAAATGCAAACCTTTATTCAAATGTAAATTATAACCTTTCCCTTTAACTTCAAGAGAAGATCTTTTTAAAATTTTACTATGGAAAACATCAAACTACATAAAAGTAAAGAGAATAATGTAATAAGCCCTTGTTATGAAACCACCACTCACCTTCAGAAATGATCGATTCATGGCCAACTTTATTTTATTTATGCTCTCACCCACTCCCCCCACTGGATTATTTTTATATCATTCATAAATATTTCAGCACATATCTCTAAAAGATAAAGAATCTTTTCCTTTGTTGAATCATAAGATTTTCATTCTTCCATGTGCTTAAAATTTAAACCACAAAACTCAATTATAAAGGTATTTAATCCATATTGAGATGTTAAAGTAGCAAGAAAATCTTTATATTTTAGTATTTATTTTAAATACACTTTTTTAAGTCACAATACCATTATTACACTTTAAAAAATGATCAATAATTCCTGTATACCAAATACCCAGTCAGTTTTGCTTATTTCTGCCACTGTTTTACTTTTTCCTTAAGTTTGCTTCTTTTTTGTTGTTGTTAATCATCGTCTGAGGATATTTTTTCCATTGATTTTTAGAGAGAATGGAAGGGAGGGGGAGAGACAGAGAGAGAAACAAGATGTGAGAGAGAGACATCACATCGATTGGTTGCCTCTCACACATTCCCTGACCAGGGCCAGGGATCAAGCCTGCAACTGAAGTACATGCCCTTGACCAGAATCAAACCTGGGATCCTTCAGTCTATGGGCCAACACTCTATCCACTGAGTCAAACTAACTAGGGCTCCTTAAGTTAGTTTCTTCAAATTAGGATCCAAATAAAACCCAGTCACTTAAAATGATACGTCTTTTCAATCCCTTTTAATGTATAGATTCTGCCTCCATCTCTTTTTCCCCTGTAATTCACTTAATGAAGAAACCAGATCGTTTACTTGTAAAGTTTCCTTCAGTTTAGATTTTGCTGATTGCAGCCTCCTAAATGTTTTACAAATAAGCTTTATTTTTTAGAAGTTTTAGATTCACAGAAAAACTGCGAGGAAAGTACAGAGTTCTCACATAGTTCACCCAGTTTCCCCTATTATTAACATCTTACATTAATATTTGTTACAGTAATGAACCGATAGGGATACATTACTGTTAACCAAAGTCCATACTTTATTCAGATTTCCTTCGCTTTTATCTAATGCCCTTTTCTGGTCCAGGATCCCATCATTTGTTGTCGTGCATCCTTAGGGTCCTCTTTGTTGTGACAGTTTCTCAGACTTTCCTTGTTTGATGATGACCTTCACAGTTCTGAGGCATGCTGGTCAGGTGTTTTGTAGAATGTCCCTCTGCTGGGGTTTGTTTAATGCTTTTCTCATGGTTAGATGGGGGTTATGACATTTTGGGAGGAAGACCATTGACATGAAGTACCATATTCATCACGTCATATTGTCAAGGGGACATGCTATCAGCATGACTTAACACTGTTGATGTTGACCTTGAACACCTGGCTAATGTTTGTCAGGTTTCTCCCCCAACACATACACCTCTTTGCATACTGTCCTCTTTGGAAGGGAGTCACTATTCACAACTCACATTTATGGAGGGGCAACTTGTGGCCCTTGAGGGGGGGTATGTACATTATTCCAGATTCTTCTGCATGAGAGAGTTCTCTTCTCACCATGGATTTACTTGTGCATTGTCCATATCAGTATGAACATGCAGGTATCTGTTTCTGACTTGAGTTGTAACCCAATACTGCTGGCGGTTTTTGTGAGCTTTTGCCAGGTGACTCTAATGTTTACCCAGGGCCATTTCCGAGTGCTCTAGAACTCTGATGGGGTAATGAGTTGTGTCAGGCACAGTCTCGTCACCGTGACCCAGTGCCTGATGTTAGTAGATGCTATACCTGCCAGACTATTCAGAAGACTATAAGCTAGCAAAGATGAGGCCAGGGACATCTCATTCTCCCCTAGGGATGCTGAGGCCTGATGATTGTGGCTGACTTCCAACCAACAGGTCTTTAACATAAGACAACAATCTGCCCACCCTCAACCCCACGGACGCTACGTCTACTTGGTGCCGGCACTGTTCTGGATGCTTTAAACCTCTCAATAGTCCTCGTAGGTTGGTATCTCCATTGAACAGGTGAGCACGTGGGTGGGGATCTGGCAGTTAAATGATGCTAAGGTGACAGGCCTGCGTCTGGGTGGCTTCTTGGGCTCTTCCCTGTCCCGTGCTGTCACTTACAGGCTGTGACTTTAAGCCCAGGCCCTCTCAAGGGCTGCCTCATCCTTCCCTCTGTGTAATTAATGTTAACTATTGATGTAGAGGTAATCTGCATAGAGTGCAAAGCCTCAGAAAAGGTGGGGAAGGCCGGGGCTGGGTGAGAGATCCTGAATCCTTGTCCCTCCGCATCAGGTCCTGAGTAGCCCCCCACCTTCCTTCACAGCTAGGTGGTCTGAGAGTGTGTGAGGGTAAGTCTAGAAAGCCTTAAGTACTGCTTCTACTGCTAAACCTTCCTCACTTTCCTTCCTGTGCCCAGAGGGTTTCACCCACCCCTTCCTTGGAAAATTTTGTTGGCAGAGGTGAAAACAGCACCAGAATGTTACCAGTGACCTTGGTTTAGAAACCTCAGAACTTGAGTTCTGGCTAAGAAAGAATTCAGACCCTCCCTCAAAGGGGGAGACATTAAAATTCATTGTACTGTACCTTGGCCGAGTGGCTCAGTTGGTTGGGGTGTTGTCGGTGCACCAAAAGGTTGTGGGTTTGATTCCCAGTCAGGGCACATGTCTAGCTAGTGGGTTCAATCCCTGGTTTGAGGCAACCAGTAGATGTATCTCTGTCACATTGATGTTTTTCTCTCTCCTCTCCCCTCCCTTTCCCTCCTCTTTCTCTCTCTCTCTCTCTGAAATCAATAACAACATCATTTGGTGAGGATTAAAAAAAAAAAATTCAGAGCCAAGACTCAAACTATGAGAGAAAGTTTACTTAGAAAGTCACCAAGTTAGAAGTGAGCCATAGAAGATACGGATTCAGGAAACAAATTCCAGAGGCAAAAGAAAGGCCCTTGGAGTTTAGGAGAAAGAGAAAGAGAAAGGCATTGTGCCAGGAAAGGTACCAGGGTGCTCCCCAAGCCTTCCCAAGGGCTTTCTTCTAAGGATGGGGATTTCAGGGAGGGTCTCAGGGGTGGATCTCACTAGAATATTCATCAGTTTTCCAGGTGAGTCCTTTGAGGGTTGTGGCACCAGAGCCATTAGTTATCGCAGCTGGTCCTGATGCCAGGTACAGCTTTCCTTGTCTGTTTTTGCTGCTTTTCTGGGCCAGGAGCTGAAACACAACTGAGGCCTAGATGTATTTGAGATGGATCAGAACCTCACTGTCCTGGGGACTTAATGCTTAAGGGCTATTCTCAGGTCCCCTTGTTTATTCCCCCTCTAAGGGGGTCTAACCTGCATGACTAGCAACATGTCGGGGAGAAAAGGTCAATGGGTCTAAATGCATGACCAAGGATATGCCAAAGACTTTCTGCTCTGGTGACCTTCCGTACCCGGCCCGTCATCCTTGCACTGCTCTTGTCTAACTGCCTATCTGTCCTATCCACTGCCTATTGCCACTCCCAATTCTTGACTAGAACGACAGTTCTCATTGACTACCTCTCCTAAATCCCCCATCTCAAAAAAATGACACCACCTTAGCCTTGGCCAGTATTGCTAAGTGGTTAGAGCATCCATCAGTACACTGAAGGGTCAGGGCACATACCCAGGTTGCTGGTTCAATCCAAGGTCAGAGAGCGTATGGGAGGCAATGGGGGTCTCTCTCTCTCTCTTTCTCTCTCTCCAATAAAAAACATCCTAGGGTGAGGATAAAAAAAAGACACCACCATCCACCCAGACCATAAACTCTGACCTTATCCCAGTACAATTCTCTCCCAACATTCAATCAGCCAAGGAGTCCTCACAATTCCACAACTCAAGAGAGTTACACCATCCCTCCTCTCCTTCTCCATTGCCCCAGGAAGGCCAGCTCCACCTGTCCCCCAATCCCCTAGAGATAGAAACTAAGAATCATTTATCGACTGTCTCCTGCACCCCCCTCCAGGGAATAGAACCTGCCGGGCATGTGCCCTGACCAGGATTCACACCCTGACCTCCTGGTTCATAGGTCCACCCTCAACCACTGAGCCAGGCCAGCTGGGGGCCTCATTTCCTTTCTAACCCTCGCCCAGCCCAGTGCTTCATGTACCATCCAGACCAAACCAGACGCAGTTCCTCTATCACTCCTTGTGCTCCCCTAGCTCCCAGGATTCGGCCCTAAGCGAATCCTGCTCAGGCTACAATCCCTTCCGTGCGTCCCACTCTCCAGGCCCCTCGGGAAGAGCTACAGACGCGGGATTAGGAACATAATTTACCCGCCCCCTCCGCAGTCAGGGCGCCCCGCGGCCCAATCCAGGAGGAGGTTTCAGTATCCTAGTGTCCCACCGCCAAAGACTTCACCCAAGCCCCACCCTGATTGGCTGCCATCTGGGCCTGAGCCCTGCATGGATTGGTCCTCACCGCCGGGCCCAGGCTCGGATTGGTCCAGGCTGAGACCCACCAGCCTGCCCACGTGGGCCTCCTGAACAGCGGGTGGGGGAGCGTCCGGCCATGGGGGAGCGTCCCGGCACCTGGGAGCGTCGGTCCTGGGGGGAGCGTCCGGCCCCGGCGGGGGTCCGCAGGGTGGAGCTGGAGGAGGCCCTGGAGCTGAGGACTCCCTGGCGGCACGCGTGCCACGCGCTGCTCTACGCCCCGGACCCCGGGCTGCTCTTTCGCCGCATCCCGCTGCGTTACGCGGTCCTGGTGAGGAGGGGGCGCGCCCGACCCCTTCCCCGCTCTCCTCCCTCCCCCGAGGCCGGCCTCTGGCGCCCCGGCCAACCCCCGCTTCCCTGTCCTGCAGATGCAGATGCGCTTTGATGGGCGTTTGGGCTTCCCGGGCGGCTTCGTGAATCTTTCGGACGGCAGCCTGGAGGACGGGCTGAACCGCGAGCTCAGGGAGGAGCTGGGCGAGGCCGTGGCCGCCTTCCGCGTGGAGCGCGCCGACTACCGCAACTCGTACGCGTCGTCCGGCCCGCGCGTCGTGGCCCACTTCTATGCCAAGCGCCTGACGCTGGAGCAGCTGACCGCCGTGGAGAGAGGCGCCCCGCTGGCCCAGGACCACGGGCTGGAGGTGGGGCCAGCCTGGAAACCCCCATCCCACGCCCTCCCTCCTCCACCCAAAGCCTCGCCCCGGGTTTCCTAGTTGAAGCTTTGGTTAGCTTTCATCTGGATGGCTGACCCAGCTACCCCCACCCCCGTGAAGTTTCTCCATCACTCCCCCTTTACAGGCCTCTGCAGCTAACTTTCTAGAACGCACCCAAACCAGCCTCTCTTCTGCTCCCCTTTTCTAATGGCCAGGCATTGCCCTCTGGGCCCCTGTTAAGCCCGGATAGGAGATGTGGCCCGATACTGTGTGGGGAAACCTTGGCACTTAGGCTAGGGGGTTGGGGGACAGATGGTACATGGGGATGGTTCTCACACTTTGGTAGTTATCAGAATCACCTGGGAGGCCTATTAAAACAGTACTTACTGGACCCCCTCCCAGAATTGCTGGTTCAGTGGAAGCAGGAGGGGAAGACCTGAGAATCTGTATTTTTCAGAAGTTCCTAACTGCTGCTGCTATGGCTGGTCTGGGTGCCACATTTTGAGAACTACTGGTGTAGGACCAAGCAGGCCTCCTGGAGGCAGCAGCCACTAACGGTTCTGGAGCTGGATAGCATGACTCAGGTCACCTGTCTGCAGAGAGCTAGGCCCACCCGGCTTTATTGAGATCTGAGTCCCCAGGCCTGGTTGTGCTGGACAGATACGGGGTGAGGCGTCTGATCCAGAACGACGGGCCAGGATGAGCTGCCTGGGTGCCCAATGTCGCCTGTCCTTTTCCTTTCCCAGGTGCTGGGCCTGGTGCGGGTGCCCCTGTACACCCTGCAGGATGGTGTGGGCGGCCTGCCTGCCTTCCTGGAGAATACCTTTATTGGAACTGCACGGGAGCAGCTGCTGGAAGCCCTCCAGGACTTGGGACTGCTGGAATCTGGCTCTGTCCTCAGGCCGTAAGGCCTCAGCTCTGCCATCAGGACCTCTGTGCTTGTGAGAGAGGGAGGAGAAAGGAATGTTTTCTTGCCCTGGGCCTGAGCCTGAGAGGGGACAGATTAAAAGGAGAAGTACGTGCAATATGTTCTGAGCATAGGCCCCCCAGCAACTCATGGCATCAGAGGCAAGAAGCTGCATCTCATCCCAGGGGCCCTGGCGAATCTCAGTGCCTGTCGCTTCCCTGTACATTTGCACACACACACACAGCCTGGCAGCCCCCAGACATTTGAATGTAAAGTCCGCGCCCACACACAAGCTGATGCCTCCCTGACCCCCAAAGTTTAGTTTAACTGGGAAGTGGGATGCGTGGGCCTCAGCTGTCACCATCCCATCCTCTTGCCGAGGAGGAGCTTCTGAACCACTCTCCTACATGGTCTCTTCCCACACACATACATGGCTGCCCTCCAGGGTCTAGCCCAGCCCACGATTGTTGAGGACAGAGAAGCAGAGGACCCCCTTTTCCCTCTTAAAGTGGTCACATCCTTGCCTGGGAATTGGCCAGAGCAGTGGACCCCTGAAAGGAGACTCTGGGGACATCAGAAGGGAACTGACACACCCCTGAGCTAGCCCTGCTCTGATAAAAAGAGCTTCCCAGTAAAGGGTTTATAGTGGCTTCCTGGCCCTCTTGTTCTTTCGACAATATGTATGAGGAATTGGAGATCTAAAGATGAGAGCCATAGGACTTGCTCCCCTCGAGGCTGGGAAGCTTTCGGGGAGCTAAATGGTAAATATTTTAGGCTTTGTTGGGCCACATGGTCTTTGTAGCAACTGTTCAACTCTGCCATGTCAAAAGTAGTAATGGACAGTACATAAATAAATGGGTGTGGCTGTGTTCCAATAAAACTCTTTATTTTTAAATATATTTTTATTTATTTCAGATAGGAAGGAAGAGGGAGAGAGAGAAAAACATCAATGATGAGAATCATTGATCAGCTGCCTCTTTCACACCCCACACTGGGGATCGAGCCTGCAACCCGGGCATGTGCCCTGATCTCCTGGTTCATAGGTTGATATTCAATCACTGAGCCAAGCTGGCCAGGCAAGACTATTTTTAAAAGGTGGTGGCCAGCCTGTGGGCCATAGGTTGCCAACACCTGCTCTAGAGAGAAAGATAAGATTAATAATTTTCATTATGATGCCTAATTATTATTTTTGTCAGTGTTAAGAAGGAAATAATGGATTGATGCAGGTCCTACCTTGATATTTTTTACTTGAGGTGGTCTGGAAGGGTCTTCTCCGAACAGTATTTTAGCTGAAAGGTGAGAAGGAAGTAGCCAGGTAGGAGTGTGGGAAGAATATTCTAAGGTTTTCCAGGGAGGAAAGTCCTGAGGAAGAATTGGCAAATTATCCCAAAACAAGGGTAGGGGAATTAGACTCCATCTCTCCATCGGGAGGGCAGGAATTTGCAGCCGTCTTTAATTTACCAGAGCATGGGCTAGAAATGGAAAAAGGCCAGTGTAATTAGACTATAGGGATGAGCAAGGAGAGATGAAGCTAGAGAGGCAGGCAAGAGGCCATGATGAGGGGCTTAGTGTGTGGAGAGTGGACTCAAAGGGGATAGAAAAAGTGAGATGGGAGGCGGCCACAGCAGCTCACATGGGAGATGGTGGTGATCTGGGCCAGCGTGGCAGTAGAGGTGGAGAGAAGTAGATGCTTTGAGGGAGACGGTGGTGGCATTGACCGGCCCTCTGATGGACAGGTTGGGGTGCGGTGAGGGAAAAGAGGGTTCAAGGGTGGCTTTCAGTTTGTGTCTTAGATTATTCAAATTGTAAATGAAGGGAAAACTGAGGGAATAGCAAGCTTTTGGAAGGGGTAGAATCATGGTCATTGTGGGCATGTTGAGATACAAATCTGTGGGGCATCTGCATAAAGATAGAGCAATTTGTCAGGCTGGATGAGGTCATCCAGGGGGAGAAAAGAAGCCCAAGGAAGCCCAACCCTGAGAGTTTGGGGGAGGAGAGGACATGTTACAGAGGGTCAGAAGTAGAGAGGAAGCTGCTTTAAGAAAGTGGGCTGTGCCAAGTGCCTGTCAGAGTTTGGGTGAAATGAGGGCCGAACTGTCTACTGGCAGTAGTAGTATGAAGCTTTGGACAACTTTGATGGGAGCAATTTCGGGACGGGGCGGGAGTGGAAGGCAGACTGGAGTTGGTTGAGTGAATGGAGAGTGGGGGAGGGACAGTGAGAAGTTGGTCCTAAAGGGATGTGGAGAAATGGTGTGATAACGAGAACTGTGGGGGCAGGGGAGTGTTTGCAGAGTGAGGTAGAGCGTGTGGATGTGGATGGAACAATTACTGTGGAGAGTGGAGAGGGATGGTGTGGGGATGGAGGAGGGGGGTCACTGAAGGGCACAACCCAAGAAAAAGGAGGGACAGTTCTGCAGCCTAATAGGGCTCAAGAGGTAGAGGCCGGGAAAGAGTGGAGGATGAGAAGGGCTAAACTAATGGTGAGATAGTGGAGGTTGAACCTCTTGGTGAAATGAAGTGAGGCCATCAGCTGGATGTGGCTGGAAGATGTTCTCAGAAGGTATGAAGTGGTCATTCATCTTGCTATTGAAAAGCGAGTCAATTAGAGAAACAGTAGAAAGGCAGGGCAGGGCTGACCTGTGAGGTGGTCAGTTTAGAGTAGGAATTGAGGCTCTCAGATGTGTCAGGGGTGTGTGCACCCGTGCACATGCTGTCCCCCCCATGGGTGGTCAGCGGGCCTGAAGACACTTGATGAAGACTTGGGGTTTTGCCAGAAGAGTATAGGAAGGGAGAGAGAGGCAGTAGGATTACAGGAGAAGTGATGATGGGCTGTGGGGTACGAGGTTCATGAACACAGGAGGTAACTTCAGAGGTGGTAGCAAATTGGTGGTTTCAATGAGGTAGAACCCCAACATGGGGTGGGGTGGGGAGGTGTCATTGAGCTAGAAGAGGGCCGAACAGTCACAGGTAAAGTCAAGGTCCAGGTGGGTAACGAAGCAAGAAACTGACCTGTTGGAGAAGGGAGTGTGAACTCATAGCCAGCTTCCTCTTGGAACAGGAGGAGTGATCAAAAGGCCAGTGACAGCGGCAGGAGGGGAAAGCGGGCACAACTGTACAGAAGGAACCTGCGAGGAGGAGCCTTTTGAGGAAAGGAGGGGTGAGTAGCGGTCTGGAAGGGCAACAGAGAGCCGCGTGGGCCCAGGAACCCTCCGCCTTTGAAGGTGGGGCAGGGGAGCAGCTGCAGAGGTCAGGTGGGTAGACACCCAGAGAAGTTAAGACTCTGCCTTTTTTCTAACTTAGCCCTGAGCCTTTTGTAAACGCCAGATGAAGCCCTCAGCGAGGGCCGCCCGGAGGAAATGGACACTCGGGTGCCTCTGGGATCCCTACCCACCTGCGATTTATATCTCAGCCTCCAGCTCATCTCTGCAGGGGAGGGGAGGCCCTGAGGCCCTGGGAGACGGGAGCAACTGGGCCATGACCGCAGTGCGGGTTAGGTCCCTCCCCTCAGGATCCCCCCCCCCCCCCCGGGCACATCTGCACGGCGCTCATGTTGAGATGTTTCGGGTCCAGCCTCGTACACCGTTCCTAGTGTCTATAGTACGAGTGTCTCAGCACCGTGTCCCCCTGCAGTTGTCATCGCTTATTTATTTAGACCAAATATTCTTATTTTTCAGGTCTCTGTTGACTGTTGGGAGGGTGAGGCCATGACTCTCCTGTGTCACCCCCCCACCCCCCCAGTCACTAGGCCACGTGTCAGTGAGCGTCCTCAGTGTTCATCTGTGGCCTGGTCCATTTCACTCACCCCCTTGCCCCCCCCCCAACCCCCCATCCTGCTGCGGGATAAAGAAACCGGCTTGGTTGCCCATGTAGGATTCATTCCCTTGGCCTTGTTCAGCCCAGTCACCAGGGGTAGAGCGAAAACGGGAAGTTCCCTGGCAATCCTGGACCCGTACTAGCGGCTGCGGTGACTCTCAGCCAGGACTTGACCTCCTCTTCTGTATCTGAAATACCGGTTTGAGGTTCCTGTGATGAGGGTTAACCCAGGCAGCACCTGGGACGCAGCTTTGCAGAGCCGCACCCAGCACAGCTGCAGCTCCCGAAGCCGTCCCCCCCTCGCTCCTGCCTGTTAGCACATTTTGTTCCTGGCAAGGTGAGTGGCCTAGGCTGCCTCCCCCCAAACACACATTCCTGCTTAGTCAGCAAGATGGTCTCACCTCCCAGTTCTGTGCTTTTGCCTGGAGTAATGGCTGCTGCTGCTGCGTTAACACTTCTGGGCCCCGTGCTGTCTGAGCCACCGGCTCCCTCTGCTATCGAGTGTGCAGCGGAGCTGCTGCTTTTAGGCAGAGACATTTGAGGAAAGAGTGGCTGTCACCTTCCTCAGTTACTTGACACCTTCAGAAACTGCTAAGGAGACAGACCCGGGCAACGGTGGACAAGTGGGAGGGATGCTTTCCGTGAGTTTCAGCTTATTGCACAGAAATCAGATTCCCCCCCACCCCCACCAAGCTCTCTACCCCACTCAGACAAATTAATCTTCCTTTTAAATAGAGAAGGAAACATTTTATCTGTGATGAGATTAGTGAATGGCATCAGAATTAGAGCCAAACTAGAAGCATTAGGTGAAACTAAGAATTCTTGAATTGATCAAGAGATTATTCATAGCAATCACATGAATTTCAGATTATATCCAGCAAAATCTATTGGAAAAGTAAGAAGAAATCAACAGTATTGGGGGATCACACATTTCCTCAGTCCTTGGCAGATAAAATGTCTAGGTTAAAGTATAGAATCTAGGATATAAATATTAACAAAGTGATGGCAACAATTAACATTTTTTTTAGTATTTTCTGTGTGACAGGCACTATTCTAACCTCTTTTCATGTATTAACATACTTAGTCAAAACATCCATAAGAGATAGACATATGCTTATTTCCATACTCCATATCAAAAACCTTAGGCACAAAGGCCAACAAAATAATATACTTTACCTAAAACAAATTTGGAATATAACTTGAAGCAAAGGAAATACCTTTAAGGACCCAGGAAACATGTCCCGAATTAGTCATATACTGGGTCTTAGAAAGCCTCAGGAAATTTTCTCCAGCCGTGTACCACCCTCTCCGAAATGATGAAGTACTATCACATTCTGCGACCACAATATGTAATGAACTTAGAAATAAATGGCAGGGATAGACACTCTGAAATTCCTCCTGCCTCCAGAAGTCTCAAAATGTTATAAAAAAGGGTTTGGGGCCTAAGAACCCTGTTGCACGCAGGGACCCTGCACGCAGCTCCAGGTGGGGACCCCCAGATCTTCCCAGGGATCCAAGCGTTTGTTTGACAGAATTGAAATTAGTCCTTGACAACAGGTTCTGCTGTGGGGCCGGCTCTGAAGCTGTCATCCTCCTACCTGAAGTGGGCCTGCCGCCAGGAAAAGCCAAACCAGACATCTGGAGACGGACCCTGGGTTTTGCCATGTAAAGGGCTGAGGGAAATTTCGGGATCCTGCACTTTTTTCTGGTAAGTTCTAAAGCAGTGGGAATGTGCTGAGACACATCGGGTCTGACCATTTTTTTCCTTGTTTCTGAGATGCACATTTTAAAAATCTCAACATCAGATGGGTCTTGCAATTGATGATGGGTCCTTTGCTGCCCAGGGCTGAAAACTTTGGGGATGAATGTCTGTCGGCAGCTTGGAGGGAATCCCAGAGAACTGAAGAAATGTTGCAACACCATGGCTCTTATGGCACAGAAGTTAATGTTTTGTGAAAAAACAGACCTATGACTCCAAGTTGAAACATGATTCAAAAGAGCCGGACCCTGTGCAGAAGTTTTCGGGACATCTAAACAGATTTATTTTGCTTGTGTTTCCTTACCATGTGTTCATAGGAGTGATCTGTGATAAAACCCATGTCTACACAAGTCAAACCTTTTTCAATATATAGAACTTTTTTCCTTACAAACTTCTAAGTGATAAAGCATTGTGTTACGACTTAATGGCAGCCTTTTTCTTTCTTAGAGGAACATAAAATCATAATGCACGCTGCCATCCATAATGTCTTAGAGCAGCAGAAATGCGGGAGGGGGAAACTTCATTTTTTTACTCCGGAGGCGTCTGGTGTCATAAGTAACTTTTAAGAACCTGTGCAGTTCAGGAGGACTGAGAGACAAGGAGTCAGAAATGCCAACATCGTGGCTGCTCTGGCTCATCTGTTCCTGGGGCACCGGGCAGAGAGCAGGACCGGGCAGCCCTGCATGGAAACAGGTGAGGTCGTAGGCACCAAACGTGGCTGGAAGCTGCGTTGGGCCAGGGGAGGCATCATGCTGGGTGGCTTCCCCTCCCCCCAGCAGGGACAGGAGGAGGTTCTGAGCTGCCCTCTTGGGAGAGTGAGTGCCTTCTGCCTGCCCTGCCACTGATGGCCAGACCAGCCTCAGGTGTCCTATAAAAGGACGAGAAGGGCCCAGCCACGCCCGAGGAGATCGGAGTGGACATGGGGCTGACGGTGTGGCACAAGCTGCCTAGCTGAGATGGCACCAATGGGATCACAACATCATGGATCTGTTGCTTATGGGAAAAGTTAAAACCGCGTTTGGGTGTGTGATTGGAACCAATGTTTCAGGTCAAATAATGCAGCCACGTGAACCACGCATAGCGGCTCTAGCATTTTGTGCTTTAGGATCTGTTCAAATCTTGGCTTCAGTATCCCATGTCCTGAAATAGGATCGGTGGTCCTCAAAGTGGCTGCAATTTGGGGAGACAAAGGAGCTCAGTGTTTGAAACTGGACACATCTCCCAGGTGTCAGGTACCCACTGTCAGAAACTGCTGGGAAAACGCCAGTCCTCTTCTTAGTCACATTAATTACAGTAAGTGCCATCCATTCCTGGTCAGTCCACTCGCCCCTGCCTCTCTAATGCCTACGTGTCCTTCAAAGCTCATCACCCCTGCAGGGCAGCTTTGCCCTCCTCCTCCCGGCTGCCATGGCAACCTGAGCGTGCCTCCACAGCGGCACCATCCCTCTGGCCAGGAGTCGGTCCTTTGTTTTTGGCCCTGCCGGCACACAGCTTTATTTCCCCAGACTGAGCATGTTGCTAATGAAGCAGACTCGGTGAACCGATTGGATGCTGCCCTCTTGAAAAGTCTTTTCTCTGATGGAAGTTAAACCTGCACAGGCTCCTGCTGAATATTATTTCTTTTCCAGCAAGTTTTTCCCTATTGTGGCAAATAGCACTGAACTGGGAGTCAAGTCTCTTTTATAATGTCCTGAGGCGGAATGACTGGGCAGCTTCCCTCACCTCGCAGGGCGTTGGCCTCCCCTTCTCATGTAGATATCTCAAGGGCGCCCTGTATCTTCCATTATTTAGCACAGTGCCTGGCACATAGTATGTGCTCGATAAATATTAGAATAAATCAATCTATGAAATGAATGAAGTGATTGCATGAATTATCTCAAAGTTCCCTCTTTGGATGTCTAATGCAAAGACGCGCTTCCCCTAAAAGTTCTCCTCACAGAACGATTTTTTTCCCTTTCTTTTCTTCATTTGGTACCATATGAGTTGATGGATGTTAGTTGAACCTATTGCTATTATCACCTCCCAGTATATGACAAACAGACCCTCAGGCTGCATGCCTTAAACTTACACAGTGGTACATGTTAATCATACCTCAAAACTGGGAGAAAAAAGAATGTGCAGTTCACATGTACAAATCGCAGATTCAGGACGCTACCTCAGTTGTGAAGGAAAATCATTTTACTTAAGATCACCTACCTTTATTGTGCATGCCACTTCAGGGAATTGTGGGCCGAGCCCCTGGCACAAAATGTAAGGAAGTCAAATATAATTTGATTTTTCTGATGGGCATATATTATTTATGAAGTTTGAGGCTGTAAATAACAGAAAATCCAACTTAAACATTTTTTAACTTATATACCTGGAAATCTGAGAAATATGTACATTTCAGGAATATTTGACCCAAAGGCTTAATGACAGTTTTATGCTCTCACTGCACTGTACGAGGTATAGTGAGGGCTCCATCGAGGCCTGTCCTATTTGTATCCAAGGGAAGAGTTATTTTTTTTTCATCTTCACCTGAGGATACTTTTTCTATTGCTCCCTAGAGAGAGTGGAGTGAGGAAGGGAAGAAAGAGAAAGGAGGGAGGGAGGGAGGGAGGGAGGGAGAGAGAGAGAGAGAGAGAGAGAAAAGAAACATAGATCAGAGAGAGACACACACATCAATTGGCTGCCTCCCACAGGGCCCCAACCAGGGCTGGGAATTGTGCTGGACACCCGCTGGTTGTGGGCTGACACTCCAATCACTGAGCCACACTGGCCAATCTTAGCTTTGCCATGACTGGGCCAGCCCTGACCGATCGCTGTGGTGAAAGGAAGGCCATGAGCTGGTTGGCTTAGGCCTGGGAGACCCAAGTCAGTGACTGTGCCAAGAGGAACAGGATGGTGAGGGTCAGTTCTATTCAGATTCATGGCTGCTATTCAATGAAGGAGGGAAGAAAACCACAAAGTCCAAACCAGCAACTGCAGTGCCGGGGAATCAGAACATCAGCTCTGAATTAAGACGTGATTATTTTCGTCAAAGTGTAAAGAGGGCACAAAGGAAACTTGTGTTGTTCTGCCTGATGGCCGACAGCTCCCTGTGATTGACGGGTTTGTGTGAAGCCATTGGCTGTCCTTGGCAGCTTCCCCACTTCCACCCCGTCCTCACTCAGAGACTGCAGTCGGAAGTGGATGTGGTACGTGTGCCGTGGTAATTAGATGTAGCTAAGCTGGTGTCCTCGGCTTCTGGTTAGAATGCTTACACAGAGATAAAAGAATCTGCCTGGCACCACTGTGCTCCTCGAAGTCAACACTGAATATTCAAGCCTCAGCAGCAATATCTCAAATGGCCAATTAAAAAAATTACTTACACATTAGGCGGCTCTCCAAAGGGTGTTTCCAAACATTTATTTGCTCGAGTGACTATAAAATTAGTAATATTGTTGGGACTCACATTAATGGGCTGGGGTCGCCTTGCAAGTTTATTTCGAAGGTTCTACTTGGCCAGAACATTTTGCATCGTTTTTGTCATCCTTAAAGCCAAGGTGTTTTTGAGACTTTTACAGCTGACAGTGCACCATGCATGCCCTTTCCTCCTGAGGATCTGGAGGTACATTTTAAGCACTACCACCCCGGACTCCCTGAGATTACAGGAGTGTGTGTGTGTCTGTGTGTGTGTGCATGTGTGTGTGTGTGTGTGTGTGTGTGTACACTGTATGTCCTTATTTATGAACAGAGAATTGTTCTATGTACCAGGTAGTTAATCTAAATCATGTTATTTAATGTGCAGAGTCACCTTATTAAATGAGTCCCATTGTACAGGCAAGGAAGCGGGCTTGGCGAGGTTAAATGATTTTCCTGCTGTCAGTGCTCTAAGTAGCAAAGCCTGAACTGAACTTGGGTCTGCCTGTGGCCACAGCTCAGGGTCTGACCCCCCAAGCTTCACTGCCTCACTGCCTCTCTGAACTTGGAGTAATTTACGTTTTTCATTTTGCTTTCAGCTTGTCCTCCGTCCCTGTCCACCTCTCCTCTGCTGAAGTCTACAGTCACTGACTCAGTATTTATCGAGCACCTCCTATCTGCCAGACCCTGTTTTAGTTGCTAGCGACGCAGCAGTGAACGAAATGGATAAGCATTTCTGTCCTCGGGAGCTTACATTTCGGTAAGAATGGTTCAGTTATTTCTGTCCTGATCTCCCAGATTTCCACCCAAAATATCCTTTTCAAACATTCAGTAAACTCAGGGCCTCTTTCCCAAATGCTACTTGCCCTGAAATATAACTCAACATGTCAAATCCATCAGGGCAATGGGAAATGGCTTTTAATCTTCTGATGCAAGGCACTCTTTGCTGCCCCGTTTTTGTTTTTGTGTTTTTGCTTTCAGAGAAGGCATCAGGGCCCTGAAATGGCTGCCTGGCCAGTGGCACGTGGGTATATGGCATGGGGGTGTCCAGTGGATCAAGAGATGTTGTTTGGGCATAAAGGGCACTGCAGGTCCAGTTCCCAGGGGAGCAGGGTCTGAGCCAGAGAACTGCAGGCAAGAAGTGCTCTGGGGCACAGTTGGGTGGAGGGATGGTGAGCTGCTATGCAGCCCTAACAGAGGTCAATTCTACAGAGAGTTCCAGATGGAGTCGTCTCTAATTAGGGTGGGGTTTGTACCTCACGTCAAATAGTGATTGGATGCAGCTGCCCCGGGAAGACAGCGTGACTTGGGTAAGGAGGCTCTCGCCAGTTCCCACGTGGAGCCTGGCTGAGTGCTGGCTGCCAACTCCTGGAAGTTGGGGGACAAGGGCTTCGGTCCTGGAGTTGTGGGTCTGGGGAACACACCACAGCCTCCACATGTGAGTTGAGAGAGACATCTTCTCCCTGATGGACCGTTCCTTTGGACTCCTCACCTCCGGATGTTACTTCGGCAGAGTTTTGCAAAAACTCAGAATGGCTCAGCACCCTGAGACCCACCCAACTGGACGGAAAGCCTCCAAGTCAAAGCGGTGAGTTTGAGCCGCCGCTGATGAAGAAAGCTGCTTACTCTAAACTGGCTTCCAGATTTGGGGGATGCCAGAAACATGTGTGTGACTGACTTCTATTATTGCTTAGTTCCTTTTGCCCTTACAGACTGTGGTATTATTTCGTTTTGTCGTAGTTAACATATATTGGGCTGAACTAGGCATTGGACCTCCAGCTACACAGACAGATGATCTCATTTAATCCGCAAAACAACCCAAAGAGATGGGTGTCACTGTTGTCTCCATTTAACAGAGGTGGATAGTGAGGCCCAATGCGGTTCTGGAACTTCCATATGGTTAAACTATTAAGTGACAGAGCTTACACCCGAATCCAAATCTACCTGCCATTGCAACCTGAGCTCTTACCACTGTCCTACCCCGCCTCCCCCTTGTTTACAGAGTTGGCCTGAGTCTCCTTTAAGTTCAGTGGTTGAGAGATATTCTTGGATCATCCATTTCCCCATTGATTTATCATTCAGCAAACTTATCATATTCTGGACACTGCCCAAGGCTCTGGGCCTATGATACACAAGCAGACACATTTATTGCCCTTATAATTTCCCACAGGATGGTGAAGGGCTTCAGAGAGGTAAATGGGCACTTATGAGACAGAGTGATACGTGCTGAGATGTGGGAAGCCCTGTGTACTACAGGTGCACATAGGAGGGCAGGGAAAGATGGTCAGTGACAGCTTCATGGAAGGGACATCTAAGCAGAGGCCTAAAGCAATTATCCAGGTAAATGTGTGTGTGCATGTGGCCGTGAAGCAAGGGAGAATGTTCTGAGAAGCAAAAGGATGCAAATGCTTGGAGTGGACCCAAGAATTCGAAGAAATTCAGGATGTCTGGGGCCCCTGTTTGAGGGGTTGGACATGGTAAGGGCTGCACTGATCCTGGGCTAGATCATGCAGACTCTCCAAGTCACATTAGAGAGACTGGCTTTTGCAGTCCCTGAGAACTGGGAAACCACTGAAGGATGTTAACCAGGGAGACATCAGGTTTGCTTTTTATTTTGTCAATAAGCTTCTATTTTCTTTTTTTTCAACAGTTTTACTGATGTATAATTGACATACCAAAAACTACATGAATTTAAAATATACATTTTGATAGGTTTTCACATACTACATATTGCTGAAACCATAAACACTATCAAGAGAGCAAACATATTCATCACCCCTAAATGTTTTCTCTGCCCCTCTTTTAACCCCTTTTCTCTGCTCCGTCCCTGTCCCCAAGCAGCCCCTGACCTTTCTCTCAGTGGAGGTTGGTTTTGTATTTTCTAGAGCTTCATAGAAATGCCATCATAATGTACATGTATTCTAAAGAGTACACATATACATAATATTTAGCAAGCTCATGAAGACTGCCAAGTCACAAATGGACAAGAGGACTTTAGTTTGTGAATTGTTTGCTAAAGTAATTGGCTCCCTTGGAAAGGGGCAACACTTTGCACATGCTCTGTTCAAAGCGTCATAAAGTGTCAAGAGCTAAAAGCGAGCTTAGTGATATCTGATCCCCTCTCTTGCAAGTGACAGAAAGCCAACTCATGCTGTTTGAGCACGTGTGCACATGTGCCCGTCCAATCAAGAGTGTATCGGCTCGTGCCAGCGGCAAGTGCAGGAGTGGCTGGTTGAGTTAATGATGCTCAAAGGACCTGATGAGGACTGAGTTTTTTTGCTCTCCCAGCTCTGTTCTCCTTGACCTCACAGAATCACCCTCATTGTTGTTTCAGTGAGAACATTTAAATTCTAATCTCATAGCAACTCTCAAGTATACAGTGCAGTATTGTTACCTATAGGCTGTATATTACATCCCAGAATTACTCATCTTACAATCGGAAGTTTGGAGCCTTTGACAAAGGTTCTCCCCATTTACCCACCCCCAGGCCCTACAGAGTATATTTAAGCTCCTTCTCCATAAGTTCTAATCAACAGTCATCCTTCCATGTGTTGTCTTTAGGTGGACAGTTATTTAGCCTGGGAATTCATGTTCCTGTTTAAGCCACCTCTGCTGCTAATGTGTTTTGAGGAAGAGCTGAACTGCCTCCATGTGCGTTTGAGGCAGGGGTGGAGAAATCATTGGGTCTGGCCCTGCCAAGACACTAGGGGTGAGTTAATTAAATGTTTGATCAAATAGAGCAGGCTGGTTTTTAAGTTGATAATTTTGTATGGCCCGCAAATGATGTGATAAATATCCAAGTGGCCCTTGGCAGAAAAAAGGTTCCCCACCCCTGGTTTAAGGCGAGGGGAGGAGATGTGCCCCAGGGCAGGTTGCTGCCGTTACCACAGAATTCCACAGGCCACTCCCTGGGTGCCACTCCTGTGAGCAGTGGCCTCCTCCTTTAAAATCTACCATCCGGGAGCTTGAGGGGGAAGAGGTGAAGGAGTGAAGGACGTATCAGCTGCCCAGTCCTGTTTCCATCAGCTTCTCACCCGAGCAGGGCTTTGCTGTACTTTTACAGACCCCGATGCTGCGGCTTTCTGTGGCCAAAAGGTGAGCTGTGATCCTGTGAAGGCAGGAGTGGAGGGGTAAGAGGAGGGTTCAGTCCTTCCTCAGCCCACCCTCTGTCTACTCTCCTTCCGTGTCTGTGCCAGGCTGCAGCCACCCACCTCCACATGCCAGCTCCGTGCGACCTCCGTCTCCCCAGGGGCTCCCGCAGATTGGGGGTGCGGTTGCTCCTTTGCTCAGATCTATGCTTGCATCTGCTTCCATAGCTTTTCTAGGGTTTGTGGGGAAGGAGCCAGCAGCCCTTTTGAGTACAACACCTTGACAGAAATGGGAAGAGGCCTGAGCACATTCCCCACACTCACAGCTCTGGCTTTACAGCGGAATCAGTGAGACTCTGAATATCACTTCTCTCTTAAAAGGAATGAGCAGGAGGCCAGGAAGTTCAAGAAAACATGGTCAAGGACCAATACTTTATAAGGGAGAAGAAAAAATATTAAATTTTAGTCCTTTATTTTCTCCTCAAGTTAAATTTTCTTCTAGTTAATGACTCAGAAACTCTGAACAGGGTTTAATAATAGCTCTTGGTGATTCACATGAAAGTCTTTGAGGAATGTTGATGTGAAACTTCTGCTCCTAGGAAGTATGGGTGAAGGTCTAAGTACTTACTGCTTTGTGGAGTGGTTATAATAATAGTAACTAATAATTGTATTTCTCGATGCTCTGTCAAAGAAGTTGGGCATAGCAAAAACACTTTAGAATAAAGCAATAAATAGATAAGTAGTTAAAGACTTTTATTAAGATGCTTAAAATAAAACATCCTCTTATTCTTTTTTACCCCCGGTGTCTACAAACATTAAAAGATAGTGTTTGAACTAATTGCTTGGGTAGATACCAAAGATTATCATCCAAAAGAGTATATTATTAGATAGAAATAAATCTGCAAAATTCTAAAATGTATTTGAGAGCAATGTTTCAGTTTGAAGCCAAAACCTTTTCTAAATGATAGAAATGAGAGGGTTTTCAGCTCACAACTAGTCGTGTGACCTAGGGCAAGTGGCTACTCTCTGAGCCTCAGTTTCCTCATCTGTTAAAAGAAGTCACTGGAGCCCAGCCAGAGTTGCTCAGTGGTTGAGCATCGACCCCATGAATCCAAAGGTCACCGGTTTGATTCTCAGTCAGGGCACATGCCTGGGATGTGGCTCAGTCCCCAGTGGGGGGCATGCAGAAGGCAGCTGATCAATGATTCTCTCTCTCTCTCTCTCCCTCCCTCCCTCCCTCCCTCTCCTTTCCTGTCTCCGAAATCAAGAAAACATTTTAAAAAGATCTCATTCAAAATAAATTCCAGATACTTAACCTTAAACATTTCAGCATACATGATGCTAACTACAAATTCAACATTTACTTATGTTTTGTGAAAGATAAAGCTTACACACTGTGAAATACACTCATCTTAACTGGCAAATAAAAACACTCATGTAACCAAACCCCTATCATGATAAAGAACATTACCATCGCCTGGCCAGCCTGGCTCAGTGGTTGAGCGTAGACCTATGAACCAGGAGGTCACAGTTCAATTCCCGGTCAGGCTGGGCACATACCTGGGTTGTGGGCTGGATCCCCAATGTGGGGTGTGCAGGAAGCAGCCCCTTTCTCATCAGTGATGTTTCTTTTTTTCTTTTTCTTTTTTTAAATATATTTTATTGATTTTTTACAGAGAGGAAGGGAGAGAGACAGAGAGTTAGAAACATCGATGAGAGAGAAACATCGATCAGCTGCCTCCTGCACATCTCCCACTGGGGATGTGCCCGCAACCCAGGTACATGCCCTTGACCGGAATCGAACCTGGGACCTTTCAGTCTCCAGGCCGACGCTCTATCCACTGAGCCAAACCGGCCTCGGCTATGATGTTTCTATCTTTCTCTCCTTCTCCCTTCCTCTCTCTGAAATCAAGAAAACCATTTTTTTTTTAAAGCATTTTGGTATGTCAAACCCAACTTGCCCAGAGCTTAGCCCAGAGCTTCTGGAAGAGTGCTTTGCACGCTGCTGAGCCGTGAATGGGAAGCAGAGGGTGGCCTCCATGCCCTCAGTGCTCAGCTGGCTGAAGTCTGGAGTCCCCCAGGCAGTCACCTCAGGGCCTGCAGTAATCTCATGTATCATACAAATATCATGTGATGAGTGCCATGATGTGAAAGCCTTTGGGAAGCCCTGACTTAGACTTTTTACAAAGAGAGAGACATCCCTAGTAGAAATGAAACTGAGATGTCATAAAATCACACTAAGACTTCAGCGACATGTAGACAGACATGTGCATACACACTGTGCATTCGGAGGGAAAGTTTCAGGTGCGATAGGAATAATCCGAAAACTGTCCTGACAAGGAAGGGCTGACAGAGCCCTAGCAACTTTCATGGGGAAACGGGAAGCAGACAGGGCTCCCTCCCACTGACCTCTGCGTGTGGCTGAAATGGAGCAGCCAGCGGGTTGGGAAGGCCTTTACAGCGCAGGTCTGCGGGTTGGGAAGGCCTTTACAGCGCAGGTCTGCCTTTTTGTTGCTCTTGTTCCTTGTGCTACCTCATGGCACCTCTTTCTCTCCCTTTTACAGCCACCTGTCCCTGTCAGAGAGCACAGAGGACCAGCTAGTTACACGAAGTATAAGCAATAAAAGTTTGCAAAAAAGTCAGTTTGCTTGGCATGATCCCCACACATAGGCCATTCTAAAGATGTTATAACATACTCCTCCCTTCAAAAATATTTTGTTGACCTAAATTCGAAGCCATTTCTGTGGTTGCTGTTGAGTTTTAATAAGATGTGTAAGTTTCACATCCCAGTTGCACAATTGGCCTCAAACACACACGACTCAGCTACGCATATTTATTTCAAAGGTAAATTTAGACCCTGGCTGGGCAGCTCAGTTGGTTAGAGCATCATCCTGAAATGCCATGGTTGCAGGTTTGAGCTCTGGTCAGGGCACATAAAATAATCAACCAATGAATGTATAAATAAGTAGAACAACAACAGCAAAAAAGTCAATCTCTCTCCCTCTTTCCCCTTTCCCCTCTCTCTCTCGCTCTCTCTCTCTCTCTCTCTCTAAAACCAATAAAATTTTTAAAATTTGATAATGGTTTTAATAATTCTGGCTCATTTCCAATGCAGCTGTGTCTCAAAGGCCTGTGCTTACACAGGAGATTCTAAATGAACCAGGGTAGCTGGATGCAATTTTTCTTTTCGGGGATGAAAATGATACAAAAATCTTTTCAAACAAAATTGGCCTTGAATCATGCAGTCTGAAACACCAAGCTTTCAAAATTGTTCCTTGAGGGTTGGTGCATAGAAATTGTTGGCCATGAAAACTGCAACAATGAGAAAAAAGTGAGGAAATAGACAATTCCATAGAAAATGGAGTGCAATTTTGAAGAAGAATGCTGTGAGAAGTGACCGAAGGTGCTGCTCATATTGCCAGAAGAAATCAAAAGAGCAATCTTTGACTTGATCATTTTCACTAAGAACTCGATAGTCATTCTAAAGCGTTGAATCAAATAACGTCAGTGTTCGTTATCCAATTGTTTTCTCTAAATTCGGTAGAAGCAGGAAAGCTTTGGAGATTTTGCTAAATGTAATAGAAATGTATGATGAATTTTTTGCGAAAATATTTCAGTGGGGATGTTTCAACTGCAGAGACATTTAAAAATGACTGAGATCAATCCCGAAGACACAAAGATGTGGAAGATGTTGCAATTTCTGGAATTTATTGTCAAGTGGAATTTTCATGAATCTGTCAAATGTATATTTATACTTTTTAAAAAATATGTGTTTTTTTTTTAATTTGAGAAAGAGAGGAAGGGAGAGAGATAGTTGCACAGAAACATTGATTGGCTGCCTCCTTCATGCCCCACTCTGGTGATCGAGCCCACAAACTGGGCATGTGCCCTGACCAGGAATCGAACCAGGGACCTCTTGGTGAATGGGTTGATGCTCAACCACTGAGCTACACTGGCTAGGCTGTCTTTGTGTTTAAGATGTTTCCTAAGGACTTGTCTGTTAATTGAAGTGAAAGAAATTTTTCAAAGTTAAAATTAATAAAAACTGTCTTACATAAGGTATCAGTAAAGAAAGGTAGACAAACCTAGCTATTCTATTTCACATGAATATGCAATTTTAACCAAATCATTGACATTTGCAGAAGTCAAAGCTCATAAACAAGTTATAATGATATTTCATTACTGAGATGGAGTACGTAATTTTTTTGAAAATTGCATTAATATAATTTTAAACTATTAATCATTATTTTTCTTTTAGTTGTAGTGCAATATTTATTTAATTTTAAAATTTATTTCGCTGGCATAATTATACCTACACAATTCAATAATAGAAATATTTACTGCCTGCATTTCCTTTCTGATCATTGTTATCATTAGTTTCATTTCTTGATTATTACTGAAAATCCTTTAGCAGTAGAGAGGAGGGTAAGATGTTATAAAATGATTAAAAAGATACAAAAGTGTTTCCAAACAGCTAGAATTGGCCCTCAATATCCTGATACACTGAGCTTATAGTTGTTCTGTGAAGGTTGGTGCACAGAAATTGTGAAGCCACCGGGCACTTGTCGCATGGAATAGCGGTAGAATGACCAGTTTTCAAGTAGGAGACAACCAAGACCAAAGGAGCCGTAACTGATTGAGCCACTGCAAGTTCCACTGCACCACCGCAGTGCCCTTACTTGGACAAGCATGGCTTAATTTTTGAGATCAGCTCACTCCTTTCTTTTTATTTCTTTCTTCCTTTTTACTTTATTTTTTAAAACATATTTTTATTGATTTCAAAGAGGAAGGGAGAGGGAGAGAAACATCAATGATGAAAGAGAATCATTGATTGGCTGCCTCCTGCATGCCTCCTACTGGGTGGGGATCTCGCCTGCAACCTGGGCAAGTGCCCTGACCAGGAATCAAACTGTGACCTCCTGGTTCATAGGTCAACACTCAACCACTGAGCCACCAGGTCGGGCTTTATTTTTGTTGTTGACACTATTATAGATGTCCCCATTTCCCACCCCCGCACCCCCAACGTTGCCCACTTCCACCAGCCCTGGCCCATTTCTTTCCCTTGCATTGACCCGACAGCAGAGAAGGTGAGCATTTTACTACCTTCTTCTAGAAATCCCCACCTGTATCCTCTCTGGGATGGTGCTATTCAATCTGTTTGTATCAGGGGTCCCTTTGAGAATATCATAAAGCCTTCAGATGGTTTTTCCAAGGAAAATACATGTTTTCATTTGTGTAGACCTTGGCACCCAACTTCAGGGGTCTCAGAACCTCCCCCTGCCTCATTTTACAGGTACAGAAACTCAGGCCCAAGGTCTCAGCTGAATTTGAAGCGAGCTCCATGCCCTCTGAGCCTCGGTTTCCTCATCAGCAGGACAGGAACAATCATACCTACCTTCACAGGATCAATGTAAGAATCAAAGGAGTTCATGTCTAAACACATATTAGGGAGACGTTCCATAGTTACTGACCTCATTTTTCTTCTCTCTCTCCTGCCCCCTTGAGGGTATTTTTTTAAAGTTTGAATTTGTTCCAATGCTTGAAGTGGAGAGTTCTCACTCTTTAAGAAAATCCACATTTCTGGCATCTTCTAAAAAACCAAAAGCTCCAGCAATATCGCGTCCACCTTGTCTTGTCCAGCAAAGGGCTGAGCAGGAGGAACTGCTGCCCCTCAGAGGCCTCCAGATGTGCTTATCACTCTCCTTGTTGCCTGGCAACAGGGTGGGCTGCAGTTTCTCCTCTCACAGCTGTGACTTCACTCACTCACTCACTCGCTTTGGCCGCTGGGCTGTCCTGCCCTGGCATTAATACCATTCCACTGTGCAGAGTCAGTCTCCTGGAGGTGATAAAGCTTGGTAAGGATTGAAGCGATGCTATCTTTCTTCGGGAGATTTACATTCTAAGGGGATTTAGGAGGAGACCTTCCTAATCCTGTCACTCTCTGACCCTGAAAAATACCAGTAAATACTTGAAAAATACCAGTAAACATTTTTTTGCAATCCTGGCAAGGGACTAGTGATGGACTTGTAGTTGCTTTTACCTCTAAACTATTTCGGTCTATTTCTTTTCATTGCCACTCTCGGAACCCTAGTCAAGCCACCATTTCTTTTCTGGAGTCACAAAGATACCTTATGTCTGTATTTCCTTTGGGTAGTGTTTATTTTTTTTTTAATAAACCCTTCACATTTTAGAGGTATTACAGTCACAAAGTTGGGGGGGGGCTTTTAACCACTTGTTATTATAGATAGCATCTTTTTAAAAAACAACAAAAAACAGCTGTTATTTTTTAAATTTGAATGATAAGTCTTTAGTATTTTCCTTCTGGGAGAAGAACACATTCCCCCTAAAAATAATTTACTAATTTAATAAATGTCATAACATTTTACAAAATGATTTCTTAATTTATATTTATTGATTGACTTCATTTCCGCCCTCCCTCTGGAGTACTTTTCTCCATAAGTTTTCAAATCTGGAATTTTTTAATTTTATTTTATATTTTTGGTGTTGGCGGTTTTTTTACTTATTGCTGTTGTTTTGCTTACTTTCTAATACATTTTTCCTTCCTCTCTGGAAACTAAGAAATGACCTAGAGAGAGCAAAGAACAGTGATCCGATGATGTGTTCATTCTTTACCTTTTACCTTTCTCACTCAGTCAGAGTCCCTGCTTACCTCTCCTGTAAAGTTTGCATCTTTAGGCTTTGCAGACTTCTGTTTCTTAGTTTACATACTCTAACTTCTGAAAGAAAAATGACTTCTATTTCTCCAAATGTGTCTCCACCGAGTTTCTATAACTCAAGCTGTCACTTTCAGCTGCTGAGTCAAAAACACTCGGTGGGAGTGATGGCTGCTTTCTCTTGCACAGGGGGAGCCAAATGCATCAGTGATTATAGTAGCTTTATTGAAGGTTCCATAGGGTATTCTACAAAAAACGATCATGTTTTATGCAAGTAAAATGGCTTCCTTTCCGATCTCAATTCCTTTTATTTCCCGTGCTTACTCTACTGTGCTGGCTGAAAGCTATTTAAAGAGCAGTGTTCAGATTTGCTAACGAAGCAAAATCCAGCACTCTGTTATATTTGGGAGTCACACGGTTCTGAAGGCTGGGGGTTGGGGTGTGGGTGCCAGCGAGGTTGAATTCCACTAAGAGCCCCCTGCTGCTTGGGGTGCAGACCTCTGACCTGTGGCAGGAGCAGAGAGAGCCACAATGGTGACCATTGTCTCTGTTGGTTATTTCTCAGTTCCGAAATTCAAGACAAATCATTGTGTGGAAGACTGGGGGTTAGGCTGAGCTACAGGGATAGCTGTATGCAAATTAGCAAGCTGAAGGCAAAATAATTCAGGCCCTGGTTTCTCAGAGATTTGTTCCAGCATCCAGGAGAGTTGGGAGAGGAGCTTGAGCAGGGATTCCCCAAAGTTTGGAGCTGATGCTCTCAGAACACGAGTCTTGCTGTCGGTTGGGGTCCCAAGCTGAGCAGGGAATCAGGAACTTGCAGTTTGAAAAGCCATTCTGGGGTAACCCCCAAACCCAGGAGAGAATTGTGCAAGGCTGGCTGTCTCGGGAGCGTTCTACACAGCAGACTGATGGAGTCCCCTGCCTGCTGCCCTGCAAGATAGCATGTGTCCTCTGGATTATTTCAATCACAGGCCACCTGGCCTTGATAAAACCCTCTGGGGTCCTTTTTTTGAGGCAATACCCAGATCTTGTTTTATGTCCCTGGATGCTAGTAACTCTTTGAAGAATGGGACGTCCAGTGCTTCTTTAAATGGGGATTCCAGGACTATCTGCGTGTGATAGCACCCCCTGGGGTGCTTGCTGGAATTGCAGATAACCCAGATCTCACCCAAGTCTCTTAAATCAGGATCTCTAGGGTGGTTCTGGGGACATATATTACAAAGCAATCTGGTCCTGCACTCCCCACACTTCAGATCCTCCAATGGCTTCCCATTGCCTCTAGGAAATAAGCCAAACTATGTTTCCATGGCCTGTGAGGTCCTGCGCGATCTGGATGCTCCCCTGAGGTTGTTGCTCCATCTCTTGGTTCATAATCCAAACAGCCTCTTGTCTGTCCTTCATAACAAGTTCCCTCCTTCCACAGGACCTTTGCACATGCTCTTCCCCTAGCGCGCAGGATCATCGATTCAAGGCACAAATGCTTGTTTAATTTATACAAACCTTCTAAACCACTTATGGGCCAGTACTAAGTGCTACACCAGTGGTTCTCAACCTTCCTAATGCCTCGATCCTTTAATACAGTTCCTCATGTTGTGGTGACCCCCAACCATAAAATTATTTTCGTTGCTACTTCATAACTGTAATTTTGCTACTGTTATGAATTGTAATGTAAATATCTGATAGGCAGGATGTATTTTCATTGTTACAGATTGAACATAATTAAAGCATAGTGATTGATCATAAAAACAATATGTAATTATATATGTGTTTTTCGATGGTCTTAGGCGACCCCTGTGAAAGGGTCGTTCGACTGCCAAAGGGGTCGCGACCCACAGGTTGAGAACCGCTGCCCTAGGGGGTAAGCGCTATTTTTATTTTCATTTTACAGTGGAAAGAGCCAACTAGGCACTGCTTTAGAGACCCCCACACTGGCCGCCTCTGCCTTCCCTGCAGGACGAGGAACCGTGGGGCCAAGGTGCTGTCTAACTGGAGGCTCTGTCCTGCCTTCCTGACCACAGCCAGGCACACGGAACCCAGAGTCCCCTGCCCAAACCGGCCTGACAGTGTTTAGGGGCCATGTGGGCATTTTCCCAGGGCCGCCCTCCTGAGAGTGGACCGCCCCACCCCACCCCCTCTGCCCATGTGCACCCTTAGGCCAGGAGGGACTGTTGAAGAGCAGCCGTTTGTGGCTGGTGCAGGGGGAGGGAGAGGGCTTGAATGTGCAGGCTGGGGGTGCTCACAGGAGCAGGACAGACCTGGGACAGAGTGGGAGGAGAAGGCAGGTAGTGGCACCTAGCTCTGAAGACATTAGAATTGTAAGTATGAACACGGCACTTCGGTCACTAGGAAGGTCTGTTTGCCAAGGCTGGAGGATAGAACTATTCTATATGACAGTGTGCTGGCATGATTATAACTTTTCAACATTTAGACATGTTATATGCATGTACATTTACGCTCTTATTTGGGTCCCCATAAATGTTCGTGGTGAGCAGGAGAGTGCTGAGAGCTGTTGAACACCAGCTCTGGGGAATGGGGTGAGGTTGCACGGAGGAAGCCTGATTTGTAGCATGAACCCATTTCCATGGTGCAGACACGCCCACCACAGCTGATTCCATGGGATGGGTGAGGGGACATCACCGAGCAGGAGTGGGCAGGATGTGCACAGTGGGCTCTCGGGAGCCAGATGAGCCCAACGCCAGCACACCGCTTGGGGCAGGTAGCAAGTGGTAGGGACAGAGCTTGAACCAAGGCGATCTGGCGCCAGAATTCCTCCTGAGGGCTGTGCTGCTTCCCACCCTCTCTTGCCCAGGCCCACGCTCTTGGACTCGGTGAAGTGTAAAGGCTGTTGCACTGGCTGTGCTTTGAGTCCTGGACGCGGGGGGCGGGGGGGGGGGGCAATTCCCAACAGCAGCAGACGTGCCGTAATCACAAACATAAACAAGACTTCCTGGCTGAAGCAAGGTGGCCACGTCTCCCTGTTTCCAAATCTCTTGCCTATGCTGTGGCTTCGCTGTGGCTCTCTTAACCTTTGAGTGTATTCCAGCTCTAGGAATGCTTATTTCCTGGCTCCTGCCTGCTTGCCTTCCCTTGCTCATCCTGGCTTGGTCACTTTCTCTCACTGTCCCTGTGGCTTGTCTGACTGTGACCCACTGGGCCTCTAACTGCTGAGTCCGGTCAGGAGTTCCAAGCTGTGGATTGGGGTGCTGGAGTTTATTATTATAATTATTGATTTTTAGAGAGAGAGAGAGAAACATCAATCTGTTACATTAATTTTTTAAATTGACTTTAGAGAGAGGAAGGGAGAGACGGAGAGAAACATCAATGTGAGAGAGATGCATCAATAAGTTGCCTCCCGCCTGGGACTTACCTGAGCCCAGGGGATAGAACCTGCAACTCAGGTACATCATGCCCTTGACCGGGAATCGAACCCAAGACCCACTGAGCAACACTGACCAAGGCTGTCTTACTATTTATGCATTCATTGGTGGATTCTTATATGTGCCCTGACCAGGGATCGAAACTGCCACCTTAGTGTATTGGGTCAATGCTCTCACCAACTGAGCTACCCAGACAGGATGAAGTTCTTGGGTCTTAAGGGTCAGTTATTTTCCTTTTGAATAGGTACTTACGTGGCAGGGGCACAGCTAAAATATTGGACCTTATAAAGGGATTCTACTCTTGAAAAAAAATGAGAGCTCTTTTTCTAGGCAATTCAGCCTTTTCCAACCTCAGGGGGAAATCAGATCTTAATGCCTAAAGCTTCCGCTGTATATAATGAATTAACTTCTTTCCTATGCACCTAGAATGGCACCATCCTTGGGAGAATGGAGTATATTGTGCTCATACTTCAGTGAGCACGTGGGTCACCTGGAGATTTTCCCCTAATGGGGACTCCGAACCAGCAGATCTGGGGCGCACTAGTTCGAAAACTGAGATCTTTGGACCAGTGGTATCAGCATCACCTGGGAATGTGTTAGAACTGTAAATTCACCTCAGACCTCTTGAATCAGAAACTGGACCCAGCAATCTGTTTTAACAAACCTTCCAGGTGACTTTGATGCAGCTCAAGTTTGAGAACCACTATGCACAAGCATTACTGACAATTTGCCACCAGAACCCAGGGAAATACGGAGCCTGCTGGACATGGAGAGGCGAGGCAGAGGGAGGTGATAGGACCGGCAACTCGGTGTGTAAATTCATGGATCAGAGCATTTCTCCCAGTGTAATCATCCAGCCCGAACTGGGAGTCAGCCTTATCCTACTGTATCACTGCACAGGAGGGGTTATATTATGTCACCATTGCAATTTCAATCCCCAAGATTGTGTTTCCAGCCTCCATTCCAGAGGTAACCAGACAGCTTCCTGTGACTGCCTTTCAGGCACCTCCTGCAGAGAGAGGTGAGCCCCCTGCCTTTCTCCCCTCATTTGCATGTAGAATAACTTCTAACAAGGATGATTCAGATTTCCAGCCGTTGGCCTGCCCCCCTCCCTTCTGCTTCCCCACACTGTAACCTGCATGCTAAACAGAGCCCAGAGGTAGCCCATTAAATGCACAGAGAAGTAATAACACAAAGGCAAGCAGGAGGCCCAACCAACCTCATCTTGCTTGTAATTGACACCTTACCCAATTTTAATAAAAAAATCTGCAGACATCTAGTTTTTTTATGGCTAAACATGAATGCATTCAGACTCCTGCGACCCTTTCATATACTCCAAAGCCCAGCGCCTAAATCTAGGACTGCCATGGAACTCAGCGGTGCTAGAATGTAGTCAGGAGGGAATTGAGCTTCTGACACAGAGAGGGGGTGGGAGAGAGGCGCTTGTCTTGCCTTGTGAGCTGAAGGAAATGCATTGGGTTCCTTGCCTGGGAGCTTCCCAGTAATGTGGCCCTAGCAGTGGTGCCTGCAGCTGCCCACCGTAAGCCCTTTGACTCTGCTGGAGCGTGTTTTGTCTTGTGGAAGGAGCATGTTGGCCCGTGCACAGAGAAGCTCAAATGTCAGGAGATAGTGTCCCAGAAGCAACACTCAACCAACGACAGATGAAGAAATAGTAGATAAATACCGCTGGTGTCAGCACCTCTTGGTGGGGCCAGCTGTGAGGCAGTCCTGCACCCCCTCCGAGCACCCTAAGAGAACTGCACCCTGGTAACCCACTGTGGGAACTCCCCTTTATCACCTTCTTTCTCTTCCCAGCTCATTTAAAAAAATATTTTTATTAATTTCAAAGTGGAAGGGAGAGGGAGAGAGAGATAGAAACATCAGTGATGAGAGAATCACTGATCGGCTGCCTACTGCACACCCCCTACTGGGGATTGAATCTGCAACCAGGCATGTGCCCCTGACTGGAATTGGACCCGGGACCCTTCTGTCCACAGGCCAATGCTCTATCCACTGAGCAAACCTAGCTAGGACTCAGCTCATTTTCTTACTCCTCTGCTTGTGTTTTCTTGAATCACCACTCAACTAAGCTACTTGTCTTTGAATCCTTGTCTTAGGGTCCGCTTTTGGGGGTGGCCAAACTAAGATGAAGATAAGAAAATATTTCAGGTGGGATGCCCAATAAGGGGAGGGGGCAGCTTCTATTCTTTCTCAAGAACAAAAGGCAAACTATTACATTCAGGTAAGTGATATTAATGAGTTCATCTATCCATTTATTACCAAGCATTAATTGGATACCTACTGTATGCATACTACTGAACCAAGCACTGTCTTCATAGAGTTTAAATCTAGTTTTGACTCTAAGATCCATAAATACCTCAACCCAAAATGAAATGTGATTTAAAGGATAGTCAAATCAAAGGTTTATTAAGAGTATGAGGAAAAAGAAAGAATTTATGCTGGCCTGCTCAGAGTGGCTCAGTTGGTTGAGCATTGTTCCTTACACTAAAAGTTTTCTGGTTCCATTTTCTGTCAGGACACATATCTGGGTTATGGGTTTGATCCCAAGTCAGGGAGCATATGGAAGGCAACTGATAGATATTTCCCTCTCTCTCCTCTCTCTAACCATGTCCTCAGGTGCGGATTAAAAATAAAAAAGAATTTATAAAAAAGAGGTTATTCTAAGCTGAGCAAACAATAAGAGTAATTTTCAGGAGGTGGGAGGAGTTCTGTCTACCTGGAGCCAATGTAGGTCTAGGGAGGTTGGGAATGACCCTTCGAGGCCAGGAATACCATTCTAGTGCATTTGAATAGTTTTGTATAAAGAGGAGGGAGCTCATGAAGAGTTTTGAGCAAGGGAGTGGTACAGTCAGAGCTGGACACTGGGACACGGAATCTGGCTCCATAGTATGAACTGGCAGGTAAGAATGGCCAACGAGGCACTTTACAAAAGTGCTGGCATACTTTTAGTGCATGTGCTAAAGAATGCTTGTATATAGGTTACATACATGACCTTCCCATAAATATAAAATAGACATGTCAGGGATTTTATTCCACTCATTAAGGAACCAATAAAATGTTAAAATTAATTCAAATGAGAATTTGCAGAACAGAGCTTTACAACAGTTAGACAAAAAAAAAAAGGTTAAAATGAGTTTGTTCATAAATGTGAGATTGGGTTACACCCTGCAAACAATGAAGGGTAACTTCGGGCGTTATAATTTCTAGGCAGGATTTCCATTCGTCAGGCATCATTTGCTTCGCTTTCAGGAGAAAATCATTTGCATTGTTTTCCGTTTTCTACAAGTTCGCCTCTGCGCCCACAGCTGTAAAATAGATTGGTCAATAGAAAGCCAATCAAAGGTGCATTCCCAACATTACTCTTGAAAGAATCCCAATAATCTCTTGCCAATTTTCAAGTTTAGGGTAATTTTTCTTGACAGTCTCCCCCTTTGTGATAAAAAAATAATCATAGAAAAGGCTATTCTCATTAGGTTTGGCCTATACAGAGTGAGTGTTAAATGACCACATAGGCTCACCCAACTGGTGTGGCTCAGTGGTTGAGTGTCAACCTATGAACCAGGAGGTCACAGTTCGATTCCCGGTCAGGGCACATGCCAGGGGTGTTGGCTGGATTCCCAGTGGGAGGCATGCAGGAGACAGCCGATCAATGATTCTCTCTCATCATTGATGTTTTTATCTCTCTCTCTCTCTCTCTCTCTCTCTCTCTCTCTCTCTCTCTCTCTCCCTTCCTCTCTAAAATCAATAAAATATACTCTAAAAACAAAACAGAATGATATAGGCTTACTTGAGTTTGCTTTACAAATCTAGAGCCATACAGTATTTGCCAACTATATTGAGTTGGAATCTCAAATTGGACTTTGAAAAGTCTGTATTACAGTAATGCCTCCCCTTATCTGTGGGGGATATTATCTAAGACCCCAAATAGATGCCTGAAACCATGGGTAGTACTGAGCCCTATATATACTAGTACTATGTTTTTTTCCTGTACATAATACCTATGATGAAGTTTAGTTTATAAAGTAGTCAGTAAGAGATTAACAAAAATAATAATAAGATATAACAATTATAACAACATATTGTAAGAAAAGTTATGTGAATGTGTGTCTCTCAAAATATCTTAATGTACTGTACTCACCTTTAACTTAGAGGGAGCACTTCACAGCTTCTATTTGGTATATTTTAGTTGTCAGCATCACTACTCTTGCAATATGGAGCCATTACAAGTAGATTAAGGGCTACTTGAACACAAGCCCTGTGATACCACATAATGGAGATGGCTTCTAAGTGAGTCACAAGTGGGGAACCTGTACGGTGTGGATCACTGGACAAAGGGATGATTCATGGTTTGGGCAGGATTAAGATTTCATCACAATCCTCAGAATAGCGTACAATTTAAAAATTATGAATTATTTATTTCCGGAATTTTCCATTTACTATATTGGTACCATGGTTGAATGAAGGTAACTGGAACCGTGGAAAGTGAAACCATGGACAAATGGAAGAACTACTATAATTCCTTTCCTATCTGGAGGCTTGGGAATTAAGCCCCAGAAACTCTGTCCACCAGATTTAATTGAGGGAGCCTGTAAATTTGGTAAATTCCTCGCTTCTTAAGGTCCCCTCAGTTTTCTAGGCTTCCTGGCCTGAAAGTGACCACCCAGGAGGCTGGGACCTTGTTGTCCAGGTTGTAGGCCAGTTTTCCTAGGAGAGCTTTGCAGACACTGATTCATATATAAAGTAAAACCCTTAGTGCAGGGTTTGTGTATGTGGCCGGGAATAGAAATTACTTCCGGGTACACTGATGTGATCATTCTTTGATTGCTCAGTACTCAGGAAAACCTGACATGCCTCACAGTATTCCAATGAATATGTGAAAGAAACTGGATAATTTCCTAATTTGACAATAACTCCAAAAACTTACATAACTTTACTATTAATGAGCAATAAAGATAAAAGAAACCTTTTTAAAAAGTTGTAAATGAAAATAATACATTTTTTTTCCCTATTGATTTCAGAGAGGAAGGAAGAGCGAGAGACAGAAACATCAATGATGAGAGAGAATCATTGATCAGCTGCCTTCTGTACACCCCACACTGGGGATGGAGCCCGCAACCCCGGGCATGTGCCCATGACCAGAATCGAACCTGGGACCCTTCAGTTCACAGGCTGACGCTCTATCCACTGAGTCAAACCATCTAGGGCGATAACAATACATTTTAGTCAAACATGTTAGAAGAGAAGAGACTGATGATGGGGTCGGGACACTACCCCTAAATATGGCACCTTGGCATGTTATTGAACAGAAGTTCATGTATCTGATTCCTCAAAAGCCTAACGCCCAACATCAGTAAGAAATAAATAACCAAATTTAATACGTACATATGTATGGGAACCCTGCACACGTAAGAGTCAGAGACCCCACATGCAGGAGAGGTTCAGAGGGAGAAAGGGGAATTGAGGTATGAAGACATTTGTAGCTAGGGATGAGGTAATGCACCTGGGGGCGGGGCTTCAAAGGTCATTACAGGATGATAGGAGCAGGTGTTTAGTAAATAAAAGCTTGCCCTATGGTATAGCTGGGTCAAAAAGAGATTATGGCTGATAACCTCTTATTATGGGCAAGACCCCTAATTCAAGCTCCTCTAGGTAACCAAAGGGGGAGGCAGAAGCTTCTCTTGAGCCTGAAGCTGAAGTTGCCTTTGGCTCAAAACAGTCTGCATACCACATCCTGGGGTGACCAGCTCTGAACCCCCACAGGAACACAAACAGCAATGAAAAGGGAATGTTGGCCCAAGAGATCTGAGGGCTGGTCATTTGAAGAGACGGCAAAGTTCTTCAGCTATTTTCTAGCCATTTCACCAACACTACTGAATGAAGTCAGCATAACATTTACCACCTGGACGGCATTAGAAAAAATAAAATAAAATAAATGATATACCATCAAAGGAATAATGGTTTGAATTTTCTCCGAATGTATATGCATTTCTTTTATCACAGCTGCATCCCACCTTGCTGGGAAGCAGCATGACTAACCCCTGGGTTTGAGAGAGAGGTGATCATTTTCAGTGAAAATTTTAGCTTGAAAAGCTTTTCCTTTTCTCTTTGGCAGCAGCTGTCAGAAGTGGGTTTTGCTGGAAGCCTTCTGTTTGCATCACTCTGATTGCTTTATTTATGTTGCAAATCACTTGGTGTTTTGGGAAATTGCCATGTTTGGGGCAGCAAAGCTTTTAGTCAATGGATTGATGAGTTTTAAACTTGTTTATAAATTTTTTTTTAAGCCCTTAAAGATCCAACTCATTATTTCTCTTATTCAGAATAATGACAAACTCTTGTCAAAACTGAAGTCCATATTTATCTAATCTTCACTCACAAATGTTTTGGTGCCTGCTTTAATAACCGGGTTGGATAAGCCAGTCTTCTCTCTCAACCAAACTCTGAATACTTTCTCCCCTGAGTGTCTGAGCCCTTGGATGGCATGGGAGGAAATAGCACTCAGTTGTGTGCTGGTTTGGGCTCTGCCGTGACTTGGTTATATCACTGTCTTGACCTCTCTTGCTTCTGTTTCTCATCAGTGAATGAAGAAAGTTGGACTCGATGATTATAAAAATTTTTTTGTTTGCACTGTTTTGTTTTAAGCAAGAGTTCTCCAAATGAAATTTTACTTAAGAATTCTGCTATAGAAAACAATGTATTGATTTTCTATTGTTGTATAACAAATCATCCCAAAGCTTAGTGGCTTAAAACAATAGTAATAATTTATATCTCTCAGTTTCTGTGGGATGAGAATTTGGGAGCAACTTGGCCGCGTGGTTCTAGCTTGGTGTGTGGTGGTAATGATGGCGGATTATTCAGACATTAGGCCATTATGGGGTTCTCTACCTCTTCATGCAAATGGCAGAACTAAGCTAATCTGTAGTGCTTTTTAGTTAAATAAACCTTTTTCTAAAATATTATAAAAGGGCTTATGAATAGGATAACTCAGATCTTGGGGGATGGGGAGTAAAGGATCATGACCCCAAAGGAATTTGTTCCTTTCTATCCCGGGCATTTAAAATGCCACTTTATCCCACTGGAAGCCAATTCTGAAGATGACCTCCCACCCCTGCAGCTGACTCTTCTTAGCTCCTTGTTTTCTCCCTTAGGCCTCTTAGTTCTTTTTCAAACTCTTCTTTCCTTCCCTAGATTTCTTTAATCCTCATCCAAGGATATTTTTCCATTGATTTCTAAAGAGAGTGGGTGGGAGGGAGAGAGACACAGAGAGAGAGAAACATCGATGTGAGAGAGACACATTGATTGGTTGCCTCCTGCACATGCCCCAACCCGGGCTGAGAATTGAGCTGGTAACCAAGGTACATGCACTGACCAGAATCAAACCAGATACCCTTCAGTCTGCAGGCCAACACTCTATCCACTGAGCCAAACCGGATAGGGCATCTGTCCCTGGATCTTAATGCTGTTGAATGTCACCACCAGGATCTGTCCCCGAGCCTGAACACGTGAGCAGTCTACCATCACCCCTGCTCATGAACTTGAAGTGAAGTTATCAGCCTGACTGTGATTTTCACCAGCAACATTCAGCTGCCGAGGCCAGGCCTGGAGAAGATGAAAAGCCCAGGTTTGCTTCAGCAAAATCAAGGCATCTGAGATGAAGCATATGAACCAGAAGAAGAGAAAATAGTGGTTGGAGAAGATGGTGTGTGAAATCAAGGCCCTAGCTGGTTTGGCGCAGTGGGTAGACTGTTGGCCTGCAGACCAAAGGGTCCCGGGTTCGATTCCGATCACGAGCACGTACCTTGGTTGCAGGCTCCTCCCTGGCCCCCGCCTTGGTTGGAGTTCATGCAAGAGGCAACTAATCGATGTGTTTCGCTCACATTGATGTTTCTCTCTGTCTTTCCCTCTCTCTTCCACTCTCTCTAAAAGCCAATGGAAAAATAACCTCAGGCAAGGAGTAACAAAAAAAAAGAATTTGGAGTTCTAGTCAACAACTCCATCTTGAGTGCCAGGATAATTCTATGATTGAGTGCCTTAATACCTCTATTAAGAAAGAGGGAAGAGTCAGCTGAGGACAAAGAACCAGCAGTCACTCATCTGAGCCAGGGTAAGGGGTGTTTGGTCACTTCTGTGGTCTGGACAATGTTTTGTCCGTATTCAGACATGGATGCAGGGTGGTCTTGTCTTTTCTTCATCTACCAAGGTCACTGCTGAGTTCTGTGCCAGTGTTACCTTCCCCAGGGGGACACGTACCACGCCAGCTCCTGGGTGTCAGGGACTGCATTTCTCTTGATCACCCTCCACCACTGACCAGACATGAAGAGAAAGAGAATTCTAGCTTTCAATAAACTAGCTCTGCTGCTCTGACATTCCGGAGAGGAAAAAAAAAAAAAAAGGCCGGGCTTACAGATTCCCCAGGCTCCCAGCAGCAGACAGAGGATGCCTTTTGAAGACTAATTAAACTTTCATGTCAAAACCATTTAAATGCAAGAGCAATGGAAACATTTGCACTTCACTTATTATAGGTACAGTCTAGAGACACAGTCCCAGAAACTGACCTACTTTAAAACTGTGATCATCTTTGGGGAGGGATTATCATGGATGCTGAAGAGTTTACTTTTAAATTGTATTACAGTTGCTGTGATTTTTAAAACTAACAACACACATTTTCTGTTTTCATAACCTTGAATATATGAGGTTGCCCAACACATTACAGTTGTTTTAGCAAATGAATGTATCTGAAATAAATATATGGTTCCCAAATTCATACTCTTTAGGAGGAAAATAATACAGTGTTGATGCTCAAAGGAAGATGCCAGGGTCCCAACCATCACCAAGGTCACCAGGCTGGTGTGGAAGCACAAAGCGCTGGTCCAGGGTCCCTAGACTCCCAGCTTGAGCCTGACCTGACACTCCCCTCAGTCCCTAGAGAGCGGGCTCTGGTGGGCAGAAACATTCTCTGTCTGTTTCCTGCTGGATTCCCAGTGCCTCCCGCGGTGCTTGGTGAATTAGAGGTGCTCAGTAACTAAATTACATTTTTGGGTTTTTTTGTTTGTTTTATAAATAGAGAAACAAAGCACTTTTCTGGAAAGCCAGCGTTTTGGAATTGTGAGGAACCTGCCACTCTGTTATTCACACAATGATCTGGACCAGCAGCATGCGCATCGCCTGGGATCCTGTTCGAAATGGAGAACCGTGGGCTCCACCCAGAGCGCTGACTCAGACTCCGCAGGTGAGCAAGATCCCCAGGTGGTCAGCAGGCATCGTCACCTGGCCAATGGCCCTCAACCCCGGCTGGCTATCACGATGGGAAGCTTTTTTGTTTTTTAAATTTTTAATTACAGTTGACAATATTATTTTATATTAATTCCAGGTGTACAGTGGTTAGACATTTATATAATTTACAGAGATCCCCCAATAATTCTGGTACCCACCCAGCACCGTACATAGTCATTACAATGTTATTGACTATATTCCTGTGCTGTATATATGTCCCTGTGACTATTCTGTAACTACCAATTTGTACTTCTAAATCCCTTTACCTTTTTCACCGAGTCCCTCAAACCACTCCCTCCCATCTGGCAACCACAGTTTGTTATGTTTATGAGTCTGCTTCTGTTTTGTTTGTTGATTTGGCTTTTTACAGTAGATTCCATGTATAAGTGAAATCACATGGTCTATGTCTTTCTGTCTTGAGTTATTTCACTCAGCATCATACCCTCTAGGTTGTGGGAAGCTTTTATTACATACGAATAATTGGGTCCCATCTCCAGAGAATCTGATATGTGGTCGGGTTGCAGATCACAGATTGTAGCCCAGTATCCTGTGTGACCTTAAGTGAGTTACTTTGCCTTTCTGTGCCTCTGTCTTCTTATCTGTTAAATGGGCTTCTCAATGCCCTCTAGCCCAGTGGTTCTCAACCTTGGCTGCACATTAGAATCACCTGGGAATCTTTTTAAAATCCCGATTTCTGGGCCTCATCCTCTGGAAATTCTGTTTCTTTGTTACTAATGTTGTGGCCCCACCCCATAGCAAAGAAACAGAATTACTGGAGGATGAGGCCCAGAAATCGGGATTTTAAAAAGATTCCCAGGTGATTCTAATGTGCAGCCAAGGTTGAGAACCATTGCTCTAGCCAAAGACCATCAGAAATACATAGTAGTTGAACAAAGTTGATTTAGTCACTTGCTGCAGCTTAGGAAAGAGCACTTCACAAGGAGCCATGAGGCGATCCAGAGAGAGGGTGCCGTAGCAGGATTTGAGCTTGTGTTAGGTGATTTGGGAGAGAATGCAAAGACGTGTGGTTTTGGTCTGCATTGGGTGTTGCCTGAAAGCAGAAGCGGTTCAGTTTTACCGTAACAATTTGTATCCCTCAGGAGCGAGAGGAGCAAAGCTGTAATTGACAAAAGCTGTAATTGATGAAGAAGCAGTCCCCGGTATCAGCTGGTCGGCATTTGGTCGTTTCATGGTTTGGATGGTGTTCTTGTTTTGCTTGTGCTCAGATACACTTTCGGAGTGATCCTGCTTTTGTCTTGCTCCATCAGGGTCACAGAGGAGGCTTGAGGCTTGTGCGCTGCTGGTGGCGTATGAAATTGTCTGTCAACATGTCATCAATCTAGTGCTTGGCACTTACAACTCAAGCGTGTATTTTACCTCCACACCACCGTGCTGTTCCAACCAGCCACATTTCAAACGTTCGAGAGTCACACACGGCCAGTAGCTCCTATTTTGGAAAGTACCACCTTAGAGAGTTATTGTGAAGATAAAATTAAGTGACAGTTAAACTCATTAGCCCTCGGCCTAAAGTAATTAGCTCTTGGCTCAATAAATCTTAGCTATTATTATTGTCACTGATGCAATAAAGGCAGAAATGATTGGAGCCTCATCTAGGATAAGGCTGGAATGAATGTTCCAGAAAGAGTAAAATATTAATTAACGCCTGGAAGAGTCCAGAGGGAGTTTTGTGCTGGCAGGAAGTAATGGCTCTTTAAATATACATTAGATTACACTTTCTAATTGTCTTCCTCAAATCTTCTAGGTCCTCATTGGTTTTTGTCTGCTTCATCTAGCGGTTTAATATACCTGGTAGTGATATGTTAAAAATTTCCTACTATAATCATGGATTTGTGATTTTTTTTTTTTTTTTTTTGGCTGCAAAAAGCTTTATTGTTTTCATTTGCTCTAAGGCCTGGGAGGGGGGCTGGTGGTTTCAGGGAGAGGCTCAGGGAGCAGCCAGACATCAGAGGGATGCAGAGGGGCCCGCCAAGGCCTCTGGGATCCAAAGCTGCTTGTGCTTGAGGGTGAGCCTTTCGAAGAGATCCTCGCCCAGCCGAGCCTGGGACCCGCCAGCCTGTGGAGGTGAGTCAGGTGCCCCCCATCTTCTTGATGAGTTTCACCTGCTCAGCCAGGAAGTGGTTCTTCAGGAAGTCAGTGCGGGCAGAGCCTAGGGCGCGCAGATCTAAAAGGGCCTGGCTCAGGTTCCTCTTCAAGGCCTGGCAGCTCCCTGGTGTCCTGAGTTTCACTCTACTCCTTCGGGGAGGCTTCTGCACATCCGGAAAAGGGTGCAGCCACCTTGCTGGTTTTGTATATTCAAGAGACGCTCAGCCCCGCCAGCCCTCGGAAGAAGTGGCCAACGCCCTGCAGAGCCACGTTGTCCTGGTGGAAGCAGACGCCCAGAGAGGTAGGTGAGGGAGGCCGCAGACACAAGCTGGACAGGTGAAGACGGCAGCCTCCACCTCGGTGGAGTAATTCTGGCGAATTGGGGAGCTCGTCAATAAGGAATTAAGCTCCCCAAACGGTATTGGCTGGTCTCAGGCCGAGGATGGCAGAGAAGGTTCTTTTTTTTTTAAAAAATATATTTTATTGGTTTTTTACAGAGAAGAAGGGAGAGGGATAGAGAGTTAGAAACATCAATGAGAGAAATCGATCAGCTGCCTCCTGCACGCCCCTTACGGGGATTGTGCCCGCAACCAAGGTACATGCCCTTGACCGGAATCGAACCTGGGACCCTTCAGTCCGCAGGCTGACGCTCTATCCATTGAGCCAAACCGGTTCGGCAAGGATGGCAGAGAAGGTTCTGAAGGTGGTCACTGGAAAAGGGGATGGGGGTGGCTGGAGGCTGGAAGAAGGGGCATTCCTGGGTCTGTTCGGTCCAAACACTGTAGAAGCAAGAGACAGATCCAGGGGACCGCGAGGCCACTGCCACGGGTTTGTGGTCTCCCCGTGCCATTCTCTTTGTCCTGCGTTACATGTTTTGAAGTTATGGTTAGGAGCACATATATCAGCAGCCATGGGTAAGTTGTATCATTCTGTTTGGCGCATAGTTCTGTGGTAATGTAGAAGAGTTTAGCTGTTTTATTTGTGAAAATGCTGGGGCAAATTGTGATGTGTTTCTCTTGGTACCATTTTATTACCCCCTCGTCACGTCCCTCCCTTCCCATTCCCTCCCTTTCATACACAACTTGCTCTCAACTCACAATTAATGAAAAAAATGGAATTGATCATTGAGGTGTAATTCTGTAAGTGCACAAACTTTAAGTGGCCGAGTTGATGAATGTTTACATACAAACACACTCACGTAGCCATTACCTAGATCAAGACGTGCGGCGTTTCCAACGCCTCAGCTGGCTCCTGCCCGTCAGTGTCCCCTCCCCGCTCTGTGGGGAGACCTGCGTTTCTATTCTGGTCATAGAGTAGTTTTTGTTTATTCTTGAACTTCATATAAACGGAACATAACTGTGTGTATTCTTTTCATTTGGGAATAAATTTAAATTTACAGAGAAATTGCAATAATATAAGAACATCCATATACCTTTTACCCAGATTCATCTATTGCTAACATTTGTCCCCATTTTTAATTTGTCTACTTAACCTACCATTTCTATCTATCATCTATCTATCTATCCATCTATCATCTATCTATCATATCTATCTATCTCTCTCTCTCTCTCTCTCTCTCTCTCTCTCTCTCTCTCTCTCCCATATAAATACTTTCTCCTGAACATTTGAGAACAAGGTGAATTCCCCGTGGCTCTTTCCCTCTGGATACTTGGATGTGCATTACGAGAAAGGAGAATTTCTCTTCCATAGAGCACAGTGGGGTTAGCAATTTAAGTAAATTTAACATTGACACGATACTTTCAAGTGCACATTCCAGTTTTACCAATGATCCCAGTAATGGCCTCTCTGACATTTCCCCCTTCAACACATGGCCCAGGCTAGGATCAGGCACTATAGTTAGTTGTCGTGTTTCTTTAATTGCTTTTATTCTGGTACATACACTCAGGTATTTTTTGTCTCTTATGCATGTGATATATTTTGAAGAATTGGTTCCTTTTTTGGAGGGGGACTAATTTGGAGGGGGGTCATTACTGAACATTCCTTGGTTGGATTCAGGTTATGCCTTCCAGCGGGGCTGTTATGTAAGTCCTCAGTATGATGCTCATCTGTCCCTCATGGGTGGTGGTAATTTTGATCACCTGGGAATCACTGTAGAGTTGGTATTTTCCCCTTTCAACTAGCAAGCCGTCTGCAGGGAAACGCTTTAAGACCAGGTGAATATGCTGCTCCAGGACCCAGGGGGTGATTCTCGTCTGAAACAATCTAGCTGCGCAGGGGTGGGCAAACTTTTTGACTCGAGGGCCACAGTGGGTTCTTAAACTGGACCGGAGGGCCGGAACAAAAGCATGGATGGAGTGTTTGTGTGAACTAATATACATTCAAAGTAAACATCATTACATAAAAGGATACGGTCTTTTTTTTTTTTAGTTTTATTCATTTCAAACGGGCCGGATCCGTCCCTCGGGCCGTAGTTTGCCCACGGCTGCTCTAGCGTGATGGTTACAAATGATGGTTTTCTAACTCTAGCTTGGCTGCCACATTTATCAGTTGGCATTCAAAATTCTATTGCAAGCAGTGCTCCTCCCTTCTCTCTCACTTGTTTATACTTATTATTGTATGGACTCAGAGATTCCTGTGTTTTCAAGTGGTTTAACATGAATCAACTGACTTGTAAGCCAATCTTTTTGCATTTGTTCTATTTTTAATCTACTTATTCTTGTGTGAGTACCCCTTGGGCTTTGTTCATTCTTAAAGCCGTGTCTCTGGCTTAGAGTCTGGAAAGATAAGTCTTCGCCCCATTACTCATTATCTTTAGAGTTTCTTTGGGGCTTTCCTGCAGTTTGTAATTCTGGATGAATTTTAGAACCATTTTTATACAATTGTATTCCCCATACCTTTTCTCCTCTCTGTTTTCCTTCGACTCTGGTGGCATTGTGATGGGACTGCCGTGGAATAAGTCCGATGAATTTGAGAGTTCAGGGTTCCTCAGCAATGAGTTAAGCTCCAAAACCGGTGTTGGCTGATCTCAGGCCAAGGATGGCTGAGATGGTTCTGAAGGTGGTGACTGGAAAAGAGGTTGGAGGGCGGCAACTTTATGATATGGAGTCTTTTCATCAGGAACAAGTATGCTCTCCATTCCAGTTTTAATTTGATCAGCAATATTTATAATGAGTATATATAAGAGGCATAGGGTACACAGATGTGCTGTTGCTCTGTGGGATTCTCGGATGATTTTAAACCTTTATAAGAATGTCACTATTGTGCTGGCATCAACCAAGTGGAAAGCAAATCAAATAACCAAGGAAATGGAAAGCCAAAAAAAAAAAAAGATTCTTCAATATGTTCATTTCATTCCCTTACCAAATAACCTTCTGGAGATTCGATGTGTCATGGAAACACAGAGGAGAAGCCAGTCTAGAGAAAAGTAGAAAATTAAATGGGTAGGAGGAAATATAAATCAAATCTTCAATATGCTCATTCCATTCCCGTGTTGTATATTCCCTTTGGAGGCCTTCCCATGTCACCTGCAAAGCCCTGCCAGCCACGGGGACACGGAAATGAATAAACCAAAGGCCCTGCCCCTGGGAGTTCATAGAAAATGAAGGGTTATAGGGTTCAAGTCTAATAAAGTGGGATGGAATAATCATAAACTTGTCTATCAGATTTCAAAAGTCTTGACCATGGTGCAGCCCATTAGAGTTTGAAGTAAGTGGTTTTAGGGTAGAGATTGGCAGCCCTGCTTAATACAGCATGGCATTGGCTGAAAAATTCTTTTTTTAAAAAAATATATTTTATTGATTTTTTACAGAGAGGAAGGGAGAGGGATAGAGAGTTAGAAACATTGATGAGACAGAAACATCGATCAGCTGCCTCCTGCACATCTCCTACTGGGGATGTGCCCGCAACCCAGGTACATGCCCTTGACCGGAATCGACCCTGGGACCTTTCAGTCTGCAGGCCGATGCTCTTATCCACTGATCCAAACAGGTTAGGGCTGAAAAATTCTTAATAGCTCAAGGGTGAGCTTCAATAAAATGTTACAGGATTAGTTCATATGTTAAATGTACAGCCCAGAAGGTACTGCTAAATAAGAGCACATGAGGCAGAAAAAAGAGAGTATATTTCACCATTAAAAAAATATTTTTTTCTTGAGAAAAATACAGTTTAAAATCTGGAAACTTCTCCTGAGAGCCTCACTCTCTACATCTGCCCCAAAGGACGGAACTGCCTGGGAAGGACAGGCGCTTCCGATGGCGTCACTTGAAGGGATTCAGATCTCGGCTTGCTGGGCTCTGCAGCAGGCAATTGCGATCATTGGGCACCACTGTCGACGACAATGAATGGGTCTGAGAAGAGCTTTAGCTTTTATCAGCCTCTCAGCACCTTTCAGGAGGCAGTCAGCTCCCGGGATGTGGCCCAGATCACTTGCTGCTCTGTCAGATTAGGCCGGAGCCCCCAAAGCCAGCACTACCCACCTCATGGGGTAAAGGGGCCCGTGTCACGCTCAGCGGTGACCTAGTCACGTGGGCTGTCTCTGTGCTTTACAGAGATGTTCCCAGGCCATCACTTATTTGTCCTCCTCTTTCCTTCCTTCCACCCCCTCCTCCCATTCCTCCCACAGTATCTGGGACACACGACCCTGGGTGTTCTTTTAATTCCTGAGCTTAAGTCTTCAGAAAACAAGAATTTAATCTGTATTTATTGTCCATCTTGTTCTGGATAAATGGAAGGGAATAAATTATTTCCAATATTTAAGTAAATGAAAATGAAACCTAAGATTCACAGTTCAGTTTCAAGTTAGCCACTCATGACATCTTCCCGTTGATCCCCTTCCCTTCCTTCCTCCCAGCCTTCTTTCCTTCTCTTTACAAGGTGGCATCCTTATAAGAAAAGGCACATACACAGTAAGACTGTGTGCACTTGAAAATAGAGACCTAACTCTTAATTGCCATGCAACATGGAAAGATGGATTGAGAAGAGGTAATTATTCCAGAAACCAGGCTAAGAGTAGTTGGTTTGCTTTTCTTCTGTTTTTGAGGAGTCAAGGTAGAGACACATTAATGATTACATACCTTCCTTTACCGATTCAAAGAATTATACTCTTTTTAAAATTTTTTTTTTTTATTGATTTCAGAGAGGAAGAGAGATGGAGAGAAAGATAGAAGCATCAATGATGAGAGCAAATCATTGATTGGTTGCCTCCTGCATGCCCCCCACTGGGGATCCAGCCCACAACCTGGGCATGTGCCCTGACTGGGAATTGAACCGTGACCTCCTGGTTCATAGGTTGACACTCAACCACTGAGCCATGCCAGCCAGGCAAGGAATTATACTCTTTTGACAGGAAAGACACAGATCTTCCTCACATTGCAGTCCCCTGGATAAGGAATGTGGGCAATGTGCTCAGCAGCAGGGGTTGTGACAACACCTGCCCTCTTCTGTCCTCGCAGAGATGTTTTAGGGGAGACACACACAGCTATGGCTGCCGAGTATTAAAACCATTCCGATGCTGCCAGCTCAAACACCACTCCACCAGCAGGCCAGGTGAAGCCGGCCTCCTTCCTCCCTTGCCAGGCCATGGCACGCTCCTCCTGGGGTTCTGGACATCGCCTGATGGGGATACTTGGACACACCCGATACCCACGAGCTGGAGCGGTATGTGCTCCTGCATTCCTTCCTGCTTTCCACGCGGTGGCCTAATAGCTTCACTCAGGGCTTTCGTCCTTCCCAGAGATTCTGAAAATTCCTAGATTGTGGGAAGGGGCCTTGCTTGGCTCACTGGGATGATAAATCCAGTCTCAGGAAGGGAGGGAGAAAAGGGAAATAAGGAAGGGTAGTCATTGCCCCCTCTGGAACTTGGAAAGGAAAGGATGAGAACAACATCTCTGGTTGGAATCAGGGGAGAAACTGCTGGTCAGTGGGTGACTTCCTGAGGCAGCAGCCCATGCACACCTCCCGTCAGGGAGGAGGGGACCAGATGGTTTTCCCTGAGGAGATTTTGAACACATTTAACTTGGGACGGTCTTCCTGAGGGTCCATTTAGTGTTATATATCCTCTGATCCAGTCATTTCACTGCCAGTAATTTACTGAAGAAGATCATTAATGACATCCACAAAGATTTAGCTATAAAAACGTTCATCATAGGATTGTTTCCAATTGCAAAGCAACAACATAGACACACACCAAAACCCAAACTTTAGGACCCTAAAAGATACGTTATCAATGGGGGGGAAAGCCTCTGAAATAGCATGTGCAGTAAATGCCTTTTATTTTACAGGTCTTAGTATACGTGGCAACAGCCTTAGTCACGGCAAGGTGGGGTCGTGAAGCATTTTGCTCTTTTTCTAAATTGATAAATATTACTTTTATAATACAAAGTAACATCTTGTTTAAGTTTTAAAAATCCATAACTTCTTTTCTTTGGTGTCCTCTTAAAATCAAACTGAATGATTGATCCATAAAGATTTTTTCCTAATTTTTATTTACTCATTTAGCAGGTTTTATGAATGCGTCTATTTCAGTGAGAACAGGAAACTAGCTCTGGTTCAGCATAGCATCAGCAAAGAGCTCAGGAGATAACAAAAAGGGCCCCTACACTGGCCAGGCAAATAATTCCACACAGAGACCAGCACATAAGAAATTATGAATCTCCATGCCTTGGGGGTACCCAGATTCCCAAAAGCTCAGACACTTTTCTGGCTAATTCTTCTAGAATCTCTAGAAGATGTCTTAACGTTGGCCTGATAATTGACCTTCTGTGTTTGATAAATTAGAGCAGTGGCTCTCAACCTTCCTAATGCCGCGACCCTTTAATACAGTTCCTCATGTTGTGGTGACCCCCAACCATAAAATTATTTTCGTTGCTACTTCATAACTGTAATTTTGCTACTGTTATGAATCATAATGTAAATATCTGATATGCTATATGTGTTTTCCGATGGTCGCGACCTACAGGTTGAGAACCGCTGAATTAGAGCAATCTAACTTATCAAATAAATAGGAGATATGCCTAATCCATAGACATTCTTCATGGGCCTCCCATCCATTAGGGAGCACGCAGAGGCCCAGAGTGCCTGTCTGGACTGTCCAAGGCTCCTTACCATCTCATTAGATGAAGAGAAAATTGGAACATTGGCCTGAAAAAGTTGCAAGAGTTCTCTAGTCAATTAAATTTTGAATCAATGCTTATTTTTTAAAAAAAGTTAGTTCAGCAGTGTTAACTGGTATGACCTCCTTGATATTTTGGAACCTCAGGATTTTTTTTTTTTAATCTCATACTGTTTTACTGCCTGACATTATTTGTAGGTCTAATCAATATTTATTAGTTAGGCTTAAGACCTATGCTCGGATCAAAACAATGTTTTTGAGTTGGCTGAGAGGGTAATATGACTGTCTTGACTTGCAACCTGGAATGAAAGGGCAGAAGCTTCCATCCTTTAATTTTTTAATTATTATCATTTTAGTTTTGTTTTTTTTTTAAAAAAAATCTTTATTCAAAGTATTATATATGTCTCCCTTCTTCCCCCATTGGCTCCTCCTAGCCCTCCCCCACCCCAGGCCTCCACCATCCTATTGTCTGTCCATGGGTTATGCACATATGCATACAAGTTCTTTGGTTGATCACTTCCCACTCACCTACCCTTCTCTGCCTTCCCTTTGAGGTTCTGCAGTCTGTTCCATGGTTCTATGCCTCTGGATCTATTTTGTTCATCAGTTTTTGTTCATTAGATTTCACATATGAGTGACATTATATGATACTTGTCTTTCTTTGACTGGCTTATTTTGCTTAACGTGATACTCTCCAGGTCCCTCCATGCTGTCTCAAAGGGTAAGAGGTCCTTCTCTTTGCTGCTCCATAGTGTTCCATGGTACAAATGTACCACAGCTTTTTTTATCCACTCATCTACTGATGGGCACTTGGGCTGTTTCCAGATCTTAGCTATTATAAATTGCACTGTTATGAACATAGGGGTGCATACATTCTTTCTGATTGGTGTTTTGGGTTTCTTAGGATAATTCCCAGAAGTGGGATCACTGGGTCAAATGGCAGTTCCATATTTAATTTTTTTAAGGAAACTCCATACTGTTTTCCACAGTGTCTGCACCAGTCTGCATTCCCACCAGCAGCGTACTCTGGTTCCGTTTTCTCCACATCCTTGCCAGCACTTGTCATTTGTTGATTTGTTGATGGTAGCCATTGTGACAGGAGTGAGGTGATACCTCATTGTCATTTTAATTTGCATCTCTCTGATGATCAGTAACTCAGAGCATATTTTCATGTCTCTTGGCCATCCGTATGCCCTCTTTGCCCATTTAGGTCCTTTACCCATTTTTAAATTGGATTGTTTGCCTTTATTTAGTTAAGTTGTATAAGTTCTTTATATATTTTGGATATTAACCCTTTATCAGATGTATCATTGCCAAATATGTGCTCCCTTGCAGTGGGCTCCCTTTTCGTTTTGTGGATGGTTTCTTTTGCTGTGCAGAAGCTTTTTATTTTCATATAGTCCCCTTTGTTTATTTTCTCCTCAGTTTCCTTTGCCCTGGGAGATGTATCTGTAAACATATTGCTATGAGAGATGTCTGACATTTTGCTGTCTATGATTTCTTCTAGGATTTTTATGGTTTCCCAACTTACATTTACGTCTTTTATCTATTTTGTGTTTATTCTTGTGTATGGTATAAGTTGGTGGTCTAGTTTCATTTTTTTTGCATGTATCTGTCCAATTTTCCCAACACCATTTATTGAAGAGACTTTTGACTCCATTATATGTTTTTGCCGCCTTTGTCAAATATTAATTGAGCATAATGGCTTGGGTCGATTTCCTGGGTCTTTGTTCTGTTCCATTGATCTATATGTCTGTTCTTGTGCCAATACCAGACTGTTTTGATTATGGTGGCTTTGTAGTATAACTTGATATCTGGTATTGCGATTTCTCTAACTTTGATCTTCTTTCTCAAGATCACTGTGGCCATTTGGGGTTTTTTTTTTTTTTTGGCTCCATATAACTTTTTGAAGGATTCTAGATCTGTGAAATATGCTGTTGGTATTTTAATAGGGATTGCATTGAATCTGTAGATTGCCATGGGTAGTGTGGACATTTTAATGATGTTAATTCTACCAATCTATGAACACATTTATATCTTTATCTCTTTTTTTCAACATCCTGTAGTTTTCTGAGTACAAGTTTATTCCTTAGTTAAATTTATTCCTAAGTATCTTATTTTTTTTTATTGTTGTTGTTGCAATGGTAAATGGGATTGTTTGTTTAGTTTCTCTTTGTGAGAATTCATTATTGGTGTATAAAAAGCCATTGATTTTTGGGTGTTGGTTTTGTATCCTGCTACATTGCCAAAGTCATTTATTAATTCTAGTAGTTTTTTGGTGGAGTCTTTAGGGCTTTCTATGTATAAGTATCATGTCATCTGAAAATAATTCCTGTTCTTAGAGGAATTGGTTTTTGTTTTTGTCCATTTAGTATGATGTTCACTGGAGGCTTGTCATGTATGGCCTTTATTATGTTGAGATATGCTCCCTCTATTCCCACTTTGCTGAGAGTTTTTATCAAAAATGGGTGTTGGATTTTGTCAAGTGCTTTTTCTGTGTCTATTGATATGATTATGTGATTTTTGTCTTTCAATTTGTTTATCACCTTTATTGATTTGCAAATATTGTACCAGCCTTGCATCCCTGGAATAAATCCCACTTGGTCATGATGTATCATCTGCTTAATATATTGCTAGATCTGATTTGCTAATATTTTGTTGAGGATTTTACCATCTGTGTTCTCAGAGATATTGGACTGTAGTTCTCTTTGTAATGTTTTTATATGGTGTTGGAATTTGGATAATGCGGGCCTCATAAAAATAGCTTGGAAGTGTTCCCTCTTCTTGGAGTTTTTGGAATAGTTTGACATTCTTACTTTAGATTAACCTTCATCAGCACCCAAACCCTTCAAATACATACTCAATCCTCTTCTTCTTTGAGGATGGTGAAGCTATCCCTGATAATAGAGCAATTTTGCTCTCATGTAAATAGAAGTAGCATCAACCAAAGTTCCTGTCCATTGATAAAAGACCCCACACTCAAGAGCAGCTAGCTCTTCCTCTCATACTCACTCCTACCCATTCTCACCAAGCCTCACTCAGGCAAACCAGTCTTCCCATCTTAGGTGATGAGAGAAGAGATGAGAAGTGGAGAACTTAAGGCATGCAATACACACCTATTCTTTTGTCTAAACCCGTGGTTGGCAAACTGTGGCTCGCGAGCCACATGCGGCTTTTTGGCCACTTGAGTGTGGCTCTTCCTAATCCTTAGAAGTATCTTAATTTAGTAACAATGTACCTATCTATATAGTTTAAGTTTTAAAAATTTGGCTCTCAAAAGAAATTTCAATCGTTGCACTGTTGATCTTTGGCTCTGTTGACTAATGACATTGCCGACCACTGGTCTAAACCATGTCAACAGGTGCAGCTAGGGCAGTGGTTCTCAACCTTGGCTGCACATTAGAATCACCTGGGAATCTTTTTAAAATCCTGATTTCTGGGCCTCATCCTCCGGAAATTCTGTTTCTTTATTATGGGGTGGGGCCACATTAGTAACAAAGAAATAGAATTTCTGGAGGATGAGGCCCAGAAATCAGGATTTTAAAAAGGTTCCCAGGTGATTCTAATGTGCAGCCAAGGTTGAGAACCACTGAGCTAGGGAAAAAGGGAGCCCTATCTCCCCACAGTTGAAGAGAGGGCTTCTTCAGTGGTGCCCATCACATGGTTAGGAAACTTGGGTGACTGGATGCTGGGGTTCTGCCAGAATTCAGCGTAGAGTCCAGAGGCAACCTTCAGTTCTTGGCTCAGCTCAGATAGATATTAACTTAGGAAATGTGACATAATCTCTGAGTCCTAATTTTCTCATCTGTAAGGAGATGCTAACAAGTACCTGGAAGGGTGGTTGACGGTTAGATGGGTGACTGTGTAAAACATCTGACACTTAGTGGTGGCCAATAAATGCTATGTAGTTGTTACCTTCATAAGGGAGAAGGGCCCTGATGAGGCCTGACAGAAAGGATTTCCTGATTATAAGTTAACTCTCAGGAACCTGCTGGTGCAACTTCACCCTACACCTCAGACCCTCTCTTTCCATGCCAGCTTCTCTAGAGTTGTTCTAAAGCATGCAGCCACAAGAACAGAGTCTTGATCTATCCCAATTTGCATAAAAAAACTAAGCAAATCAATAGAATGTTTCCATTTTTTGTCTCAGTAATTTTCCCTAAACCTTTTTAAAATTTTTATTTTTATTGATTTCAGAGAGGGAGAGGGAGAGGAAGTGATAGAAATATCAATGATGAGAGAGAATCACTGATTGGCTGCCTCTTGCACACCCCACCCTGGTGATTGAGCCTGCAACCTGAGCATATTCCCTGACCAAGAATTGAACGTGACCTCCTGGTTCATAGGTCGACACTCAACTACTGAGTCATGCCGACTGGGCTTTCCCTAAACCTTTGATTCTTGCTGCGGGTGCAGGACAAGAGAAATAAACACAATAAATTCTGACATCAAACTCTGAAAACTTCAGACAAGCTAAAATCAACAGCTTGTTTCTCGTGATTTTTAGCATTGAGCTGAGGGCCTAGGGCAGTGATGGCGAACCTATGACACACATGTCAGAGGTGACACGCGAACTCATTTTTTTGGTTGATTTTTCTTTGTTAAATGGCATTTAAATATATAAAATAAATATCAAAAATATAAATCTTTGTTTTACTATGGTTGCAAATATCAAAAAATTTCTATATGTGACACGGCACCAGAGTTAAGTTAGGGCTTTTCAAAATGCTGACACGCCGAGCTCAAAAGGTTCGCCATCACTGGCCTAGAGCAACATATTTCTAAAGCAACCTAAGACAATTCGATATATATTTGTATATGAGGTTAAATCCCAGTCCTGTTGTAATAGAGGAAAACAAATGTGTCCGTACTTTATGTTGCTCCTCAAAGATAACCATGAACCCCAGGTTGTTGTGCTGAGGGATGTAGGAAAGTCATCCTGCCCTCTGGCATCCATCAGTCTGAACTAGGACTTTGAAAGCTACCCGTGTGGTTCCAAAGTGCAGCCAAGGTTGGGAAGGCCTGTGTTAGGTGAAGGTCGGACGTGCCTAAGTGAACCACTGTGAGAACTGCCTGTGCCTGACAGGGTCCCTTCCTGGGTCCCCTGGTCGGGTGGGCCTCATCATAAACATGAGTGTCAGTGGCTCCCAGGCCATGGAGCGCCCAGCCTCTCTTTTTATGGGAAGTGTGTCTAACCAACGATGAGAGAGAATCACTGATTGGCTGCCTCTTGCACTGGATCATTAAGTCACAACTTCTGCCTGGGGCAGATGCGTCGTCATCTGTTACTGGCGAGAGACATGAGCCACGCGAGGCAGGAAGAGGTACTGCCTGTCCTCATTTTATAGGTAGGAAAGTCTAAGTTTCATAGATCTTTCCTTACGCACTTTCTGTTTTATCAGTTTTCATTCTTTGCTTCCTCTGCTTTGATTCCTTTTTCCAAATACCCGTTTGCACTGTGGACAGTCACCTCGGCTCGTCGTTTACAGTGATATCCCGCAGCAGGCTGGTGGTTATTAGCAGATGGGAAAGGCCAGTGCTCCTCCGTGAGGAGCATCGCAGTGTTGCTGCAGTGTCTGCAGTCAGCAGAAAAAATGGACAGTCCGCCAGCATCCGATGCCATCTTCGCTTCATCATATAAACGCAGTTTTAGGTAAGAACATTTATCTTGGATGCCCACTTGTTGTGCATTCTGATCCAGTCCCATTACATAGCCGTCCATGCGTCTTTGTCAGGGCTTTTGTGATGGAGTGTTTAGTTCGTTCCTCCTCAAATAAGGCAACCTCAGTGCAGTGTAGGGACTTGATGGATATCTTATCTTTAAGAACAACAACACGCTTTCCAAATGCCCTGACACATACTCGATGCTCAGACAGTCTGCTTTGAGAAGAATCAAGATCACACCGTTACTTTCACTCTTCCAGATGCCAGAAAGAAACAATTATTCACCTCCCATGCCAAAAAGATTCTTTGGCCGGCTGAGTTAAAATCATTTATTTGCTTTTATGGTGTCGGGCTGCATTCATTGAGATTAATTTGGCTCATCTAACTTGAATAGGCCACCTCATTAATCTAAAAAATATTGAAAACCAGTGTGTGACAGGGACTGCTGTTAAGTTCTTTGGAAACATTTAAAAGTAGAAAAGCAGATGAGATGGAGGCTGGCAGCCTGCTCACTCAGGATTCTGGCTGTCTTCCGGGGGGCACGATGGCACTTTAATTGGGTCCTCTAATTTCAGGGACTCTTAGGCAATGGCTGGAGGCAGAATGTGGGTGGCAGCCGTCATTTGTCTTGTTAGGCATGCTCTGAGACAACGCTGTTATTTCTGGGGCCAAGTTCCCACCTGGTCTGGCAGGAATTATTACTGGAAGCTGGCAGATGAGGCTTTATAGCAAATAGAGCAGTAAAACTGGAAATTGAAGAATGTCTGTTGCTACAGTAAAGTCAGCCTCATAGAAAACTCCTGAAAGCAGCAGAAACGTTATCCATCATTAGTCAAGTAAACTCGCGTGAAGAACTACTTCCTGTATAGAAACCAGGTAGCTCCGAAGTGACTGTAAAGCTCCGTAGGTCCGTGGTCGGCACACTGCGGCTCGCGAGCCACATGCGGCTCTTTGGCCCCTTGAGTGTGGCTCTTCCTAAGCCTTAGGAATACCCTAATTAAGTTAGAAACAATGTACCTACCTATATAGTTTAAGTTTAAAAAATTTGGCTCTCAAAAGAAATTTCAATCGTTGTACTGTTGACATTTGGCTCTGTGGACTAATGAGTTTGCCGACCACTGCCTTAGGTCGTTTGCCTCAGGGGGCCTCATAGTGAGGGACCTACTTCTTGTCTGCATTGAAATGTTCTCTTGAGTAAGCAGTTCACAAACACTGGTTGGTATGGGCACCATGCCCTCCCTGTCGCTGAAGTGCTCGACTCTAAAACCATGGAAACAAGACAGCAGGACAAGTGCATTCCCCCTGCCACACTTCCTGCAGGAGTGGGGAGAGCCTCCAAAGCAGAGACCTTAGGGCAAAACAGGCAGCAACAAGCATTTTTAGAATCAATAACTGCAAGAAACTCAGCTGTGGAAAAGCAAACACAGCAGCCAGGACGTCCTAATGCAGGTAGACTGCCTCGAAAGGCTCATGCCACATGCAGCCTGGCATTCTTTTTTTTTCTTCTTAATATATTTTTATTGATTTGAGAGAGGGAGAAACATCAACGACGAGAGAGAATCATTGATCGGCTGCCTCCTGCACACCCCACACTGGGGATCGAGCCTGCAACCCCAGCATATGCCCTGACCGGGAATCTAACCATGACCTCTTGGTTCATAGGTCGATGCTCCACCACTGAGCCATGCCAGCTAAGCATGCCATGGCATTTTTTTCCTACAAGAACGAGGAACCGGGCAGGTGTTTGAGGGCATTCACGAGGGCATTCACCCCAGAGGTTCAACAGCAGGTCCAGTGTCAGCAGGCTGCGTGCTGCTCTTCCCGCCAGCGGGTTTCACTGACACTGCAATGGTCTCTGTGGGCAGTGACTTGGGACCGCGGTCCTTTTCTCAAAGGAGGGTTCTTTGATAACTAAAAACGAACAGGTTTCTTAATGTAGAACAAGTGTTTCCACAGACTGGTGGGATTTATCCTGCAATAGCAGGACCCCTGAACTACTACTTTAACTTGTGTATCATAACACCCTTTACATACAAACACAGTTCCTCATACATCCGGAGACATGGTCACGGTCCATCCACAAATTCACGTTTGGAAATAAGCTGTAAAGTCATCCTTATATTACATCCCTAGGGAAAGGTTGAAAAGTAGGTCTGTATCTCAGCATTACAGAAAGCACTATTGGCTGACTCTGAAATATTTAATCTACTTGCAAATTGCATCCTTATATGTGCAAGACATGTTTTGAAATTTTAGTGTTTGTGACAGCTTGGCATCACCCCGATTCACCCACTGTGTCAGGGCCCACTGACCAACACTAGCCTTTCAGCTTCGGCCACCCCAGTAAGTAAGCTAAGGGCCCTGTGAAGGAAGGACAAGCAAGACTTAGTAACTCCTAAAGCAGGCATGCCTCGGCCAGTTGTCCTTCCTGAGGCCTACAGAATTCATATAAGGCCCCATATTTATCTATTTTATAACCAATAGCTGGTATAAACTAAGGCTGGAAAAAATATCTAATTTGAATGAAGTTTAGTTACAAAAAGGTTTCCCATTTCAAGACAAAATCTAAAGTAATAAGTCAAGTTCAAGCCCAAACCAGGACCTAAGTGGGCTCCTTGGCTGAGAACTGAATTGCCTCATCTGCCCACGGACCAACACTGCTCAGGAGTCGGTCACTAGTGTTGCATGGGCTCCAAACAGGTGAGCGAGCCACTGTCCAGACCACATGCTCCTCTATCCATCGTAGGCAGAGTTCCATTTTTCCCAAGTTGAACATTTAATGACAGCTGCTGTAGCCAGAAATAGTGAACAAGGTTCTTAGCAAAGCACGTGTGTTTTGCGTGGTGTTGGACCAGGCACACTGGCTATGTATTCCATTGCTGCAGAGAAGCATCCTCCTCTTTCACTGGCTCAGTGGAACACTTCTTCTGGGCCACTGAAAAGTTTGCAAAAGCAGGTGCTGGCAGTGGACAATGTGTGTGTGTGTGGGGGGGAGGGGGGTGTTGATGGTGGAGGGTGGGAGTAGATGCTTTGCAGTCTGGCCCTGAAAGTCAGCACTCACTCTCATAACCCTAAAAGGTGATCATTTTTTCTTTAAAACCCAAATGCACATCTACACTCCACTTGCAGACTCTAGAGATAGACAGATGGTGGTGGGTTCGGGGCAGGCTCTCTAGAACAGTGGTTCTCAACCTTCTGGCCCTTTCAATACAGTTCCTCATGTTGTGACCCAACCATAAAATTATTTTCCTTGCTACCTTATAACTGTAATGTTGCTACTGTTATGAATCGTAATGTAAATATCTGATATGCAGGATGGTCTTAGGCGCCCCCTGTGAAAGGGTCGTTCGACCGCCAAAGGGGTCGAGACCCGCAGGTTGAGAAGCGCTGCTCTAGAAGGTTCCCTGCCTTCAAAACCCATGCCCTGGGCAAATGGCTGCTGAATTATCCTCACTCTGATTCTGCCATTGGGCTATATTCAAACGCTGTAATGCCAAGATTATGTTTTCCCAGTAATAACTTTGTGTTACTAAGACAACAGCTGCTTCCCATCACTTTCTCAGCAAACTTGACACATCTACAAGTTCACTAAAATCTTTTGATCAAATGTAGCTAACTAAAGAATTAAGGCATGCAATATTCTGAATTTCTAAGTTAAGTAAGCCTAAGTCCCTAAGCATTTGGGTCACACCTAATTTTAAGTTTTCGACACTTTTAAATTTACATAAATTTTAGAGTCAGTTTGAACAATTCTATGGTAGGTCTGTTGAGATTTTAAAAACAGGACTGAATTCTTTGCACTATTGTCTTCTCATCCACAACCATAATATTGCTCTCCATTGACGCTGGCAAACTTGGGCTTTTGTCCAGGTAACCTTTTTAAAAAATTGCTATTGTAGATGGTATCCATTTTCATCCCATAAAATTTCCCAATTACATTCTGCTATTATAGTTCTGTATATTAAGCTTGTACTCAGTCACTTTTTTGAACTTTCTTCATTGGTTCTGGTAGCTGATCAGTTAATTGTCCTTGATCTTCTATGTAGATCATGTTTTTTACAAATAGTAAGATCTGTTCTCATTTTCCAATATTTACATTCTGTTTTTGTGTCTTACACATTGGCTAGGACCTCCAAGAACATCATTGAGTAGAACTAGTAAAGGGTATCCTTGTTTGATCTCTGAGAAGAATGTGTTTTACATTTTACCTTTGAGTATGACGTTTGCTTGAGATATCTTTTAACAAGTTCAGGAATTTCTAGGTTGATAAGTTATTTAGGTTTTTTTTTAAAAAAAAAATGGTATGGAAAACAAGACTTACTCCAGTTTAAAATGATTCCTCTTGAAGAGCTTACGATTAAAGCTAAATATGTAACAGTTCAATGTTGTTTTACTTTGGTACCAGGTAGCTCAGAGCCAAACCAAGCATAACAACTGCATACTATGGCCTGCTCATCTATATTGTCTTGGCATCATTCCTTCCCAACCCTCCACCTATTTTGATTTACATCTTCCTAGATATTTCCCCCTTACTTTACTATTTTATTGCTTGGATTTCCTATCAATTTCCACAAATCTTTAATAGAATGACATTAGTGCAAATAAAAACTTTAGAAAAGACATGGTTACATTTGGATTTAAAATAATGAGAGAAATTTAGTAGGGTAGAAAAATACTGTGGGAACTTTTAATAAATCCATCAGTTATCAGGAAATCATGTGGAGACCTAACACTGTGGCTAATAAGTCTCTTGGGTTGCCATATGAATCAAGTCTCAGAAAACATCTGGAGTTAAAATGAATGCTGTGGGGCCTCAGTAACCTGGTCCAGAGTAAATTTAGTAGTAAAATGAGGCCTGCTAATCCTTACATTGTTAAGCTTATTTGTCGGAAGTAGCCATTAGGAAGCACATTTTAATTTCATAAAATGAAGTGAAACCCAGGGGCCACTAACATTTTCAGTAATAGGTGCTTAACACATTGCGTACCGCATAGAAATCTCTAAGACATACGCCAGGGACTGCACGTTTTTGGGCAAACTGCACGTTATTTAAATCATCATAATGCACTTTAGGTGTTTTTCAATAATTATAACATTTTTATTTACATAAACAATTAAAGTTCCTAGTACTTTAACGTATGGTACTGCGTAAAACATTTTCCTCTATGAAGAGGGACCAAACAAAATTTACATAAGTATCTAGATTCGCTCCTTTTTCCATGGGCGTGAAAAACGAGAACACTCGTGAGCGGTCGGTCCTAACAGATGGTGCGCGAAACACGAGAAAACTCCTGAGCGGTACAAAATGTGTTAATAAAAGTTTGTTGAACGTACAATCCCAGGCCATTTCAAATCCTTTTAAAAAGGCATCAAGGAAAAGTGGTTATACTTATTTTATAGCTGAGTGACCAAACTAAAAAATAACTATTGCTCTCCAGTGTAAATAAGTCCCATAATTTACGATTGTCTTCGACAGGCCTTTAAGTATAACATGCATATTTCTGTAATTTAAATAAAAGCCTCACTTGCTTTCCCTCTTCAGGACTCTAAAATATAAAAGTCTGATAAAAATGAATTTTAGGAAATGGATTTTATTATCCAAATAGGTTATACCATAGTCCCCATATGCTTTGCCATTGTTATCCATAACCATGATTTCACAAAAACAAATCTTTAATAAAAGTTAAATTTATGAACATCTTAAGATAACTTGAAAAAATGAAATCCACAAATTACAAAGATTTTAATATGCACACTGCCAGTCCATCTAAATTTGGCATAGTCAATCTACTTAATTGATTTATTTAATGTGTTAATTTTAAAAAATTCCACTGGGGGATGAATGACATATTATTGCCCTTGACAAAGGTGACAAGTGTGATATTGTTTTGACCAAGAAAGCAAAATATAATTCCTGGCTATGTTATTGTTCTGGCTTATCAAAGCTAATAAAATATGTGAGGGTGAGGTTCTGCCATGCCCAAAGGGGTTAGGCAAATGTAATAGAAGGTGCACTGGGCAGACACACATTTTCATCATATAAATTTTCTGGTAGTTCCTCGTCATCTCCATCAGGAAAATATGTAGGGAATGGTAGATTTTTGCAGAAATCCTTATATGCAGGTAGTTTAGAATCTTTGATCTGGAGGGAGGAAACAAAGATTTTATTAATGAGTGCTACCAATTAAGTTAGCCTGTTTTATTATTCATAATCAAAGAATATGTTCCTATATTTTCTAATGTGAATGCAACTGTTATTATATCTATATGAAGTAAAAGGAAATCAATGTATTCGTTTTATTTGAATAAGTTTAATTAATCCAATGATATAATCTTCCATAAGAAGAAAAATTTCTAGAACTGCCCAACAGGATAAATTATATTAAATATCAGTTATATCCAAATGGATATTTCAAATATAAGGATTGATATAGACTATATACCTAAAAGGTATTAATTACTATCAACTTCTTAATGATTTCATCTACTCATATTGTCTATTTTTATTATTTTATAACAGATTTTTTGAGCTCAGATTAAAAATAGTTTACCTAGTATTTTTATTAGTCTTAATTCTAGAACACATAATAAAACTATCAAGTTTTAAGGAAATCAGCTTACATTTAACAAGTAGCATTCTCATTTGGAAGCTAAGAACAGAATAGTATTTAGCAGAAAACAATAATAAATTCGTAAGTCTTTATAATATTGCTATTAATTCTTTATGTTCTAAAAATATTCTAATCTGTGAATTCACAAACTAAGGGATACTACATATGTTGACATAATCTAAAATGATGGGTTTTATTTTTGGAAAACATCACTGGGTTCTTTAAAGCTTCTGACTTCTACAGCCTTCATTCAGAGAGGAATAAAAAAATTACATATAATTATACACACAGAGTAAAATAAGCCATAATTATTTTGGCAATAAGAAATGAATAATTTGGCCTGGCAGGAGTGGCTTAGTGGTTGAGCATAGACCTATGAACCAGGAGGTCATGGTTCGATTTCTGCTCAGGGCACATGCCCGGGTTACAGGCTTGACCCCTGGGGAGGGGGCATGCAGGACATAACCAATCAATGGTTCTCTCTCATCATTGCTGTTTCTCTCCCCACCCCCTTCTTTCTTTCTCTCCAAAATCAATAAAAATATATTTAAATGCCAAACTGTAAAAAAAAAAAAAAAAAAGAATGAATGAATGAATAATTTGGATGAAATAAGTACACACCTGCTAGGAACAGCTAAGTACAGAAAAACATATCTATTTTAATCTCTCATTAAAACTGTTGTAAAAAATTATCAGTAAGGCACCCAGAAGAAAATAAACTCACTTTACCCATTCCCCCCCACCCCCCCAGAACTTTAACTTGGACTAAAAAGAGGTCATATTCTTACCAATTTAATCTATTTCAGAATTTAGAATTGGAAATAAAACCTGAGTAAGTAGACAGTAAAACCAACAATAAAACTCTCTGTGCTAATTTGATAAATGCAAACATTTACTAACAGATGATTTAAAGGTTTCAAGGAGTATTTTGTGGGCTTGTGTTTAAATGTCAGCAGTTTGGTACATCTTTTTTTTTAAAATTTTGTTTTATTGCTTAAAGTATTACAAAGAGTACATCGTTTGAAAACATTCAGCCCACTTTTTTTATTCTCCCAGGTGAATGCATAACAGGTAAGCCTCTTGCCCGTAACAGAGTGAGTTCTTGTTACTTTTACATTTTTGTAAATGTGTTATAGCTGAGGAAAATTTCAGACAAAAAAAGCACTGCTTAAATATTCTAACTGTAAAAGCTACAGTACTATATGTAATTCATTGATTTGAAACATAAAAGATGACAGCAGCTTTAAAATTGAGGGCTGGAAGTTTACAGTCCAAAGGTACAGGACTCATATGAATTTTGTGCTTACATTAATGAAACAGGTTGGTCATTCCAACGACTGTCTTTACTAATTTTAGAATTAAAGATATTGGCAGCCCTGTACTCTGAGAGCAAAAGCTCCCATGGAGTCAGTGGATGTTCGTGAGGCTGCCTGTCCAGCCAGGAGCGCTCATTCTCCACAGGCAAGGACTTACCTGCTATGCAATCACCTGGGAGAACAGAAAAAGTGGGCTGAATGTTTTTAAAAGATGTATCAAACTTCTGGACATTTAAACACAAGCCCACAAAATACTCCTTCAAACTTACACCTTAATGTTTGAAGCACACATTTTAGATTACAAAAGCTGTTTCGGTACCATAATGCAAAGACTTTATTTTTTCAAGATGAGTTCTTTTTAAAATCAAAACATGTCTGTGAAAAATGCATTCACTAGTGTGTTAGCAGTTCAAAGTGGACTAGACATTTCTCTGCTGCTCTAAGTTCCTCAAAATATATTTGGACTCCTCTTTAGAAATTGCCTTTGGGCCCTAACCGGTTTGATTCAGGGGATAGAGCGTCAGCCTGCGGACTCAAGGGTCCCAGGTTCGATTTTGCGGGCACATCCCCAGTTGGGAGTGTGCAGGAGGCAGCTGATCGATGTTTCTGACTCTCTGTCCCTCTCCCTTCCTCTCTGTAAAAATCAATAAAATATATAAAAAAGAAAAAGAAATTGCCTTTGGTGGACCTTCTGTCTGTCTTTCTTCAGTGACAGCAGGCCACCATCCATTAGAGAGCTGACTGAATTTTTGAAAGCAATTTTTTATCAAGTGGATGAAAAGTCTGAGTAATAAATGTTGCTGTTTATAACAACCAGATCAGAAAATTACTACATAGATTATGGTTTTTCAAGACAGTTGACCTATTCATCCCCAATAGTTACTAAGAAGCATCTGAGAAGATGCTGAGGGGGTACCTTAGAAGTCACAGCAGCAGTAGTAGGGTTCAGCTGGAAAGCCAGTCTAGAATCGTGTATGCAGCAAATGGGGATTTAAGGAGTTGGCAACATTAAAAAATCCACCTGCTATCCAGTGTAATTTTATTATGGAAAATAATCACTTTCCTCTCTTTTATTGGGTTGTGATATGCACAACGTAATAAATCTGGATTGCAGAGGTAGGGATACATTGAATTATGAAGCCAAAATGTTATGAGAAATACAATGACAACTTGCTGGCTTCAACCAGTTGTCACTGTAGTCACTTGGAGAATAGATCACTTGGGTTTGGAAACCTACTTAAGCCTAAGCACCTGCAATCTTACAAAAGAAACAAGAGAATAATCCGGTCAAAAAGTGAAGAGTGCCAGGAAGGGAATTTTAATTACTCTAAGATTAAAACAAATATTGTACCTTATTCTAGTAACGGAACCTATTTTAAAAAGCACACAAAGAGACACAATATGAAAAATCTGAGGTTTAAGTTTCAACCTATTTTTGTTGTTGTTGGAAAATTAATGAAAACTATATTTCTAGGAATAGCTGATATAACTTCTATTACAAATTTATTTTCAGAATGGGAGGTTCAAAATTCGAGTGATTTATCACTTTGTATTACCATGGCTCACAATTCCAGGCAGAATATTTAATTTGTATTTTATTTATGAAAATACGTCTCTGAGAGTCTGAGTTTTTTCTTCAAATCTATCATGTACAACATGTTTATTTTCTTCTTTTCCATCATATGTTGAACATAAAAATGAGCATGCATATTTTCAGGGAAAATACTTAAGAGTACAATCAGAGCAATGCTAGTAATAACAACAACAGAATCTCTTTAAAATGTCTACCTTTAATCACCTTTCTTCTGGACTCTCTCATTTAATTTCCACCTCCAGTTTTCTGGTTCCGGTGTCAAAGTACTCTTAAACTAAGAAGTCCTTTTTGGGAACGACAGGCACATTCACATTTTGGCAAGAGTATCCTAGTCTCCTTTTTATATTTCTAAAGAGCCTCTGCTTCATGGTCCCACCCTTTCCACAGACATACACAATAGGTTGTTCTCTGCAATTTTTGCATTTAGTTGCTACTAAAAACAAAACAAAACAAAAAAATTTAACAGAGAACTCATGTAGCTTGAAAATTAGGGGCTGTTTTTCATATTCATATAAATGAACAATGGAAAATAAAGACAGCTATACATACCTTTACTAAGCAATTTTTATGTCCAGGTACAGAGCCATTTACATAGATTATATTGTGCTTTGTATTTATTCTCCACACCTAAAGCCATAAATGAAATCATACTTTGAGAATTTATAACACACACAGTTCACGTATCCTCCACCCCTCCATAACTGTAAAACCTATTAGAACAATCATACTGTTTAAACATTAAACTGAACAAACAACAATTAAACAGACACACATTAAGTCCATACTCTGGTGCCTTTGCATTAGGGCATTAATTTAACCATTCCTAAAAAGAGCCACTTCAGAAACTCACTTTCAGTCCAAATTCTGTCCTATCTCTGTTTCCCATTTTCCCAGGCATTTTAGTTCCAGGCCAGACTCTGGCGACATCCTAAATGAGAGAACCAAAATTAGCACTTCTAAATATTCTCAATTTAAAACAGTTCTGATTAAAACAAAATGTAAACTAAGATAGGAATTATTAAAATGTTTAATCCCCTCCCCCATTCTTTGTAGTAGCCCGATCGCACCACATCAATGATGGGAGCAACTCCAGTCTTGCTTTTGGCAGTATTCACCCGTTTTGAACATACAAACACGTCACACCACCAAAGGAACAAGTAAGTGCCGGCCTGCTTTCAAGAATCTGGATTAGCCCATGTAATGCACTCCATCCGCACCACTGCTGCTGGAATGGTCCTACTCCCCCTCCCTTGCTTTTCATGTTACCTTCCTTCACCAGAATGATTAAAGGACAGTTCGTTATCGGAATACTGAGTTTGCTTGTCCAGCCCTGGTTATCTCCGATTCACATAAATCAAACAGCTTCCCACAATCTCTATTTTGGTCTGATAATAATTTTACATCTAAAGAAGCAAATCTGAATTCCATCTAAAATGGGAAAGGTTCTCAGGACACATGAATTCTTGAAATAGAAAAACTTTTGCATCACTACTCTCATAACAGAAGTCCAGGGGAAGTAATTCATTAAGAGATAACACAGATTAAAAGACAATTCTGAATATTATAGACTAAGTATCACTCTTATTTATTCCATATTTATTCTATAAATACACTCAGTGATAAGCACCTTGCTTAACATTACATTACTAAAAAAAGATCTGCCCTCCCCAATTAAATTTACTCTGCTTAGAAGTATACCCTAACTCTTAAGATTATAAAGGCAGTCGCTAGCTAATCCCTAATGAAAGTATTTACAAACACAGAACAGCATAGTTCATGACAAATAATTAAGTTGAGCTATAAGAATAGTCTTCTACATGCCTAATTTTTAAAAGAGCTTTATTATAACTCATACCACACATTTCACCCTTTTAAAGGGCAGTTTAATATTTTTAGTACATTCAGAGTTGTGTATTGCTACAACCAATCTTAGGACATTTTCATAAATCCCAAACTAAAACTTCATACCCATTAGTGGTCACTCCCTCAGCCCTGTACAAACCTCTAATCTACTTTCATCTCTGCAGATTTGCCTAGGATGGACGTTTCACATAAATGGAATCATGCAATTTACAGTCTACTGTGCTTGGCTTCTTTCACTTAGCATAACGTTTTTAAGGCTCCGCCGTGTTATAGCATATATCAAAACTTCTTTCCATTTTATTGCTAAATAATATTGTGTGAATAACCACTTTTTAATCATTCACCAATTGATGACCCTCTGGGTTGTTCCTATTTTTTGGCTATTATGCATAATGTTGCTATGACTATTCATGCACAGGTTTTTGTGTGCATTTTTTCATTTCTTTTGAGGTATATATACCAAAGAGTGGAATTGTGGGGTCTTATTTTACACTTAACATTTTTAGCAACTGCCGCAACATTTTTACATTCCTATTAACAATGTATAAGGGTCCCAATTTATCCACACCCTTGCCAACATTTGTTATTATCTGCCTTTTGAATTATAGTAATTCCAGTGAGTGTTAAGTAATATCTCACTGTGGTTTGGATTTATTTACATTAATTTAATAGCCTAGGATGTTAAGCATCTCTTCATGTGCTTACTGACCATTTGTATAGCTCCTTTGGGAGAATGTCTATCCAAGTCCTTTGCCTACATTTAATTGGGTTATTTTTTTTACTATTGAGTTGTAAGAGTTCTTTATATATTCTGGATACAAGTCGTAGCAGATATGATTTGCAAATACTTCCTTCCATTCTGTGAGTTGTCTTTTCGTTTTCTTGATGGAGCTCTATGCAGCCCAAAGTTTGAACTTTCGATGAAATCTAATTTATATCTTCGGTTACTTGTACTTTTGGTGTCAGATATAAGGCTTTGCCAAACGCAAGATCATGAAGACTTCTATTTTTTTTTTTTTTTCAAAAGTACTTGGACATTTTAGTGAACTCCCCTCCATGTAGCTTCAGGCTACCAGGATACAGGCCCCACCAACACCCTTAATCTTCTCGGCTCTTCTGCTGAAGAGCTTGGCCTTCACAATGACAGGCTGCTTTGGGAGCTTTCCCTTCCCCAGAGCTTTGTAGGAGCCCGATCGCACCACATCAATGATGGGAGACACTCCAGTCTTGCTTTTGGCAGCATTCACCCGTGTCTGCTCACTGACCGGGGTCCACAGTTTATCAAGGTTGACAGTTGGGCAGAAGCTCTGGTTCCTCTTCAAGTGGTAATGCCTCATACCAACTTTCCCAAAGTAACCTGGGTGATATTTGTCGAAGTTGATCCTGTGATGATGCAGGCCGCCAGCATTCCCGCGGCCCCCCGGGTGCTTCCTGTGCTTGCCGATGCGGCCGTGGCCGTGGCTCACGTGGCCCCGAAGTTTGCGGGTCTTCCTCAGTCTGGATGGCATGTTGGCGGCCGAGTTGCAAGAGCGACTTCTATTTTTTTTTTATAGATTTTTAAGGTCTTAAATTTATGTTGATGATAAACCTCATTTTCATAACTATTTTATATAATTTATAACTACATAATTTCATACTTATAACACAAAGAGCTCTCATACTCTACCCAAATTTACCAACTGTTTACAGGTTGCCCACCTGCTTTACCACCCACTCTATATGTATGCACATCTCCTATATCATATGTAATTTGGTGGCAGACATGATGCTCCTTTGCCTGTAAGTATTTCAGTGTCTACTTCCTAATTCTGTTACATAACCACAATACAATTATGAAACTCAAAATTTAATACATGACCTAATTTTGTCAACTGCCCCAATAATGTTCTTTACCGCTATTTCCCCCCAAGTCCAGATCCACTTCAGAATTACACAGTTATGTTTCTTTAGTCTCCTTAAATCTGGAGCAGCTCCTCAGCCTTTCCTTGTCTTTCATGACCTTGACATTTTTGAAGGCTACAAGCCAATCACTTTGTGGAATATCACTCGGGGTTTGTCTAATGTTTCCCTGCGATTAGATTCGGGTGATGCATTTTCAATGGGAATCACCACAGAAGTGATGATGTGTTCTTTTCCTGGAATCCGTTCAGGAGGCATATTGTGTTGGTTTGTTCAATTACTGGTGATTATAACATTGATCAGTTAGTTAAGAATGTGTTCACTCAGTTAATTCACTCTACGGATATTATTTTCCCCTTTGTAATTAATAGGCAACTTGTTGTGGGATTATGTCAGCATCTAAGGTCCATCAAGCTTTCACCACTTGTTTTAGCCTCCATTGCTAATTCCTCTAATGGCCATCAAAGTAAAATTCTAACTCTAACATCCCATCCACACTTATTAGCTGAGATTATAGTGTAAGGAAGAGTAGTCCCTTTTCTCCCATTTATTAATCTATTTGTATCAGTGTGAACTCATTGATCTTAAGTTTTTCATTTTTTTTAAGTTTTCAAATCAAACTGTCCCATTTTTTTGCAAGTGGGAGCTAATTGTAGCTGGATCCTGGGTCCTTTCAAGTACCATTTTAAAAGCACTTCCTTGATTTCTTGAACAAGCTGGTGTTTAGAAACCAAGATCTAGGCTCTAGTTGTGTTCATTGCTATGGAATATCTTTGCTTTTAGGCCCTTTCAGTAGCTAAAATGTACGTATATTTATACCCATTCCTTTGTTTACATAAACATATAGTAAATATACACTGGCCAGATTATTATGACCACCCCATCAGTACTTCATTGACACTTCCAAAAATACTGAATATTGAAAACTTCCTAAGCAAATACTCTCAAGGTTTTATTATTTGCATAACTAATTCACTTCATTGTACTGATGGGGTGGTCATAATAATCTGGCTACTCAGTGTATACTGATACCTACAGCTGGAATTCAACACTATAGAGTTATTTTAATTTCCTTCCTTTCCATAACTTAATACCCTTTTCTAACAGTGAGAAACGTGGCTTCCATTACCAATATATTTACCTATCTACTCAACCTTACAATTCACAGAAAATTATTTCAGAATAGCTACCTAATACCATTGCAAATAAACATAATTAGAATTCAAAACCTATGCACAGTACCTTTTTAATTTAGACTCAGGACATATAGCCAAATACTGTGTTCAAAAGTTATTTGAGTTACTCTCCCCACCTGTTTGGTGAGGTTGTTACTCATTTCAAACAGTTAGGCTCATCTTCTAATTATATTCCATTATGGATCCCCCTTTCTTTGTATTTTATTTTGAATACATAAAACATTAACATGGTTTCAACTATAAAAATTTAACAAAAAAGTATATCCGTGGAAGTCTCTCTCTTACCACTTTTGAGCCCTTCCATACTGTTCCCACCCATCTCTTGTAGGTAACCAATCTCAGTTTCTGGGTTATCTTTTAGGTCCTTCCTTTTTGCAAAAATAACCAGGTAACACGCATTTCCTTATATCCTGGAATTCACCTCATTCTTTTTTTCAGCTGCATAGTATTCTATTGAGCAGATGTACCATACTTTATTCATCCCAACTCCCAGGTATGGACATTTATGCTTGTAGTTATAATGTTGCAATAACTAATTTTATAAAAATGAGTATCTTTAGGGTAAATACTACCTAGAAGTAGCATTGCTGTGTAGTTCTATTCGATATTGTCATATTATACTATATTTTATCCCCAACAAAAGATGCACTAGTTTGTATCCCCACCAGCAATGCATAAGAACCTGTTCCCCTATATCAGCAATGGCGAACCTTATGAGCTCGGCGTGCCAGCATTTTGAAAAACCCTAACTTAACTCTGTGTCACATATAGAAATTTTTTGATATTTGCAACCATAGTAAAACACAGGCTTATATTTTTGATATTTATTTTATATATTTAAATGCCATTTAACAAAGAAAAATCAACCAAAAAAATGAGTTCGCGTGTCACAGGTTCGCCATCACTGCCCTATATTCTTACTAACACATTGGCAAAAATCAAAGCCACATAAGAATTTAGTAACTCAAGAGTGGTTTTAATCTGTGTTCCTCTTATGAAAGAAGTAGAGATACTTCCATTTAATACTGACATACATATATATCAAGCTTTAGAGATTAAACTTGCATTATTATGACGCTCCAATAAATTATGCCCCTCATTCCCCCCCAGCACTTTATGCTGTATCTCTGGGAGAGTAGAACTGAATTAGCAATACAAAGTCCTTCACCATTTCTTCTCTTACACCATTATATTATCCTTGACAATCCTTAAACTGCCATTTAAGGAAAAATAAGTCTCTGAAGGAACCAGATGAAAAGGCATTCTAATCCCTAATTTCTTGCAACTGACTTCAGAGTGTAGGAGGGGAGTCAGAGATGGGAATGAGAAAGTAGGCAGGAAAATATTTAGAATACTGACTGTAGGCAACAACTAAATAATTCAAGTCGGCCTCTGGAAAGTAAGTAAGACCAGGACCCACCTTGAGTAAGATTAACATTATGTGGCTTGATTCCCAAGGTCAGACTAAAGCATTATATGCACTATCGTAACATTAAAAAGAATACCACTAAGTTATACTTACACCAGTTGAAATAGCTCCAGGTCTCCTGTGAGTTTTCGTTTGACCATGAGTAGCAGGCTGGCCTTTAAATCCCCATCGTTTCATGACGCCTTGAAAACCTTTACCAATGCTGAGCAAAATAAACATCAGAATTTGCACAATGAACAGAGCATACTACACCCAACTGTACAATTTCTTGATAGTTCCTTAGAGTTTTAACAAAACTTCTTATCTAAATAACTAGAAAAGGCTATACAAGCAAAACCGCAAATGAAAATTCTTTAATGTCTGACCTGGTTTGAATCCCTTCCTGAAATTTTATATAACATGATTAATTCAAGATTGTGAGACAAGAGCAAGCTAAGCAAAGGGAGTTCAATCTGAACGGGGAGTTTAATCATCATAAGCCTATGAAACAACATAGTAAGAGTGGCATATTTCTAGAAGTTCCAAAGTACTCACAAGAGATATGGCAGACCATTAAGATCCACACACTTCCTGGTACCCAAACCCTCAAGTTCTCACCTCTTCTTGAGTCTGGGTGGACCTAGCAACTCACTTCTAAGGAATAAACGATGGCAAAATCGATGAGATGCCACCTCTGACATTAGGTTATCTCTTGCTTGATAGGCTCTGAAGGAAGCACACTGCCACGCTGTAAGCTATTCTACAGAGTCAGAGGCAAGGATGTCCAGCCCACAATAGTGGCCCGAAGGCTTGGCGGCAAGTCTCCCCAAGTCGAACACTGAGATGACTGCAGCCTGGGAGACCCCTCAGCCGGAGGAATTCGGCTAAGTTTACTGGATTCCTGACCACAAGCTGTGAAGTATAAATATTTGTTGTTTTAAACTGTTATGATTTAGGGCAATGTGTTATGCAGCAAAAGGAAACTAATACAACAGAACATTAAATAATAATACCCTAAAAGCTGAATGTTTTACTATTAGAAGATACCAGAGGGATATTGGTTTCAAGGTTTAAATAGGAAGCTAATGACAAAATCAGTTACAATTTCTTAAAGTGTAATATTTCACTTTTTTAAACAAAACCATTCTACTTTCAAAGTCCATAACTAGAGAAACATTCTGCCATGCAGGTGGAAAGTGAACAACACTATGATTCAAAGCGTTATGATGTCCGTTTCTATCAGTACAAATCGTAAAATAAAAGGGCCTGAATAAATTGTAAGCTGTAGTGGACATATTTTTATAGACTGTTAAGATGAACATCTTTTCCAGCTTTCATTAGATAATATGTCAATATATTTTAAAGTCGTGTATCCTAACCCTAACAAAGCTAGCTGTTATTAAATAGACAGTGAATAGTTCAGGCCATTTACAAAAAAGCAAAAGGTTATGAAAACCACCTTATATCCACAAGCACTTTGCTGTGTATTTAACAAAGAATTATCAGAGAGCAATGAATTGAAGTAAGCCCGTACAATAGTTTGTTATAGATAAATCAAGAATTTAACATAAGAACTATGTACAGAACTTAACAGCTGAACATTATCAGGTCCAAAGTTATTTGTATATGAATAATTTAACTGCAGCTTACACCACTTTCTTCATAATCAACTGGACACATCACTTGTGTATACATAATTCTTTTCTGCCTCAAAAACTCAAAATAATTCTTATTCCTGATACAAAAGCTAAAATGGAAGTTTCATATAGATTTAAAAATTACAAGATTAACATTTAAGAAGAAAAGCTATGATAATGAATTATTTTACTGAAATTCTGCCTTAGCAACTTAACAAGTATTTCCATTTAACACTAGATTTTAGAACATATTGAAAAATAAAAAATACCTAAAGAGTCATTTGAATCTATCCTATTGTTTGGCAAAGAAAAAACGGGAGTGGAGTGGCAACACAAAATCTAAAATGAACATGTTTTAAAAATACCACATTCTAACACTAACCATTCTTGGTAGAAAGTTTGCTGGTGCCTTCTGAGTTCTCAAACTGATTCATCTCTTAGTTAAAAAGAGAGCATGACCCTGCCCAATAACACACATGCTAGGTAAATTACATAAGATATTCAGCTCAATTTGAGAGTAAATAAGATGAAAATGGTATCCTGAAAGTGCTAATTATCTGTCAGCTAATTACAGATTGTTTTTAATCTAGCTCTAGAGTACACCATGTTGTTATACTGTGTACAATGGGAACCTCTTCAATAAATAACTTTTAAACAAAAGGACAAAACACAATGACATGACAAATTATTGGCTTAATTCAGATGATGGAGAATAGAGTGCACCTGTTGATCCATGGGTGGTACAGGTACCTATTCTTTTGTTTCTCTCAGTTGTCACCCAACTTGAGAACAAAACAAACGAAATGAACTTATCTATACTTAGCATACCCACACACATTTCAAATATAAGGTTTTCACAGGTCAAATAAAATAAACCATTTTACCACAAATGATACACAACACAAAGCACACACATGCTTCACTCCCACACCTTTTCTTACGCAATCTTTAATGACAGCAGAAAAATCAAGGAAAATTCAAATAAAAAAGAACACGTTAAGAGTTCCAAATTTAGTGAAACATGAAAAATAGAAAAACAAAAAATTTTATTTAGAGCATTTATACTTGTTAAACCAAGAAATCACAAAAAAACTCAGAAACAATTTAAATTTAGACTTGATTGCTCTGTTCTTGGCCTATTTCCTTAGCATACGTCCTAGTGCCCAACCTAGAGAAGTCAGTAATTCTGTTGTTACTGGCAATAGCTGTGCCTTAGGAAAAAAGATGATTAGTTTTTTATTTTGCCCTTCAGTTTACAAATGTTGTATAATGGGCATACCTTTCATAAAAGTTTACTAGTAAGTAGATGGTGTTAAGAAAAGGAGAAAAGGAACTTAAAGGTATGACTAAGAATCTTGCAGAAGAGAATGCATAATTTAATGTTTCTAACTGCATTCTATAAATCGCTAGAAATTACTACCAGGTGAATTTCATTCCCATGCCATATTGTGGCAAATGCCTAAATGTCTACCATAGACAGAGGTTTTAATAAAAACCCACCAGTATTTCCCCTGTTTGTGGGAAAATGACTTCGATTTCATGGTTCAGGATACAGTTATATATAGAGATAAAACAAAATGACTATGAGATGAGGAGTGCTCCCAAGTCCATCCATTCTGAGTCCTCTGAGAACTTCCTCCAAAATTCTCATCACTGAGTCTTTCCCTGCCCCTGGCTTCTTCTATCTTCTCTCTCCACTGCATTCCTTTCTCCTCTTTCTTAGGAAGCACACTGCTTCTCCCTCTCATCCATCACCTGCAATCTTTTTCTCTCCAAGTGTTCTCTGGAACTCACTCTGAGGTTAATCCCTTAATCCTTAAACACAAAGCCTTTTATTAAAATAACTTTTTATTATGGAAGTTTTAAAACGTATTCAAAAGCAGAAAGACTAGTACAAAGAATTTTTAACTCAAGGACTATTTTGTCTCAACTATTTCCCTCCTCTACAATTCCAATGGATTATCCTTTATATAATAAAAGGCTAATATGCAAATTGTCCCCTTGGGAGTTCGCTCACTCACTATGACATGTGCTGACCACCAGGGGGCGGCACAGAACATGGAGGGCGGCAGCGAGGCCCTGAGGGAGCGAGGGAAGGAGGAGGCAGGGAACCTGATCAGCCCTGATCACCAGCCAGGCCTAGGGACCCTACCCATGCACAAATTTCATGCACTGGGCCTCTAGTTTTGTTTTTTTAATATACTTTATTGATTTTTTTACAGAGAGAAAGGGAGAAGGATAGAGAGTTAGAAACATTGATGAGAGAGAAACATCGATCATTGCCTCCTGCACACCTCCTACTGGGGATGTGCCCGCAACCAAGGTACATGCCCTTGACTGGAATCGAACCTGGGACCTTTCAGTCCACAGGCTGATGCTCTATCCACTGAGCCAAACCAGTTAGGGCTTGGCCTCTAGTTTTAAAATAAATTCCAGATATATCATTCCACCCATAAATATTTCAAATATGGATCTCTAAAAGATAAGGATCCTTTTAAAGAACAAACCACATTATCATCATCACAATGTAAAAAAATTAGCCATTCCTTAATATCAAATATCTAGTCAGTATTCACATTTCTATGGCCTCTTTTAAAATAGAAGAACTGTCTTCTATCACTCCTTACCACCCTCTCCCACCACCACTCCAATCATCATTTCCTCCCTATTCTCCTGCTTCCCTAATGCTCTTTGAGACACGCCTTTCTCCTTACAGGCACATAAAAAGAAGATCTTAGAGTCTTGCCTCTGACCCTCTTCTCACTATGGTTATAACCAGGGGTTGGCAACTTGTTTTTGTAAATGAAAGTTTTATTATAACACAGCCACGTATATTTTTCTACTTATTGCCTATGATAAGAACAGTGATGGCGAACCTTTTGAGCTTGGTGTGTCAGCATTTTGAAAAACCCTAACTTTGTGTCACATATAGAAATTTTTTGATATTTGTAACCATAGTAAAACAAAGACTTAAATGAGTTCGCGTGTCATAGGTTCACCATCACTGAGCTATAACGACAGAGCTGAGAAGCTGCAACAGAGACCATAATGTTCGCAAGCCTACATTTACTATCTGGCCCCTTGAGAAAAAATCTGCTGACCCCTGAAGCTATTACTAATAAACTGGAATTCCACAAACCTTGCCCTATGGCAAGAATTCTGCTACCAGCCCATTCTATAGATGTTTGGACTGTAGCTAAACAGAAGTAGCTCAGCCATTCAATTACAATGTTTCAGAAACAGAAATGAACATCACCCTCTTTTCAAGATATCCTCCTCCTGACTACCAGAGTGAAATTCCAAGCTGCTCCCTGCTCTAAAAAAACACATAGAATAACACTAAACAACCATAAATGTTTCCTAGCAATTTCTTTAGGTTGGGGCATATAAGGTCTTTTATAACTGGGTCCAGCCTACCTTTTCAAACACTGCCCATTACAGATCTAGTCACAGCAGATTCCTCTGTGAATCCCTAAATATGCCACTCTCTTATATGTCTTTGCTCATTCTGTTCCCTCTACCTCAAACACCCTTCCTGCTGCAATATCTATCTTTCCAATGTTACCATGAAAAAGAACAAAGTGTTTCTCGTGCTGTATTAGCTGTAAAGTACTTCATCTCTTCATTTAAAAAAACCAAAGTCCACACTGCAAATGTTTTTCAATCTGAACCATTTCCAATTTAAGCTTGCACTTTTTCTCTTCAGCTGATTTATGCTGTAAAAATGTTGACTTGTACATAATTTATCAGAAAACCCATAACTGAGTACTTAATGAAAGAGAGACTCTTGACTTCTCTAAGGATGCCCCAAGATCAGGTTTAATTGTTATCCTATATAATAAAAGGCTAATATGCAAATTGTCCCCTCGACCGGGAGTTCAACCAGGGGGCAGGGCAGGCCGGCCAACCGCCAGTGGACCCCACCCGTGCACGATTTCGTGCACCAGGCCTCTAGTATATAATAAATAAAAATGGAGATGGGGGTGAGAAGGTTAGTACCAGCTTCTTTGGTTAAACATTACATTTGAACACAGGAAAATAGCGACTCATGTCAGTTCTTAGTCAAAATCAAGACTGGGCTTCTTTATAAAACTGAACCACTGATTGGAGTAAGATGAAATCTTTAATTGTGTAAAAGTAGTATTGAATGTACAAGCATAATGTCCAAACCAACAACCTAAAGAATATCTTGTAGCCTATAACCTAACACATTGTTCAAACCACCCAAGATAAAAATTCCTGTTAACACAAAAGGACAATTTTTAGTCAAATAAATTACATGTATATAAAAGTCCCTATTAGCTAATTCACTATACCCATCAGGATTGGCTTTTAATTTATGATGAACTAATATGACATACACATTTTAATCTGTAATTATAGTGCCTCCGCATTTGAACAACTCACCCAGATGTTACCCATCTACTTTCATCTCCACACTATTAATGGGTAAAGCATCGCCACGGAATCCCTGTAAACTATGGGAGTCGACTTCTACTCCAGTGTTGCTGTCTAAGCCTATTTGATCAGTGATGTATAGGTCCTGAGCCCATGAGTAAGTCACGGCAGACTTTTCCAATTGCTTTGTGTCCACCACACATAGTTAAAAGCTGGCATGAACTATCTGTATAGCTGTTACTCTTTAGATGAGTTTGTGACAGCAAGATCTGAAATGCAGGTATTCTGTTTCTGCCTAAAAACCGTAACACTGCCAGCAAAAGCTGGGAACATTTTTATCAACAAGGAACTGCTAAAAGTGCACTGTTTCATGGTTTATAGCTTTTTGACATGAAATCTAGCTCATTCAGTAGTACAAAGAGCCAAATGTGCAGTGACTCCTTTGAGTCCTCATATGAAAGGGAGCATTTCCTGGCTGTCCTAAATAAATCCAGAGCTCATTTGTTGTCCTGAGTTCAGCAAGCTCTTTTTAAAAGAGAAAACTCAAATAACCAATTCTGCAATGTTATGACAGGACTTAAACAGTCTTCTGAAGGCCTTCAGACATATCTTTTCTTCAGTAGGCCAGAAAACCATATTGCCATGTGCTGTGAATCTGTGGTTATGTATTATTTTTTTCATTAATATAGATAAGAATGAATTAGGCCTCTTGGAAAACTGAGGGATTATTTTTCAGAAGCAGATTTTTAGAACTGAAAGGAACCTTAGAAACCGCTTAGTCTCATAGCCTTATGTTCAAGATAATAAAATCTACATCCAGAGAAATTAAGTTACTTGCCTAAGGTCAAATCCCTGGTAAATGAAAGCATCTGGTCATACTTTCAACCCAGGTCATACTAACTGTTGAGAAATAGATTAGAGCAAAAATATAAAACTGTCTAGCAAATCAGAGAGGCATGAAGCTATTTCAAGGGCATCATCATTATTCTATAAATTCTAGATGGAGCAAGCGGTGCGTAACCTTAAAATACCACGATTTAATTCCTAATGACTCAATGTTATTTAATCATTTAAAAAATTTCCTATTGAAAATACTTATTTTTTCATTTAAAATCTCAAACAAATGAAAAACTAGTAATATCAATAATAGTGGCAGGAGCCAACAATTCTCTTAAGCATTTATTATGTGCCAGGCCTTGAGTTAACAGCTTTCTGTTTATTATCTCAGTTAGTCTTTACAACATGGCTATGAAACAGGTTAAAGATGAGACAACATAGACACTTTTCGAAACAAGATATACAGAAGGCCAAGAGACATAATATGAAAACATGCTCCAAGTCACTGATCATCAGAGAGATGAAAATCAAAACGACAATTGGGGTACCATCTCACACCTGTCAGAATGTCTATCATCAACAAATGACAAGTGCTGGCAAGGATGTGGAGAAAAAGGAACCCTCATGTACTGTTGGTGGGAATGCAGACTGGTGTAGCCACTGTGGAAAACAGTATGCAGTTTCCTCAAAAAACTGAAAATGGAACTCCCATTTGACCCAGTGATCCCACTTCTAGGAATACATCCCAAGAAATCAGAAACACCAATCAGAAAGGATATATGCACCCTTATGTTCATAACAGCACAATTTATAATAGCTAAGATTTGGAAACAGCCTAAGTGCCCATCAGCAGGTGAATGGATTAAAAAATTCCATCTACACAATGGAATGCTACACTGCTGTAAAAAAGAAGGAATTCTTACCATTTGCAACAGCATGGATGGACCTGGAGAGCATTATGCTAAGTGAAATAAGCCAGTCAGAGAAAGATAAATATAGCCCTAACAGGTCTGGCTCAGTGGATAGAGCATTGGGCTGCGGACTGAAAGGTCCCAGGTTCAATTCCGGTCAAGGGCATGTACCTTGGTTGCAGGCACATCCCCAGTAGGGGGTGTGTGGGAGGCGGCTGATCGATGTTTCTAACTCTCTATATCTCTCCCTTCCTCTCTGTAAAAAATCAATAAAACATATTTAAATAATAAAAAAAAGAAAGATAAATATCACATGATCTCATTTGTGGAATATAATGAACAACATAAACTGATGAACAGAAATAGATCCAGAGACAAGGTAACACTGAACATACTGTCCAACCTCAGAGAGAAGGCAGGGGAGGGAGGGGGGCAAGAGATCAACCAAAGGACATGTATGCGTGCATATAAGCATAACCCATGGACACAGACAGTAGAGGAGTGAGGGCATGTGCTGGGGAGGTAGGAATGGCCGGGGAGAGGTCAATGGGGAAAAAAGGAGACATATGTAATACTTTAAACAATAAAGAATTCAAAAAAGAAATTTTAAAAAAAGACAACAGAGGTTAAGAAAGCTGTCTAGGCCACAGCTGCCCAGAGACAAGCTGTCTCTGTAGAGAAGCAGAGCCCATGCCTTTAGCCCCTTTCTAGATTTCCAGCATTAGGCCTTAATTTTAATGACTTTGAGTAAAAAAAAAAAGCTGCTTTGTAGAGTTAAAAGTGAGGGAATTATAGATGCCTACTATACATTTTTTTAAAGCAACAAACAACAAAATATAACCCTAAAACACCACTCTCCAAACTCTAGCCTTTATCTAAAAAAAAAAATAATAATTTTTAATCCTTACCCAAGGATATTTTTTCCAGTGGTTTTTAGAAAGAGTGGAAGGGGTGGGGGGGAGAAAGAGAAACATCTATGTGAGAGAGACACATCGATTGGTTGCCTCCCACATGAGCCCTGACCAGGTCTGGGGATCGAATCTGCAACCCAGGTATGTGGCCTTGACTGGGAATCGAACCCAAGACCCTTTGGTGTATAGGCCAGAGCTCTAACCACTGAGAACAATGGCCATGGTTCTAGCCTTTATCTTGAAACAGTCAATCACTTTAATTGATTTAAGAGGGATGATTTTTTTTTGAGATTACTGCCCTCTATGATTTAATCACTCATTTTGAAAATTATTTCACTAATGTGCTTAAAAATTTACTGCTTTGAATAAGTAGTAAACAAAGTAACTTACTATAAAATGAAATAGAACTGCAATGTCCAGGGCTGGACAGGAATTATATCTCGAAGCAGCACATACCTGGCTTTCCCCTTCACCAGCCAGAAGAAGAGTAAACCAGAGGGGAAGTCTTCCCACAGTGTGGACTGGGCACTGAGCCTAAAGAATCTACTCTTTTAAAATCCCACCTGGCTTTTTTGTTTGTTTGTTAATCCTCACACGAGGATATTTTTTCCATTGATTTTTAGAGGGAGGAAGAGAGACACTACACACACCATCAATTGGTTGTCTTCCGCACACGCCCAGATCGGGGGACTGGGGATCAAACCTGCAACCCAGGTACATGCCCTAGACCAGAGTCAACTTGTGACCTTTCAATGCGTGGGCCGGTGCTCTAACCAGAAAGTCACACCAGTCACCTGGCTTTTTAATCACCTTAAGACTTTGATGGGCAATAATATTTCAGTACATATTTTGATATCTTAATGAAAGATTCAAAAACTATTTGAATCTCAGTAAATGTGTGAAAGTGCTATCTATCAATCTCCCCACTTCTTTCTTCTTTCTACCAGGGATGACATTATCAAGGTACGCACCTATTTTTATATTTTGAGGCCAAAGGGCAATGATAATTTAAAGGACATTGATGCCTTTACAGTGTTAAGATTATACCAGAAATTGCTATTAAAGTAGTAAGATTAGACTTGAAAAGATATGGATTGTTTTAATTAGTCCAGACTTGTAGACAAGATTTTTAGGTTATCTTTCATTTAGAAAGTAAAATCTTTTAAGTAGCCGAATAAGATGTTTTCTGACTTCAAAAATTTAAATAAATTCCAGAAAACCAGAAAAGAAATAATTTCAACAATACCACTGTCATAAATTCAAAGCTCAATAAGACAACTAACAGGAAAGTGCCCCCTTGGCCACTGTTATGGATGCAATTCATCACTGTCTGTGTCCTTCAAGTCTTTTGAGACAAAGACCTAATATTTTGCCTTAAAACAATGCAGAATGCATTTTTAGTTTTCCTTTTGTTTACTTTTTCATTCTTTCCTGATTTCTTTAAAAAGAAGACACACACCTACATATTATGAGCACCTCTAGGATTCAACAGAAAACCATGGGCTAATAAGCATTCTATGTTGAGGATAGAATCATCAGTCATACCTCATCTCACCCACTATTTACATATTATCTATAGCTATTTCTTCCTCAATATTGAGAGAGAACAAGAGAGAACATTAGATCCCAAACCAACATCTATCAGAAGTTAAACTGCAATATTGTCACCATTACAGAATAAGAATATAAACTTTAAATGGGTACGGGGGGGGGGGTGGTGAGGGGCGGCAGAGGGGAGGTTATTTGTGGTGGTGGTGGTGTAGGAAACACATCATTATGCTCTCTCTCTTAAAGGTTTATTTTGAATGAATTACAGAAAACTCCTATATTGCAAAGACTGGGCTTAATTATCTATTAGTATAATAAAATTGTGAATTTGCTAGAATGCAAATTATATATATATATATATATATATATATATATATATATATATATATGTGATGAAAAAAATCTTTCTCATATAACCTAAATTGAATTTGTATTCTTAGACCTTTTAGATAAATATTAAGAGGAACATTTAAAATTTTAAGGAAGTCTTCAAGAAGAGGCTGCTATGTTTGCAGGAAATTTCATTCTTGAAGTAGATGGATTCTACTAACACTATTTTCTTAAATTAGTATTATTTTGTTTTAAATTTTCTTAGCTATTTCTAAAATATGTTTAATCCAGCAATTAAAATTAAAGTAAAAAGGACTTGAAATACTCAAAATATAGATGTAAATTTTACAATTAAATATAATCATTATGACATGAGAAAAATGAATTCAATTAGAGATTAATTTGAAGATTTGAAGTTTTTCTCTTTTCTAATGGAAAGGAGATAATGAAGGCAATTACTAAAGAGACCAATTTATCGTTTCATGTTAATTAAAATGTAATAAAGAGGCTACGTTTTATTGACAATGTTATTTGCAACTGGATTGATTAAACTTTGTTGCTTTAAAACATGTTTATATGTTATAATTTGAGTAGTGTTAAGGAAAGGGAGGTACTAGGATTCTGTGCTGGGTTAGCGGCTCATTACCTGGTGAACCCTTAACTATTCTACAGTCTAGTGATTTGCAAAAGAGTGGTCCCTGGACTAGCAGCATTCCCATAACCTGGAAACTTACTAGAAATGCATATTCTTAGGCACTACCCAGATCTACTAGAATCTATCATCTGTGTTCAACAAGCCCTCCTGGAGATTCTGAGGCCCTCAAGTGTGAGAACCAATGCTCCAGTCGGTAAATCCATGTCCTTCACCATCTTACCTAACCATGTCACTGCACACATGTTTTCTCTGGTTTCTTTAACTATAACAGGTTAATAATTAAGAAGCTGGAGTCCAGAAGCTACAAAATTTTCCAACAGGGGCTGGAAAGGGAGGATGAGGTAGTTAATCTCTGCCAGTAGTGAGCCACAGTAATGGACTGAGGACCCAGAGCCTACTCCCAAAAGATGATGGTCCCATTTACAGTCAACAAGAAAAAAATTCTCATTGTCTGTGAAGGACTTAAACTCCAAGCCAAGAAAACTGTCCAAAAAATGAGTTGCATCAGGGAAAGGATAGAAGAATTTCTAAAGAAAAAATAAAAGCAAGCAAATGCATATACACCTACACCCATCCCACAGCCCAGTGAAGTCAGAGGAAAAGAGGCAGCAGCACCTAGGATTGTATATACCCAGAAGGAATTCAAAACAGCTCCACCTAAGTAGGACAGAGTCCTACAAACTTACAAGCACTCACAAGCATCTTGAGACTGTAATAACATGCCAGCTACAAGAGCTCTAGTCATCAAAAACACTCAGCAAAAGGTCAAATAAAGTGCATTTCATTCTAATGTCAAGCAGTATCACACATAAAGCTATGCACACCAGAGTGCAGTGCACACATATGTGGGAGTAACCCTCCTCCCAACTGTTACACGGTGAAAGTCAAACAGAATACTGTATTGCTGCCCATACAATTGTGAGGATCTGCTCAAATGAAGGTCTTCCCTTCTCCAGAGTTAAATGTCAACTACTTTAAATCCCAGGGCTATGTCCCAGCCGGTTTGGTTCAGTGGCTAGAGCACTGGCCTGCAGACTGAAGGGTCCCAGATTCAATTCCGGTCAGGGGACAATGCCTGGGTTGTGGGCTTGATCTCCTGTGTGGAGCGTGCAGGAGGCAGCCAGTCAATGAGTCTCTCTCATCACTGATGCTTCCACCTCTCTCTCCCTCTCCCTTCCTCTCTGAAATCAATAAAAATATATTTAAAAGTCAATCAATTAATCGATCCCAGAGCTAGTTATCCTTCCGGCTCTTATCAGCTTTCTAGTTCTGAGGCTGGCAAAAGGCTTTACATAATCTTGTTTACAAGGTATAGGATCTTTTTGAAAAATGTTTATTGATTTGAGAGAGAGAAGAAGGGAAAGGGAGAGAGAGATAGAAAAATTAATGCATCAACATCAATCAGCTGCATCCTGCACGCCCCATGCTGGGTTTCTAGCCCACAACATGAGCATGTGCCCTGACTGGGAATCAAACTGATGACCTCTTGGTGCCTGGGTCAACACTCAACCACTGACCACACTGGCTGGACTAGGTATATGGTCTTAAAACACAAAACAAAACAAACTTCCTCTTTCACTTTACACTCAGGAGAAGACTGCAGTTTTTAAAATAACTTTTAAGAAGGCAAGGAAACCCAATAGTAGCATATGAAATGAAAGCACTGACTGAACAGAGGCACCTGAAAAGCTAGGCTCTCTCTCATCCATGCTAGTCACAAATCCTGTCATAAGGCATCTGTTAACAAAGGTCTCTGATTTCACAGGGCTTCTCAAACATCCCATATATACTATAAAATACATAATGGAATTCACACACTATTAACTGTGTTTATATTTAGAGAATCACTGTGAGGCACTTTATATGTAATAATAAATTCAGAAATGAAAAAAGTAGAATAATCTAATTCAGAAAACACATCTCTCAACTGACCAAACCAAAGCTTTACAGTTCCAATATTTGAGTTCTTGACAAAAGAAGGCAGAATAAACAAAGTTACCAAGTAACCAGTGATTTTTAGAGGCCCCAGTAAGTAGGTCTAAGTCCACAACAATAAAGGAGCAGGGAAAAATAGGGAGAGGTTCATAATCTCAAAAAAGAGGGCTCACTCTACCGCCAATATAGACCACTCCATTTCTAAACGGCTCATCCAAGGTAAAGGCACCTTGCAGCTGTTTGCAATGGCTCACATTTGAAAGTAGGCAATAATAGTGTGAAAAGGAAGATGAATCTAACTGACTATGTTAAGGAAGCGGATGCTGACACTCACCTGATTTCCTTTGATAAAAGCCACTTTGGCTCAGTCACTGTGATCTTAACACTATCTCAGAGCACTGTGGACCACTGTTCACTTTTAAAGAGCTCCTAGTTAGCATGACAATAGTGCAGTGATGGCCTGGGGGGGAGGGAGGCTGGATAAAGGGGTTACAGGGGGGTGACAGTATCTGTAATACTGTCAACAACAAATAAATAAAGGGTTCCTAGTCAGAATATTCCTGGAACACAGGCTGCAGACTTTATCAAATGATAAAAAGAAAACTGAGGTACATGAAATGAAATTAGAACAAGAAACAGGAATGGACAAGAGTTGATATTTGGAGTTTTGTTAGCCTAGGTCATGTAGATTCTAATAACCTATATTGAACAATTTCTACATAAACACAATTATTTCATTCTATAGTGAGGTAACCTCAACTAATTTTTGAAAAATTACTTCTATAAAATTTCAATGTTTTCTGGAGATCATCTAGCCAATACTGGACTTACCTTAAGCCATCTGATAGCTGGTAAAATAGAAAAAAACTACAGTGCCAAAAATACCACTGCCCAGCCCAAAAGTCAGCATTTCTTTTAGAATGACAATGCAGTGTTGATTTGTACCAAATTAAACATATTAAAATTTTTGCTTTTATGGAAGAAGTTTCACTTATCTACTACTGAGAGACATTCTAATAGGTTTTTTAACACAGTTACAAAATGTTTTATAGTTATTTAAGGGGAACCTTAAGCACAACACCAGTATCACAGATGATATATAATGTTTCCAATTTAACTATTTCCTAGAATTGGAAAGAAGCATCAATTACTAGACTATACAAAAGAACTCCATAGCACCACTCATGTATAGTTCGCCATCAAACTGCACATAACCTTTGGTATTCAAAACAGAAGTAGGCCCAGCCCACAAAGAACCCAAGGAATGTGACCTTTCTCTTAGACCCATTTCAGGAAGCATACATCTGAGTTTAAAAGCTGTAACCTGATGTGAACTCTTCACATACAACTAATTCAAAACTAGTATAGTACAGTCAGTAACATTGAAAGATTAGCATTATGAATGAGAATAATGATTACTTATCCTTTATTTACTAACTTGAAAAGCTGTATTTCTTTCACTTGCTCTGTTATTTTTTTATTTTTAAAAATATATTTCTTTATTGATTTCAGAGAGGAAGGGAGAGGGAGAGAGAGAAATATCAATGATGAGAGAGAATCATTGATCGGCTGCCTCCTGCACTACCCCTACTGGGGATCGAGCCCACAACCTGGGCATGTGCCCTTGGCTGGAATCGAACCCGGGACCCTTCAGTCCACAGGCCGACGCTCTATTCACTGAGCCAAACCGGCTAGGGCTCTGTTATTTTTTAATAGATGAGAAAAACAAAAGGAAAAGAGAACCCATTATGTGCACTTACGTTTTGGCTGTGACATCCACATACTGTCCTGGGCGAAAGTGAGCAGCATAAAGAGGAGTGCCTTTATGAAAAGACAAAAAATCAACATGAAGTCTGTCTACTCAGAAATACCTTCACTAAACATAAACTACATCCAGGAAGCCTTGTAGATAACATATTTCAAAAATGGCAGGAGATTCTCTTCTGCAATTATAATTATTGCAGAAACACCAATTATAAGATAATAAAACTATTCAACACTGACTACATGGGATGCGGTGCTAGAGAGAGCCAATAGACAACACTGGCTGACAGTGTGCCTTCCTGAAGTGGGCAATTCCTGTACAACACAGTGTTGGCTGCTGGCAAATACAGGAATGATTCTTGGTCATTTTGGTAACAATATACTAAATTAAGGTATATTATCTATTTCACAGAAAAAATATACAAAGAGAATGATAAAAAATGTTGGGGCTAGACCAAATCATTTTTTACACACTAGAGATAAATGATCCAAAATAGAAACTTGAATTATTTGAACACAGGTCCATTGGTCTCTGGGTAATATTTATGGTATGTATGTATAATATCCCTATAAAGCCCATATATATCAGATTCTCAGTAGACTGGTCATTATTCCAATAAAACAGATATTCTCGCATATGCCAGATATCAGGAATAGCAAAAAACCGCTACTAAAGATACTACTAATTTTATATACTCATATTTCCAAAACTAGTTGTATTTAAATAAAATCTTACTTTAAAAGCACTTGGGAAATGTGTTATTTTATGGAATCTTGTAGCTCCAAGCCCTTCACAATATTTTATTTATATAAATTTGGAATTAACACTTTTATCTCCAAATATTTATAGGGCACTTACAATATGCAAAGTAAGAAATACAAAAGTATAAGACATGGCTCCTGACCTCAGGAATTTATTATCTAAGTAGGGATTGAGAGAGGTGGAGGAGCATATGAGGGGAGGTTAAATGGTTATGGACGGAGACTTGACTTGGGATGGTGAACACACGATACAGTGTACTGATGATGTGTTGTACAACTGTGTACCTGATAACTGTATAATTTTGTTAACCAGTGTTACCCCAATAAATTAAATTTTATAAAGAATGTATTATCTAGGTGATGAATCAACATTACATCATCAAATAAGAGGACATGAAAAGATACTTCTCCAAAGAAGATAAACAGCTGGCCAACAGACATGAAAAGATGCTCAACATCCGTACATCAAGGAAATGTATATCAAAACCATAGTAAGATACCACCTCACACCAGTCAGGATGCCTATTATTACCAAAGTCAACAAATAACAAGTGTTGGTGAGGATGTGGTGAAAAAGGAACCCTGTGCACTGTTGGTGGGACTGCAAATTGGTCGAGACACTATGGAAAACAGACGCAAAAAACTAAAAATAGATATGCCATACCACCCAGCAATTCCACTTCTGGATAGTTATCAAAAGAAAATAAAAACACAAATTCAAAAAGGTATATGCATCCCTATGTTCATTCCAGCATTATTTACAATAGCCAAGATATGAAAGCAGCCTAGGTGTCCATCAATAGATGAATAAAGGATACATACACACACACACACACACACACACACACACACACACACACACACCTGGTATATATACACAATAGAATATTATCCAGCCATTTGCAACAACATGAATGAGTCTAGAGCAGGGGTGGGGAACATTTGGCCCGAATGCCAGATAAGGCCTGTGAAATCATTTGGCCTGGCACTGCCAAGGCATTAGAGGTGAGTTAAATTTGACTAAATATAGCAGGCTAATTTTTAAGTGGATAATTCTGTATGGCCCATGAATGATGTTATAAATATCCAAATGGCCCTTGGCAGAAATAAGGTTCCCCACCCCTGGTCTAGAAGGTATTATGCCAAGTGAAGTAAGTCAGGCAGAGAAAGACAAATATTATATGGTTTTGCTTACATGTGGAAGCTATAAAAGAAACAAATGAACAAATAAAACAAAAACAGACTCATAGAAACAGACCACAGGGATGACTATGAGAAAGAAGGGGGTGGAGAGCTGTGTGAAAAAGGTGAAAGGAAATATAGTCAATAACATTGTGGTAAGTTTGAACAGTAACAGATGATTACTAGAATTAGTGGGGTAATCACATTGTAAGGTATAAAAATATTGAATCACTATATTGTACACCTGAAACTAATATAGTATATAGGTAAATTAAAAAAAAATTTAGTTAAGTAATTTTAAAAAGCTGGAACCAATGTAGTAGAGAATGAATGTATGGGAAGATAATTTTTGTTTGCTTGCTTAAAACAGGGAGTAAAGTGCTGTAGGATTCCAGAGGGTAGTATCCTTTAAGGCAGTGCCTAGGCTGGATTTGGACAAGCAGGGAAAATCCTTGAATTAAGAAAAAATAGGGGAATTTGCAATAGCATGGATGGACCTAGAGGGTACTATGTGAAATGAAGTAAGTCAGACAGAGAAAGACAAATACCAAATGACTTCACTTATATGTGGAATCTAAAGAAAATAAGCAAAATAGAAACAGACTCATAGTTGCAGAAAGCAGAATGATGGTTGCTAGAGGGAAGGGGGGTTGGGGGTCTAGGTGAAAAAGGTGAAGGGATTAGCAAGTACAAATTGGTGGTCACAAAACAGGCATGGGGATGTAAAATACATAGGGAATATAGTAAAAAATATTGTAACTATGTATGGTACCGGGGGATACTTGAAATATTGGGGAATCCATGAATAGGGTAAAATACTTTGAAATTTTAAAGTAAGTATATGATTGTCTATAACCACTATGTTGTACACCTGAAACTAATATAAAATAATATTGAATGTAAACTATAATTGCAAAATAAAATTTAAAAAAAGAAAAAAGGGAGATTAAAAATTATTGAATTTCTATGAAGTTAAGAGACCTGAACTGCCCAGATTTGACTATTTTTCATCCATAAAACCAACAATTCCACATGGTCTGAGCTACAGCAAAAGTTAATGTGGACTTAATTTTTATACTTGTTAGCTTAATTCCATTTAATTGCAAACCTTGCACTTCAAAACATCTTTTAATTCTAATTTATATCAAGGCTGCCCTTCTGTCACTCCAATTAATATTGTCCATTGCAACTGTATTTTACTTCAAAAAATTCAGGTCACATATTAAAATAAAAACATCTTAAAACATCCTTTTACTGTATGCTTGTTAGAACTCAAGTTCAAGAGATCAAAGAGCTCTTCTGAAGTTTAAAGACATCAAATTCTATTAATTACATGAACCAATATAATCATATTTTTTTAAAATATATATTTTATTGATTTTTTTAAAGAGAGGAAGGGAGAGGAATAGACAGTTAGAAACATCGATGAGAGGGAAACATCGATCAGCTGCCTCCTGCACACCCCCTACTGGGGATGTGCCCGCAATCAAGTACATGCCCTTGACCGGAATCGAACCTGGGACCCTTCAGTCTGCAGGCCGGCGCTCTATCCACTGAGCTAAACCGGTCAGGGCCAAATCTCACTTTTTGACATTCCATGAATAGGGTAAAATATTTTGAAATTTTAAAATAATATTCTGTATGTCAAAGTGTTATGGCACCAGGGGGGTACTTGAAATATTGGGGAATCCATGAATTGGTCACTGTCCAATTTCAAGCTAGGCTACATTTTTTTCAAAATCTTCTACCTCAGCAAGTATAGCTATTCTCCACTTAATAAAATGCCAGCCTACAAACAGTAAGTTTCACATTTTAAGAGTGAATGCATTTATTGAGAATTTTCCAAATGTGAAACTCTCTGTACATTAAAAACAAAAGCATTCCTCCCTCTTTCATGGAAAAGAGGGAGTTCTCTAAAGTTCTTTTCACTGAAAAGAAAAAAAAAAGAAAAAGAAAAAGATTTGTTTATCCCTAGTGATTAAATTAGATACATTTTTATATTTAAAAATAAGTGTTTGGGACTTTGTACTGTGGATTCAGCTTTATTAAAAAGGCTGACATTAAACAAATCACAGATTTGGGTATTTTTACTCCCCCTCCCCCAACTTCAGATTACCTGGCTTAATTACAGCATTATCTGTTACACGAAAGATTTTAATTTTCTGTTTTGGTGGCAATCCAAGTTCTTGGTAAAATTCCAATCTGGATGTAGATTTCTAGAGGAAAAGCAGCACACATAAATAACACGGTAAATACTAAAGGTGGGGTTTAATGTATAAGTCAAAACCCAGTTATTAACACACCAGAAAACAAGCCAAAGAGCACTCTTGTTCCCCTAATGAACAAAGAGCACCCTATCCCCTCACTGAGGGGAGGTGAGATTTTTCCTCTAAAATCCATTACACGTGGGATCCAACCATGTGCAGAGTGTAGCTCATATACAGTACATGGGGAAAGACCTTTGTTCCGTAGGGAAAGAAACAGAGTTGTGTTCATATTTGAATTTTCACTGGGAACTCTATGTATCAAGAACTCCCATACTGGGAAATTGGACTGTGTCTACTCTGTACCTGTTTCCAAGCAGCTAGAAGAAAACATGGTAGGTCACATTCAACTGTATGACCACAAACTTCAAAGTCAATCCTAAATGTGGCCAGGCCAACCTACATTTCCCTCCCCCCTAGTTATATCCTCACACTCTTCAGGGCAACTATGTCACATCTCCTTTTAAATCCTCCAGCACTGTTCCCTCTTCCTCTCACCTTTGAGCTGATCTTGCTTCTTGATTCACTGAAAAAATACAGAAGAATCAAGAGCACTTCCTCACACTTATCGCCTAGTCCATACAAGTGTCTACACCAGCCATTATATACTGACCTGTCACCTCACTCCAGGTTGCCCAAGATGCATGTGGGGAGCATTTACAAAATGCCGATGCCCAGGGCTTCAGCTTGGAGACTACAGCCTCATGGGTCTAATGTGGATTCCAAGCATCAGTGTGTGTGTGTGTGTGTGTGTGTGTGTATTTTTTAAAGCACTCCACATGATTGTGATGTGAAAAGGCTGGGAATCACAATGACAGATGAACTGTCCATGCTCTTATTGGAAGCCATATCCTTCACTGTGTACTCACTCCTAACCTCTCCCATCTATTCAATAGCTTTACTCCTGAAACTGTCCCCATCATCTTCTGAAACACTAATTTTCCCCTTGCTACTGAAATGTTCCTACTGGTATACAAAAATCTACACTAATAAAAGAGAAAAATGGTAATTGGCGTACGACGCTACCCTTTTCATTGGCTAATCAGGGCTATATGCAAATTAACTGCCAACTAAGATTGGCAGTTAACTGCCAACAAGATGACGGTTAATTTGCATATGTAGGCACAATGCAGGGAGGCGAAAGGGAAAGCAGGAAGAAGCCCCCTGCCACTGACAGTGATCGGAAACCCAGGGGGGAGCTAAGAGCTGGGGGGCAGGGCAAAGGCGGCCCTGGGGCCGCCTTTGCCCTTCCCCCCAGCCATGATCAGAGAATCAGGTGCCTTTTCCGCCCTGGCCAGTGATAGCAGGAAGTAGAGGTGGAGCCAGCGATGGGAGCTGGGCACGGTCGAAGCTGGCAGTCCCGGGAGCTAGGGGTCCCTTGCCTGGGCCTAAAGCGAAGCCCACAATCGCGGGGCCGCTGCAGCTGCGGGTTCCCGCTGCCCGGGCCGGACGCCTCACCCAGAGGCGTCCTGCAGGGGCAGGGGTGGAGCCCGCGTGAACGCAGCGCCCCCCGCTGCCACTGCAGGTCCCCGCTGCCTGGGCCGGACGCCTAGGCCAGAGGCGTTAGGCCTGGGCAGGGGCAGAGCCTGCAACCGCGGGGAGCTGGGGGTCCCCTGCCCAGGCCTGACACCTCTGCCGGAGGCCTCAGGGCTGGGCAAGGGGCCGATCCGGTGATTGGTGATCGGAGGGTGATGAGGGTCAACTCCTCTGGCCGAGGCATCAGGCCTGGGCGGGGGGCTGGGGGTCCCCTGCCCAGGCCTGATGCCTGGGCCAGAGGCATCAGGCCTGGGTTGGGGGTGGAGCCGGGGATTGGGGGGATATGATGGTCCCCTTGCCCAGGCCTGAAGCCTGGGTCAGAGGCGTCAGGCTTGGGCAGGGGGTGGATCAAGCGATCAGAGGGAGATGGGGGTCCCCTGCCCAGGCATGATTCCTGGGCCAGAGGCCTCAGGCCTGGGCGGGGGCCAGAGCCAGTAATCGGGGGGAGATGGGAGTCCCCTGTCCAAGCCTGACACCTCTGGCGGAGGCGTCAGGCCTGGGCAAGGGGCCGATCAGGTGATCGGAGGGTGATGGGGGTCTATGCCTCTGGCCGAGGCATCAGGCCTGGGCAAGGGGCAGAGCCAGCAATCGGAGGGGTCTGGGGGTCCCCTGCCCAGGCCTGATGCCTGGGCCAGAGGCGTCAGGCCTGGGCAAGGAGCCGATCCTGCGATTGGAGGGTGATGGGGGTCAACGCCTGAGGGCTCCCGGTATGTGAGAGGGGGCAGGCTGGGCTGAGGGACACTCCCCCGCCCCCCCCCCCCACACACACACCCAGTGCACAAATTTCGTGCACCGGGCCCCTAGTATTATAATAACTTATACGTTAAAACAAAACTTTTCCTTAGCCAGTCTCCTTTAGGTAATCATTCTGATCCCCCTTACAACCATACCCCTGAAAGACTTGCTCAGTCTATTTTCTCTGACACTGACTTTAATCAGGTGCTTTCATCTCCTACTACTCATTGGAAAGTGTCAAGATCACCAATGTCTCCATGTGGTCAAATACACTGGTCAATGCTCATTTTATTGGCTCCAGCAGTAATGCTTGACACAGGTGACCCTGTCACATCTCTCCTTGAAAGACTTTCACTCGACTTCCAGGCACTACTCTCTTGGTTCCTTCATATCCTACTGACCCCACATTTATAACTTCAATCTCAAATTCTACTCTGAACTACAAATTCCAATGTCTAACTGCCAACTCAATGTCTCACTTTGATGCCATATAGTAACATCAATTTTAACCGGTCTAAAATTGAACTTGAGTCCCCCCTTCCTCAACAAGTCTGCTTTCCTCTTGTCTTTCAAATCTCAATACTTCTGGTGTTGGACCAAACATCTCGTGGTCACTTTTGACTCTTTTCCTTCTCACATCCCATGTCAATAAATTACATCAGCAATTCCTGTAGACTTTATTTAAAAATATAGCCTACATCAACTACTTCTCACCCCCACTCCACCCAACCATCTTTTGCTTGGATTATTTCAATAGACTCTTAAACTAGACTCCAAAATTCCACACTCCTGACCCCTGGTCTGTTCTCCATTCACAGGCTGGCATGTTCCTTTCAAAACACAAGCTATTTCATGTTTCTGCAACGGCTTCCATCTCATGCAGAATCAAGTCCCAAGTCCTTACCATGGTTTACAAGGTGCTCTACAATCTGACTTCATCTACTGCTCTTCTCTTGGCTCACCCTGCGTCATTCCTTACTATCCAAGAACACATTCAACAATGGCCTCAGGTCCTTTGTGCACATACTGTTCCCCCTGCCTGGAATGCTTTTCTGCCAGATTTTTGCATGACTTGTCCCCTCACTTTATTCAGGTCTCTATCCAAACATCAACTTACCTTCCCTATCTAAAATAGCACCACTTTCTGTCACTCACAACCCCTCCAGACTTTATTAGTCCTCAAAGCACTTCTCTCCATCTGTCATGATTTACAGGGTTTTGTTTTGTTTTTTTTATCTTCTATGCAACAGCCTCCCTATCTTACCCCCAACCCCATCAAAATGTAAGCTTCTTGAGAGCAGAGACTTCAGTTGCTATGTCTGCAGCTCCTGCTGGCTGCTTTCCCCTCCAACCTTGCCTTTGTTCTTCTGCTATTTTAAATATCCCTGAATAAATAACTTTATGGACATCTTACTTCCTTATCACAATGTCCTGGGTCTTTTTTAAATTAAAACTGTTGATATAGATTTCTGTAAGACTTCCCCCAAAAATTGTACCACTTTATATTCCTGATATAAAGAGTGCCTCTTTCATGAGAATATAGCTAACACAGGTATATCCATCTTCCTGCTGTTTCTGTTCCCTCAACTTCCCCTCTAATTATAAATGAAGCACCAGCAGGCCCTCAATGGGCCACAATATTCTATGTATGCTTACCTGTGTCTGCCTATGCCAGGCTCTGGTCCTATAATTTCCTCCCCACCTTGTACCTCCAAATCTCATTAAAAACCTGTTACATATATGTTTAGTCCCAGCTGCAGGACATTTCCTGTCTGGATCCCTCCCTGGCAGCCTTGTCAGAGCAGACTGCTCTTTCATCTCTGCCATCTCTAGACCCTCCATTTATTTAACTTACATATCTGTCTGCCTGCTAGTCTGTGAGTCCCTGGATCGTAGGGGCTGTTTTATTCACTTTTGTGTGTAACTTTAGACAGTAGCTGTCTACTAGACACTGCAAAGTGAGCGAAATGAATGGTGAAAAGACTCAGAAGACATGCCCTAACCGGTTTGGCTCAGTGGATAGAGCGTCGGCCTGCGGACTGAAAGGTCCCAGGTTCGATTCCAGTCAAGGGCATGTACCTTGGTTGTGGGCACATCCCCAGTAGGGGGTGTGCAGGAGGCAGCTGATCGATGTTTCTTATCGATGTTTCTAACTCTCTATCCCTCTCCCTTCCTCTCTGTAAAAAATCAATAAAATATATTTTTTAAAAAAGACTAAGAAGATAGAGGACAAGCATCGGTCTAGGTGTGAAATCCTGATTTGTCTCTCCAAAACACCCTACCTTTCACTCTTCCTGCTGCTGCATTAATTCTTGGCAAACAACATTACTGTGTTTGTGGCCTGACAGTGTGTGGCTTCTATCTTCATTTCTAGTTATTAAAAACTTACAAGTCTAAAATAAACATCATGACTTACTCTGAGGATCTATAAGAAACTTAGCTACTTTAAAACCAAATCAACAGTAATTTGTAATAAAACAAACAAAAAACCAAACCAAGAATAGCAGCAATTGACAAACTCTATCCAGCAAGATGACACTGATGATGTACTGAAACAAAGCATCATTTCCCTCAAATGCAATGAAGATATGCATAGCCAGACTTACCTGATTATGTAGCAAACTTCAGGTACATGCTATTTCAATTTAAAATGTGCACTGTTAGTACTCCTTTATAACTTATTGAGTGGGTTGACTTTCGTGGACATGAAATTGGGTGGCACTGGCCTGTAAGCATAGAACTTTAATTTTTGGATCAGTCCACACTCCTGGGAATCTCCCTGGGGCCCTCAGGTGGGACCATGCAATACATGCTGAGCAGCTCTGCTTCAATGTCCACGAAAGGTTGTTTTGTGCCCCACAGTTTCCTTAAGAAGCCACCCTTTTCTCCAAAAGAGTGATAACATAAACTCATCCAGTCATTCTTTATGCTTTCACTTCCCACTCACGGGAACCTAAGAGTAATATGCAGCACCACTCTTCCCAAGGCCTGGCTTTTCATCTTAATCACACTCACTTGTTCCATAACAAAAGCAAACACAAGGGCTTTCATTTAAAAACTAGGGGACCAGTGCACGAAATTCGTGCACTGGGTGTGTGTGGGGAGGGGAGTGTCCCTCAGCCCAGCCTGCCCCCTCTCACATACTGGGAGCCCTCAGGCATTGACCCCCATCACCCTCCAATCGCAGGATCGGCCCCTTGCCCAGGCCTGACGCCTCGGCCAGAGGCGTAGACCCCCATCACCCTCCGATCGCCTGATCGGCCCCTTGCCCAGGCCTGACGCCTCTGACAGAGGTGTCAGGCTTGGACAGGGGACCCCCATATCCCCCCGATCACTGGCTCTGGCCCCCGCCCAGGCCTGAGGCCTCTGGCCCAGGAATCATGCCTGGGCAGGGGACCCCCATCTCCCTCTGATCGCTTGCTCCACCCCCCGCCCAAGCCTGACGCCTCTGACCCAGGCTTCAGGCCTGGGCAAGGGGACCATCATATCCCCCCAATCCCCGGCTCCGCCCCCCACCCAGGCCTGATGCCTCGGCCAGAGGAGTTGACCCTCATCACCCTCCGATCACCAATCACCGGATCGGCCCCTTGACCAGGCCTGAGGCCTCTGGCTGAGGCGTCCGGCCCGGGCAGCGGGGACCCGCAGCGGCAGCAGCCCCGCGATCGTGGGCTCCGCTTTAGGCCCAGGCAAGGGACCCCTAGCTCCCGGGACTGCCAGCTTCGACCGTGCCCAGCTCCCATCGCTGGCTCCACCCCTACTTCCTGCTATCACTGGCCAGGGCGGCAAAGGCGCCTGATTCTCCAATCATGGCTGGGGGGCAGGGCAAAGGCGGCCCCAGGGCCGCCTTTGCCCTGCCCCCCAGCTCTTAGCTCCCCCCTGGGTTTCCGATCACTGTCAGTGGCAGGGGGCTTCTTCCTGCTTTCCCTTTCGCCTCCCTGCATTGTGCCTACATATGCAAATTAACCGTCATCTTGTTGGCAGTTAACTGCCAATCTTAGTTGGCAGTTAATTTGCATATAGCCCTGATTAGCCAATGAAAAGGGTATCGTCGTACGCCAATTACCATTTTTCTCTTTTATTAGATAGGATGTGGCTCCTTGAAATTATTTTCCTGATGAATCAGATTCAGATATATCAAATTTTAAAACAGACTTTAGTTTTATTTTTAATGTTCACATATTCCACCTGGCAATTTAGAAAGCATACTATTTTATCAATATCAGTTTTTAAGTATGCCAGGTGGCTTCTGAGAAAAATTCTGTCCTTTTTCCAGTAATACAAAATAGACAAGATAAACATTTTTATCTAAATAACTGTAGACTCCAACATAAAAAGAAAAAATGTAATATGTACTTCTTGATTATCTTCCTAATTCACTAAAATTGAATACTTCAATTTTTTCCTTTTAAACATCAAAATATCATAAAACTAGTTAGGTGTCAGCCATGAGAAAAACCAAATGCTCAAGTTGAGTTGAAACCAGCAGCAGTGGAACAGAGGTGTATTTTTTTTAAACTTCCAAATAAATAATTTCAAAGGCAATTTAAAAGACTGACAGCAGTGTCACACTTGGATAATCCCATCTATGAAACTGCATTTCCACCCCCACTTCAAAGTTTTCTGCAATTATCCTCTCACAAGGAAAATGCTTCTCTGCTCCCGAGATGAATTGGTTTAATCAACTCTGAGGCTACTTAACTTCCTTATTCAAAAATACTACGTATCACATCAGCTTTTATGTATATTAAGACACAAAAATAACAAAAGCAAAGTGACTCGAAGTTCTTGGAGGCATAAATCTTTTACAGCTTAAAAAAAACAACAGCTTTAGCCGTATTATAAACAAACTGATTCAATCAATTTATTTTAGAATGCTTAACTATTTGATACTTTATATTCATAGGTCTTTATCTCTCTTTAAAAACCTATAATCAATCTACTTGCAATTTCCCTAAGGGTTATAATATTCAAGAAGTTTATATACTTTTAGTTTATAATTTTTTTCCCTTTCTGAATCAAAATGCTTTACTTATCAAGAATTCTAAAACTTTTCTTTCACATACCATTCTGAAGAGAGGTTGTTCAAAGACAAAGTTTTTTCCTTAATATACTAATACATGTCTCCTAGATCTAGAAAATTTATATCTTGAAGAATAAGAAGGGCCTCTGTAGCACTCTCTATACTAGACAAGTAAGTTATTTTAAAAGTTTGTATTGTGGGATACAAGCATTTCTGTAATATTTTAGTTATTAGTACTACATTACAAAATTGTATTTGTAAGACATCGTCACCAAGTAAGACAGTAAACTGAGCTGGCAAGTACTTTTCTTATTTTAGAACTTTTGTTTTTTTTCTTGAAAACTAAACTATTAGAAAGCCAATGTGAGACTTAGAACTGGGAGAGAATTTAGAGACCATCAAGGCCAATATCCTGTTCTCATGGATAAGAAAATGGATGTTAAGAAAAAGAATGTTGCCGAAACCGGTTTGGCTCAGTGGATAGAGCGTTGGCCTGCGGACTGAAAGGTCCCAGGTTCGATTCCGGTCAAGGGCATGTACCTGGGTTGCGAGCATATCCCCAGTAGGAGATGTGCAGGAGGCAGCTGATCGATGTTTCTCTCTCATCGATGTTTCTAACTCTCTATCTCTCTCCCTTCCTCTCTGTAAAAAATCAATAAAAAATATATTAAAAAAAAAAAAAAAGAATGTTCAAAAAAGGTGGAGAGAAAGAGCTAATGGCAGAGATCAGGGTTAGAACTGGTTCTTCTGATCCTATGTTCACTCATTTTTCCACTATTTCGTAGTTGTGAGGAAGTAATGCCCACAGATTTGTTGAAGCAGAATGGATTATCCCAACATGAAGCTTGATTTACAAATATAAAGCCCTTAAAGATGTGAATTTACAATAATTGGTACTAAAAATAAAGATGATGGTGCTAGTCATTACAGCAATACAATCAATTAGAAAACAGTGGAATCTATTAAACCCAATAATTATCACATGATTGACATGAAGGCTGACATGTCACAGCTAAAAATTCAAACATTTAAAAAGAAATTTCAATAAATACCTCATTGTGCTTTTAATTACTGTGGAATTATTTGAACCCCGACATTATTAGTCAATAAACTGTCAAGAATTAATAGTTCTAAAGCTTTAATGAAAAATAGACAATACTACCACAATATGCAAAAAATAGCCAATTTCTCTAATCCTTATGAGACAACTCCACTTAGGTTTTCTCTCAACACTTCAAACATCTCTCTCCTCTTGTTTCCCTTTCTTTGTCCCTGATCCAGGTTACAGCATAAGCACTGACCTAGTTGCTTAGTTAGAAACTGCTCTGTGCCTGGCCCTCTAACCACACATTCTCACTCAGTCTTTCACATATCCCAGCTCCAACTGCCCTGCTTCAAAAGCCTTTATCAACTCTCCCCTAGTGCTTACACCAACCTCCTAAATGTCCTCCCTCCATAAAGATTCTTATCGAATTGTTATCTTGTTAAATAAATGATACGAATCTACCCTGGTTAAAGAATTAGGAGCGCTCCTTGAAGTCTACAGGATGAAGTCTAAACTCCTTAGCCTTCTACCCTGACAGCTGCACCCACTGGCCCACACCCACACACTAAGATTGAGACACAACACACTTCTCTTTCCAAGCACACACACGCTTCCACATTCTACAGAGACCATTCCCTCTGGTGTGCCTTTAACACATCTTCCTTTCTGGTCTCCTAGTTGTGAAACCTCAGAGGATCTGTCAACCAGAAGTGGCCATCCACATTCTGTGCTTGTTGCATTTATAATACTATACTGAGATGGCAGACTTATGTGTCCATTTTCCCAATTCACTTATGTGCTCCCAGAGGGTGAACATCAAGTCCCAGTTAAGAAAGTAAGGCTCTGGAGTTTGCTTGTCACTCTACCTCTTACCAGTGGGTAGCCCTGAATGAATTACTAACTCTCTTTAGCCTCAGAAGCTGAAAAGATCACTTAATAAGCATAAAGGCTTAATGCTTATGTACCTGGCATGTAGTAAGTGCTTAATAGACGTTACCTATGACAATGAAACAGGAGGCACACAACAAGCACTTGCTAGTTTTGACAGTTGCATGGTATAGGTTGTATCCTAATTTCCATCCATGTTCATTTCATAAACAATTTACAATGGAAAAATGTTTATCTTAAGATAAGCAATGTTTCAGTAAACCTAAAGGAGTTTCAGTATCCACTAGCAAAAACCATCACTATTTCTAGAAAGGTATTCCCGGCTTTCAGTCATCCAATTAAGGATACTAATTGTGCAAAGACTTTTCAAATTTAAGCGACATACTCAGCATTCTATTAGTATTCTTTTTGGAAAAGATGCTTCACTTGAAAAATTCTGATGTGGGTTTGTATACAACTTTTCCCCAAATACTGAAAGCTCATTCTATAGAAAATTGCCCTGGCCAGGGTGGCTCAGTTGGTTGAAGCATTGTCCTGTACACTGAAAGGTCCAGGGTTCGATTCCTAGTCATGGCACACACCCAGGTTGTGGGTTTGATACCTGGTCAGGTGTGTACAGGAGGCAACCAATCGATATTTCTTTCACATAAATGTCTCTCTCTCTCTCTCTAACCCCTCTCTCTTTCACACTCTCTCTCTCAAATCAATAAAAACATATCTCGGGTCAGGATTAAAAAAATAATAACATATACAAAATTAACTTTTACATGCTGTTGGTGAAACAATTTAGAAAGAAAACCATTAAAAAACAACAACAAAATAACAAAAAAGGATTATTGTCTGTTACATACCAGGCACATTTGAAAATTCTCGTGTAATCCTGATAACAAACCTCTTATGTCAGCAGTATTATCATCCCCATTTTACAGATGGGCAAATACTGCAGCTTACAGGGTAGTTACTTGTTCCAGATAGTGAGGAGAGATACTGGAACAAACTCAATCTCAGACTCCTGGGCTCAATGGCTCTACTAGACTGACTCTCCCCCATCCACCATTTATCTCATGGACAAAACAAGTTTGTGGCAATGGAATATGCTCAAAACTTAAAGATTCAGGTCTAAAACTAAAAAATGTACTATTCTAGGAATGAAAATACATCCTTACATAAAAACGGGATACGGTTTTTCCTCCTACAGTGAGGGCTGCCATTTTTCCATCATTGTTTTCCTTTGGAGTATATCGTAGGACATGACAGTCTTGTACCTAAAAACACAAACATAAAAAAAAAAGCTAAGTCTGTGCCAAGATACATTTCAACATTACACACCAGTCACTAAAGTTACTTATTTCATTATTTCTCTAATATCAATCACAATCTTAAAATACAGATAACCTTTGAAAAAAGTGTCAAATACAACACCCTTAAAAAAGTGCATAAAACACAAATATATAACAAAATAAGTATTTTTAAAGAAAATATGCACATAACTGTTATAGGATTCCAGGGCAGGAGGAATAGGGAAACTGAGACAGGAAAGTTAAAACAAGGCCAAACAGTGTGGGCAAATTGCAGCCAGCTTGTAACTAACAAACCATTATTTTCTCCAGCCAAGAACAAAGAGCAAATGATTAAACCAAATCAAAACAAAACAAAAAACACCTTCCTAATGAGAGAATGCAGAAAGGAAGGGCGAAAGGAGAAAGGAAAAAATGGCAGTTTTACTCTCTAACAGAGAAGCCAGCAGTCTCAAGGCTTGGCAAGATAAAAGTTGCCAAAAGCCTTTCATAAATTCTGGGAAGGACACAATAAAGTAAAAAGAGGGCCCTTGAGAATTAATCTATACCAAAATAGTCAGCAGAGGAATTTTGAAGCCCACAGGCAGTAGGGATATAAAGCCTTGGATCCCCACCCAATTTGCTCTTCAGGTTAGCTGAGAGCTCATTTGCGCTAAGCCAGATGTAGAGGTTTGCTTGTTTGCTTTGCTTTTTCAATAACGGCGCATGCTTTAATAAATTGGCTTTTCACAAAGCAGTCAAGGTCTCTCGTATAAATTCATTTATATGAGGAAACAAGGATCGAGGTTGGGGACAGCCCTCGCCCACTGGCTCAGGGGGCTGTCCGGTAACACCTCTCTGGTGTTGGTGAGAGGTGCCTTAACATAACCACTACCAATGACAAGAAGCAGAATCCCTAAAACCTGTGTGTCTCTTCCCAATCAACTCCCACCCTTTTTTTCTTTTTCAAACTTCTAGAGCAGTGGCTCTCATCAGCATCCCCTGAGAACCTAGTGGAAATGCAGGCTCAGGCCTCAGCAGAGACCTGCTAAATCAGAACCTCTGTGATTCAGAAAGCGGTCGCCAACCTTTCATACCCTGTGGACCACCAGTTGGTGACCGCTGCTCCAAAGGTTTCCTTAAACCAGCGGTCGCCAACCGCCGATTTAAAAGCCCTCCAGGACCTACAGTCCAGGTGATTCTCAGTCACACTGAGATGCGCTGCCCAAGAAATAACCACTACCCTTGACATTTATGGTAATCCTTTACTTGCTTTTCTTTATAATTACTACCTTTGAAAGTACTACATAATAATGCTGTTGCTTAGTGCTGTCTGCTTTAAACTTTATATAAATGGAATCAGACTGAATGTAGTCTTCCATGTCTTACTTCTTTCACTCAAGATTACATTTGTAAGGTTCCTCCACGTTGTTGGATGTAGCTCACTGCTATCCAGCATTGCATCATGCAAATACACAATGATTTACCCATTCTACTGCTGATGGACATTTGGGTTATTTCTAGTTTTGGAGTATTAAGAGCAATATGCTATTAACACTGTTGTACAGTTTTCTTGGTGCATACTTGTTTAAATCTACTAGTAACCCTCACAAATGGAATAGATTACAAGGTTCACTTATCTCAACTTTACTACATAAGGCTAAATTATTTTCTGAAGTGATCATCCCGATTTACAATCCACCAGTCATTACTGAAAGCTCCCAAAGTTCCTTAGAGTTCTAGAAACTATAATCTTATCCTTGATCATTTAGTCCAGTGGTTCTCAACCTTGGCTACACATTAGAATCACCTGGGAATCTTTTTAAAATCCTGATTTCTGGGCCTCATCCTCCGGAAATTCTGTTTCTTTGTTATGGGGTGGGGCCACAACATTAGTAACAAAGAAACAGAATTTCCAGAGGATGAGGCCCAGAAATCAGGATTTTAAAAAGATTCCCAGGTGATTCTAATGTGCAGCCAAGGTTGAGAACCACTGCCCTAGCTGCACCTGTTTGACATGGTTTAGACCAGTGGTCAGCAAACTGATTAGTCAACAGAGCCAAAAATCAACAGTACAACGATTGAAATTTCTTTTGACAGCCAAATTTTTTAAACTTAAACTTTATAGGTAGGTACACTGTTATTAACTTAATTAGGGTTAATGTGCAGCCGAGGTTGAGAACCACTGACTTAGGTGAATGAGCTCTTATTTAATTACCACCACCTGCCTAATCAGTTGTCTAAGGCTGGGCCTCACAGATAAACTGAGTTATCCAAGTGATTTGGGGAATGATGGTCTCCTAACTTCCAGTGATCTTTTTATAATATTACAGTGGGGCCTTGACTTACGAGTGTCCCGACTAACCAGTTTTCTGAGATAACAGCTGTCTCTCAGCCGATTTTCTGCATTGAGTTGACAGAGTAATTTAAGTTAACGAGCTCCTTAGCGAGCTCGGTCTCGGAACGAATTAAACTCCTAAGTCAAGGCCCCACTGTCATGAGAAAGACAACAGCAGCCAACATTTAATACTGTTTTACATTTTAAGTGCTTAACATTTATATCTTGTGTAATCCTCACAATAACCTTTTCAGGTAGGTCATAATTATTTAATTTAAAAAGTAGTATATATTTTTTTGATGAGACACAGTGCTTCAAAGAACACAGTTAAGAAGGGGCAGAACCGCCGAAACCGGTTTGGCTCAGTGGATAGAGCGTCGGCCTGCGGACTGAGAGGTCCCAGGTTCGATTCCGGTCAAGGGCATGTACCTGGGTTGCGGGCACATCCCCAGTGGGAGATGTGCAGGAGGCAGCTGATCGATGTTTCTCTCTCATCGATGTTTCTGACTCTCTATCTCTCTCCCTTTCTCTCTGTAAAAAATCAATAAAATATATTTAAAAAAAAAAAAAAAAAAAGAAGTGGCAGAACCAAGACCTGAATTCAGATATTCTGGTTCCAGGGCCCACATTATTAAACAATAGAGGAGTTTACTTTATCTCAGAGAACAATACGCTGCTTCCCCTAACAGGTGTATAACATTCTGAGTTAGCAAAGAGATAAAAATTATTGTGGAGCTGAAAGAACTTCATAATGAAAACAAGATGGAACTGAGACTTTTTCTGATTATAAATTAAACTAGATCTGTGAGAAGCGAGGTTACAATCTCATTTTGTTTACTGTCCCAGTTACCCTATGCCATTACTAAGAAGGCCACCACCCAGGCCAGAGTGAGAACATTCACCAAAGCCATCAGAAGTAAAGTTCTTTAATAGCATTTATTTATACTCAACATTAACCTGTTCTTCACCACACAGTTAAATAGTTCAGGACACAAACGTTGCCCATTTAGGTTGGCACAAATAGATCCTGGCACACATACAGATCTACTGTCACTGCTGTGTCTGACCTGGAGTAATGTGGCCACATGCTTTTGACCATCTTTGGTCCAGAAAGGCATCATGCCCAGCTTCACCGCGACAAGGCCTACTCGAGAGGAACCTGGCAATTCAAAACAAATGAAGGTTAACACAGCTTTTTCAACTTTGCCAATGTGATGCAACAGTATTTCCTAAATCATGGTTTCAAAATAAGGAGCGGGCAAATAAACATGCTAATATATTCACAGAATAAAACACAAATGTTCCTTATAGATGTAAGCGTCTTCAACCATGCCTAACATAAGACATTGGTACTCAATAAATTTCCATATACTGAACAAATATAAGAAAAGACACACAAAAAAGAAAACAGTTAAATGGATATATGGTGGGTTTTTTTTTAAAGTAAGTTTTTACTGGTTTTAGGGAGAGAGGGAAACATCTATGGGCTGCCTCCAGCATGCCCCCTACTGGGGAACAACCCAAAACCCAGGCATGTGCCCTGACTGGGAATCAAACTGGCAACTTCCTGGTTCATTGGTCAACACTCAACCACTCAGCACACCGGCTGGGCTAATTCTGGTTTTAAAATTGTGGTATTAATAGAGGGCAGGATAAATCCCTTATTATGCTTTGCTTTCCTAGTATAAATATCAAACCTCAGTAATTAGAAAACATCTAATTCCAAAGAGTTAGCAGGGTTCATAAGGATGACACAAGTGGTCATATTGCTAAAATACGTTGGCCTTCCCCGTGACACTTAGATTTGTTGCATAAATTGATAAAGTTGCTCCACTGTACAATTCAACTGTTTATAACAGACCCCACCCAGAGAGCGCTTTCTCAACAGGAAGGCCTTATTCTTCCTGGTCTGTCCACAGGTGGGCTTAGCACGCTACCAGGCTCACACAGCTGATGCTGGCGTTGCCCGTGGCAAGCCTGGAATGCTAGAGCATCCCAACTGGAGACATCTGTGTAACACAACTTAGATCATACTCTTCCAGATTTTTCTCCCGATTTATCTTTATAGTCTTTTTTTTTTAAATCTGAAGAAAACAAGAAAATGTATGCAGAATGAGTCTCATTTCACATACAAACCAGCTTTTCTTAGTGAGTCTTGATTAATACCAGACATTCACTGACAGCGGAAAAGGATGCTGGCAGTAAACATGCAAACCAAGCCACAATGAAACAGACGCACCTAAGACATGAACAATAAGTGGAAGAGATGGTAAGTCTATCAAGCAGTCACTGTAATTTTGAAAGTGCCAGCCACCAAGGAATGAGGAGAACTCATCATATACACAATACCCACCTGGTTCCCAAGGATGTATAGGCCACGGTTCATCTTTCAGAGGACACAGTTTACTCGCTAACTGGGCTTTATCTTCATCGGAGGCCAACTGCTTAACGAAAGAAACGTTTTCTTCAGAAAGGTGCTCATCCCACCAAGTACTGCTCTTGCCATGGAGACTTCTAACTAAAAGCCAGAGGTCTGTCCTGTAAAAACAAAAATTGAGAGAACAAACCACAACTCAGAAGTTTCTCTAGTTAACACAGCGAAGGGAGGTCACATGCTTTGGAGAGTGTCATCGGGGCCTTAGGGAAGGGCTTGGATTCTGGGCGCCTCTTTCTCCGGACATTCCTGATGGTCACAATGGGGCTCCCGTCTTAACTGTGAAGAGTTACCCTGGAGGAGAAGTTCTCCGTCTTCTCTCCTGGGGTAAATAGATAGCTTTCTAACAAAGCGGTCCTACCTAGACACGGGAGAAGCCATCTGCACGTGAACCTTGGTATTTCACACCCAGCAGAAGTGGCAGAGTACGGGATGCCGATCTTCCTCTGATCAGCTCCTCTCTTCCCTGCAAGGGCATGGCCCAGGCTCAGAATCTGAAGAAGCTGGGTGTGTGGAGACATGGCCTCTGGCCCGCTGCACACACCAGGAAGGCCCTCAGGGACTGAGTCTGTAAGCAGGTGTGTACGTCCTGCACGGAGTGTCAGAAAAGAAAAGCTCTCTGTAGCCTATCTTCCTTTTGTAGCCTGATAAGATTATTCAGGTTAGCATCCCAATTTGCACTTATTAATCGAATGGCCAGGGACAAGTTCCTGCTCCTGTTCAAGCCTCCGTTTTACCTGCAAAACGGAATGATAGCTTCTGTAAAAGAGGCTGATGGAGCTCACGTGCGGCCTAGGCGCCTCATATACTTAACAGAGCATCTCGGACACAGAAAACGCCCACTAACTGGCAGATGATACGATTATTGCTGTTGGTAATGCTCGCGGCCAGTCGCTCATAGGCATTAAAAACCCACAAAAACCAAAACCACCCCTTGGGTCCTTTCACGGGCTTCCTTGGAGAAACGCTCCTTACTCTTCTATACTTCAGGTCTGGACACAGCCCCTTCCTCTCCCTCCCAGGGCAGAACCCTCTGTGCCCGGCCTTGTCATTGTTCAAAGTCGTAGTTTTGCAGGGATCACCCCCTCGCCACACACACACACGCACACACACGCCACGTCTCTCGCCCGCACTCACTTGTCCCCGAAGCGCCCGGCAGCATCCAGGCCCCCGGCGCCGCGGCGCAGCGCCTGGGAGCCGGCCAGAGCCAGCCGCCTCCAGCCAAGCATGGAGGAGCCGGACAGGGCTCGGGTCGCTACACTTTCGGGGGCCGCTCTGCTTTCAGGGAGTCCCCACGCTGCTGTCGCGCGTGCACCGCAATCCTCCCGGAGCCGTCCCGCGCCGGCTGCCTGCCTTTGCCCTCCGGGACGGAAATTGCCGCAGGAGCCCCCTTCCGGTCCGTCCTGATATGCGCTCCGGGCACCAGGGTCAGCCCCCGGAACTAAAGTTCTGCCTCCGGAATAGTCCTACTTTGGATAGGAGTTGGTGTGGGGAGTCCAGGCACTGATTTTCTCTCCAGGGGGTTGGGGGGGAAAGTATGTTCGGAGTTTAAGCTTTAGAAGAATGAGGGGGGCGGATTAGGTGCAGGATTCTTAAGAAAGTGAAATCACTTCTAAATAATGCCGTCTTAGTAAGTATTGTATTAAGCAGAGCTTGATTTTCTTATACTGGTTTATGTTCAAAACAGGCTAAAACGAAGTTGTTATTTTTATATGATGCATGAAGGAATGCAGACTCGGAATTTGGTGCTGGTCCCAGATAGCACATCGGGCAGGTGGATAGAGCCGGCCCTGAAACAGGGCTGGCATGTGTTAGCAATAGAATATGGCCAAGGTGATGGTGTGTGACTTCCAGGGCTGGGTCATAAAAGGTATTGCTACTTCTGTCTTTGTCCAGTGGATTGTTACCTATGGGGAAAGCCAGCGGTTATGTCCTGCAGACACTCCAGCAGCCCTGTAGAGAGGCCCATGTGACAGGGACCAACTTTCTAGCCAGGAGTGAGCTATCTAGCAAGTGGATCCTCCAGCCCCAGCAACCCTTCATAGACTGCAACTCATGAAGGAGCTTGAGCCTGATCTACCCAGCCAAGGAACTTAAGGGTACCTGACAGAAGATACTGCCAAAGAGAATAAGTGATTACTCTTATTTTGAGTCACTAAGTTGTAGGGTAATTTGTAACAACAATAAGTAGCTAATAGGCCTTCTGTACAAAGTTCTGTCTTTGTTTCCAGACCCAGCCTAATCACCCTGTGTGTGCCATAGGCATTCATTCCACTCCAAAGTCTGTTTCGAAATTTGTCAAATGGGTATTTGTAGACATTTGGAAATAAGAACTTAAAATTTTAGCTATTTTAACACCCCCCTTTTTTTTACAGCTATCTGGCTAGCCTGGCTTAAAAGGTCCAGAATATGGTCAATTCGGGGCTACTGCTTGGACTTCAGTAGGCTCAAAACCTTTGCCTTGCTTGCTCTTCCATTTCACCTATTGCTGTTGCAGTCACCCCGGGGACTTTTAAATAACACTTTGAAACTTGGAGAAAAAAAAATCATATCTCTTCATTCTAGCCATGCTAACTGGTTTCCCAATTACATAAAAATTGCCCTTCATTGAACAAACATGTCATGAGGTGTGCTACATGAAGAAGCTGGGGTAAAAAAGTACTTGCCTACTATTGCCAATAGTCAACATTTCTTATGCATATAGTGCGCTATAGTATGTGCTCAGTATTATGGCAGCTCAACACTGAAAGACCGCCAGGACCACACCTGAACTCAAACAAGGTTAAGTTTAATTAGCTTGTTGCAGCAAGACGTGCCTACATCTAAAGGAGGGACTTGTTATAAGATTTGGACTTATTCTGGGTGATTTTAAGGTGGGCAGACATGAAGCAGGGACTTGTTTTGAAATAAAGGCTATCAAAAAGCAAGAACAGTTCAGCAATTGGGCATCTCGATAATTGTGTTCTAGAGGAAAGAAGGACAAAATAAGACCGGGGATGATGTTGGTAGGAAAGCAGAAATCATTCAGAAGAAGGAACTGTTCGTCATTTTGTACCAGTGGTGTGGGTTGGGTATGATCTGTTAGAAATAGTATGCTGACATTCCATTATAAATTACCCTGCAGTCTGATTACTAACAGGATTAATGTTTACTCTTGTAGTATACTTTTCCACTAAATAACCCCATGTGATATACTATAATTATCTTAATTTTACAATCGAGAAAATAAGTACAGAGATATTACATAACTTAAATAAGATCATTCTGCTAGTAAGTGGTAGAGCTGAGATTTAAATCTCAGCCATGTGACCAGAGAGCTTGTACTGTTACCCATTTTGTTTCTTTGGCTCTCTATGAAAAATCTGTTACTGTCCTCGCATTAGAATTTCTTTATGGTTAAAGAAGAAAACTGGCAAACATATGACACATAGTGGTCAATGAGGATGGAGGAGGCAACCATTCAGTCTAACATTTGCCCCTAGTGCTAAATCTCCCTTAGTCCATAATGGGGACCTTGAGTCAATGAAACCCTCATCAGGCACCACTGCTGAGCTGAATCAAAGCAAAATGTGCATCATCTGTTATACAGCACATGTTTCCTGAATGCCAGATGGGACTGGGAAGTATCATTATAGTCAATTTTGTCACTGCAGTGTGCTGCTAATTGACAAAGACCAGGCCCAATTCTTGAGGGACCCAGCCAAGGCTATTTTTATATCCTCAGGTATGACCTCGAGTCTCCCATTATTTCTGATATCATCCTTCAGAGACTGGCTTAGACCCTGGGACCCTGATACCACTTTGTCTCTGTGGGACTTCAGCTCCTCATTGGAAGAAAGGTAACGTCCATAGTCACTTTTCTAGTACAGCAGGTCCTCAAATAATGTCCTTTCATTCATTTGTTGTAACATTGATGAGATGCTGTAGGAACGTAACTCTTGTTTATATCAGTTAGCTTACGGCAGAATTGGTTTTGTTATATGTCATTTCCCTTAAAATTGCAGAACCTATTGCTGACATTGAGGGCTTACTGTACTGCAATTCCATGATTCTTGCTTCTCTAATTCAAACCAAAAGGTAATATAATAAATGTTCTTCTTATAAAGTAAAACATTAGGAATAGTTTTATTTTTGAAGGAGTATGTTTCAAACCAAGGGCTTATTGGAAATATTTTTTCTATGTGTTCTTGCCTTTAGGCTCTTCAGTTAGTTTTTGTAATGTTTGTGACATGTTCTGAATGGTTGGTTTACTGCAGAATAATACATTTTTCATTGTTGGTTAATTTGCATTTTATATTCATTTATGCCATCTCTTAGTTCATAACATGCATTATATTTGAAATTAAAAATCATTTTAAAGCGAGTTTAGGCTTTTCATCAAATTATCCTTGGCTTCCTTCCATTTTTCTAAAGATAATTTAGCATATTTTAAAATTGGATGAGGGAATAAATAAAATGAACTTTAAGAAATTTTGAACTTTGAGACTTAATTGCTGGCTAGTATAGAGAGCTTAAAAGGCCACATTGCAAACTCCACAGATGCTCATTCAGTGAGAAGATGAATTCTGCTTCAGTGTCTCCCATCAAGACCAAATTACAATTTTCAACTTCAATATAAGGATTTTAAAAGCACAATATTTGTTTATAAATTTCTAAGTCAGCCCACAGACGTTAGGGCTCCCAGGGAGGATCAGAATGGAAACACATTCGGTTTGAAGAAAGCCTAAAAAAAAGAAAAGCAGTGTGGCCATGTTGGGATGGGGTTTAAAGTTCGGCATCGGCCCCTGTGTTGTATTGAGAATGGTTCTGAACCTTGATGTATTTAAACTTATGTGCATTTCTTTAAAGTTCTGTGATGACTGAACAAAAATGTTAGTGACAGACAATGAAGAATCCCATGTCAGGGGATCCAACGCTTTCAGCGAAGGACAGCCCCTTCTCCCTGGTCTCCCTTCTGATGCCAGTCTGTTCTGACTGCTGGAGTGTGACACTAGACCAGTGAATATGCTTGTCACTTGGAACCATGGTCAGGGTGTCCCCTCTGATCCCAGAATATACAGAGTCTTGAGAAATTCCTAGAAACCAATTTGATTTAGGATGTTGATTATACACGGAAGGGGTCCCAGAAGAATGAGGAAAAACTAACACATTGCTCTTGCTAAGTGGCATATTTTAAGTGGTTTACATGTATTAACTCATTCACTCCTCAACTATGAAGTAGCCACTATTGTTCTCATCTTCATGTATGGGAAACTGAGGCATAGAGAAGATAAGCAGCTCATCCAAATTCACAAACCTTAAGTGGTGGAGCCAGGGGCTGAGCCCAAGCAGGCGGACTCCGGAGTCCAAGTGCTTCTGTGCTCTATTGTCCTGCCTCTTCTTCCAAGAAAAGGAAGCTGCATAACACAGTATTGGAACACTCAGCTTGGCCTCCAGACGTTTCCCCAGGTAAGCCGAGACTGGGTAGTGCTAAGTCTGCATCTTCAGAGATCTAATCAGTCTGGATCAGAATCAGTTGGGCTCAAGAGAGAGCAAGGAGGCCAAACTGCTTAAGATGTTCCCTCATTCAATCATGAACGACCTTCTTGTCAATAAAGAAACAGGAGGCTCTGTGATGTCCTTTGTCAGAGCCTCTTAAAATTAAGTGCACATAAACATTACCTGGGGATTTTAATAAAATGCAGTCTGATTTGGTAGATACGAGGCGAGGCCTGAGAGTTTACATTTCTAATAAACCGAGGATTCTGTAGGTGCTGTTGGTGAGCAGACCACCCCAAACTTTTGGGCTTAGAAAAACCACTATTTTATTATTTGTGTGGCTTCTGTTGGTTAGGAAATCAGAAAGGGCACAGCGGGGATGGTTTGGTTCTGTTTGGGCCTCACCTGGGATGACTCAAAGACCAGGTGATGTCAGCCGGGGGCGCTGAAATCATTTGAAGGCTCATTGGCTCTATACCCGGTGGATGATGATTCCTACCAGCCAGGACCTCAACTAGTCTATTTGCTGGAGCCCCTGGATGTAGTCTCTCCATGTGGCTGCTTGGGCTTCCCTACAACATGGTGTTTGGGTTCTAAGAACACGCACCTTAAGAGAACTGGGGAAAATGCTATGTTACCTTTTATGACCTAGCCTCACAAATCACATGGGATTACTTCACTTAAGACACAAGCTGGCCCAGATTCAAGGAGAAGGAACATAAACCTACCTCTCAAGGTGAACATGGCTTAGTCACTTTGAAAGATGAGCATCTGGGATGGTTTCAGCCATCTTTAGACAATGTAGTTTGCCAGAAACACCACGTGTCTGTCCATGGGAAACAATGGAATTGTATCCAGGGAGCTGCAGGGGGTGACCAATTGCTGGCCACCATCACAAACCTACCCTGTAAAACTGTTTCAGATTATATCTGGTTGGTTTACAGGAAAGAAAATATTCCAGATTTTTTTCTGCTTCCTAGTACAGCTCCTTGGTAAATAACCAGTATTTCTTTTATTTAAAGAGACAAAGGCCACACATGAAGGACCCTACATGCCCAAAGACTTGAATACATTCCAGCATGAGCAACCTATTCTGGGACAGGAGACTGACCATCAAGCCAGATGAGCCAGTGACCTTGGGTGCCCTTCCAGCTGGTCTTGTGCAGTTTTAGTGGCAAAGGAGTGGGCAGCCAAGGTAGGTTTAGAAGGAGGCGTGAGGGGCAAACTGCAAGGGGCAGGGAGGGCACTGCCAGACTGCTCAGGAGTCAGGTATTGACAGTGGTTCCTCCATCTGTGGCATTTAGACTCCAGCCAGCTTAGCAGGATCGTCATGGCAACTCGCCTGTCTGCGCTGCGGAGCTGACACAGGATTCCCTTAGTAACCAAAGAGCCCGGGAGATGGTGCTTAAAATAATCTTTTATGCCCAGGCAGAAATGTCTTCGCAGTTTTATTAACCATGAAGCATCATGGGGCATGGCTTTCACTCCCACTTTATTTCAAAATGGAACAAAATGGTTTTTTAAAGCAGGAATTTCCAACCAAGGGCCAAATGCTGTCTTCGCTCAGCAAAGCACACATCCCGCTGAAACAGATGACTGAGAGGAGCTGCTGGTCACTATTATATAAATTACCTTCAAATAAACCAGGCGATCTCTGGCTGAAATCACTTGGCTTCATCTAATCTCTTTCCTATTTCCTCTTGAGTGTCTCCTCCCCCCTCTCCTCCCCCCACAGCCAGTCTCTCAGTAGGGAAAATAGTTATGCTTGGCAAGAGTTTAACACTTGGGCCATTGAGACAGAGAGATCCTTGCATCTGACACCATCCCTGCTCACAGCACTTCGCCAATTTTCCCTCATCTCCAAGGCTGCCTCCTCTATGAGGCTCCCTCATCATCGCCCTGGCTGTTAATTCCTCTCCTTTCTTAGCACTTACCATATGAATATATGTTCTCACAGGGTGTTATTCTTGTTTATTATAAGTAGCGAGAAGCCTCAAGTGTATAAACCATACCTTCTGGACAAGACTGCAAACTCTTGAAAGGCGGGGCAATCCAGTATAATAGATTCCTTCAGCCCTCCTGGAAGCCCTACATTTCTACGAACTTCAGTAATACTTGGAAATTTTAGCAGTGATAGTTGCACAACTTTTAAATATACTACAGATCACTAAAGTGTACATTTTGAAAGAAAAATTTTATGGTATCAAAGGTATATGGAAATCTGATGTGAAATATTGAGAGTAGCCAGAATGACCACACGAACAGAATGGGCAACCCCAGCACCAAAAGTTGTCTGAAAGCTTCTGCACTTACGTTACCAAATGTCTAACAGAAGGAAAGGGTTCTGCCTTACTCACTGACTGGCTCCTTCTGCCTCCTCCTCCCCCAACATCAGGAGAAGCTGAGGACTCCATACTCCCATGTGATTGGCTAGGAGGAGTCTTTTAGAAGTGGGAAGGTCTGGATTCAGATCCTGTCTCTGCTCCTATTTCTATGCACCTGGGTGTATCACTTGGTTTTTCTGAGTTTCCTCATCTGTAAGATATAATTTTATTATTTTTATTTTTCAAAATATATTTTTATTGATTTCAGAGAGGAAGGGAGAGGGAGATATAAATATCAATGATGAGAGAGAATCATTGATTGGCTGCCTTCTGCATGCCCCTTATTGGGGATCGAGCCCACAACCCAGGCATGTGCCCTTGATCAGAATCAAACTCGGGACCCTTCAATCCCTGGGCCAACACTCTATCCACTGAGCCAAACTGGTTAGGGCTGTAAGATATGATTTTTTAAAAACCTCCTTCACAAGGCAACAGCACAGATTAAATGAAATTATATAGATATAGACATCCTATATAATAAAAGTGTAATATGCCAGTTAGACCAGATGTCCTTCCAGACGACCTTCCAGACGAAGCTGGGGCTGTGAGGGCTGAGGCAGAGGTGGCTGCTGCAGTGGGTGGGGGCTGAGGGTGGCGGGGGCTGAGCCCTTTGCACGAATTTCATGCATCGGGCCTCTAGTAGATATATAAAGTGCTTTACACAGTTCTTAGCACATAGTAAGAACTAAAACATGCTGGCTACTATTATTAATATTTACATAGACTTCCTGTTAGATATTATAGTAATTATGAAAAATCTTGATCTACACTTTTCTTCTGGATGCAATCATGTAAGATTCCTAATGAACTATTAGGAGATCTTTTTGTCTTTCTGTTGGCCTCTTGTGTCTTTTATGTCCACATTTGCTGATCTGCTTTTAATACTAAAGAAGCACAACATACACAAGAGTAGTGTTTTCATTGTTTAAAAAACATCACCTCCATCATCATCTTCAACACCATGGACACCCATCAGGGAGCCAGGGCTATTTTCCAGACAAGGTGTAGTAAGCTAAGCCCACTCCCCTCTCTTCCTTCCATCTCTTCATTTCTCCTTGAAATTCACAACCCTCAGCCCAGGAGCATTGAAGGGAGTGCCTAGTGTGTTCTGCAATCTTTGCCTTAAAGGAAAACAGTTACCTCTGAGTGAGTCAGTCATGATGGGAACAGTAATTTGTTCGAGGGAGCATGCGTTCTCTGGAAAAGAAATTGTTGCTAGACCATAACATTAGTCATAGGAGCAATGAGAATGCTCATAGTAAATTTACTTTGTGAGCCATTTATATAGTGTCTGCTACAATGTTAACTGTTTTGCAAATATTATTTCATTTAATCCTCAAAACAATCTATGAGGAATGTACAATGGCCAGAGGGGTTGAGTAAATTGCCTATCTAGTAAACACCCCTAATAAAGCCATATGCCTGGTACAGTCTGGGTTAGAACCCAGGTCTCCTAATTCCCACCCCTATTTTTTCCATTCTACATGATGCTGAGCCTTTAGGTTTGCTGGTTTGGATGATTGAAAGCAGAAGTTATATATAAAATGTCTCCTTGCCTAAGCTATGGCCAGCAGGAAAGGGGAACAATGATCTTTAAAGTGAAATATCAACTGGATTGGAAGTGTCTGAATGTAAAATGTCATGCTGAGTGGGCAAGTCCTTCTGCAAAAGGGAGGTTGGGAGTTGGTCATTTGACAAAATAAAATATATCAGAAATTGATTCTTAGGGAAATGGACTTTGTTACCTGAACTTAGCACTTTCTCCCATGAGCGCAGGGGACCGTCCCAGCACTGGGCAGCTGGGAGGCCTCAGGCAGTAGAAGGTGCTGGTTATGATGGATGCTTTCATGCACTCTAAAGCACAATGGCTTTTTCTGAGGAGGACAGAGAGGCCAGCCTGTGGTTTAAGGAACTGTTCTCCCTCAAACTTTCCTCAGTACCCCCAACCCCAATCTTCTGTAAAGAACACCTTCATCAAGATTTCCCTCCTGCTTACAAAAATCTGAAAGATTGGATCTTCATCTCTCCGTTGTTTCATGCATAGATAGCTGAATTCTTATTCCAAATCCTGAAATGAAAAATGCGGAGGGACCTCATTTAGTGGGCAGGAAGGGAAATGGAAGTGGTGGATGTAGACTATGAGGAAGGAACACAGTGGGCTCTTAGGTGGAGGAGAGGAGGGCACTGCAATTGCCTGCCCTTTTGCTCTTTTCCTGCCGTGGCTCCTCGAATGATTTTATCCAGTCTAGAAACAGTTTATATCTCCTCTATTTCTTTTCCATTTCATGTTAGAAAGTGAAGTAGAGGTCAGTGAATGGGCAACATGCTCGTTTCATTCAACAAATATCCAAGCACCTTCTGTATTTCAAATCCCATGTGCTCTATATGTGCTAAATCCTACAGGGGAATTAAAAATAAACCTGTTTTCCACGTTCCTAAGGCAGAGTACTTACAATAAAATAATAGATAAATCATATTATATTAATTTGGATACTCCATTGGGTAAACTTCAACTGGGTTGGTAGCTGAAAATTCCAGGAGTAGACCAAGCTTCAGGCAAGGCTGGATCCAGAGCCTGATTGAGGTCATCAACATGCTATCTCGTTCATTTTCCTTTTTTTTACCTCTTAGTCGTCTTTCCTCTGTTTTGTCTTCATTCCTGTGAGGTGGCAGGATGACTTCCTGCTCACACAGACTCATGCCCTCACAGCGTAGCAACATCAAAGGAAAGTTACGCTCTCCTGAGAGCGCCAACAAAAGTCCTGGGTTTGGGTTATTTGGCCTGGCCCAAACCATTTGCTTATCCCAGAGTCAGTTGTTTATCCCACAGTCGGTCTGTGGCAAGCACCATCAAATGCTAAAGGTTTTTGCATTTTCCAGCTTATTTTAGTTAATTTTTATGTGTTTCATTGATTTATTTTTTAGAGAGAGAGGTCATGAGAGGGATAGAGAGACAAAAGCATCAATGAGAGAGAAACATCACAGATTATCTCCCACACACCCCCTACTGGGGATTGAGCCCACAACCCAGGCATGAGCCCTGACTGGGAATCAAACCAGTGACCTCTTGGTTCCTGGGTCCATACTCACTGCTGAGCCACCCTGGCTGGGCTCATTATTTGTTTAGTCATGCTGCTGTCTTCTAGACGACACAACTTACCCGTCATGCTAAAAACAATGACTTATAGAGACCTCTTAATATGCCAGACATTGAGCTCAACATTTTAAAGATATTATCTCCTTAAGTCCACACGAGGACTCGAAGAGGTAGATGGTATTGTTTTTGCTTTATATGTGAGGAATCTGAGGGTCAGAGAAGGTAACTAAATTTATATTGTTTAGGGAAACATATTTCTGCCTGCTGCCAAAATTCTTGCCCATCACCATCACGATCCTGCTTTCTTTGGGAGGGCCAGACCAGCTGGCCAACTATCTGTGCTGGAATGGATCAATGCACATTCCCCAAATGAACTGAGGTCTGCAGAACGGCAGCTCAGCTCAGCGCATTCTGATCCCGAGGACATGAAATAAGGAGACATGGCCAGATGTGATGGTAATTTCCCGGCCGTGGCTATACTTGATGATGTTTTTAGTCACTTTCAATTCATTTGACTCATATTAGCGCTAAATGAATTAGTTTAGGTTGGAAAATTACCTTCCCAGCCTAATCCATCCCTCTGGGTATAAGTATTTTTATACCCCACACTCCAGTCCCCCTGGGTTTGACATTTGGCTCTCTGATGGCTTTCCATAATGCAGGGATTGCAATCCTAGGCACCCCAGCAGGTTGTCAAGGACTTACCTTTGGGCTGTTAATGACTTCAGGAGGGCCTTATCTAGCATTTGTATGTTACTTGGAAAAATTATTCAATATGCAAGAGGGAAGAGAGATCTTCCTTGTGAAATCTACTCTACTGGTTTGATGATCTGTGAAAGAATCTCCTTCCTTAGAAATCTTACCATGGCCATCAGGATGGGAGCCCTAACAGGGGAAATGGTGTTTGTCCATCTTAGAGTGACCCCTGCCACACTTGGGTTCCGTTTTCAATTTTACGAAACTATATGTGTGCATGTAGGTACATATGTGCATGAAAGAAAAGGGCAATCCACATACCAGAAGAAACCAATGTATGAATCTTTTTTTCTTTCATTTCTAGAAATTCCTGGTAAGACTAGAGAACGTGACACTGTATTTACTTTCTGGGGAAAAGCATTTTTTGTCCTGTTAACAAGGCTGCAGGATTCTTTGATGCTCTCAGGACTCAGAAACACAGACAGGAATGGAACGGCAGCCTGTGTGTGTCCCTTCATGAATCCATATGGGGCTTTTTAAAAAAATTTCTTTTTGTTATTGTTGTTGTTAACCCTCACCTAAGGATATTTTTCCATTGATTTTTAGAGAGAGTGGAAGGAAAGGAGAGAGACAGAGAAAGAGAGAGACATCGATGTGAGAGAGACACATCGATTGGTTGCCTCCTGCATGTGCCCTGACCAGGGCTGGGAATTGAGTCTGCAACCGAGGTACATGGCCTTGATCAGAATTGAACCCAGGACCCTTCAGTCCGAAGGTCGACGCTCTATCCACTGAGCCAAAGCAGCTAGGGCCACACTGGGCTTTTACAATTAGAAACCACTGCAAGTTTAATCAGACAGGAAATGCATAGAAAACCTCAGTGTTCCTGGGTAAACTTCAGAATTATATTATCCACTGTAAACACCCAAAAAGGTCAGAGTCCCAGGCACACGTACAAGTCACAATATTTCTCTGCTGTGCTCTGCTTAACTGCAATGGCAGAAGAATCTTAAAGTCACAGTCTGCACATACATTCGTTAGCTCTTTCCTTCACCCTCTTTATCTGCCTGCAATCATGCCAACATTAAAAATTGTTTTAGTGAAGATGGCGGCATAGGTTAACGCCGGAGTTTGCTGCTTTGAACAACTACTTCAAAAGTGAAACCAAAAAACGGAAGGGACATCACCCAGAGCCACAGGAACGCTGGCTGAGTGGAAGTCCTACAACTAGGAGGAAAGAGAAACGCATACGGACACTCAGAGGAGGCGCAGTGCTGAAGTCAAATTCTGAGGTGCGGAGTGCGCGGAGCGGGCTGGCGGCGGAGGGCGCGGTTGTTGTTTTCAATCGGGAGGGAGTCGCAGACTCTGAGCACCAGATCCGGGCGAGCCTTTAGGGACCCAGACTCAAACGGGAGAAGCGGGACTGTCTGGCTTCGGTCAGAGCGAGTGCAGCTTTCTCTCCGAGCTTTGCAGCGGGTGCTGGGACTCAGAGAGGCAGAGCCCCTTGGGACAGGACTGAGAGCCGCCATAACTGCTCTCTCCGGCCCACCCTGTTGATCCTGTGCGACCCGCCCCGCCCAAGCCCTGCACAGAGGCATTTGCCGGATAGCCTCAGGCAAAGGCTAGATTAGCACCTCCCTAGAGGACAGAAGTTCTCTCACTGCTGACACAGCTGATTCTCATAGCCACTTGGCCTGGAGGTCAAACCCTCCCTGGAATTAGCTACAACAATCAAGATTTATCTATAAGACTGCGAACAAAGACCACTAGGGGGTACACCAAGGAAGCATAACAAAATGCGGAGACAAAGAAACAGGAAAAAATTGTCAATGGAAGAAATAGAGTTCAGAACCACACTTTTAAGGTCTCTCAAGAACTGTTTAGAAGCTGCCGATAAACTTAATGAGCTCTACACGAAAACTAATAAGACCCTCGATCTTATATTGGGGAACCAACTAGAAATTAAGCACACACGGACTGAAATAACGAATATTATACAGACGACCGACAGCAGACCAGAGGAGCGCAAGAATCAAGTCAATGATTTGAAATGCGAGGAAGCAAAAAACATCCAACCGGAAAAGCAAATTGAAAAAAGAATCCAAAAATGCGAGGATAGTGTAAGGAGCCTCTGGGACAGCTTCAAGCGTACCAACATCAGAATTATAGGGGTGCCAGAAGATGAGAGAGAGCAAGATATTGAAAACCTATTTGAAGAAATAATGACAGAAAACTTCCCCCACCTGGTGAAAGAAGTGGACTTACAGGTCCAAGAAGCGCGGAGAACCCCAAACAAAAGGAATCCAAAGAGGACCACACCAAGACACATCATAATTAAAATGCCAAGAGCAAAAGATAAAGAGAGAATCTTAAAAACAGCAAGAGAAAGAAACTCAGTTACCTACAAGGGAATACCCATATGACTGTCAGCTGATTTCTCAACAGAAACTTTGCAGGCCAGAAGGGAGTGGCAAGAAATATTCAAAGTGATGAATACCAAGAACCTACAACCAAGATTACTTTATCCAGCAAAGCTATCATTCAGAATTGAAGGTCAGATAAAGAGCTTCACAGATAAGGAAAAGCTAAAGGAGTTCATCACCACCAAAGCAGGATTATATGAAATGCTGAAAGGTATCCTTTAAGAAGAGGAAGAGGAAGAAAAAGGTAAAGATACAAATTATGAACAACAAATATGCATCTATCAACAAGTGAATCTAAGAATCAAGTGAATAAATAATCTGATGAACAGAATGAACTGTTGATTATAATAGAATCAGGGACATAGAAAGGGAATGGACTGACTATTCTTGGGGGGGAAAGGGGTGTGGGAGATGTGGGAAGAGACTGGACAAAAATCGTGCACCTATGGATGAGGACAGTGGGTGGGGAGTGAGGGCGGAGGGTGGGGCGGGAACTGGGAGGAGGGGAGTTATGGGGGGGAAAAAAAAGGAACAAATGTAATAATCTGAACAATAAAGATTTAAAAAATAAATAAATAAAAATTGTTTTAGTAAAATAATAACGTCACCGTCTGAGGAAGGCTAAGGTGGTTTTGACACCGAATGAGAAAGGAGGAGGGGATTGTGGGGATAAATGTGTGCTATTGGTGACAAACGTGAAATTTTTGTAAGCATTTAATAGTGTCTTTTCCCCCTCCTCCTAGGAGTTCTTACATTAATGATATATCTTATAACCCAGAACTTCTTAGAGCAAGCAAGGTATCTAGTGTTTGTTTTTTATTCAACATTCAAGCATTTTAAAATATTTCTTTGTTATTTTTGTTTTCCAACTCACCATGAAGTAAATAAAACATGAGACTAGAAGTAGCTTCAGGAGGATCCCCAGCGGTATAAGCTCAGCATAAAATAATCTATTTTGCAGAGCTGGAACCTAGCCAACTGCTAAGCTTGCTCCCTGCTAAAAACATCTCAACAGCAATCACGTTCCCCAGCAATGGCACCGTGTTTGTAGATGTGTGTGTGCACGTGTGATGTGTTGACACAGAAAGAGATTATCCTATTTTATTGATTCTAAGATGCATAGTTTTCTACATTTTAGCATTGTTTAAATCATGATGAAGCTCACAACTGACTGTGTAATAGTGTAATTGTGTGTTTCTTTTCTTTCTTTATAAGGAGTACATAAAACAATGGTGCATCTTAAAATCAATGGCATCTTAGATTCTATGTCAATTAAATTTTGTAGAATATTTAAGGAGCTGTGAGCAATCACTAGTCCTACATAGGATCCTTCCACGTTTGTGTGTATTAGGAGAGAAAGAAAAACAACAAATAGAAAACAAGTCATTGCCATAGGACTCACATTTTGTTAAACAAGGTATCTAATATTAAGTGTAGTTCTCGCGCATTAAAATTTCCTTTGTTCAGTTCAAACATTCAGGAAATCTTTGTTAAGCACTATTGTCTGTTCCTGTCTGTACTTTGGAGAATGAAGCATGGGAGCTGTGTCCATGGTGCCTGTAGGGAGTGGGGGCTGGCATATAATTTAAACTTTAAATTTTAAAGAAAAAGGCAGCAGTCCAGAAGTGTGTTAATAAGAGAGGAGAGGGAGGAGGTGATTAGCAGAAGCACCTGGAGCCAAGTCCAAAGTGAGAAGTGAGGATGGGAGGGGTCCCTGTGAGTGGCTGGATTGCCTGCTAATCACATAAACTGGGTCTCTGAACATTTTGGGTTTATAAAAATTGCGGGGAAATTCATGCAAAATAACATACAATTCACCACTTTAAAGTGGACAATTCAGTGACAGTCCATACACGCACAACGTGGTGAACCACCATCTCTATCTCGTTCCAAAACATTGCATCAACTCTATTCTCTTGGGGTTTCTAATGAGAGGCTGGAAAATTTGGGGAGGTATCTGGATTATGTAACTGTATTACATAAACCCTAAGACACTGGCCGCATTCTCTTGTGTGAAAAGTTTGTTGTACTTAATGGTGTTTGCCCTGAAAGCTCTGTGTGAAGTTGAGAATTTCGGTGCAATGGATGTTAACACACCAGAATCTGATTTGCACTGAGCAGCTGCGGTTCTCAGAAGACTTCAGGGAGGTTCCATCACAGCCCTGGCTCCCTCCCACCAGAAGGGCACCTCCTTGTACCCATCCTTTCCTGCAAGCTCTCATCACGTACTGAGCGCCCAAAACAGGGCCCTGGAGTACCGAGGTGAGGCAGGGCTCTGCTTTCTGGAAGAGACCTGGGGTCCTGGGAAGGGCCACCGCGCTTCTGCTTTCCAGTATTTAAGAACATTTGCATGAGGAAGTTCTTCGCATATATCTTAAACGTTAAGGCATGGAAGATGTGTCGAACAGTGATTTTCAACCGTTTTCATCTCACGGCACACATAAACTATGGCTAAAATTCTGCAGCACACCAAAAAATTTTTTTGCTGATCCAACAACAACAAAAGGTATAATTGTGATTCATTGACATTGAATGGCTACTGTTGTGTAGACTGTTATTTTTTAAAATTTGACAATGTAAGGGAAAGAGGTCAGTGCCCCTGACTAAAAAGTCAGGTATTGCATGTTTTTTTTTTTGTTTTTTGGTATTGCTTGTTTTAAAAATTCTCGCAGCACACTGGTTGAAAATCACTGTCTAACAGGATTACAGAGTCCTAGTATTGAAGGGCAGCTCTAGGCTGTGAGCGCCTCTGAGAGGAGACACCATGTATTTTCCCTTCTGCCTCCTTCATTCCTAACTCCCACACCACCCTCCCCACCCCTCTGCCTGGTGCAGGGTTGGCACTTACCAAGTGCTGGGAAGACCGAAAAAGGCAGATGTCCAAACAGACCGAGACGAAGCTCTCCTGGGCAGAGGTTTGCAATCAGCAGTAAACTCTAGACTACAGTAAACCCTAGACTTTGCGGACCTCGATTTAATGGACTTTAGATTTAACAGACAAAATTTCTGGTCCATATGTCATTTGTGAAAGTGAATACCCTGTTAATTTAAAAATACTTTTAACCAAGATTTGCTTATAATGAAATTAACAGGTTATTCTTTGTTATTAATTCACTGTTATTTTTAACACATTTTAGCGAATAGGCCATATGTTGGAGGAAACACTGTAGGAATTTCACCAACATAAATAAATATTACATTAGCCACAACTATTCTAAGTATTTAAATCCAAGAGTCACTGCTGGTAAACAATGTTCAGCAACTGTTTAGCACATGATCACACCACAGCGTGCACTCGGTAATTGGTTCTTTTGTCACGTGGCTGACTTTCTGCAGGAGTCTTAACACGTGCTGGTCAGCCAATGTTCACACGTGCACTAAGCTAAACATGCCCCAGCCGTGAGCAGTTGTTTACTGGAGGTAACTGATGAATTCATGCATTTACTAGACCCATTCAGTATAAAATCATTGTAATACATATAGAAAATTTTCCTGTGAAATTAAACTTCATACATACTTGATTTTAATTGCACAGACATGTCTACAGGTAAACTAATTTATCAATTTTTTAACACATGCATTTGGAAAACCTACTTTGTTATATAACAGACTTTTGGCTTTAACAGACACCCCCTCGCTCGAATTAGTCTGTTACACTGCACCCCTCCTTGACCCCCTTCTGTCTCCATGGGCAGCCCTCTTACAGTACTGGAACACCCCACATTTCCTTTTCGAACCATCGGGCAATATCCTGCATTCCCACTGTGGTAGACAGAGCGCTCCTCCAACATGTCTGTGCCCTTATCCCTGGAACCTGTAAGCATGTTATGTCACATGACACCAGGGACTTCGCAGATGTAATTAAGGTGATACAACTTAGGATAGTGAATCTGGGGTTATCTGGATGGTCCCAGCTAACCACATGAACCCATACAAGCAGAGAACTTCTTCTGGCTGGAGTCAGAGATGGGGGAGAAGTCAGAGAGATTCAATGTTTGAGGGGCACCTGACGCACGAGTGCAGGAGGAGGCCACGGGGAAAGCACAAGAAGAAATGTGCAAAGTCTCTAAGAGTGAAGACTGCCCCCACCACCTTCCCAGCTGACAGCCAGCGAGGAGATGGGACCTCAGCTCTACAGTTTCAACCAACAGCCTGAGGGAGCCGGGAAGCAGATTCTTTGCAGGGCACCGGGTAAGGAAGGCTGTCCGGCTGATGTCACGATTCCACCCCCAGGAGGCTGAAAGGACCCAGCTGAGTCTCCCTGGACTTGTGACTGACAGCAAAACTGTGATGATAAAGTGTTGCCTGAAGCCACGGAGCTTGTGGGGATTTGTGACGCGGAGACCGTGAACCCGTGCACCCTCTGCCGGGTGGTCTAGAGCAAGCAGTTCTAAGCGTGGTTCCCAAAGGTCCCTGAACCTTTCAAGGAGTCTACGAGGTAAAAACACAAAGCTGTCACTTGCCTGTGTCACTGGGCTGACGTTTGCACTAATGGTGCAAAAGCAATGGTGGGTCAGACTGCTGGAGTCTTCACTGCCTTTCAGAAGGTGGCACCAGTGGTCATTTATTTCTCACTGTCACACCCTCGCAGGAAAGGACACCCAGTGTCACCTAAGGGTGTTCTTGGTAGAGCAGAACAATTATACATGTTGTTAAATCTTGGCTCTCACGCCTTTTTCAGAGGCTGGGTGACAAGGTGCAAAGCACCCACAAAGTGCCTCTGGAACAGATGGTGGCCTCCAGGAAACGTCTATGTGCCCAAGCTAGCTGGTTCTCTCCCCCCTGCCCCGCCCCAACCCCATTTCTACTTGACAAAAAGACAGATAAACAAGTTATTCAGACGTGTATTTAGGAGATATTTTCTTGAAAATGAAGTTGAGCCTGTCACTTCAAGCAAAAAACTGATAGTGTTTGTCGCCAAGGATAACACTTGAGCTTTCTAGCAAACATGAGAAGTTTGGAAAGCCTGAATCTGCCACCTTCATGCGACAGATTCTCAATACTTCAAGACTGTGTGGTGAGGTTGGCAGTGATATTAAACAGCAAGAATGAGATATTTCTTATATTGTAAAACAAAGTGTGTGAGCATTTAGGATATCTGAATAACTGAGTGGATCAACATTTTCCAAACGACCAGTGCATAATATTATGGAGTCATGCATGGCAAAAGAACCATTGAAAATGCCAGGAAAGGTTTACTGATATGATTGCCTATTTCTAAAGCTAAGCTTTAAGAAACTACCCCTTCTTAACTTTTGGTGTGGTAAAAAGAAGAAGCACAGTTATCTAAGAAAGCTAAAAATACTCCTCCTCTTATCAACTATGCTGCCACGTGAGGATAGATTTTTTTCACTGTACTTCAACCAAAACATCATTTCACAATAGGTTGAATGCAGAGGCAGCTATGAGAATCCAGCTGTCTTTTATTAAGCAAGACACACTGAACTTCTCGATCTCAGTATTTTTTTGGTTTTGAACATATAGATTTAAAAAGTTATTTTTATTTTTTAATTAAACTTATTGAGGTGACATGGGTTAATAGGATCATATAGTTTTCAGGTGGAAAAATATAGTTTTTTAAAATAAAAAATATTTGATTTATGTTAACACATTATGGATTTATCATTGTTATTTAAATAAATTGGTAATATGTTACATTTGCAGTTTCAGTTTCGAATACAAGTATCAATAGACATATACCACAGACATAAAATCTGTGTTATCCTCGCCGAAACTGGTTTGGCTCAGTGGATAGAGCGTCGGCCTGCAGACTGAAAGGTCCCAGGTTTGATTCCGGTCAAGGGCATGTACCTGGGCTGCGGGCACATCCCCAGTAGGGGATGTGCAGGAGGCAGCTGATCGATGTTCTCTCTCATCGATGTTTCTAACTATCTCTCTCACTTCCTCTCTGTAAAAAATCAATATAATATATTTTTTTAAAAAAAATCTGTGTTATCCTCAAGAATTTAGTCTATGGTATGAAGCCTAGTGGTGGGCAGGCCATGGATATAGTAAGTCAGTGGTTCCAAATTTGCACTCCAGAGATATTTTTCATTTTGTAGTGTCTACAACATTTGCAGTGTCTACAACATTTGTAGTGTCTACAAATTATTTAATTTTGAATGAGTTTTCCATATTTACAAATTGGTGGGTTTTGTGACAAATATCAGATTATTCAATTCTCTTGAAAAACAGGATGAACTGGCTGCATTGGGCCCACATTCGTGCATGACCCCTGGAGCTGGGTGGCAGCTGCCCTCTTTTGGGCACACGCTTTCCAGTTTCCCTCCCTCCTCACCACACTCTACTCTTCGTGTCCCTTTGTTTGAACCTGATCCTCCTCGGTTGTTCACATGGCTTGCTCAGCTCCTGGGAGCATCTGTATTGGGGATGTCCGATCTACATGGCCTCTTTGGTGGCAAGAAGTTGGGAAGACCTAGTTGTATCCTGAGACTCTTCTACAACTCCCAGGGGGATGATGTACATCACAAGATGCCAAGACCCACAACAAAAAGCTGATATCACCAGACGAGAAGAAATTTCTGAAATAAAGGCAAAGGTCATATTTTAAGTCACATTCTCTCAAATCTCTTAAGAATCTGCTGCTTGATACCGCAATGGATGATATAGTACCATCAACTATATACAAAATAAGTTTGAGCTCAGGAGCCAGAGAGTCTATGCCTTTTGATAGCTGTGTGACCTTAGGTTAGTTACCCAACCTCTCTGTGTCTTAGTTTCCTTATCTGCAAAATGAGGCTACAACTACTACTTACCTTTTAAGGCTGTTGGGAGGGTTAAATGAGATAGTATGTGACAAGCATTTAAAACAGTGGATGGCATACAGTAAGCCCTTATTTTTATTATTCTTTTGAGCTGGGGTTCAGTCTGGCTATGAAAAAGGTAGTCAACTCTCATAAGGTTCTGCTAGGCAAACTGAACTCTGTCTCCGTCACTCCATCTCACAGATCCCAGAAAGTCCTGACATGAATGTAACAGATCTGAACAGATATTTGAGGATGGCATGGTACATCATTTTGATTGACAGCCACAGTCACTCAATCTACTTGTTAAAACTGTGATTGCTCATGAGGCATATTAATAAGTCCATTCATTCATTCATTCATTCATTCATTCATTCATGCATTCATTCATTTGATTAGTCATCTCTTTATTCATTAAATATCTATTGAGTGCTTACTTTGTTCCAGGCACACAGACAGAGAAACTCCTGTCCTGGTTTGGGGCTAGAAACAACTGCCAGATATTTCTGTAGGACAGAACCTAAATATTGTCTATTAAGAACAATGATCCATGTTTTTATGGGACCGTGAAAGAGCTTGTCCTAATCCATGCCCCCTACATGAAATAAATCACTGGTAAAAAAAAAAATGCCTTGAAAAGAGAAACAAGACCATAACTCTTAAAAAAAATTCTGTAAGTACCCAATTTATTCATAAAACAATACAGTTTAAATATTTATGATTTTTTTTTCAGTCATACATTTTCCCCATCATTCCCAAAATGTTGTGCATTTGGCTGACATGTATTTGCAAGGTTAGAATCTATAATTATAACACTGGAAATTATACAAAGTCTATTTGATTTGCTTGTTAATATGTCCCCCCCTCAACAAACAACATACAGATCTATTTCACCTTGCGATTTACTTCTCTATCTCGCTGACCGTCTTGTGCCTTTTATGCTGCAAAACATTCGTTCATTTCCCTGTGAGAAGATTATATAAGTGAAACATTCATTCTTCTGGTTCAAAACTGGCCATTTTATATCAAAACAAAACACCACCACCTAAAAAAATGATTCTAGGCATTTCTGCTGATAAAGTTTGCTCTCAGGAGTGATCAAAAAGAGGCAAAAAGAAGCCCCACTCTCAGCTTAAAAATCAACTCGGTGGGCCACATTTCTGGGGAGTGACTCTGCACAGCCCTTTGCCATGGCCAAGTCTCCATTGTCACAGTTCTACTGAAGAATGAGGTCATTCTTTGGGGTTGATGTAAACATGGCATCATTCATGCAAGGAGAGAGATGCCTCCTTTAAGAGGGTAGGAGCCGGCCAGCGGGAATACTCCCTCATCTGTTTAAGGAAGAGGTGGGACTACAAAGCAGTGAGGCTGATGTGGGGTGTGCAGCTTCTGGAATCAGTCTCACTACTTTCTACTCCCTCCTCAGAGACAGGCAACCTTTGTGCTACTGATGGGGAAGAGGTGCCATTCTCAAGCAGGCTAGGGTCCGCCCTGGTTCAGATGGTCTCTACAATCACACCCTAAAGTCTAGAACCTCAGTACTCTCAGTGCGATATGAGGACTGCACTGGCATGCCCTGAGACAAGCATGTCAAACTCGTGGCCTGTGGGCCGCATGCCTCGTTTATTTAGCCCGTGTTAGCCTTTGAGTTTGACATGCTTGCCCTGGGACCTTGTCAGAGCGGCAGAATCTTGGGCCTATGCATACCTATGGCATCATGGTCCCAATTTTGACAAGATCCCCAGCAAAGTGTGAGAGGTGCTGGGCTAAGTTCCCAGATCCCCATCAAGAAGACTACTCCTAGGTGACTATGTCTCTTCATCAGCAGAGAGACCATTCTCAGCAGGGATGAATTATAGATAACAACTGCAAAAACAGTGTGGGCGTTGTGTTTTGTTTTATTTTGTTTTTTAAACATGCAAAATACAGTCCATGCATCTACCATTTTGAAAAGTCTCTCATCCTGTAGCAGATAAAACCAAATATGTTTTGGCTATCAACGTTCAGTAGTTGTTTCAAAATGCTTTACAGTGTAAAGATAATAAGAAATTTAGCAAAATTTCAACAAACCTGTATAAAAAACAGATACAGATACCATTTTATTTCAAGTCGACATGCTGTAATGTAAAGAGTAAGTTGGAATTATCTGTGTGTCTTTGTAAAAAGTCTTTAACAATACGAGGGCTTACCAGATCCAGGCCTTAGGGCTACACATGCAAAAAAGAAAAAAAAAATGGCCAGTTAGTTAAAAATCACCAAAACGTGCTAGTTTTTTAAATGTGTGGCTTTTTAAAGTACAGGAGCAGTAGAAGTAGTAAATAGTAGCAGGAGTAGTATTTCGGAACTCTGTAAAAGTGCGTGGAGTTCATGGTGCTAGTGTCCTGGAAGACTCATACATTTCTGATGAACATTTTGGCTTAATCCCTTTGCCGTTGTAATAGTCCACGACTTGGTTTGGGACTTCAGCCAACACGCTCTTTGCCAGGGCAGCCGGAGATGCCTGCAGGGAAGAGGAAATCACCATGACTTTGGCAGCTGGCCAGAGGAAGCTGAGAATCAGCCTCAAAGGCTTGAGTCCTGTTCTGAGCAGCTAGTCTCTCTCTCATTCATTCATTCATTCATTCATTCAGCATTTGACAAGGGCCTCCAAGCAAGAGTTGTCAGGTTGTTGGAACCTGAACCATGAATTCCGTAATTTTATTTTTGCATGCCTGTCTCAAAATATCAAACTATTCACATCTGAAATATGGGTGAAAATCAGGTGGCAGAATGAACTGCCTTGCACTTTTGTTTCTATTTATATTCAATTCTAGGCACTTATGTTCCAGGCACTGTGCTAGGGTTTATTATTCTTTTTTTAAAAAAATATTTTTATTGATTTTTTTTTTACAGAGAGGAAGGGAGAGGGATAAAGAGTCAGAAACATCGATGAGAGAGAGACATCAATCAGCTGCCTCCTGCACACGGCCCACTGGGGACGTGCCTGCAACCAAGGTACATGCCCTTGACCGGAATCGAACCTGGGACCCTTCAGTCCACAGGCCAATGCTCTATCCACTGAGCCAAACCAGTTAGGGTGGGTTTATTATTCTTACTATTAGGGAAGTTAGCATCATGTGAGAGGAGCCAAAATTAACCCTACTTTAAGGTAAAAGATGACACATGCTACAAACCAACAACATCACAGCACATGGGCGCTTATTAGGAACATAGACTCTTAGACCCATTCCTGAGCTACTGAATCAGAATCTGCATTTTAATTTGATGCCCATGATTCCTGTGCATATGGACTGTGACAAGCACTGCTCCAGAGTCACAAGCACTGTGTGAGCAGAGCGCAGAAAACAAAGAGACTAAGTCATCTTGGAGGAAATCAGAGCAGGCTTCCAAGAGGAGGTGGCATTTAAGTTGGGTATGTTTTAAAATATAGAGAAGGGGTTGGCATTTAATTATTTTAGGGACAGTGAGTCATCTGATGGTACTGAAGTGTGTGTGTGTGTGTGTGTGTGTGTGTGTATGTTGCAAATGCAGAATTGGTGGGTGGGACATTCAGCTGGAAAATAAGCTTGAAGCCAGGTGATGGAGTGTATTGGTGACGGAGCGTGTTGAGTACCCCCATGCTAATTAATGTAGCCATTATTCTATCAGCATGATGGCTCCACGGTATGTTTTGAGGCAGATGGAGGTGGAGGCTGATATTCTGCATGGGCTCTTGGTATTCAGTGCTAGCTGCTCAGCCTGTGGGCAAGGAAAATTGCTCAAACCCCATCATAAGTACTGAAGAGATTGAAAATGTGAAGCAGAGTGACCAGTTAACAAGTGTTTGAGATGCCTCAGGAAAGATCCCGAAGGGAACGGAGTGAACTAATGCCCGATGGCCTGGTTGCTAGCTCTTTCCTTCCTATGTGGCTTGTCACTCAGCCACTCATCTTTGCTGAGGCCTGTTGTTCTCAGAGACAAAATAGGAAAGAATAAGCATTGATTCTATCTCACAGAGTTTTTAGGAGGCTCAAAATAAGAGACATATCTTAACAACAATTTGAAAACACTGTGAGGAGTTTTTCTAGAAGGATTCTTCATGCCTGGCTGTGTGGCTCAGTTGGTTGAGTGTTGTCCCATGCATCAGAAGTTCCCGGGTTCGATTCACAGTCAGGGCACATGCCCTGTTGCAGACTAAATCTCCAGTAGGGTACATGCAGGAGACAGCCAATGTTTCTCTCTCACATTAATGTCTCTCTCTCTCTCTCTCTCACTTTTCCTTTCTCTCTAAAATCAATAAAATCATATTTAAAAATAATAAGATGATTCTTTACATCTTGGAGATGTTATAGCCTGTTGGACATTTGACATCCATGAATGCTCTTTTATTTTATAAATAACTGCGCAGGGTTGTGTGTTGCTCATGATCCATGTGTATACTGGGGTATATAAAAAGTCATTTCTACCCCTTCTCTCTGGCCACCTCTCCTAGAAAAGCTATAAAGCCAAATACATGATTTCCTAGCCTCCCTTCCATCTAGGGAGGTCCCTGTGACCCAACTTCATCTTTGAGACAGAAATTGGTTTCCTGGGGGATGCTGGAAAGCTTTTCTTCTTGGTAAAAGGGGACAGACATGGTTGGCTCTGTGTCCCTTTCCTCTTCCTCTTTGCCTTGAACAGGAATGTGATTCCTGGAGCTATGGCAACCATTTTATCACCAAGGGAATTGCCAAGTGCTGGCCCTGACACTATCACATCACTGAAAAAAACAAATGTCAGCAGCCCCCACTCCCTAACTTCTAGCTACATGAGAAAAATATGTTTGTACTTAATCCAGGGTTCCCCGCTTTAGCTCTACTGCTGTTTGGGGCCAGATAATTCTTTGGGGCACTGTCCTTTGCATCGTAGGATGTTTACCAACATCCCTGGCCTCTACCCACTAGATGTGAATTAGCACTCCACACTGTCACCATTAAAAATGTCTCCAGATATTGCCAAGTGTCCCCCGGGGAATGAGTCACCCTTGGTTAAGAACCATTCATGTAATCCACTGTAAGATGGATTTGCTGTTATTTGGAGACAAAAACTTTTCTAAATAGTGCTGTCAAATAGAACTTGTTACCATGATGGAAAGCCCAATATGGTAGTCACTAGATACACGCAATTAATAAACCCTTGAAACGTGGCTCGTGCAACTGAAGAGGTCATTTTAAAATGTTATTTAATTGTAATGATTTAAATGTAAATGCCCACATGTGGCTATTTGCTACTGCATGGGACAGCACAGAGATAGTGATTCTCCCACGTGTGCTGGTGGGTCTGGTGAGCAAATAGGGGCTGGGGGGCATTAGTTGGTTAGGAAAAGGCCAAAAATGTGAAAGCAGCTGGTATTAACAGCTGAATTTATTAATCACCTACTCAGAGCAGGCACTGTGCTAAGCTTTGTGAAGACTCCACCTTTAATCCTCCAATGCGCGTGTCATTTGGCCCATTGTACTGATGAAAATCTGTGGCACAGAGGGGTTAAATGACTTGCCCAGAATCACACAGCTCGGAGCCAGTGCCCTGTCCACTTCAAAGCCCTGAGTTACCGTGCAGAGCAGGAGAGGAGAGATGGCTCCTGGGCTACAGGCTAATATGAAGTGTATCAGTTCCTCCCTGTTCATTTTATTTATGGCTTATTGAATTCAGTGTCGTCTGGGTAATGAAATGGTTTTCAAAATCTAATTTGAAATCCATGAAGATAAGGTGGATGATATGCTCCTGGCATTCTGAGCAGCTGGAGACTGTGCAGCACACACGGCGAGCGTGCCACTTCCTCGCCCAATCAGGGCAGGTCCCTTGGCCGATGCCCCTCCGCCCCCGGCTTACCAAGGCTCTGTCCTCCCTCATACACCCAGATCGAGCTGCAGGGATTTCCTCACGGCGACTTCTCTCTGCTCGGAAGTCCCGTAGCAACATTTTAGCCCCTTTCAGTCATCCACAGATATTGCTGCTGGCCCCTATGTTCAACCCCCCAGTTCATTCCTGGCAGCCTGGACCACGACGTTCTCACCTTCCTGTGGCCCCAATGCTAGCACATGCCTTGCACACAGTAGGCATTCTGTGAGAGGAGGAAGCTTGGGGTAGAGGCTAGAACCTAGCCTGGCTCAGCTGCATTGTTTCGGCACACGTGTGTGTGTGTGTGTGTGTGTGTGTGTGTGTGTGTGTGTGTGGCAGGGGGAAGGTGGTTTGGGGCAGTGCATGACTCTCCCAGGGAGGAGTTCTTTGGCCCTTCACTCAGGCAGTTATTGGTGGTCAGTGATGTGGCTACTCTGTCCTGCTGACCAGATGGAGCAGGACATCACAACCTGGAAGAACACCCCTCTCCCCACCGTGGGCATCAGGCAGGTACTATAAGTAGCTTCGTGATGAACACAGCAGCAGTACAGTCAGCCGGCCCCAGCACATCCTTCCTAGAAAAGGACAGCACTCCTTGCTGTCCACGTGCAGACAACCGAGGACACGGTGAGCCTCTTTCATCCGACGAGCGGTTTCGTTTGGAAACCTCCTCCTCGGGCAGGAGGAAGACGGGCTACAGTGGAACGGTCACCCCTCACCATGCTCCCTGCCTGTGAGCCTGTCGGGGCTGTTACTTGGAACTCCCTCTGCACTCAACTCTGTAGTCAAGGATTGATCTTTTGCTCCTTGAATGATGCTAATTACACTGTAGCCCTCCTTAAGAGGGGCATTAGAATTGTGTGGCGCTAGGTGTCTAGGCTATACCTCATTGTTCAAGGAGCCCTGGAGTGAGCGGTGGCCTCCCTACATGGAGCTGGCAATTCATGAGATCGGGGTCCAGTGGAGGCCACTGGGCTTGTCATTTACCTGACGCTGGCTTTAACTCCTGTCCCAAGACGGCAGCAGAACACCAGGCAATTTCTGCAAAGCACAGGCCAAAGGCTCTGACGCTGGCACTGGGACTTGTCTATGCAAACAACTGTCCATCCATCCTTCACCCCCTATAGTTACCTTGCCCAGTGTAACTGGGGTCCCAGCGTGGGCTCCAAGTGGGATTCACAGGTGCCTGGACATATCCGATAAACCCCTTTGAATGGGGGGTTTTGGCTGGAGTAGAAAGGCTTTTCCAAAAAAGCATTAGGAAGGAAAGCTTAGAGTGGATGGCGTGGAGCCTGTCCCTTCCTCTCTGGGTCCCTAGATTACTGACCTCAGCCCTGAGGATTGAGGAGCTGCAGTGGAAGCTACAGATGTTTCCAGCAGGGACCCTGGAGATGTAGGGATCAGACTTCACTGCAGTGACGGCCCAGGTGACAGAGGGGTCACAGCAGCAGGGACAGGAGGGGATTCCCACAGTTTCTAAGGGGACTGCGGAGTTGCTTCAGGGCACTGAGCATTCTGGAGATTCCCTCTTGTGGGGCAGCTCAAGTTCAGTTGCCACCCACTGGGAGAGGGCAAAGCTACAGGGGGTATGGGGGCAGGGATGCTCTGCTCTTGAGTGACTTTCCCTGGGGCAAGGAACAGAAGGTCACAGAGGACTGTCTGTGACAGCCCACATGACCCTCAAGGGCTCCCAGACACAGCTGGGGAGGCTCTGAAGGGTTCTTCAGGGCCACCCCCAGGCTGGAGGGAGCCTTTGCTTGAATTAGAAGCGTCCTGGGTAATTCAGCCCCACAGGTGTAGGCTGCTATTGGAACTTTAAAGGTGCCCCTCCTTCCACTGAGTTAACAATGATCCAACAGTTGAAATGCCAAAACATTGTTATTAAGCCCTTTTCGATGTCATACTAGAGCACTGTCTACTACGTCTGTTTCGGGTCATCAGGGGGAGGTAATGCTGCTCGACATTATTTATTATTGATTATAGCTCAAGACTGTAAAGCTAGATGTCAACTTGTGGAAAACTGGGAAGATTTCTGTCCAGTGGAGAAGGTAATCCAAAATCTATTTATTTTTAACCCATTTGGCCATTCCCTAGTTTTCAATCTGCCCTAGCAAACGTACTCTAGCCTTTCCCCACTGACCATAGTCAACTATGTTATATCCTCCTTAGAGCTACCTTTGTCATCTTACTGGCTCCATCCTTAAGGAGTTAACTAAATGCCTTGGTGCTGCTTACCATACTTATAGAGGATTTAGGTCTCTATCAACTTGAAAATATGCTTTGCCAAGGCAAACACGGGCCTCTGCCAGGGCACAGGGCTCGACAGGCAGAACCCAGGCCGAATTGAAGCTGCCCCTTGCTTCTCTGGCCAGGCACTTGCACACGGAACACTCTGCCCACCTGCACATGGCAGCCCTGACAGCACCAAGGTCTAAGCTATATGGATGGGACAAGTGCCAGTGAAATGTTGGCTGCTATAGCTGGCAAGACTTCTCATCTCTAATTCAAGTTACACTTTTACCTCCAAAGAGCCAAGCTCTCCATCTCCTGTGGGGGAGATGGCCTGGCCCAGGCAGGCAGGGATAGCGGTGTTGCTTCCCTACCAACTGGTGGAAACACATAAGGAGTGAGTTTGTTTTGGTCCTGCCCTCCCATGGGAAGCCCCGAGATATGCGTACGTGTTTGAAGTTCCTGAAGGGCACGAACTGAACGATGTCTCGAAGGACAGGCTCTCCCTTGGGTGACCTCAGGATCCCGTCGTCGCCGTCCAGCATCTGCATGTCACTGAAGTCAGCGTTGCCCACTCCCACGATGATGACCGACATGGGGAGGTGGGAGGCGTGGACGATGGCCTCCCGGGTGTCCGCCATGTCTGTGATGACGCCGTCGGTCAGAATCAGCAGGATGAAGTATTGCTGCGATGGATCAGACGCCAGGCAATGGGAACCGAGAGGTGGGGAGACAAGGACAAGATCAGGTGCCTTCAGTGCATACTGGCTACAGCAACAGCGACAACAGGTTCTTTTGAGTGCCTGTGTGTAGACAGTCCTGAAAACTTAAGGGTACGATGAATGGGACTGAAAGGCAGGCACAGTAGTTGTAGGTTAATTCTAATAATCACCTTAGTGACTGTTATGAAGCAGTGTGGTTGACAGAGCAGCAAGGAGGAGTCAGGAGGACGGGCGTCAAAGCCTCATTTTCTGAGATCCTGGGAAAATCCCTTCACTCCTCTGGGTTTCAGCTTCATCTCTCAGATGAGGGTTGGGACTAGATTGCTTGTCATTGTCTCTTCCGCTTGGAGATTTTTAAGTCTAAAGGTGCACTGCCCAAAACAATAGCCATGAGCTCCATGTGACTGCTGAGCCCTTGAAATGTGACTAGAGCACTGGAGGAACTGAATTTTACATTTTAACTTCTTTTAACAAAGATCAAGTATTTGTGATGCTAATTTAGCATCCGAATTAAGATGCTGTAAGTGTAAAGTACACCCTGGATTTTGAAGACATAGTGTAAAAAAAGAGTGTAAAATATTTCATTAATAATTTTTTATATGCATGTTAAAATGTGATTATTTTGTGCATTTAAAAATACTTCTGAGAAGGGGGCCCATGGGCTTCATCAGCTGCTAATGGGGCCCATGGAACAAAAAAGGTTAAGAACACTTGATCTGAAGGGATTATCAGGATTCTAGAATCTGAACCAGAGTTAATCTAGCCAGAGGTACTAGGCTGCAGACTGTCATCGGATCAAAGGCCTGATGCAAATTTCCAATAAAGCTACTGTGACAGTTGCTTCCAAAGCCAGGCCAGGGAAATGCTCACGGATGAAAGAGTATAGTCGTCTTTGAATGTATATGAGGTCCTGTTCAGATATGGAGGGTATTTTTTGTTTTTTAAAATTTCTAGAAGAGTTCCACAAAGTTGAGGAGAAAATCCTACATCCAGACCCTGACACAACTTGCCTATAAGGTTCAAATTTAAGCCCCTTAGCTATCAGTGATAACAAGGGGTGCAGGCCCACACATTGTTTAAAGAACAGGAGAAACCACTGGGGAAAAGAACCATTGTTCCTGGACCATAAGAGTCAGTTGTTTGGGGATCTGTGGATTAGACATTCTTGCACCATTTCCTGACCTGTTCTCACAGAGCAGACTACCTGTCCCTGGGGGAGTGAGTGATGGGCAGAACTCATGCTGGCTTATACCAGGCCTAAGTCCAGACCTATGTCAGCCCTGTTCTCTTTTTTCTCTTCTAGTTCCTGGTACCCTAGAGGGGCCGAGATGATTTGGGGTGCCCTGGGGACACCTTGGATGCTCTTGGGGATAAACGGGGAGAAGGACAAAAGTTTGCACCCCATCTCTTAGTCCAGATTTACCAAGAACAATCTGTTTTCTTAAAATCTATTTTACTGGTATATGTTGGGTTTCTGAGTAACATATCACTTGAAGAATTTGAATTTGAAGTTCTGATGAGAAAAAAATGTTAAAAGATAAAATGAAATACTGATGCTATCCAACACTTATCCCCAAATCTTGCGTCTGTGAGGATTCAAATTTGCTCCAAGGCCTTAGTGGGTTTGGCAAAAATGGAGATACTGTTGATTGACAAGTGTAGTTTCAGAGAAATGCTGGGGAGGAAAGTCTGACTGGTAAAGGTAGAGGAACCAAGGGGAGGGGAGGTGAAGACAGTGAGTATAGGCAAATTTTTAAATGAATTTTGCTCTAAAGGGAGGTAAAATAGGGGTAGTAGCTAGACTAAAGTGGTGTCAAGGGAAAGATTTTAACTTAAACAGAAGATATTATAGGATGTGTTATTTGCTAATGAACATAAGTCTACAGTAGAAAGGGGAAAAAAATAGATGAGAGACAGGTGCGAAAGTTGGTAGGTCAATGTCCTTGGATGGTTCAGAGAAGATGGCTCCAGTATGCAAAAGAAGAGGCTGGGTTAGATATGAGCATGGTCCTCCATCCATTCTACCATAAGGGAAGGTTGAGAACATGAGGCAGCACAAATAGGTTAGCGGAGTTGATGTAAGAAGCTGAGAGAGTAGTATATCACTTTCTTTTTGCAAATGCAGTATCTTGGAATCCAGGATAAAATCACAAAGAAAATGTCAGACATCAGCAATGTTCTACTAAATCTGAAAGAGGTCACAAAGTTAAAAAAGAAATATATTGATGTCATTAAAATGATACATAGAAAAGTTATTATGGTAATATACAGGGCTGGGAAAAAGTAGCTTTATAGCTCTGAGTACGAAAAACCTTTGGTTTGCATTTTTCTTAAGAAAACCACATATAGAATACAAAACAAATCTTTGCTATGAGGTTTTGCGTTGTTGTGCTTAACCACCAGGGGACAGAAGCATTTATTATTTTGCTTCAGTTTCATCTATACTATGGGTACACTGGGAAGCAAGTTTATTTTGGACAGTTCTTGTTATCTCCCTAAGAACACAATGTGGATATGTCTGATACTCCAGTGAATAAAGTAAATTCCACTGTTGAGTGTCCCCTCTGTCCAGCTAATGTTGCAGACATGGGAGATGCGCCATCTCTAAGCCTTACAATAACGCAGCAGAGATGGGTATGGTTATCCCCAGTTTTCAGATGAGGAGACTGAGGATAGGAGAAGGTGAAGTCACTTGTCCAAACTCACACATGCTGTAATGCAGTGGTTCTCAACCTTCCTAATGCTGCGACCCTTTAATACAGTTCCTCATGTTGTGGTGACCCCTAACCATAAAGTTATTTTCGTTGCTACTTCATAACTGTAATTTTGCTACTGTTATGAATCGTAATGTAAATATCTGATATGCAGGATGTATTTTCATTGTTACAAATTGAACATAATTAAAGCATAGTGGTTAATCACAAAAACAATATGTAATTATACATCTGTTTTCCGATGGTCTTAGGCGACCCCTGTGAAAGGGTCGTTTACCCCCCAAGGGGTCGTGACCCACAGATTGAGAACTGCTGCTGTAATGTATTGTCAGAATGGGATGGGTGCTATGGCCAATATCCAGGTGAGGAAGGGCAATCTCCCATTAGCAGGCAAACTGCCTCTCTCCTTACCGATGCCTCCTTGGTGTTCGTCTCTTCTGATGCTGACTTGGCGACCTTCTGAATGATGGGGGCGATGTTGGTGGGACCATAGAGTTGGAGCTTCGGAAGGCAGCTCTGATAGGCTTCCACAACTCCTTGAATTCCTAAGGTGAAGTTGGCAAAGATCAATAGTTCAGGAGTCTCCTCAAATAAATTTGTAATCAAACACACACATAGATAAAGCATTAAATTCGTCAAATGTCCTCCTAACATCACATTTATGTTCTTAAGATAAAAAATACCACACTGTTGCCTCCACTCCCACTGAAATAATTCTCTTTAACAGCTTAATTAAAAAGCAATCCTTTCCATCAACTTTTCCCTAATATCCTACTTTACACATAACATTTTATTAGATTCTCATAGTGTAATGAAATAGATGTTATGCCCATTTTACAGGTGAAGACACTGAGGCTTATAGAGGTTACATGATCTATCCCAGGTCACACAGCAAATGAATTAGACTCAGGATTGAAACCCAGGTCTGCCTGGCTCTGAGGGCCATTGGGCAGGTCAGCTTTAAGGCCTCCCTCGTTTTTACACTACCTTGTTGACTCTGCTGTAGTGTATACCACCCTATTCCACTTATAGGAGTCACGTGTGACCATCATTCCAGATATTAAAGTCCTTGTGGGCAGGTATTGTGACTCACTCCCTCAAAGATCTTGAGGCAGGTCAGGCACAGCAAGTGTGTGATGAATGAGCAAAACGGCTGACACAATTGTCTGCTGGGGACTGTAGTACAGATGAGTGACATTCATCATTATGGCCAACCTCTCACTTAAAGGGGGTTTCCATCCTGAGCCCACGTGACCCAAGGAAATAGTAAAGGGTGAGACTCTGCTGGAAGGAACAGCCCCGATAGTGTAGCTTCTCCTAGCATTTTAGGAGACTTGCCTGAACATTTAATATTATGCCCACAATCCCACAAGAGTCCCATTACTAATGAATTGTATTCAAATGGCTCCTCTTGGTGTCTGCGCCTGTCTTAGCTCTTGCCCATATCCCTTTCTATCCTGAAACAGCACACTGGTCCTGTTTTTGGCCAGAGGGATCCACAGAAGCCCCTCCTGAAATGGGGTTCCACATCCACCATGCATGCAAACCAGATCTGGGGTGTTCTGGATGAGCAAATTCTGTGTTCTGCCCTTAGACCCATGCTTCCATCCCACTTAAAATGCTGCATCCTCTCTGCCCTGCCCCAAAGCCTGTCCTTCTAAAGACAAACCTCATAGCATTTTGCAGCTTGGTTGTGAAGTCAGGTGACACTCAACAGACATTCTTTATCTATTTTGACTCTTGAGTTTTTGCCCAAGATAAGCACGTTGGATTTCTCTTTAAAAAGTAACAGGCAGATAAATTTTGAGAGTATGAAACAGGCGAATGCTGGGCATGTATTTTGTTCTGCTTTGGTGAAAAACCATTCTTATAGTTCAAGAATGGGGGCAGTTAGGGATGAGTGGACTCTAAACTATAATAAATTTAGGGTGAAGGATCACGAGAGGGAATAATGGCAGAATGGAGACTGGGTCTCAGAGGTTACTATGTGCACACCCAATGACATTGATGTCATATTCTTGGACAGGAAGTGCCAAATTGGTGAAAGAAATTGCTGGATGCTCCACACACCTCACTGGATCTGAATGAACCCTGGTTCAGCCCCCTTCCTCCATGACAAGAAGGAGAGAGATATGGACATTTCTACCCATTTCACTATAAAAAATATAAGTTTCATAGCAACTGGTGAACTTATCTCTATTTGTTATTTAGGAAGCAGGAAAAGTAATTTTAGGATAAAATTTATCATAATAGTCGTCACCATCATTTCATCATCATTACTTTGCAGAATCGTGTTGGAGAAATTCTAGCTGGAACATGGACCAAAGCCTTTGAGAAGGCTATTTCTGGCACAAAACCATGAAGCTACTTGTTGGAAGTCACTGAGGGCATATCCTTTACCAACATGCTGAAGGTGTCAAATGATTTTCATGTCCTCCCCTGACCCTCTACTTAGACCCACACAGAGAGGTAGTTGTGGGAAAGAAATACTTGAGGAAAAGTTGGAGAGCAGAGAGAGGGGGTATCATCACTGCCCATCAGATGAATTCCCCCCTGTGTTTTTTGGCCAGAGGAATCCAGAATGGGGATCAACATTGTTACTGTAAACTCAAGAGCGCTTCTTCATCCTGTCTTTTCCAGCTCTTAGTTTTCTGCTGTCATTATGGCACTCTGTTGCCTTTAGAGTAGCGTGGTCTATTTGGATCCAGAAAGCCTACTCCTCTGCTGTGGCCAATGATCACTGACAGACTGCATGGGAGGAGAGAAACTAACATGGGAAATGTGCAAACAAAAGGGCTTTGTGACACTGGCTTTCTTTCACCTGGTAATTTACCTGCACATTCTGGGTTGTCTTCATTAAAGTTGATTGCGAAGTCATGAGAGACCTAGACACCAATTAAAATTATAAAAAGGAAGGAAGGAGAATTACAACTTTAATCCAGGAAGGAGGCACTGGGAGGAAGAGTTTGCAAACAAATGCTCATTCCATTCATTAGGTGTCAAGCCGCAGGAACCCTTTTAAGGCTTCACAGAGTCAGTCTGAGATGGAGGGTGAATTCTAAGCTCCCCGTGGAGCTGAGGTGACAGGAAATTTTTCTAGAATCAGATAAATGCTGGCAGGAGGGGAGAATAATGTATATAAAAAATGCCAAGATAAGAGTTCAGAAAAAAAAATGTAATCCCAGAAACAACTGGCCATAGACTGGAGGCTTAGATTGGGCTGAGCTCTGCTTGGACCCAGTGATTTAAAAAAAAGGTAACTTGTCACCCCGTTTGCTCAAAGTGGTGATGGTTATAATAGCTCCCGCTAAGCTGTTGACATTTAAAACTCATTCTAACATACTATGCAGAGCTATAGGACAGGAGGATTTGCCCATATATGCAGGTAAAAGAGGCTCTACTTTTGGAAAAGTGATAAAATCACGAGATCTTGTAATATTCCAACACAGATTCCTCTACCTGCCAGGACCTATCACGAGGTGACATGTTTACTTCTTTCTTTCTAAAATCTGGTAAAACAGGAGGGCTGTCCCGGCACCTGGACATTATGGGATCATTTGGGATTTTACAGAGACTCCCATTTCAAATGTTATTGCCAAGCCCTGGCTCTCTTGGGGGCTAGAAAATGGTCATTAGTTATTGTGTTAAAAGACCCCTCTTCTCCTTGTGGGAGGTCAGAGCCGATGCTGTTGGTGCCTGGCCCACATTCCCCTGCCCTTGGCTCTCCCAGGCAAGTCAGCTGACTTCCATCCATTTTACTGGCTTTATTTACCTTAAGTTTTCTCGGGTCTCCAGAGCCTGCTTTTAAAAATTTTAATATATTTTTATTGATTTCAGAGAGGAAGGGAGAGGAAGGGGGAGCTAGGAACATCAATGATGAGAGAGAATCACCAATTGGCTGCCTCCTGCACTCCCCCCCCCCCTTGCCACTGGAGATCAAGCCTGAAACCCAGGCATGTGCTCTGACCGGGAATTGAACCGTGACCTCCTGGTTCATAGGTAGACAGACACTCAACCACTGAGCCACACCAGCTGGGCTCCAGAGCCTGCTTTTGGCCGACTAAAGGTGTTGGGAATTAATGTCGCTCACGAGCAGCCCTTCCTCAGTGGCTGACAGGACATGGTGTATCAGTACCCAGCCCACTTATCCTTGGGGTCTGTGTGTGCTCCACAGTGTCTTCAGGGTCCCCAGCAAGATTCAGCTCCACTGCCCACAGGGCTAACTGACTTGTTAGGATACCCTATGTCCATCTTTTCATTCTCTATTGAGGTTTCCTCCACCTCTCAAATAATTGCATCCAAATCCTCCTGTCTCAAGGTCTATTCTAGGGAGAGTACAGGCAAGCTCTGAGGTTTTTCCCAAAGAAGCAAATCTCGGTGACCTTATAAACTCGCTGGGGGCAACCAGCTGCTGAGGCCATCAGTGTCTGTCTGGGGCAGAGGGAAAATTAGGCCTGGAGCAGAGTGAGGAGATGTGAGGGAAGCCTGTTAGGACAGCAGGAGGAATAAGTTGGCTGAAGGCGTGGTGAGCATAAGGACTTCAAGAAACATCAAAAAGGATAAGTTACACCAGGAGCGGGACCAGGCAGATGTCATGGATGAGAAAAGGAAGGCCTGGAACAAGGTGTTCTCAGCCCTACTGGGCCACCTGAGACCAGAAGACTACCAGGTGGGATGTGGTGGGGGATGCGCCAGCATCTCTTGGTAGTAGGACTGGTGGTTGTTGACGTGCATTCCAGTCTTGAGGTGCAACAGTTCAACACCCACCTGACTACATTCTGGAGCTGATATCCGACCTGAAGGGGACTGTAGCTCCTCAGCTCTGCCTAATTCTGGTTGTATAATCTCTCTCTCTTTTTTAAAATTTAAATTCTTTATTGTTTAAAGCAGGGGTCCTCAAACTTTTTAAACAGGGGGCCAGTTCACTGTCCCTCAGACCATTGGAGGGCCGGACTATAGTTTTTAAAAAAACTATGAACAAATTCCTATGCACGCTGCACATATCTTATTTTGAAGTAAAAAAACAAAATGGGAACAAATACAATATTTGTATTTGCATGTGGCCCGTGGGCCGTAGTTTGAGGACCCCTGGTTTAAAATATTACATAAGTCTCCTTCCTCCCCCCCCCCCCTCCAATTGTGGTTGTATAATCTCTTAATCTTAATCTTTCCAGGCCTTCTAATGTTTCCAAAAAAACCAGAAATCTGACATTTTACATGAAATTGCCTAAATGTTAAAAAACATTTGTGTGTCAAAAACTTGTATGCATATATACATACATACTAGAGGCCTGGTGCACGAATTCGTGCACGGGTGGGGCCCCTAGGTTTGGCCGGCGATTGGCCAATCAGGGCCGGACCAATTGGGGCCTGCTGGCAGGGGGAAGGGATGGGGAGCAGGAGGTTGGCCAAGGCCCCGAGGAGAGAGCTGGCCCTTGGACCCCTGGGAAAGGGACCGCATTTGCTGCCACCCACTTCCAGTTCCCCGTCCCAGCCCGGGGCCCGAAGGCCCTTGATGGGGTCAGAAGAGAAGAGAAGGCGATGGTCACCGGGCTGGGCATGGAAGGAATGGACACCGGATGCCGACAGCACCGGCCATGGGAGGTTGGCTGTGGGAGTGCACTGACCACCAAGGGGCAGCTCCTGCATTGAGTGTCTGCCCCCTGGTAGTCAGTGTGCGTTATAGTGACTGGTTGACTGGTTGTTCTGGTCGTTCATCGTAAAGGTCGCTGAGGCTTTTATATATATATATATATATAGAGAGAGAGAGAGATATGCATAACCCATGGACATGGAAAATAGGGTGGTAAAGGCCTGGGGCAGAGGGTAGGGGGCAGGGGTGGGCTAGAAGGACTCAATAGAGGAAAAATGAGGCCATATGTAATAGTTTCAACAATAAAGATTTAAAAATTAAAAAAAAAATTGTGTGTCAACTATCATACATTTGTGGCCCAAATAATGTCTAGAGGCCACCAGTCGACAACTCCTATTCTGTATTTTTCCTTCCCATGTGCTCTATTTTCAAAAAATGCTTCTAGAATTCTATAGGCATGCCTAGCAGGGAGGCCAGGGGGGAATACAAGGCAGACAAGGAGGAAAGGTCAGGGGACACGCCATTCCATCTACTGTTCTCTCAGCAGTCACAGGGAGAGGGATTCTCTCTTTCAAAAAGGGCACAGAAGGGGAAGGGCCTTGGTCTGACAGCTCTGGTGTGGGAGTAAATGTTGTCATCTGACTCCTGCCATGCAACTCAGATACAGCCAGTGAAAGAGAAGTTGATGATTGGACAGTGTTGCCTGCACTTAACTTGGACCTCAGAGGCCTGGGTGAGGCTGGGGTAGGAACCCTGCTGCCACTCCAAGGCCCTCCCACCTGGGGAGTGAGTTCTCTGTGAAATGTCCCACAGGAGCATCTGGTATACCACAGTAGGGTGCACATCTCTCTTTGCACAATCTTTGCCTTCTCTGAGTTATGGAAATAAGTATTAAAACCAAATCAGTTTGATGACTGTGGGGGTTAGGGTTGGGGGTGGAAGAGGGTATAGGGGGGATAAATGGTGATGGGAAAAAATAAAATAAAGAGGAAAACAAAAGAAAACATATCCTAAAAACAACAACAAAACCAAATAGGATTCCAATGCCCTCATAGGAAGCTTTTAGTTTCTCAATTTTCTAAGCCAGAGTGGTTCTATCTTAGGACTTTTCTGTGTCTCTCACACAAGACTGGTGCTCAGAGAGCTGGGATGAGGGGCTCTGTGGACTTTATTGTCATGGACTGCCTCAGTTGGTATTATCAATAGGATCTTCCTCTAGAGTAGCGGTTCTCAACCTGTGGGTCGCGACCCCTTTGGGGGTAAAACGACCCTTTCACAGGGGTTGCCTAAGACCATCAGAAAACACATATATAATTATATATTGTATTTGTGATTAATCACTATGCTTTAATTATGTTCAATTTGTAACAATGAATTTGGGGGTCACCACAACATGAGGAACTGTATTAAAGGGTCACGGCATTAGGAAGGTTGAGAACCACTGCTCTAGAGGATAGCTGAATAGATATGTTTTGAGCCACCGAAGATCAATGTCCTGAGTGTTTTCTCCATATCTGTAGGAAGCTAAGCAATAAATACTTTTATTTGGACCGCTGAGAAGAACAATCAGAATACCAGGAGATTGGGTTTTATCAAAAGACAGGGTCTGAGGACCTAATCTCATGGGTTCTGAAGACCATTTCTGAGTCTTTGGGCCCTAGTTACATAATTACATCAAGGGCCAAAGGACAGAGACTCCTGGGAAGGAAACTCAAATTATCCTTTGGCGACAGCAAAACATCTCTACTCACCGTGTACTCTGGGGGTATCCTGGCACCAAATCCAAAGGCTGGGAACATTTTGTCACTGAAATAAAGAAAAGAAGTTGCTTTATTTATCATCTAATGAGGAAGAAAACATGAACCTGCATCACCTCATCCGGGATGTGGCTATGCCAGGTGCTGACTCATGCTTCTTGATTATCTGTAGTGATAGGCAATAGCTCGGATAATTAAAATCAAGGAATCATCCTCAGAGTTCATTCCAGTCATTAGTCTGCAACTTCTTCCTTACTTTTTGCTAGATTTGATACCAAGGAATGAAATGGCCCCAGGATTTCCGCCCCTCCCCTCCCCCATTATTCTGTCTCCTTTGAAGAGATCATGAACTAGGTGACTCCTATGTTTGACTGCTAGATATATGCTATCTTTTTAAATCGTTTTAGGGAGAGATTATTATTCCAGTGGGGAAATGCCTTGGGAAGTGAAATCCAAGATCATGCTGCTAGTTAGAGCTAGGGTTCAAATTCAGACAAGCCTGGATCCACAGGGCTATTAAAAAGCAATGGAAAGCTTGACAGAATTTGGTTTCATCTACAGAACTCATTGTATCCACTTCTTTATCTCATACAAGCAGCAATAAATTGTTTACATGTCTTTTCTTGTCTCCTGAATTCAAAGGAATGCTGTTTCTTTTTGTATTCATATCTTTATATTTCTACTGCCTCCCTCCCTCAAATTGCCCCTTGCCCCTACCTTCAGGATAATGCTTGTCATAGATTGTGTGCTCAATAAATATTTAATGATGAGATAGTGCATGAATTGAATCATTAAGATGTGGCCATATAAAGAAGAAAAAATTCTTGCTAAAACCTATGAGAGTCACATATATATATGTCTTTTGGGTTGGTTTCTCTTATACAACTTGAAATTCCTCCCAATTTATTCATTCGTGTATGTGATATCTTAACTCTTAACTATGCTAGGCAATGCATGTACTTATTTAATTTTCAAGCAACCCTTGAAGTTTCACGTACTTAACATTCCCATTTTACAGATGAATAAACTGAGTCTCAGAAAGACTAAGAAAGTCTCAGAAACCCTAAGGTGCTTCCCAGGGAGGATTGTGTGATTCCAAAGACCCATACTTTTTCTCCTATACCATTATAATGTAATGGTTACATACAGCATTAAATATGATTTCCTTCTGTCACTTCTAGCAACAAGCCCATCTTCCCCCACCAGACAACAAATAAGACTATCCTTAAGCAAATTTTGTGCTGTCAGAGGATTGTTGCAATAGGGGCTCTGGCTTATTGCTATTGTCAGAGGGCGTGTCCTCCTCATGCCATTTACCTCTTACTTTCTCTCCCATTAAAAAATAATTCCCTCTTGTCTTAGTTCCTTGTAGTTGACAAGAAAAGAAAATCCAGGGTAGTTCTCAGTGTCCCTGAGCATCTCTGTAAGCAAAAGGGACCCTCCCAGCCCCTGAGGCTGATTGAGAAGTCACATTCTCGCCCATCTCCTATCTGTCTGATTTAAAGATAATTAGCAGCCAATAATGGCTTTGATAAAACTTTACCAAAACACAGCCAGTTTGATCAAATTTCGGGATGCAAGGAAGCCAGAATTCTTTGAAATCGAAGTCTAAATTCTCTGGAAAATCACCAGCTCCTCTTTTTCCTCACTGTTGTGTAGATATGAGCTTTGTGGGACATTGCATCTAGTGTGTATTAGAAAAGGTATTAATGCGGATAAATGAAAATTCACAACAGCTTATAAAGGATTAGCCACAGCTTTGAGAGAGAAAAAAAAATACTTCTGGTCCTTGGAAATACTTGGCTTTAGCAATTCGTCCTTACCCACAACAAGGGCGAGGAGGTGTGGGAAGGAATGTGTCTGGGAATTTCAGAGGTATTTTCTAGGTAAGTCTGGAAGAAAGCTTTCCTGGAGGGAGAATGGATCCTGGTTCTTCAAACTCACAGAAGGTTCAGAGTCAAAACAGAGACACCTAGGGGGCACCACACCCTTTATTTTCTTCTCTAATGAGTTTAGGAGCGGTGTGACCCAATATTCCATCCATTTCTTTTTGCATTGATTTTTAGAGAGAGTGGAAGGGATGGAGAGAGATAGAGAGAGAGAAACAGCGATGTGAGATATGAGAGAGACACATTGATTTGACAGGGCTGGGGATTAAGACTACAACCGAGGTACATATCCTTGACTGGAATTGAACCTGCAACGCTTCAGTCCATGGGCTGACACTCTATCCACCGAGCCAAACCGGCCAGGGCTTCCATCCATTTCTAATCACCAAACCAGTGTTCTAGCCTTAATGACATTCCTTTATACCTTCTTAGCCACCCAGGGGAATGTGAAGTTTGCTGAGCAATGATGTACTGTTGTTATGTAACTGAGTGAAGAGTGGGGAGGTAGAAAAAATGCCTCGCCTACAAGAGAAATAATTAATGAGCCAGGAGGACAACAATTCTCTGAAGTTAGCCATCACAAAGACTCTAGCTAATAAACACACTAAAGGAAAAATTTCAAGCCTACGCACAATGGATCCGAATATTGCTCTTCCAGATTAAAAGTAAAAACTAGGCATATAGTCTTATGTAAGAGGCAAGGGAAGGCAAGTTGGGCATATAAGTGAGCATCAGCAGGGCCAGCACGTCAAAGAACTTGAGCCCTGGCTGGTGTGGCTCAGTTGGTTAGGCGTTGCCCTGTGCATCAGGGGGTTGACGGTTTGATTCCAGGTCGATGTTTTTCTCTCTCTAAAAATCAATTTTTAAAATCTTAAAGAAAAAGAACTCGAGATTGGATCCACTCAGTATTGAGTGAAGGGGGCATTTAGCAACTATTGGGAAAATGATTGGTGAAACCTGACAATACGGAAAATTCAGGGGCATATCACCACATTGGTAAAGGCAATAGTTCTTACTATTGGGATAAAATAGTACAAAATGCACTAAAAGAGCCTGTGGTCTGCAATGCTAGTGAGCCTGCTGTCCTGAACTTCCTAGGGCAGCGGTTCTCAACCTGTGGGTCGCGACCCCTTTGAGGGTCAAATGGCCCTTTCACAGGGATTGCCTAAAACCATCAGAAAACACATATGTAATTACATATTGTTTTTTGTGATTAATCACTATGCTTTAATTATGTTCAATTTGTAACAATGAAATTGGGGGTCACCACAATATGAGGAACTGTATTAAAGGGTCACGGCATTAGGAAGGTTGAGAACCACTGTCCTAGGGAATGGCCATGATCCCCAGATGGAAGATTCATTCTCAACCACCATTTTCACCTTCCCTGTTAGGAAGGCTTTGAGATAAAGGAAGAGGTTAATAAAAATAAGGAGAAATTAGTGCATGAGAAAATGGAGATGAACGCAGAGCAAAATGGCATTTCAGAACACCTAGACATTTAATAAAACAATGGTTTAAAACTGGGGTGCATGGAAAGGGGGAAATGCAAAGTCCCACTGTGGGTATGAGAGTTTTTTTTTTTTTTCTTTTAAGGAAATCAGTGTTCAGTTTCTCAACTTCCCTATGTATTCTTTGCTGAAATTATCTTCTGGGAAAACTTGTGATGGAAAGACCTATTCTCCGCTCCCACCTTCCCTTTCACAATTACCCTTCTCCTTCACCCATTCTGAATTTTAAAATTCAGAATGTAAAATCTCTATAGGGACAATTCTAAATGAAAATGATTCACTAGAAAACAAATCCCTTTGCAAGTCAGGTAGTTGCCAATTTTTGCTTTAAAAAATTGTAAGAGGTACTGATGTCAGATGGTAGGTGGTTAAAAATATATTTTGCTAATAGACCATTATATGATTTTTGATATATAACTTAGAATTGAATAGTACTTCTAGTAAAACTCTTTCCATTACCACATACTTATTTATAAGAACAAGTTTCCTTAGCATTCACATTGATAAAACAAAATCTGGATTAAAATTGACACTAGATTTTCCCAATTCTAGTAATAGTTGGTATTCATCTACAGATTAGTTAACTAATGAAAACCCCCCCAATCTGTTTCATTAAGAGTTTTTATAGGCAATACTTAGATATTAAAATTTGTAACATATTTATGTTCTTTTGATGAATTGTGCATTAATAATGATTATAGTAAACACTCAACTAGAAGATGTTTTTAAATATTTTGAATATTTTCATCACAGGAAATTTAAAAATTTATATTCATATATTTATGATAGAAATGTATGATATAGTGATCAATAAAAGAATTTCAAAATAAAATTTGGGGACCATTATGATGAAATCCTGTGGGGTAAGGAATGGAAATATGAGTTCACGAGAAAGAACAAGATTCTCAACTCAAAATGGAAAGCTTGTTCATGCATTTTAAAATGGATGATGGTGGGTATCAAATAGCTATGGCATTAGATTCTCCTGGACACATTCACAAAGTTATGTAAGAATTTTATTTTAAATGTCCATATTTATAATACACTAGAATTTCCATTCTTTGTCACTATTAAACTCATGATGGAAAACATTAGATTTCAATGTAAAAATGTGTGAAGGTTATGTATTTTTATAAAATTCTTTTTTAGGGGTGAGTGTGTGTGCACACACAAGCCAATTTTTTAAAGGTCATTGGTCCAAAATTACCTTTATATTTGATACACTAGCTCTTTTCCCTGTTGTGTATGGTATATTTTAAAAAAATAAATTAAGAGTATTTAAGATAATAGTCTCTATTATTTACTGAATATTTACAACAGGCTAGCTACTTAATTTTATTCTTTTTGCTAAATAAATTTATTTTTTAAAATCTTATTTTCCAATTAGAGTTGACATTTGATATTATTTTATACTAGTTTCAGGTGTACAACATAGTGGTTAGACAATTGTATAACGTACAATCCCCATGATAATTCAAGTACTCACCTAGTACCACATATAGTTATTTCAATATCATTGACTATATTTCCTATGCAGAACTTCACATCTCTGTGCTAGCTAATGACTTAATATCTAATCCTTACAACTGCTCTGCAAGGGAAGTTAGATAAATCTTCAATTTGCAATCAAGGAAACCAAGGCCTGGGGAATGTCAACCTACGGAGAATAGAGGCAGCAGAGCTGGGGTCTGAGCCCAGGTCTACCTGTCACCAGGATCCAATGCTCTTTCTATCACTTCTATTGACTACCCTTCCCAGGAACCTTGGTCTGGTCTAATGACTCAGAATAACAAGAGTAAGTTCATCCATGTTCTAAAAGCAACAAAGGACAGAATTAGCAGAATTCACCACCATCCCCAGGAGGCCCTCCTTGACCACCTTCCCACAGAAGAGAGAGCTAACCCTGCCCTCCTCATGCAGTCCCCATTCTAACAAGGGACAACGCTGCTCTGGCCACGCTGGGCTAGGATTTATTTACATGCCTTTCTCTCCCATGAGATTGTGAACCACTTGGGGGAAAACTGTTCTTTCATTCATTTCTGTCTGTCTTTATGGCCCCACATGAGGTGCCTGCACCTAGAAGGTCCTGCACAGGCTCTTAGCCATTCCAGTGGACCCATCTCTCCTGACCGAACTCCGGGTATCAACTCTGGATACCCGTTAGAATGAAAACTCCTGATTCCCCGGGATGCACACCAGCCTAACTAAATCAGAGTCTCTAGGCTGGAGCCAAGGCATCAGCATATTTTAAAACTCCCCGAGTGGTCCCAGCGTGCGGCCATGGCTGAGAAGCACTGACTGGAGTTGGTAGGATGGAAAAGGTATCATTACGGTCTTAATCTGCCTTCTGATTTTTATCCCTGTCCTCCACACTCAAAAACCGCTCAGATTGGCTTTTAGTTCTAACCTTGCTTCCTCATACTGCACCCAGCACACCGTGGAAGAAGCCTGCTGCCTCGATTTCTGATGATCTTGTCTCATTCTGGGGCGGCCACATCTACAACATGGCAGTCTGTACTTCCAAGCAATGCATTCAGTGCCTATATTCTCTTGATGGCAGATAGACCAGGCTTCTTAATAGAGGATATTGCAGGGGTCAAAGGCACATCTCAATGGGTCCAGGGGTGGATATCATCTTGGCCTTGAGCAGTTGGAGGAGACCAGGTTGTTGACAGGAGCTGGGCAAGTGCTACAACCAGCTGGGAATATATGAGCTGTGCATGTGTGCATGCATGTGCGTGTGCGTGTGCACATGTGCACATGTGTGAATGTGTACAAGTGCATATGTGTACACGTGCGTATGTGTGCCTGTGTACATCTACGTGCATGTACACGTGTGTGCCTATGTGTGCTTGTGTTTGTGGAGTCACCTAGGAGAGAATGAGTGGTGGTGTCTTCCAGGGGCGCAGACACAGAACAGGCTGGCAGGATTGCCTTCTGGGTTTGAGGACCAGACATCTGGAAGGAGCTGTCCCTCAAGGCCACCCCGAGAAGAGCTTTTGCAATTCTCTGGAGCTGTTCTACTTCACGGATCACCTCGTAAGGACCTGTTAGCAATGACTGTACAAGACAGAAAGAAACCCCTTGGCTGTCAGAGGCTGGGAGGAATTTCTAAGGCTCCTGGGGATTAAAAACCTCTGTGTCACTGCAGGAGGGGGAACAGTGCCTTCTGTCAGTTTTTGTGCAAGTGTTTCTTTTTGAGCATCAACCCCACTGACTTTGATGTGAGAAAAAAATAATTCCAAAGCCCAGACTTGAAATTCCCTGACTCTGCCTGTCTACTGCCTATCCGCCCACACAAAGGAGAAACTGCGGGCACTTGTCAGTTTTCAAGGGAGCAGCTTGCTTTACACAGTCTGCAGGAGTCTGTGCAAAGAGTGCCCAGGCTTTTCAATCCTCCTTTTCTTCCTTAGGTGTTTGTTCATTTTTATGCCGAGCTGACACATACATATGCATATATATGTGATCCACTGAACCAATTTTCTTGGCCAGTTGGGGCCCATAACTTTAGTATTATCCTATTAAGGTGTTAAAAAGAATCACGATTTTTCACATAACCCCTAAGGTGTCAGATCTTATTTTTGTTCTGAATCTGTTATTTTGAAGGAATGCAAAATGCTCCCCAGACTCTGTCTGGCTCACATTATAAAGGGATAACAGCTCTAAAAGGTGTTTGGGTCACTCCAATTAGAGTCTCCACATCTGGCCTGCAAGGCGATCAAGGAAACAGAGAGGTTTAGCATCTTATTCCAGATCACCCAGCAATACTGCCAGGAGCCACAGTGAGGGTGCTGGCCGGCAGCATCTGATTTTCAGACAACCCACCAGCCTTCTCTTTGGAATTCATTTTTACACAACCTTCTCCCCTACTGAGTCAAAGTCAGCTCTATTATTAAGCACATGTTGTTTGACACATGTACCAAGTGCATTTATCTACTTTATTTCTTTTATAAGCATTTCAAGAATTTAAAAGTTATTAAGATTCCTGAAGATATTTCCTCCCTTTCTCCTTATCTTTTATGTACATATTATTATCCTAGATTATTTGTGTGTGTGTGCTGGGAGAAAGTGACAGAAAGAAGGGTGAGAATTACTGTTTTGGTGTGCTGAGTGTGTTTAGGAAGTTTCTGACAGTGGAGATGCAACTTGTCAGTCTTTTCTTTCTTTCTTTCTTTTTGGTAGAATTCTCCATATGCTATTAACATCTTTAGGGATCCTCCCTGTATTTGGGCCTAAGGAAATCAGAGCTGAAAATCAAGTTATCTTCACACTCACTAGCTCAAGATTAAATATAAAAAGTATCACTTCAATAAGGTCATGTAAATGCTGTTGCTCTCTGTTCTAAATGTTTAGGAGGGCAAGTGTCAGCAAGAGCCCATGTACTTAAAGCTCTTTTTATTTACTTTTTAAAAATTGATTTCAGAGACAGGAAGGGAGAGATAGAAACATCAATGATGAGAGGGAATCATGCCCCCTACTGAGGATCGAGCCTGCAACCTGGGCATGTGTCCTAACTGGGAATCGAGTGCCACTGAACAACACTGGCTGGGCTGTTTAAAGCTCTTTGATTTTATTGCACTGTCCATTCATTCCCAAACTCCCCTCACGCCCATCTGAGTTACTGAAAATGATCGTGCCAAATCCAGAGACTCGCCTGCAAGAAGGACACTGGTGGGACCTGTCCCATTACCTGTCCTATTGGTTTTTGGCTTGTGCCATTTTCTATGGTGCCTGCGCTCATAGTTTTTTTTAAAACATGGTTATCATTAATTATGAGACTAGACAGGACAGAAATCATGCGGCTGCCTAAATTTTCTCTGAAATTGGAGGACAGAATTGCTTTCATTATTTTTCTGGCTTAAAGGGTCATTTAGTTGCTGCTCATTATTAACTAGGTTTGTTTTATAATCACAACAGGGAGTCACCTGGGATTTACCCATATTTATATTTACATTGGTTCTACTTCAAAAAGCTTTCTTGAACAAACACATGGACAACTTAATCTCAACCTGAAAATGCTGGAAATGCAGAATAAATGCAATTTAATGTGATTTATGTAAATAACTTCTTATAGGGAAGTATCTTAGTTGGAAAGGTCAGTATTTACCATCAAGTAAAAATAAATATAATATTCATCTGATCTCAAAATAGTGTTTCTTACAACACACACACACACACACACACACTTGATCAGCACATATAGGTGTACGTGGGTAGATGCATACACTCTGCTAAAGTTACCAATATCTTTAGAGGCCAGTGAAATACAGTGATTGTGAGGTTAAGCTATGGAGTGAGATAAATCTGGGTTCAAGTCCCGCCTCTGGCTGTGGGACAATTTCCCTTTTCTGTTAAGTAATACCTACTACATAGGGGCTAATATGAGGACTAGATGCAATAATGTCCAATAAACAGCCGTTTTTCAAGCTCAAAAGTGCACTCAAATCATCTGGCTATCTTGCTAAAATGCAGATCCTAATTCAGTAGACTTGAAATGGGGTTTGAGCTTCTAAGCTCCATGGTGATGCTGCTAGTTCATGGACCAAACTTTGAGGAGCAGGCACACATTAAAACATTGGGAAACCAACATTGCTATCCAGTGGTTTTGCAAACCAATGAAAGAAATCTGAGAAAAATAATATTTTTTTTCAATAACTATGGTGAACATGGCACGGACTTACTTTCTCTAAGTTTGGGGCAAGGTTTTATTCTGTCCCTGCATGAGCCTCTGTGTGATGAGTTGCTAGATTTAATTTTCATTCTTCTGCCAAGGATCAGCCAGGGGTCCTCAGAACCCACAGAGAGATGACAAGGCCTGAGCCGACCCAAAGTCTCGTACCTGTCATAGTCTTGGCAAATCTCCCCGACAGCCACCAAGGCCTTCAGGTACTCGTTGGGCTGGTAAGGGTGGATGTAGTGCAGGGAACAGCTGTTCCTGGGGTCGCCGTTGGAGGCTGTGAAGTCTATAGCGACCTGGAAGACAAAACAGGAGAATGGGTACATTTAAAGTGAATGCACATCAGAGGAATTGTGATCAGCTGCCGAGGGACATGGCCTGTGATGGAAAAAAAAAGTAGCATGTTACATACCCTGTCAATGAGAGTTAGAGAAAAAAATTAATTAGCTTAAAAATTAGCCATTTCTGTAGTCTTTAGTCCCCCGTCCCCCCATCCCCCCACCTGCGATGCTTTTTCATCTCCCTTTCCAAAACCGAACTTGAGATTGGCATATAGGTCAGAAAGACCAGTTGCGGCTGATTCCTGTCACCAGGCAGCAAGGGCAGAATATCCTAATTCCCTAAGGAAGGACGTCTATGCTCTTTGGAAAGGCCATGCCATCTCTGAGGCATAATTAAAATCCCTTAGAGCCAATTTCTGTGTTAAAGATGCGGTCTATCTAAGGAAGCCATCGTCATATTTTCATGAATGGCCAACTGCTGAACAATGTGCTGAAGTGGTTATAACACATTTCCTACAAGACGAAACTCTGTGTAAGGCATCCAGCTTTAATTCCCATTCACGGGAGAACTGCTGCCTACAACAGAGAAGATGCCTGAATGTTATGGCACTGTGAGTGGGAAATGGAGAAGGGAAGTCCGTCTTGCCACCAAGTAGTCAATACCCTTGGACTTCTTAAATGTTTTCTGACCGCCAACATCAGTATCATTTAAATAAAAATGGACTCACTCAATACTTTGTAGCAAGAATTAAAATGCTTAAGCCTTGAGGGTGCTGAACTGTGAAAGAACATTCCTTTTGATTTCCAACATCATCACTGTTTAATAAATGGGAACCCAGCACACACCTCTCTAAACAATTGGGGTCTGGACAGGAAGGGAAGAATTACAATGAAAAGTTATAGAGGAAGAGAGAAATGCTCACTTAGGGCTTCCCTTTTTCTTCAGCGTTCAGCAGAATTGACTCACTGGCTCACTAATGACAGGAAGGCTCGCTTTCTCTTACAGTCTTGTGGGCAGGAACTGTTATTTGTCTATTTGGCAAAATTCCATTAGAGAAAAATCACTGGAATGTCCCCCTGGATTTATTAAGGTAAGAAATTATTTCTGGAAGGAAAGAGAAAACGTGCTCTCTGCTCTATTTATTCAGCTTCTAAGAGTAAAGTTGACAGGGAAAAAGTGTCCCCCATGTCTTATATTATAACCTTGCAACAGAATCAAAGTAACTGAAAGAGACCAAGCTAACTGTAATTTATTTACTTACAACCTCTTTTTTCTTTTTCAAAGTTATTTTTTAATCACTGATTTTACCTCCCTTTTCCTCTTACCCCTCCATAGGATAATTTTGAATATAAATTTAAGCAGGATTCAAATTCTATCAGAATACCCAGATGTTTTCAGCAGGGAAGTACCAACTGATAAGGTGCTAGTACTACCAGTGTTTCATAAGGAAAGGGCCTGTGAAGAAAAATGCAACAGTCCTTTCATGCCCCCTATAGATGCCCTTACTACAGCTAACAGAAGGAAGACTAGGGGGTAACCTTTGTTAAATCCCTACTCTGTGTTAGACACAACGCTAACTGCTCTACAGGCACTGTTACTTCATTTTCATAAAGGCTCTGGGAGGTAGAGATTGTTATTCCCTTTAACTGATGAAGATCCTGGTGCCCAAAGGTGATAAAGGTCATACAGGTCACAGAGGATGGAGCTGGTTTGAACGCAAGTCTATATGCTCCTCCTTTATACCAGTATATACCTAGAGGACATGGAGGTCTGTAACCAACATCCTGAGACGTCTCATGGACATGTTTTATTCTTACCAGGAATGGAGGGGCCTTGGCCTGGAAGTAGGGAGACTAGCTAGGAGGTAACTACAGCTATTTAGGGGAAAAGAATGTCCTTGAATGAACATCTCTTTGTATTCAAAACAGTTGTAAAAGGGCAATTGAAGTGTGTGTGTGTGTGTGTGTGTGTGTGTGTGTGTGTATGTGTATGTATGTGTGCACTTGCACAACGGTGGTCAAATATGTTACTGAGGATGACTGGAGGTGACTTAAAAGAACCAGTAAAATCCAGTATCTTCTGAGATAGATTTCAACCAGAAGGTGAAAGCCAATCCATTTTGGCGGGGGGGAGAGAAAGACAACAAATCATTGTCCTTTTAATCAAGGACCGATGGCATGCTAGTTGTGGCTGTGTTTGTGTGGCAGTTGGGGGTGAGATGGGGGGCTACATGTATCTGTGAACGAGAAGGAGGTGAAAGCACTCCAGAGCCCACCCACAGGAACCCAACCAGACAGAGGTCCAAATATAGGCAGATAATTCCTGGAAGACTCCAAGAGGCACACTCAAGAAGTGCTTGAGAGACAGTGTTTGCAAAAAATCATATACCTGGAGGTCTCCTGGGTTTACTAAGCTCAAACACACTGGCCTTTTTGTCCTGATGAGACACACGTAAGCCATAATGGCACCTGGCAGGTGCGTACACAGTGCTGGGAAGGCCAGGTGTAAAGCCACCTCTTTCTCTCCCACTGAAGAAAACATTTTAGAACTCCAGAGAATTGTGAAGAACCTGAGAATTTTGTTATGGAGATAACCTTGATTCTGCTCCATTTACCTAAAATGCAAATCATTGGCAGGTGTGGAGACTTTATGAATAACAAGTATCTATGGCCCACCTCACGCCTTATTATGATGATGCCCTTCATCATAAATCACCACCCTCCTCTACCAGTGCTTCTCCATGCTGCACGTGACCACTGTCCCATGTGCTGACTACCTGACTGAGTGCCAAGGGTACTCTGTGATGGCAGAGACATGCTGGTGTCTTGATATAAAACTAGCGAATGAAATCAGATAATATAAAGACCAGAGTGGAAAACCTCCATAGAAATGACAATGCAAGAGATATAATGGTTCCTCTTTTCTCCCCAGGTATGAGCAAGACCATCCAAACATGTGGGCAACAAGTGGCGGCATCTGAGCCCAGGGACATCACCTGAATGAGTATGCTGTGGTATTGGGAGAATGTCCAGATCAGCGGTTCTCAACATGTGGGTCACGACCCTTTCACAGCAGTTGCCTAAGTCCATCAGAAAACACATATATAATTACATATTGTTTTTGTGATTAATCACTATGTTTTAATTATGTTCAATTTGTAACAATGAAATTGGGGGTCACCACAACAGGAGGAACTGTATGAAAGGGTCGCAGCATTGGGAAGGTTGAGAACCACTGGTCTAGATGCACACACATAGATTTTGGCAATAATATATCAAACACACACACACACACACACACACACACAGCTGGAACTAGAGTCAAGCAAGAGAGGCGACTTGGGAAGGCACTCATTCCCAGCTGAGCCTACATGTGCACAACCTTGAGAGGGAGTGCATCCTTAAATGTTGCATCCTCAGTGCCTCTCTTGCCTCACCCTTGTCTAGCCCTGCTATGTCATTTCACTTCTACCAGCTCTTTATCCTCATGCTTGGAATCATGCCCTTATGGGTAACAAACCAGGGCAGGGCATAAATGATAGTGAGAAGGGGACTGTGATCGAAGAGGTGGCTTCCTACCAAGAATTCTCCGTGCTCTTTAGCGTCAGCATTAGTGAAAAGAGAACAGAGTGAAAGGTGCGGCTTATTTTAAAAAGCAACAGGGAGCCTGTTAAAGATGGAATGACGTTGAGAAATAAAAGCCAGCAAATGACTGAAGAATGCCAGGATAGAAAGTGAAGAGGATTTGGTGACTGATTAGATGTGGAATTGGATGCCATGCAGGGAAATGGAGCAGCCAGATTTCCTTCAGGTTGGAGGCGCTGACATCTTGAGATCAGTGGAACAACTGAAGATCAGTGTTAGATGGTTGGTACTGGGCTGTCTGTACTTGGTGGTGCTGTCCAGACATACAACATACCTGAGGGGAATTTTACTCCTTTACTGCAGGCAGGCCTCTGGGGTTTCCACCTTTCCCTTGGGGATGGCCCCCATGTCTGACAACCACAGAGGCTCCTCCAGCTCAGGAAATTCTGATAAAGCTTTGGGGAAGGGGTATAAACTTAAACCCTACCTAGTGGATAAATAATAAACCAGTGATCCTTACCACCTACCCCATTCTGTAGTTCCCATTGCTCACAACAATATTTTATCATTTGACTAGACAGCAGTGGACACTCTTAAGTACATGGCAGTTAATAATTTTTTTCCTGGTAAGTGACGATTTCTAAAGCCTCCTGGTGGAGTGGGGGATAAAATATCTATCTCCAGGAGGTGGCTTTCTATCAAGAATTCTGTGCTCCCCAGAGGCAGCGTTAGTGAAAAGAGAACAGAGTTAACGGTGAGGTTTATTTTAAAAAGAAACAGGGAGACCGTGAAAGATGGGATGGCGTTGAGAAATCAAAGCAAGAAAATGACTGAAAAATGCCAGTTTGTGGAGGTGGCTACTGACGCCCGGAGCCCTGAATGGAGTGAGCTTGCAGAGCACCACTTTGTCATTTTCTGATGGGAAACATTTATTGACAAAAGCCTATGGTTGCTGGTATGCTCTCCAATCTTCTCAGTGGGCAGCCCGAGAACAGGCGCCCACCCATGACTCTCCCCTTCTGCCCAGGAAGCCCGCCCTCCCCCCTGTCGCCCCTGCCCCCCACGCCGCCTGCTCCCATCCCCCTCTCTCTCATCAGTAAGCAGATCAGTGGAGCAGCTTGACAAACCTGGTAGAGTAGAATGCAAAATGCTCCCTCCGTGGCACCAAGCCCCCAGCACCTGGAGCTGCTTTCCAGAAGGGAATGATGACACTTTGTCTTTGGATTTTTAAAAATGTCTTAATGTAATGAGCCTACTCCTTGGATCCCCTCCCTGTCTGTGAAAAATGGGCCATTTGGGACCCCTCTGGATGTTTTCTAAGGGAAACTGTGGTGAAGCAACCTCAGCAGTTGCCTAATCTCTCTGCAGTCAACCACGCAGTCAACCTTTGCAATGACACCTGCCGGGGTAGCTTTTTTCAAATTTTATTCGTACGCAATTTGGACCTATATTGTTTAGTTTGAACCATTTCTTAAATGATAGGTTAAATTCTTGTGCTTTTCTATTTCCTCCAAACTCCATAGCAGGCAAAGAAATAGGAACCTAAATTAGATGGAAAAGACCCCTGAGGTTATTTCCTGGAATTGCCAAGCATTCCCCTCCCTCTTCAACCCAGGGCTCATTCTTATTTCTCAGAGGTCTACACCAGAGCCGGTCAGTTTTTTCATCTGGGATATAACATAAAGATTTAAAGCTTAAACTAGGACAGAGGATGCCCTAAATGTGTCAGGGTTAGAAAAGATTTCCCAAGAGAACCTTTAACAGGTGATCTTTTTTTAAGGTTCAAGGTTAATCAAAGAGAAGCCATACTTAGCTTATAATATTATATCACATTATATTATTAAAATTCAGACTATAAAATCAGAGATAAAAAGAAAGCAATGCCATCTTTAATTTCTAAAAACTACAAATAATGAAAATGGTCATTTGAGAATAATAAGGAAAAAAAGATTTTTTGTGGGGAGGTCACATGAACCACTTGAAAAGCTGATGCAAAATCTATATGCTCTCACTGGAAGATGCGGACACCCAATTCTGCACACAATTCTGGGAGGTCAAGGGCACTCCTGAGGACAAAGATTCCACTAGCCTAGTAAGTCATATTTCTTTTTCTTTTCCTTTCTAGTTATTGCCTATACAGAGACAAATGTTTTACACATTTTACATAATTGTAATCATAGGGTGGTTCTGCTTTATATTGATTTTTTTTCCACTTAGCACAATGTCATAAACATGTTCCCATGTTATTCCCAATCATTATAATTTTCATTTAAAATGGCCTTGCCATAGTCTACTTAAAGGAGGTACCTTGATTTACACAGCCATTATCTTACTGTTGGACATATAAGTTGCTTACAACTTGTTTCTGTAAAAATCTGCTTTACAATGAACATTTTCCTGCATCTGGAAAAGCAATAACTTTCAAAGGAAACATTTAATTCTTTTCCCATTTTCTTTCCAAATACCTTCTGGTGTCTGTCTATTCTGAGCTGTCTATAATTTTGTATTTTGTGCACGAAATTCTAGTATCTAGTTTTATTTTTAGCTGCTGTGCCATGTGCCAAACATATTGAACTCAAGCTCTCTCCCTGTAGCCTCTGCTTCACCTGCGCCCACCTCCTCCATGACTGTGAGGAGACAGTTGCCCTCAAGTTCTTATGACTGGAGGATTCACAGGAGGAATAAGGATTGTCCTCAAGGGCGCCCTTGACCTCCCAAAATAGTGTGCAAAACTGAGTGTGTGCATTTTCCAGTGAGACGATATAGATCTTGTATCAGATTCCTAAGTGGCCCAGGTGACCAAAAAAGAATAAGAATTGTTGACTAGGGCTGTTTTTTTAGCATCATGTGTCTCCTTTTCTCCACTGGGCCTTGTCCTCTGCTACGGTCAGATTCTAGCCTAAAACCTCCCCTCTTTTAATCCTCAAGGTGCCATCCTCCTTTCCCACTCTTGCCTTCACTTCACTGTCAACTGTGTTGAATGAATTGGTGTATTCTGCTGTGTTTACTCCCTTTCCTTCTGATTACACCCTACCTCCTAGGTCCCCACTATCTCATTCTGCTGAAATTGGTCTTTCAAAGATGATGTGTACCTACTCATCACACACGCCAGTCATTGGTTTTTATTCTTTACAGATGTCTCTTTAGGTTATGGGATTAGCATCATTGATTTTGGAACCCCTTTCTCCTGATCATTTGAGTTAGTGCTTCCTCCTGGGCCTTTTCCTCTGGCATCTCTTTTCTTACTGCTGCCCTTCTTTCCCTTGCTATCAAATGCAGGTCTTCTATAATTTTCGGTCATGAGCCCCTTTGCTTTCTGTAGTCTTCTTTTTGGCCATCTCATCCAGACCCATATCTGTGCAGCTTCCACCTCTCTCCTGAAACCTAGGTCATATTTATAAAGTGCCATGTCCAAATATTGAGTTCAATATTTTTGGCACATGGAACATCAGCTAAAAATAAAAGGTACTTCCAACCTGTCCACAGAAAGATTCATCTTCCTGCCCAGCAGCTCCTCTGGAGTTCCCTGTTTCCACGAGTAGGACCGCCATGCTTGGTCAGTCAGACACAGAAGACTGGACTCATCATTCTCTGTTGCTTTTCTCTCAGTATTGCTGGCCCTCTAATTTAGCCTCTCATTACCGGTCCCCAGGACTGTCGCAGTGGGCTGAAGTTCTTCTTGCTCCATATTTCAAAGCCCCTTCTGCACTATCGGTGCCTTTCACCAAGCACTCCCAGATTTATTTCCCTGAAGCATGTGACTGATTGCTTGAATGTCCATCTCAAGAGTCTCTTGAATATTTCCGTATCCAGCAAATTACCTCAAAGCCCTTCAGGTTCTTACTGCAAACCACTTCCCCAACACGCCCTTAAATATAGCCTGCTCATTCATAGTAAGATTGCAGTATTATTAGAATATTGATGCATAAACATTTAAGTTCATAGGGGCGCTTTTTAAAGCAAAAACCTAGTATCATATTTATTCATCCAATTTCTTCTTTTCCCTAAGCCTTTTCTCTTCTTGATGATTTTGGGTTCAATCCATTATTATTCAACAAAAGTATTTTGAGCACCTAATATACCTCAGCCGGGCACCCCCCAAAAAGGTGAGGGTTGAACCAGAAACACCAGGCATCTGGGGAAGGTGTACAGGCTTCCCCCTTGCCCCTGTTTGTAATGTGCGTTGGTGAGAGTCTTGATGGGAAACAAATGGCCCACTCAAAAGGGAGAGTTTAATGAAAAGACAATTCAAAGAGGTTAAGGGAGACTGACTAGAAAGAGTAGGGAGAAGCCGTTACTAGAACTTAGTAAGAGAACTACCTGCAAGACAGGGCACTGGACAGAAACTGTGACCTTCTGTAGAGGACAAGGTCACTGCCAAGCCACAGCCTGGCAGACAGAGAGCTGGGTGCCCCAACTTCTCTCCCCAGTCATTCTTTGATCTCTGGTTGGTTCTTCCCATTGGTCAGAGCCAACCAAAACCCATGAGCAGGAGAGCCTGGCTAGTGCATCCAAAGAGGAAGACCTCCTGAGGCACAGGGGAGAGGTGGAGAAGGGGCACAAGTGGAGGAGACATCCAGAACTTTATTTCACTGCTGGCTCCTGAAGCTCTCCAGGGAGACAGAAAGCTCATCTGCTGGGCTTTATAATTTCTATGCCGATGAGAATTTCTGACTGCAACAAAACATCTCCCCCGCCCCCCCTTCTCTGCTCTGCCTTCTTATTTCTCATCCCTCGCCACTTTCTTTTTATGTTGCCAGATGGTTTCAACAAAGTTACTGGACAGATAATAAATGCTTATAGACCAAATTAATAAGACATGCTAATTTTTATTAATAGTTTGCATTACAGATAATAAGTGTATTTTATATTAGCTTGTACTGCTTGAGCAATAAAAAATTAATGAGAAAGCTGACTTAATTTTGGAAGAAAGTGACTAGTATGTGCTCTTTAGGAGAAAGCTCAAACCAGAATGCCTAGCAACCTTCTTCTAGGGCCCCAGCGTGAACCCCTGCAGGGGAAGGGTTTTGTGGCGGACAATGATGATGGCCTGTCCCCTTCTCAGCATTTATCTGTACATTCTCCTCTTTTCATTCCTTGCTCCAGACTTACTCCAGACCCAATAGGTCCATCAGTTGACATGGGAGGGTCTGAGAAGCTGGGACGGGGTGGGGGATGGTGGTGGTGATGATGAGACCCATTAAGGTGGTACCTCCCAGTTGGGGAGGGTCAGCAAAAATAAGAGGGGAGATCAAAGCTGAGAGGGCAATCCTTCTATGTCAGGAAGGCTATACTGACCTCTATAAGTTAGGATATTTCCTGGGAACTCTGGGGGGTTAAATTTCTGGGTTTTATGGGGGTCAATTCTTTGCAGCACAACTCCAAGGGTAAAGCAAGGTCCCGAAGGTTGAACCAAGTGTTGCTCAAGAGCATGGGATCTATAGAATCTAAAACAAACCCGCGTCAATAGAGTTTTCCCTTGAAAACCTATAAATAGTTTCCTGAAATCTCTCCTTTGCCTATGATCTTGGGACACTATTTCTAGTGGCTCTCCTTTATGACATTGCTGGCTTTTCTACTGCATTTGTATACACTCAGAGTGACAACAAACCCACAGGACAGCTAGAGCTAGATGTGTGTGCCACAACCAACATGTTTGCTATCTTCTGTATGTGCCAGTGTGCATGTAGGAGGGCTGGGCGAGCGTGTCTTTAAAGAACCTTACACCCGAAAGAAATGACCAAATTCTATAATGAACTGCTGTAACTATTCAGTGGTAAATGAACAATCCCCCACGTTTAGGCAGGACATAGTAGACCCACCTGAGTTTACAGCAGAGGACAAGTCTCAAGCTAGGTAGAGGCTGACCTATCAAAAGACCCCTTTATCATCCCCTTGGAACTTTCCTTTTCAGTGCTTTGAGGACCACTATCCCTGGTCACTGGAATACACTGGTCCTATCTACTCTTTTGGGCTCAAACCTGGACAAAAAAGTTAAACCAATTTTTCTTGCCTTCCTCACATGAGAGAGCCCGTTTAGGGAGCTAAACAGGGCTGTGCTTCATGAGCTCACTTCTGTAATATGAGGAACAAACCCGGCACAGATTGCACTTCTCTTGTTTACATCCATGTTGTTTTCCCATAGGTTTCAGCGGGGCTCTCTCTTGCCACCTGGGGAATCTCTTTCTGGAGGGCACATCTGCCCAAACCTAGGAACAAGTTTTTCCAGAGCAGATGGACTCACAAGTTTGGCCTACCTGGGAACTCTAAAAACTCCCAGCCCACCCACCAAAATGCATATTATGGAGTGTGTAAATCCCATGGGCTTATAGAGTTCATGTCAGAGATGATCCTCAATCCACCCACTGAATCTATACACTCAGTGTATCTGTCAACTTTAAGGCCTGGTTCTCCAATCTTTTGGAATTCACCCTTTTATTGAGAGATGAACCATTTGGATGGCTTACTCCTGGCACTAACCATTGGACTGACATTGGTGTTTGTGTTCTGGCCACATGAAGACAACAAAGATGCCCACCCTGGTTCACTGGGACTCACTAGCCCAGTTTACTTCCTTCCCATCCTTCTCACTAGGAGATGGGGTCTGGCACTGTGCCTACTACCTACTGCCTCGTGTAGTTACTGAAAGAATGGGAAGCATTAGGGTGGTTCCCCAAACCACCTGTGGTGGAGCAACAGGAATTTCCTGACACGATGCTGAAAACCATAGTCATTGGAAAAAACAGAAGTATGAACTTATTTTTAAAACACAGGACCACACCATATTTCAGCAATGAGACTTGAACAAAGCTGACCTAGTGCTTTAATAGACTTCTGTCTCCTCGTGCCCCAAACCCAGCTCCCTGAATAAGAATGAGCAAGGAAACAACTTACTGTAAACTGGATTTGGCAGCCACCCATGATGTAGTCCAAGAAAGAATGCATCTTGTGGATCTGCATAGGAGGAGGAAAGGAAACCCTCTTAGTAATAATAGCATGATCTGTGTCCTCACAGACCTGAGGCATATGCCTTGGGGTTAGGCTGCTCAACTAGAGGAAAGAGAAGAGAGAGTTATCTGTGGGAAAAGGTGAGTCATTTGACTTGGTTTCATTAAGAAAGAGAGAGAGAAAAGAAAAAAGAGAGGGAGAGAAAGCAATGCTAAATTCAGATAAGCCTGTGAGGGCTGAAAATAGCCATCCCTTGCTCCCCTCCCTTATGGTTTAGGCGTCATTTTAATCAGCCTCTCTCTCTAGGAATTAGCTAACTCTAGGAGGGGCAATCCATCCCAGGGTCTACAAGGCCCCCAGATATCAAAGCATCATAAAATAAAAAAATAAAATACATGACTAAAACAATGACTTGTGAATGACCTCATTTGAAAGTGGAAATCTCAGTATTGTGATAAGAGTAAATAGGATTTATTATAGTTACTATTGTATAGTAAGTACTCAACCAGTGGCAGAATTATCCTTAGATGCAATTTAAGGGGTTTACTTATTAGCACATAGAATTTTCTGTGAAGTTAGAAACACTCTGAGAGGAACTTCTAGGTCCTTCAATCTTTTCCAATTGTCTTGTTTTCCTGGAACTCTTTCAGCATGAATGCGGTACCACATATACTAGTAAACCACGGAACACTGTGATAGACACATGGTAGGTACTTTGGAAAGGTTGGTTGCCTCCTTTGGGGAGCTCCCTCTGGTGCTGCCCTGGGCAGAGAAGAGCCTTGACTTGGACCAGGACTCTCCTAACTTTGGGGACAGGGCTGTCCTTGTGGAGGGAATGGTGGCATTGGGCTTCCATAGCTCCGAGACCACCTATGCATACATTTCTCATTGTATGTCCATTAATACATTGATTTTCTGATTTTTACTTTAAAAAAGGTCACATCTCCTTGACACTCTCTCCCTCTGACTACACAACCTGAACTGCTTTTTCCAGACACCTTAGCTTTATACTCCTGAAAGACAAGCTATATACATACCTTGCATTGATTCAAAATCACAATGCCTGAGTTCTTATAATTCTTCTTCTTGGCTTTGTACTTGGGGTTGATGCACTCCCACTGCACCTGCAACAAGAAGAGTCACAGCATGATTGCCTGCTCAGGAAGAAGTGGAATCATTTGATGAGGTCAAGCCCCAAGTGCTGCTGCAGATGAAACTGAGGCCTGACAAGTGGTCTCCAAGTGAAAACCCTCGCATCCAGAGAAAACATAAGAAGAGTGGTTGAGAGTAAGACTCTAATATCAGACTGCCTGATCTGCATCCCAACTCCTCCACTTTCCAGCTGTGTGACCTTTGGCAAATTACAGCTGACTCTTAACCAATGTGAAGGCTGTTAGAAAATCAGTGTATAACTTGAGACTCCCCCAAAACTTAACTACCCTTGGAATCCACAGGGGATTGGCTGCAGGACTCCCGCAATAACAAAATCCGTGGATGCTCAGGTTCCCTCTATAAAATGGTGTAAATCAATGCATACAGCCATGGACTCCCAACCAGGGACTGAAAACAGTACAGAAAAAGATCCACATATAAGTGGACTCATGCAATTCAAACCCTTGTTGCTCAAGGGTCAACTATACTTGATTCCTCTATGCCTCAGATAGCTCCACTGTAAAATGTAACTTATAATTGTATTGATTTGATAGGCTCATTGTGCGAATTGAATAATTAATCTATGTCATATAGTATTTCGGACAGTGCCTGGTACTTATAAATGCTTACTATTAATAGGGTCCAATCAAGCATCTGAGTAAAGAAGAGATCTGAACACACACAGTTGTGGGAAATGACTTAAAGGGTAGACAAACTGAGGAATGTTGAAAACCGACTACAGGAAGTTAGTGGGGATAATAATGAGTTTACAGAGAACTTCACTGATAACTAAAATAATAGGTTGGTACATGTCACAACAGTGGCACACTAGATCTCCAAAGAGAGATCTTTGAAGGACAGGATCAGAGCTGCAGGAATGTCTGGGGACTGAGGAGGTAGCTATGGGGATATCTAGGGGAAACAGATCTCACGGGACAAAGTCAATTGCAAGTCAAACACCCAAGGGTCATTGAATGATCCTGCCCATCATTGTATGGGAGCTGGATCCTTGGATTTCCATGCAGGAGACAATTTTCACTCTCTGACAAGTGTCTGAAAATGAAGCGATCTCTGAGGCAGTTGTGAGTAGGGTAGAGTGATACAGCTTTGGTTCATCAATCCCCTCCTTTCAGTGTACGTGCATTTGTGTAGTTTCTTCCCACAATGATGCTGAGCTTAGTCAGGTGACTTGTTTGACCAATGGGACATTAGCAAAAGTGATAGGAGCAGAGGATTAAAAAGTGCCTGTACAATGGGGCTTGGTGTTGAGAAGTTTTCCCCACCACATAAAAAGCTTAGGTTGGTCTCTTGGTCAATTAAAACGTGGAAAAATTCCAGCTGCTGGGGCCAAATGCGTAAGTGAATTCAGTTGGCATCATGTGTAGCAGAGAGGAGCTATTCCAATTGAACTCAGCCTAAACTGCCAATCCAGAGACTCATTAGTAAATAATGATTGTGTGTTTTTTTTTCAGCCAGTTTGGGTATAATTTGTTTCTCAGATACAGATAACTGATATGGTAATTTCTCACCTTTGGGGAATTTCCAGTTGAGAATGGGCAACCACATAAGTGTTTGGAAGAGAGAAATGTTGTACTGGTTAAGAGGACTCTAAAACTCCTTTTAAGGAAAAGAAGAATAATGCAAGGAAAGGAGTAAAGAATCAAAACTGATTCAAATCAGGAGATCTCCAGCCCTATTTTTTATTTTTTTAAATATATTTTTATTGATTTCAGAGAGAAGAAAGGTGAGGGAAAGAGAGATAGAAACATCGATGATGGGAGAGAATAATCAACCAGCCACCTCTCGTATGCCCCTCACCGGGGATCGAGCCCACAATCCGGGCATGTGCGCAGACCAAGAAATGAACCATGACTTCCTGGTTTATGGTTGACGCTCAACCTCTGGGCCACACTGGCCGGGTGAAGACAACATTTAGAAGAAAATCCCAAACGCCTTTTTTTCTGAGCTATCAGAATCTACTTTTCCTGGCCTCTGCCTCTCTCTTTAACCACATCTCATGCATGGATCCCTCACCCTCTCTGCTCCAGGCCCACTGGGCTCTTTCCAGATCCTTAACCACACCACGCTCTTTCCTAACTCAATACTTGCATGCTTTTCCCTCTGCCTGAGATGTTTCTCCTTTTCTCCTTACTTGTTACATCGTTGACTTCTTTTCACCTTTAAAGGCCCTCAACTTAAATGTCACCTTTTCAGATTATCTCCTTCTATGCCCCACCTTTATAAGTAAACTGGTTCAGGTTTTTTATATCATTTGTCATAAGTTATAATAGCATATTTATTGTTTTATTTACTTGATTTGTGTCTCCAGTTTATTCTGACGCACAGTCATGTCACACCCAGAACCCGGCATAGTGCCTGGCCCATAGTGGGTGCTCCTCAATAACTCTTAGTAGAATCAAATAAGGAAACCGTTCCCACAGTGCAAATGTGTCAAAACAGGGGCCGAGTGGTTGAACTAAAATCTTCCTGGTGTCTCAGTGATAGAAAAATACAGTAGCATACAGTCCATTTCCTCAGTGAGACAAATATGTATTTCTGTTTCTTTGAATGCATTGGACTTTGGTGTTCTTCAGTTGTGACATATGCTAGAATTTTACTTTTTAAAAAAATATTTATATTTTTATTGATTTTTTAAAGAGAGGAAGGGAGAGGGATAGAGAGTTAGAAACATCGATGAGAGAGAAACATCAATCAGCTGCCTCCTGCACACCTCCTACTGGGGATGTGCCCACAACCAAGGTACATGCCCTTGACTGGAATCGAACCTGGGACCCTTGAGTCCACAGGCTGACACTCTATCCACTGAGCCAAAGCAGTTAGGGCGAATTTTACTTTTAATACCTTCTTAGGAGCCTCAAGATGAAATGGTTCTCTTATTTATTTATTTATTTAATATATTTTTTTATTGATTTCAGAGAGGACAGGAGAGGGAGAGAGAGATAGAAACATCAATGATAAGAATCATTGATTGGTTGCCTCCGCCTCGCCCCTTACTGGGGAGCAAGCCCACAACCCAGGCAAGTGCCCTTGACCAGAATCGGACCCATGACCCTCTATCCACTGAGCCAAACCAGCTAGGACAAGTTCTCATATTTATTAATTTGGATATTTTTATTTGTAGAGAACAAGGCAAAACTTTGTAAAGGTCTTTAGAGATCTAGCTGGCAATATCAATAACTGTCATTGAATTATTAGCTCAATAGGGCTTGTCCAGTACATTCAATGAAGCAACTTCTCTGGATATATTTATTTTTATCCTGGGGGTGACTTTACTAATAATTTAATGTTGGTTTTCATTGTGGCCCCGAAACTCTCCATGCCTGCTTGTATATGAAGGTCTGTGTGTTTGACAAGTGTCTTGCAATGCCTAGTACATGATAAAGCATATAAAGCAGGTTGTATTGCAACTACACAGAAGCTGACCTTGAATTTCCAGAGCAAAAGTATGTATTGAAAAAATGGTCTGATTTAGGTTAAGCTTCTAATTCTAAAGAATGCTAGTGTCTTTCCATCTTATCTGGTTACATCTTGACCTTACATCTAAAAGAAGAGACTTGAGCCCTAGCCAGTTTGGCTCAGTGGATAGAGCATCCGCATGCGGACTAAAGGGTCCCAGGTTCAATTCTGGTCAAGGGCACATATGAGCTCGATCCCGAGTAGGGGATGTGCAGAAGGCAGCCAATCAATGATTCTTGCTCATCATTGATGTTTCTATCTCTCTCTCCCTTCCTCTCTGAAACCAATCCTATCTAATAAAAGAGAAGCATGGTAATTAGCCATACCTGTGCTACCCTTCCCATTGGCTAATCAGGGCGATATGAAAATTAACTGCCAGCCAAGATGGGGGCCGGCAGCCAGGCAGCTTGAAGCGAACAGGAGGCTTGCTTGCTTCAGTGACAGAGGACTCCAATGTTCCCCACCTGCTGCTGCCAGCCTCTGAGCTTGCAGTTTGAAACATTGTTACAAATATAGAAGCTAAACAAAACCCCAGAAACCTGCTTTCAGCCAGCCGGGATCTCAGAGCTGGAGTTGAAACAGTGTTTCGATTATAGAACCCAAACAAACCAGATACCTGCTTTCAGCAGCCGAGGCCTAAGAGCTGGAGCCAAGCCTCAGAGCTAAAGCTGGCCCAGAATTTAAAAAAAAAAGGCAGTTGGGAGCTTCAGTCACCTACCAGCCTGAAAACAGCCCACAGCCCCTCACCCAGACTGGCCAGGCACCCCAGTGGGGACCCCCACCCTGAAGGGTATGTGACCAGCTGCAAACAGCCCTTAGCCCCTCACCCAGGCTGGCCAGGCACCCCAGCGGGGACCCCCACCCTGATCCAGGATGCCCTTCAGGGCAAACCAGCCGGCCCCCACCCATGCACCAGGCCCCTATCCTATATAGTAAAGGGTAATATGCCTCCCAGCACCGGGATCAGCGGAGCTGCGAGGCCTCCCGGCACTGGGATCAGCGTGACAGGGGGCAGCGCCCAAACCGCCTGATCGCCCTGCAGCTCTGTGTGTGACAGGGGGCGGGGCCACAACCTCCCTATCCTACCTGCTCTGTTCCTCCCTATCCGCCCTGCTCTGTTCGTGACAGGGGAAGGCACCCCAACCCCCTAATCAACCCTGCTCTGTGCCTGATAGGGGGGAGCTCCCCAACCCCCTGATCACCCTGCGGCTCTGTGTGTGAAAGGGTGCGGTGCCCCAACCCCCTGATGGGCCCTGCTCTGTCCGTGACAGGGGGAGCTCCCCAACCCCCTGAGCTGCTCTGTGGGTGATAGAGGGCGGCGCCCCAGCCCTCCCCACCCCCCCACAGGCCCTGATCTGTGTGTGACAGGGGACGGTGCCCCAACTCCCCTATCGGCCCTACTCTGTGAGTGACAGGGGGGAGCTCCTCAACCCCCTGATGGGCCTTGCTCTGTGTGTGACAGGGGGGAGCTCCCCAACCCCCTGATTGACCCTGCTCTGTGCGTGACAGGGTACGGAGCCCCAACCCCCGTGATGGGCCCTGCTCTGTGAGTGACAGGGGGCAGCGCCTCAACCCCCTGATTGGCCCTGCTCTGTGCATGACAGGGGGTGGCGCCGCAACCTCCCCATCGACCCTGCCTTGAGTGTGACAGGGGGCGGTGCCCCAACCCCCCAATCGGCCCTACCCTGAGCGTGACTGAGGGTGGCATCACAACCTCCCGATCTGCCCTGCTCTGTTCATGACAGGGGGCGGCGCCCCAACTCCCTAATTGGCCCTGCTCTGAGCCCAACCAGGGGCTGCACCTAGGGATTGGGCCTGCCCTCTGCCACCCGGGAGCAGGCCTAAGCCAGCAGGTCGTTATCTCCCGAGGGGTCCCAGACTGCGAGAGGGCACAGGCCGGGCTGAGGGACCCCCCCCCCCCCCCCCAGTGTACAAATTTTTGTGTACCGGGCCTCTAGTAACATATATTTTTAAAAAAAAAATAAAAGAAAAGACTTGAATAATGACTTGTGGCATCTTCTCTATACTTCTGACCACACCAGGGGCGAGGTCTTACCTCTAAGGGAAAAGACCTTTTCAAAGCCGTTGTTGTCACTCCTTTCTACTCCTTGGGGACAATGGGCTTCAGAGTAAGAATGGCAGGTATTTTGAATCAAAACCCAAAGCAGGGTGTAAGTGCAAGTAACTCATCTGGGAGGTAATATCAGAAAGCACCAACAGAGTGGGAAACTGAGGGAGGGGAAGCACTCAAAAAAGGGTTCAATATCAAATCAGTTACCACTGGGGCAACCAGGCCTTATTCCTGCTGGGAAACTGCATAGAACACACCTGAGTTTTGCCACCTTTACACTTCAACTCCCAGGAATCATTGGTTGAGGGTTGCTCCCTGGTTAGAGTTACATCTCCCCCCACACTTTGCAGCCCGCTGTGGGAACAGGCAGAGCAGGCTCCAGCAGCCAGAGAAAGCCCTCAGGCAGAGAGATGCAGGTTCTGCAGCTGGAAGTTGGGCAGGCGAACACGAAACAGGTAAGAGCAGAAGTTACGCATAGGCCAGAATCCAGATAACAGCAACTGACTGATAAAGTGACATATATGTGTGTAATACAGCACAGTACATGCATCTGAGAGAGACGCAGAGGAGGTTTAGGATTCTGTGTGACACAATGAAACCCCTGTTTGCCTCTGTGGTACGAGATACTGTTGGGTATATGTCTTGGCACCCAAAGAGTAATATGGTGGAACTATATGAAGATCTGTTACCCATAATGAAAATTTGGAGGAATCAAATAATTTATCCAAATGTACAACTGGAAAGAAAGTCAGTGCTGCTTGGAAAGTTCTAGTTATGTGCAAGGCAGTCTGGTAAATGCATATCATGGATTATTTTATTTAATCTTCACAAAATTCTATGAAATTGATATGGTTACTACTTCCAGTTTTTTAGGTGAGAAAGATGAGGCACAGAGAGATTAAGTCACTTGTCCAAGGCTACTGAGCTCAAGGAAATTAGAAATATTCTCATCTAACCTCTTCATTTTACTGATGCAGAAACTGCACCACACTGGGGTGGTGCCTTGTCCAGGTCACACCAATTGCCTTGGGTTGGGCTAGTACTTGAAACTAGGTACTGAAATCCCACCATACTCCTGCTCATCCCATTTAATCATATACTGATGTCTCACCTCCAGCTGTTCATGTGTAGCTGGGTGCATCAGGAGGGAAGTGTCTGGAAAAAGGCCACAAATGGTTTACCACCTACCTGCTTCCCTTCCATTGCTCCTTTCATCTCCTTGAATGTCGAGGTGAATTCTCCAATGAAGTCATGTTTCCCGTTGGAGTCCCAGTCCCATACTATGCACTACAAGAGAAGAGAAGTTATTATTACTATTTTAAATTAAGATGGATCCAGAGTATCTGAAGGCAGTGCAGACTTTACAAGAAAGAGTTGATGAAACACGCTTGGTCTGGAACAAAAGCACAGCAGTCTAGGACTGCCGCATGTGGGATGTAAGATTCCGTTAGTTTCTATAGTGATACAGTAGTGACTAATAATTTGCATAATTGTCAGATAAGACCAGTAAGACCAAAAGGGAGATAAGTGACTTGCCGAAGGGACCATTTAGAGAATGAAACCTGGAATTTAAAAATATATATATATTTTTATTGATTTCAGAGAGGAAGGGAGAGGGATAGAGAGCTAGAAACATCAATGATGAGAGTCATTGATCAGCTGCCTCCTGCACACCCCCTCTGGGGATGAACCCACAACTAAGGTACATGCCCTTGACTGGAATCAAACCTGGGACTCTTCAGTCCGCAAGCTGACGCTGAGCCAAACCAGTTAGGGCATAGCAGGCTAATTTTTAAGTTGCTGATTTTGTATGGCCTTTGAATGATGTTATAAATATCCAAGTGGCCCTTGCCAGATTAAAGGTCCCCACTCCTGCTAGCAGATGGCCTCCCTGGTGTACACCTAGAATCTGTGTCTATAGTTTCTACCGTGTCAGCTTATGTTTAACGATATGAATGGGGTCATGTTAATCACACTTTCTTTTTCTATTTTTTTCTGAAAGCAAAAGAGCAATGTTAAGAAAAATGAGTAAGAAGGCAAAATGTGAGATCTTTAACTGTATCCACATTTGAAATGGGTGGAACATGGGGACAGGTAAGTCACACTGCTAAATATCAGGCATCCATCACACTTAAGATGTTTACTTCTAACAAGAGGGCTCCCGCTAACAATGTTAAAGCTAAATCTGGGGCTCCCAGGCAGCACCGTGTACAGTGGCTCAGGTGAGGTCAGCAGCCATCCCTCTGCTTGGCCACATACACTTAGGTGAAGAGGAAGTTCCCCATTTTTTTCTTTTTCTTTTCTTTCCTTTTGTGGTTTTGTTTGTTAATCCTTTCCTAAGGATACTTTTCCATTGATTTTTCAGAGAGTGGAAGGGAGAGGGAGAGACAGAGAGAGAAACATCGATGTGAGAGAGACACATTGGTTGGTTGCCTCCTGCACGCACCCTGACCAGGGCTGGGGATTGCAACTGGGGTAACATGCTCTTGACCGGAATTAAAGCCGGGACCCTTCAGTCCATGGGCCAACGCTCTATCCACTGAGCCAAACCAGTGAGGGCCCCATTTTTTTCCAGGGTGGAGGCTGGACTAGGGTCTCAAGTACTTTAGATAATGCTTTTACATCGTAAACCAGTGATTTGCATCAAGAAAGTCCCAGACCTCAAATAAGATCAAGGCAGCAAAGGATGTTTTCCTTAGAATACTGAGATTGTAAGAGGCAGCCTGGTCCTCCCTCAGAACGTACATCCCAATGGCCAGTCCTGCCTGGAAAACTCAAGCTATAAATCTTTTTTCTGATCCTGTGGGATGCCCCACAAACCTAAAATAAAAGAGGTCCAAAAGGAGACATAATTTCCCCCTAAATTTATTCCTGCTCATTTATTTTCTATCACAGTAAATTGTACCAACACCCATCCTGTTGCTACAAAGAGAAAACTGGGTATCATTCCTGAGAGTCCTCTCTCCCCTCACACTCCCACACTGACTCCTGTGTGTTCTGTCTTCTAAATAAGGCCTAACTCCAGCTCTTCTCTCCATTTGCACTGCCCCTCCTCACCTGCATCACTGTAACAGCCCCCTCCTGGTCTCCGTGCCTCCCTCATACTCCCTCTCCACCCCTAGTCCAATACTCACGCTCGCTGCCTGCTTAAACCAAAATGTACATAGGTAATGGATTTTCCAAGGCCTTCCATGATCTTACTCCCTAAATATTCCAAAATTTGCCCTTTATAATTCATGCTACTGTATTGTAAGGTACTCTAATATGTGGTTGGTTGGAATCAAAAGCATTTGCTAAGATTTTCTTTTGAGGCATCTTAAAGAAAAACTAATTTCTCAGCTTTTGCTCTATCTTTAGCTGTGGAGGCTTTGGTAGATTATTTTGCTCACAAAATGTATTAATAAGCCCTTTCGTTTTGAAACAGAATGGATTAAAATAACTCAGAATGGAAGAGGCTAAGACAAAAGGGGCTAAACTGCTCTGCTGAGTAAAGCAATGGTGAAGTTGAGCTTTCCCTTCATAAGGAGAGACAGAGTGGGGCTCAGGGAGGGGGCTCAGGGGGGTAGGTTGGGAAGAACCTAGGGCATGATTCATCAGAAGCTGAAGATGGGCCTACCATTGGACACGAGGGTGGTCATGAGAGGCCGGTAAGGCACTCTTGAAACTGCTAATTCTCAAGGTCCAGTTTTTACATATCCCTCCGTGACCCTTTCTACTTCCCCTCTGCCATTATCCCCGACACTCCCAGAGTGACCTGGAGAATAAAGGAGAGGGGCTGTGTCCATGTTTGGGGACAAGCACCCCAGGGAGCAGTTTGAGATAGCCCACGTGATGACTGAGAACTGGATGGGGAGCAGGACTATGGAGAAAGAGCTTGAGAGATGAGAACTAGGAGTAGAACTCCCCAGACATACTGGGGAGGGTGGTCGACTTCTGCAGTCACATGGCATTAGAATTCAAGGTATCCTATTTAGATTTTAAAAGAAATTCTGACCCCAGAAAGTTGGAGAATAACAAAATTCAATTAAAAATTTAGCCCTGGCTGGGTGGCTCAGTTGGTTGGAGCATTGTCCTGTACACGAAAGATTGCAGATTCTATTCCCGGTCAGAACACATACCTAGGTTGTGGGTTCCATCCCCTTTCCAGGTGCATAAGGAAGGCAACCAATTGATGTTTCTCTCTCTCTCTCTCTCTCTCTCTCTCTCTCTCTCTCTCTCTCTCTTTCTCTTCCTCTGTCAACATATCTTCAGGTGAGGATTAAAAAAAATAATTACTTAACTGACACTAACTCTTTGGTCATTAAATGTTCACTCCACTGGTAGATGCTAAAAGCAAGCTATCAGTAGTAGCTTTTCTGTTAAGTAATGAGGGCAATGCAGAGTCCCCAGGTGACCCATGAAGGACATATGTGTGTACAAGTCCCAAACTGCTGTTGTTACCAGCCACTGAGATTATTATAAGCATAACCTAGTGAAGGAAACATTTAAGTACTTAAAAACACTGCCATATGAAAAGGTATTTCAATTTTTGACTCCAAAGGGGGGGGCATTTTCAAGAGGAATTTATAAAGAAGTAACAAAGAAAGCATTTACTAATATTTATACCTGTCTAAAAACAAAATAATCTGTGAAAGACTGAATGTTTCATTTCTGGAAAGTTCAAATAGAAATGGCAGGACTACACGTAGTAGTAAAATGTAGTAGAGAAAGTTGAAAAGAGAATGTTACAGGGGATTCAGTGAGATGTTTATTGAACTCACTTCTAAGACGAATTATAGTTGCATAGGTTGCAAAATAAAGTCAATGAAAGGCTTAGCTCCTTCTGGCTGAAATGTCAGTCTATGCACGGTAGATTTGGTAGGAGAGACGGGAGTGTCCTACCTCATTTATTCTAATGGACAGTGGAAGCAATCAATGATCCAGTCATTTGGAAAAATTGCTCAGGATATGCATGTGAACCTCACATAGTCAAACACTATCTATTGATCTGCAGTACTTGTAATCAGGTGTTCTTCTCTGTTTGCTAGTCCCTCCCTGCTAACCCTGACAAATATTTATTACCCGGAGCAAGAAACAAGAAAACTTGCTGGGCCCGGACATAGAAAAGAGGTGCGCTCTCCCCCAGGGGAACACCCCCCTGCCTGTCAGCTTCCCCTCCCCTCCCCCCAAAGGCATTTACCTCCTAACCTCTAAGGGACCCCAGGAGACTTGCAACCAGGGGAGCAATGGGCAGCAGCAGGTCGTCCTGGGCTAACCCCTGAACCTGTCTCCAAGGCCCCCTTTTCTCTGACTCCCCAGTGAGCCAAAGCAGCCCAGCCTGGGCTCTCCTTTTGCTTCTTCTATGCCTTTCCTAATTTCCCTCACCTAAGTGTGTTTTTGCTGCAGGCAATAAATGCTTGCTTGCTTTGCAAAAAAAGAAAAAAGAAGAAAAGAAGGGTGGTTCCTGGGACTCTACTTTAAGGCTCACAGCTTTGCCTCGTAGTAAATACAGCCATGGAATGTCTGACAGGCACATCCTCACCCCTCTACCTTTGGGAAGGAGCAAATAAGAAGGTGAAGGGGACAGAAGCAAATAAATAAACGGATGTGGACTGAGCAGTACAGATTGTTGGTTACAGAACAGCCACAGAGTTGTGAAGTACAGCATAGGAAATATAGTCAATAATATTGTAATAACTATTTATGGGGCCAGGTGGGACGTGAAATATTGGGGGGAACAGTCTATAAAGTACATGATCGTCTACCATTCTGTGGTACACCTGGAACGAATACAGAATAATGTTGAATGTAAAGTGTAATTAAAAAATAAATAAAAGAAGGGAAGTGGAAGCAGCCTTCTTAACACGCCCCTGCATTGGGAAAGAGGATAGAAGTTCCCTTCTTTAAGCGAAGGCGTGTAACTCTTCCTGCCCCACTACCCACAGCAGAATAGTGAAAAAGCAAGAGGGGATGGACACATACTCTGATTTGTCACAAAATCTTAAGTGAAACCACTTCCTCCGTTTCTTTGCCCTTTCTTAGGTTTCCCATCATGCTTTAGTTACTGTTCCCCCTTCCACCTGCCAAGCACCGCAGTCAAGGTGTCTATAATGAGCTCTCTGGGGCAGAGGGAGTGACTCCCGAGCTGGAGGAAGAGCCAGGCTTGACAGCATCCGGTCCTGGCCTCCCAGGGGCAGGCACCGCCCCTGACATGGGCCTGCTCCTTCCATCGGCTGGCATTTCTCACCGTGGCAGTGGCAGAATTCTGTTTTGACCTTTCTCAGAAGGGATCCCCAAAGAAGGAAGACACAGCGGGGCAGAAAAATAAAAACACCGTCTTTCCCTCTCTCCCCGCCGGGAAGCTGGCGGTAGCAGCTCTGAGGGGGCTGACAGAGGAACAGGTCTTGGTGAAAAGTGAACAGATGCGCTGCCCTGCAGAAACGCGGACACAGAGGCAGGTTCTCCGTGTGAATCGAGGAGGAGCCTTGACAGACCTGCGGGGGATCAGAAGCTCAGAACTCTCTGCAAGCCGGAGAGCCTGCTTGAGTCCTTACGGCTTACAGTGCAGCTTAGGTATTCCGTCTGAACAGGTCGGAGCTCGACAGATGGTCTCATCAGCTCCCTCCTTTTACAGAGAAGGAAACTGATGGCACAGGATGCAGTGACTTCTGCAAGCTCACCGAGTGCAGGATGGGGCTAACATCCGGGTCTCCTGCCTCCCTGATCTCACCACTGCTAAATAAATACCAAACTGTAATAATGAAAACACACACACACACACACACACACACACACACACACACACACACTTACTATGTAACAGACTTATTAGCTATGTACTGCTCTGAGCACCTCGTTTATATCAACTCAACTTATTCTTCATTCCGCTCATTTTACAGATGAGATAACCAAGGCACAGAGAGGTGAAGTACGTGTCCCAAGACCACACAGCTAACGCTAGGTATCTTTGAACCAGAAGCTGAATTTCCTAGATTGTCTTACCTCATCAATGTGTTTATGGCTTTTAATCCTTTAAGATAACACAGAACTGACAATGTTATTATTATTATTACTCTTTACTGGTAAGGTAATTGTCATTCAATGGGGTCATTCACAGGCTTAGAGAGGTTAAGTGATTTTACTGGACACTTGGAAAGTGACCAAGATTCTGACTCAGTTTTCTCGGAAGGGTACCAAGAATCTACCTTCAAAGCAAGCAACTGGCCAGTTTGGATGCATGTGGTCCCTAGACGTATTGAGAAGCATTGGACAGGAAATCCAGGAGTCTATGGTTTATGACAATGGCGGTAATAATTACAACTAGAGTAATTATATCATGGCTCACACTGCCTTCAAGTCAATAAGAAAGCCAACCACAGATAAAAAACAAAATTCAAGGGCCATTGTGGCTCCTAAACGATCATTCAATGCAGCGCTGCTCTGAGCAGGCAAACAAAATCCCAAAATGTCATGCTCATGAGTGTCAGACTGCGAGATGCCCTGGAGGGAAGGGCACTGCTTACGCTGGCTTTATCTTGCCAGCTCACACATCTCTGCTGGCCCGCAGCCAAGCCCAGAGACTGTCCACAATGAAGTGTGTCACTCCTGGAAGTTGTCTTTGGAGATTTATGGCTTCGTGAGACTTGGTTAGTTCAGATAAGCTTCAGAGGCTCCCAAACGCTTGTCCAAACCTTTTTAGCTTCATACCTCGCTACTCTTTAGGAAGATGGAAGCTCCTAAGGCTGAGTGGGCCGAGCGAAGAGGCCGGCTTTGACAGTGACATATGCCTCCGGCTTTCTACAAGAGCTCTAGCTTCATGACCTGAGCCATTTACTCTGCATTGGCTCAACCTCTACCAGGTTGACAGCTGTAAGATCTATCTAGGAAGCCGACATTCCATTTGAGAATCTCCCCATTTGATTTCTATAGCATATAGATCTACTTTAACAGGTGTTGATATTTCCTCTGGAAACATCAAGCTAAATTAAAAAAAAAAATTAAATTCTTATTTGGTAAGGGGAGGAGGGGAAGGCTTCCTAACCCAATTGAAAAAGGCGAATTCCAGTTGAACGATGAGCCCTGAGTAAATGCCCTTTGACCGACTGAATAGGGGTGGTATGCGCAGTGTGAGCTTTATTTAAGTCCTGCTGGTCAGAGGTCACAACTCCCCATGCTTTTTGTCCTGCCACTTCAGTTGTTTCTAAGAGCATTTGAGCTATTTCTGTGTACCAGGCACCCATTGCCCAAGTTCTTTAAGCACATTTTATTTAATCCTCACAACAACCTATTAGGCAGGCATTGATCACACTTTGAAGAAAACTGAAGTTATAGTAGGTAACATTTCTGAGGCCATTTAGGTTAAAAATGATAAGGTGGGGATCTGAACCTTGGTCTCTTAGGAAAGAGTCTCTGATTTTCCATACACCATAAGGTCTATTTATTCATCACTGAATGCACACTTACTGAGTATCTGCTCTGTTTTCTGTAAATTTCTGAGAGCACTGATTGCATTATAGTTAATACAGAATGCTATCTCACTATTTTTATGCAGTCAACTCACCCCAGCATTTACCAAGTCCGAGAGCACGCTATAGAATTTCTTGGTTGGATTGACTCTCTATAGGCGAGTCAGAGATACAAAGTACTTTAAAAGGAATGACATAATAAGACTAGCGGTGTAGAGAGATCACTCTGGCTGCTTAGTGGAGTATGAATGAACAGGAGAATCAGAAGTCCATTGAAGGCCTGTGACATGGAAAAGATTACAGAGGTATTAAGAAAGTGGAAACGATAGGTCTCAATCTCTAAGTAGATGTTAGGGTTGAGAAAGAAGAAGAAGAAATTGAGGATTATCCACCTAAGCTTCTGGCTTGGGTTATCCAATGTACCATTTGCCCAGATGGGAATCCCAGGAAGGAGAACCAAGGGATAGTTGGAGGGGAAGGGGTAGTTTGGAATTTGGCCATGCTGCTTGTTGAGTTCCACATTCCTGACCTCTAACAAACACCACGATTCTCTGGACTCATGACAGGCAATCATTGTTTCTTCTAGCAAAATGCCCGTGTCTCTGTTTCTAAATGAGTCGTGCTGCTTGTGGCTTATTGATTGCTATAATTTGATGCCTGAAGACAACCTTTCATTGGGTCCCCGAGGAGGAAAAGGCACGTGACGATCAGGAAAAACACACAGATGACTCCATTTGTGTGGCTTAATCGGTCTGGAAACCACAGGCTGGCAACGTGGGACTCACTGGCAGCCAGGAGGGAGTCTTGGCACAGCCAGGCAACTTGATTATTGTGTATTTCCAGCATCAGCTCATTTACTTGCTTCTCTTGTTTAATCACTGCTTATGCAGCCATCATAGGAGTTCATGACTTGGAAGTTCTTTTAAAAAAGGGGCAAAACAAATTCTAAAAACATGGAGAAATGAGCCACTCCTAACCAATCACATGAAATGATCTGTGGAAAACAGTTTGTTGCTGCCATGTCCAAGCCAAGTCTGGGTGTTTAAATTGGACTAATCATCTATCCATAAGACAATGTGAAATAAACTCAGGTATTCTAGTCGGTTCACTAGACTATTCGGGTTCCTCTTGCTTCATCACCGCCATTGACTTTGGTCCGTGTGCTGTTCTAGCATCTATAATGTTTCTTTGGCTTGCTTGGACATCTAGCTTATCCTTTGAGCACAACAGGGCCTGCGATGCTCAGTAGTCATTGGGGCCTACAAGTCCTCAGGAATCTTCTCACTCATGCCTTCTTTTGGGGCAACTATCACATCTGACCAGATCTGGATCCTGAGTCCCCATCCATTGGCTTTTGAATAAAGCCTCGTGTAGACTTTACTTCAAGCACCCTTGAAACCAGGCTTAAACTAATTCAATTCTTCTTGTTTTTTTGAAATTTCATTTAGTTATTTGTGATAGGGTCTCTGTCACTTGGCCTTTCTATGCAGACTCAGCCAGTCATGGTTCCTCTGAGCATCATTGAGTTATGAAGCATGCTCATCTAGTGTGAGAAAAAGAGTTTGGAAGTTCCTGGATGATACAAAAAGAACCAAAATTTTTTACTAAGTGGTTAGTCTAAAATAGTTACTGAGTGAAACTTGTCTAAGAGAATAGTTTCTTCTCTTCTAAACAATAGTAACTATAGACAGACTTTGAGTAGAACACTTTCATGAGAGATAGAAGGACTTGGTTCTATGAGCCAGCCAAATAGATATCCTATTCTTTTCATCTGGATGAAGTCAGAAACACATTAGCAAGATGGACAAGCAGAGAGCTGAGATTTTGACAGTATTAAGCAGGACCACTGACCTGTCTTATCAGGCTTATTACCCAAGTAATTGAACCTTTCTTCTTCTTCCATTTCTATCACTGGACAGACCAATAGCTTTATTTGTCTTTGAGGAGATGAAACAGAACTTCTTTACCTGGAAGTGTAAACCCATCCATAAACTGATGGGAACAGCCCTTCTGTAACAGCCTCATCAATAACTACTTTGGGAGGCCAGCAAAAGTAGTGAAAACTATTAGAAACTTCTGGCTATCATAACAGTCAATGTATTTTCAATGGCATTTTTTTTTTATAAATGGAGCCAAGTTTCCATCTAAATTCCATTCTCTACATCAAAGCTATCATATGAAAGAAGAGACATAAAAAAACTTACTAATCCATATAGTAGCAAAGCATTTTAAAAGTTCATTCCACAGAGTACCAATTCTGCAGGAGGTTAATAGGCATTAATGAAAAATAAAAAAGGGCTGGATCCTCAAATACGTTTGGGTTACCCTGGGATAATAGAAGTTAAACAGCTTCCTCTATGGTAGGGTTTGCCAGAGCCTTTGAAATGCCAATGTGCTGGGCACAGTTACTAGAGTGAGGCAAACCAGCAACCAAGGGTACAAAATTTAAGGAAGCACTATTCTCAGAGCACTGCGGGTGAAGAGTTTTTCCTTGCAGGAAGCTGAGAGTGAGTGCTTCCTTTAATTTTGCAACCAATACACCTGTTACCTTACCCTAGTCCAGCTCCTGTTAATGTGCACTGTGAATAATTTTCAAGATTAGGGTGTACTATACAGCATTTCCCAATTTATATGGGCAAGGAACTTGTATGTGCATTGGTAGATAGGTAAAATGTGTCATGAGATTAGTGTCTTGTGAAAAGAAGTTTGAGAAGTAGATTTATTTTTTCCACTCATTCAATAAATAGTTTTTGAGCATCTAGTATGGTACCAAATAATAGCAGGGCACTGGGGATATGAAAAGAAAGAGGAAATAGTCCCTTTCCTTAAAATGTTGACATTTAACCCTGGCCAGCATTGCTCAGTGGTTAGAGTGTCAGCCCATGCACGTAAGGGTTGCAGGTTTTAACCCCAGTCCAGGTTGGGGTGCATGCGGAAGGCAACCAATCAATGTATCTCTCTCACATCGATATTTTCTCTCTCCCCCTCCTCCTCCTCTTTCCTCCCTCCTTTCCACTCTCTCAAAAAGCCAAATCAGCCATAACCAGTTTGGCTCAGTGGATAGAGTGATGGCCTACGGACTGAAAGGTCCCAGGTTCGATTCTGGTCAAGGGCATGTACCTTGGTTGTGGGTACATCCCCAGTAGGGGGTGTGCAGGAGGCAGCTGATCTATGTTTCTAACTCTCTATCCCTCTCCCTTCCTTTCTGTAAAAAATCAATAAAATATATTTAAAAAAACAAAAAAAACCCCAAAAAACAAATCAATGGGAAAAATATCCTCGGGAGAGAACAACAACAAAAATGTTGAAATTTAGTGGGAAAAATTAGTCCAAGAATACAATTTAGTAAGTGCCACACTAGAGGTGCTTCTAATGCAGAGTACTGTGGGATTGGACAGCATCTGACTCATACTGGAGTTTGAGGAAAGCCAGCAAAGGATTCGCAGTGGACCTGAGCAGGGAAGCTGAGTTTTGAAGAATAAATGCAATGAATCCTGGGATATGAGAGGGTGACAAGTCTGCCAGGCAGAAGGAACAGCACGTGTGCACTGTGTGTCCTGGGTAGAAGAACCGGCGGTGTGTCTTCTGTGAAGGGGCCATGGAGGAAGACAGCTGTACTTGCAATTGCTGTCTTTAAAGAAAGGGTATCCTGGGAGGTTCCTAAGATTGGAGCATGAAGAGCACGTGCATGGACACATATATATAAACACCCTTCACAGACCAATGTGCAACCAGCAGGACAATCAACAGAACGAGGAAGAAGATCAAACTCCTAGTCATGCCTATAGGGCCCCGAAAGTCTCTGCCCACTTTTCAAGACTCATTTTCTCCCCACCTGCCTCTCTCCCTCTCCCTCTCAGGACTTCCACCACACAGACATTCCTTCATATTCCTGCTTCTATCAGGGCCTCCGCACACGCTGTTCCCTCTGCCTAGAATGTTTTCCTAGAAATTCTGTTCAAAAGTCAGGGTATCGCTTAAATGTGCCTTCCTCAGGTAGTCAAACTTGATCCTGCTTGTTTTAAACTCTCTTCTTTCCCTGTACTTTATTGAACATCTTGGATAATGTGTTTTCATATAATAATCCCTATAACGATTACCTGATGAATTTCTGTCTCCCCCATAAGCTGTAAGTTAGCTCCAGGGACAGCAACCACTTCTGTTTCACTTACCATTTTATTCCAAACAGCTGGCACAGAACCTTGTGCACCGTAAGTATATTTGCTGAATGGCTGTGTGCAGAGTTGATTAGCTCTCCAGTGTAGTGTGGGGTTGTTGCTGGAGGGGACCCGTTTCCTACCCATGTGACCAGTTACCACCAAGGGACTGTGACCTGTTTGCCCTCTGGGCTGAAGTGGATAAGAAGGGGCCATGCTTTCTCGTCTCTCGCCCTAGAGTACATTAGCTGGAGTGAAGGATTTGAAGGCTTTATCAGTGGTTCTCAACCTTCTGGCCCTTTAAACACAGTTCCTCATGCTGTGACCCCAACCATAAAATTATTTTCGTTGCTACTTCATAACTGTAATGTTGCTACTGTTATGAATCGTAATGTAAATATCTGATATGCAGGATGGTCTTAGGCGACCCCTGTGAAAGGGTCGTTCGACTCCCAAAGGGGTCGCGACCCACAGGTTGAGAACTGTTGCTTTAGATGGAGCTACAAGGTGAGAAGATATGGATCCCTGAGTCACTGTATGGAGATTGTCCACGGAACACCCAATTAGGTTATCTATGGCCGAGAAATAAGCTTTCATTTTACTAAGCCACTGATAACTCAGTTTTAAAAAAATACATGTAAAAGAATCAATGGAAGATTAAAAAGCAGTCCAGACATGATGAGAAGAGACCTGGCTCTCTAGACTACATCAGCCACGGCTTTTAAACGACATTAAATAAAGAGGAGCCGGAACTTAATAGAAATCCTACTTTTATCTTATTTATGTTTGTTCAGATAAACTGTACAGTGAAATGATGACAACCTTCACTCCAGACCATGGAGTTGATTATTCTCCCTTCATCCAGTTAATTTATGAGCCCCTGCTAGACTGTTACAAATGCCCTCCTGGGCTGGACAAAAAAATACCTGACTTTCAATAACAAGCTTCTCATGCTCAGAATGAGTGACACTAGGTTAGCATAACTCAGTGGTTCCCAAACTTATTTGGCCTACCGCCCCCTTTCCAGAAAATATATTACTCAGCGCCCCCTGGAAATTAATTATTTTTAAATTTTAATAGCAATTAAACAGAAAGATATATGTATTAATGTTTCTACCTTTTTCGTAAAATATAGTAAAGAAAGGTGTACATTAGAAACATTGAAGTTTGAAATTATGAAACTATTTATTGAACTCAGAATAGAAAGGTAATACAAAAAAAGTTAAAACAAATGCACCTGTGGCCATCACCGCCCCCCTGGATCGCTGCAGCGCCCACCAGGGGGCGGTAGCGCCCACTTTGGGAATCACTGGCATAACTCCTTTAAGAATGTTGCTTTACCAAGATCTGATTTTGAGTGTGCCGTACATTATATGAGTGAAACCCTTCAATTAAACCAACTCCTCTTTGCCCTTTTTCTCTCTTCTTTCACAAATTTTTTTGAGCACTAACCATGGCCCAGGTACTGTGCTAGTCACTGGCGATAAAATGATGAACAAGACAGTCACCACATCTGCCATCATGCAGCTTACAATCTAGCAGGAAAGACAGACAACTAACTAAGCAATTACAATGCAGAATGATAAGGGCTATTGTAGAGAGTGCCCAGGGTGCTATGGGAACACTGTGCGGGGCCAGTAGAGCAGATGCTCTCAGTATGTTCCACCCATATCACCATTTTGGGGCACACCAACTCTTGATATCCTTTCACTCCCAACACCCAGCACATATGTCTTTGTTAGAGGACATCGCTAAGCTACCAGACTTCTGTGTGTGTGTGTGTGTGTGTGTGTGTGTGTGTGTGTGTGTGTGTGTGTAGTGCTTGAAGTTTTGGGGGGCAGCCCTTAACCAGTGACTGGCATGCGGAAGTTTAAATGTCCCTGAATGAGACAACTCTGAGACATGACTACACAGTTTCCAGGTATTCCTGGTAGGACTGAGCCAAATTTCCCACTTTCGAGACTGCTTGATATCTTATCCTTGCTTTGCCTCCTTCCCTTCACTATTCCCTCTTGCCCATCCCCCTATCAGTTATTCCTTGGGACACACTTACATGATTCCTTATTTCAGGGTTAGCTTCTAGAGGGCCCAACCTATGACAGGCATCTAACCCAGTCCAGAAAGTCAGGAAAGACTCTTGGAAGTTAAGCCACTGAAGGTGATGTCTGGTAGTCAACCAACTGTATGGGGAGTGGGTGGAAAAGAAAGAAGTTACAGGACATCCAGGCATTTCTCCTGGAGAAGCTGTGATTGGGTACAAATCACTTTCCTGAATCCATCTTCATTTTCCCTTTTGGCAAATGTTATGGCGCGCTCACATCTTCCTTAAGCTCTATGTCAATGGTATAAAAATACCTGTTTCCTCATGATCAATATTTATCAGGGGGTTTCTTTTTAAAACCACAAAACAAAATATATTTGTCCTCCCTCTATTGATGGATTCATTGCTTGTATCAGCCTGAATAATGCCTTGGCAAAAATGGGAGCGGGCTAGTCCATTAGACTTCATCATATAAATTATCCTTGATGGAGACGGTCCCTCTTCATCAATACTGATGTGGCTGTGTCATCAATTTAATAGCTGAATGCTAAGGACCATTAAACCTAGCACTGCTTGCCATATCATTATTTATAATAGTGCCCGAGAGTAACATGTAATTAATTCTGTGACTGATTGACAAAGGAAATTGCAGGGTAATTAATCATATTGTATAAACACTTGTCACTGGGCTACATGCAGGATGTGAAGGTTGACTTGTGATGTGTCAGCACTTCCCTGTCTAGATGGTTGTTCTGGGCTCCTGTGAGGCCCAACACTGAGAGGGACTTGATTTCAAATCCAGATTTAAAGCTGGTTGCTGCACCTTAACCTTTAACCTGTGTCCTTTGGGGCAGGGAAGGGGGGCGGTGACATGATGCAGAATCTGCACGTTCCCCTTTATCTGGAATGGCTTTCTCTTTTTAGGTCTCCCCCACTCATGATTTTTTCCCTTTGTTCACGAGTCTCTGTTTTTATTTAGTTTTCCTTTAAAACAAGCAATTTACACTCTTCTGTAATAGTTTCCTCTCCCTAAGGCTTTGTTGTAACTTGCTCTCCTCTTTGAGCTGACCGGGAATGAGTGACCACGAGCAAGGATAGTGGAGACCAAGTTAGGGTTTTCCTCTCATGTATGACTGCTTTGTAAAGTTGACAGGTACCCAGAAGGGATGGCTTCTCTGCCCGTGATGGCTACTTGTGATTTCAGAAACTCCATCTCTGTGTGGCCAAGAGAAAGGCTGAGACCATGACTGATACTCTTTCCAGAGAAAAAGTTGGCTAATGGAAAGATATGACTCCAACACTAGTGTGAGTTACTTCTGTCCGTATACTGAGGCTAATATACGATACATTAACATGGCTGCCTGTAGAAATTGGACCCTGCGGTTAGGTGAGGTTTTCCCTGAAGTGTGGAGGCAATGTTTGAAATATTAGTCATAGAAGAAGAGTCAGGGTCTTGGAGTGGTAGAAGAGAGGGTTCTCTTAGGGCTAGACTAGGATGGCAAATACCAGGCACAGCTATTATCATTCATTTCCCCTACTATTCTCTGCCAATCCTCTTATCCTCCCCCTCTGTAGACATCACCAGCCAATCACTCTACCTTCCTCAGTGATTGGGATAAAACCTCTGAGTCCTCCTCAATCCAGCATCCCAGTCCGTACCTGTCTATTGTTCAAAGTTGGAATCTAAGATTAAAACCCATTTCATATTGTCAGTCTCAAGTCTGCTGAGTCAGAATATGGCTCTATCTAGTATACGCTGATGGCAGGCTGAGTGCTTGGAGGGAGAGAACTCCTTGAATGTCATTGTCTTACCCACCGGGGCAGGACTGCGAGCCTCGAAGAGTGAGCCATATCTTGTAAACCAGATCATTTTCACTTAATATTACTCCCTGGGTTTATTTTTTCTTTGTTCTCACCTGTATTTTGGTAACATTTGGTTTGAATGATTAGGCCTGTCAAGCTGGGCCCCACAGTACCTGAGAAGAACCTTGTGTCCATGGCTGGGTCACAGTTAAGTGGGAAGCTAGATTACCTTGAGATCAGAGTGTATTGGGACTGCTTATTAGTGAACACTCCCAGGAAGCCCAGGTCTTACAGTTCAGCTGCTTTTCCTTTCCTTACTCTGAGACACTTCCTCCGACTGACAACCTTAGTGATCCCTTGTGCTATTTTATTTAAAAAAGCAGCTTTCATTTTTGTCACCTTGCCAAGACTATGAAAAACTTTATAGACGTAGCAAGAATTCATTCATAGAAATAACTATCTCATCTCTCTTCCTCCTACCTCTCCTTTTCACAAAGCCATGCATTTTCCATGGCAAGTCCTTCTGATTTTATGTGTCACTAAAGCCCCATGATCAAATATCAAAGTCGCCTGATGACTCAGGACTCCAGCATCCCATGGATATAATGATGATGATGATGATTCTCCCAGCACGAGTTTCTAAGAAAGCCACGGGAACCTTGCCTTCTTCTCCTTCTGTCCTTACTTAGAAGCTTAGCTTTGAAGATGCTCTCTGGAGCTTTGATCTGAGAAGAGGTGAACAAACTGACAAACACGGACCATGCAATATCTTATTCATATTTGCAAACAGTTACCTTGGCAAGCAGGTATGGGCTCTCGAAACCTAAGTACTTCTTGGACATGTGAGTCAAAAGAGAATTTGTAAGCAGCTGCTTGTGGAGAATTTGGCATGACATGTAATCTAGTTCAGCTGAAGGATTTGGACATATAATCACCACTAAACAGACCATCATTCTCTCTGTCTCTTTGGTCATGTACAAATCATTCATTTGGCAGGTTCTTTGTAATTCCACTAATTAAGGGCATCCAATTGGTCTTTTTGGCCCTGAGTCAGGATTCTACAAAATTTTCCTTCAAAGTCCAAACATCATCCCAAACAAAGAAAGGGGGGTGGGGGCAGGGGAGGAGAATTAAGGTACACAATTTAAGTTTTACTTTTTAACTTAAGAGTTCTGTGAATTGACATTTGACCTGGTGGCTGGCCTGGCATTCGTTAGGACTCCTCCCCAGCCCAGCATAGAAAAACATGAATCCACTCATTCAAATGCGTGATCGTTGGGATTTCATTGGTTTAATACTCCAGGTTAGTTGGTAAGAGTGGATCAAAGGCAGAGAAAGGAAAGACAGAGAAGCTTACTCTGAAGGTATAGAATCCAGTCTGTACACGCCTATACTATTGTCTCAATCAGTATTTCATTCATTCAGCCAAATATAATGTCCCAAATACTATGCGCTCAGCAGCCTGCCAGGGAAAATGCCATATACAAAGGGAGTTTAAAAGCATGGTCACCTAAGGGCCTTGCCATCTAGTAGGGAAGGTAAACATTTCCTGGAAGTAACCTAAAACCAGAGTGAAGTTGTGAGAAATTTACTAGGAACTGCAGAGAAAGGTTTGAGTGAAAGCAAAGGAGAGGAGTGACCTTTTGTTTGTCCTCACGAGACACAAGAACAGGGTTGGAATCTTAATTATCTTTGTAACTATTGCCAGGAAAGAACTAGGAGTTGAATACATGCTTGATGAATGCAACTGAGAGAGAACATGGAACGTTTTCTGGAGGAAACATTAGTTTAGGTTGACAGAGAGGAAGTAAAAGGAAATGCTATGTAGGAAACTTCAGGAGCTTAGAAATAGTGTGTGTGTGGTGGGGTGGGGGTGGGGGGCGGGTAGATGAGGGTAGCATGCTGGAGCAGAAGGGAAGGACAGAGAATAATGAAAGAGAACCAATATACATTGATAGTATTCATCATTAGTTTGGGTTTCCTCCCCGATTTGACTCCTAGTTAGAAGTAACTACAGATAGAATTCTTCCATTCCCACTCAGAGGTAACTAGAGATATAATATAGCCTCTTGTTCCTAACTAAGCTATGGGGCTATGCATAGTTCTCATGGGAAATGAGGTCTTCATGGGATCTTCTGGACCTCACAAAAGTCTTAGGCCAGTACTCTCAAACTTTAGTATGCAAAAGAATCTCTTGGAAAGTTTGTTAAAACACAGATTTCTGGGCTCCATCTGCAAAGTTTCTGACTCAGCAGGTTTGAGTCAAAGCAAGAAGATTGTACTTCTAACAAGTTCTCTGGCAATGCTGATATGCTAGTTCTATGACCATAGTTTAAGAACCACTGTCTTAGATAAATATACTGCTACCTTTCACTCATATTTAGGGCATTTCCAAAGACATTAGTTTCCTCAGAGCAACAAATTTGTAAAGAGTGTTTAGATCTCCAGCTTAGCACAAAAGGTCTGGTCACCTGGAATATATTTAATCAACTCAGTTCTAAAATAGATAACCACAGAAAACATCACCATGGCAATACCGCTAGTTAAATCAAACTCAATCCTGAACCTGTGTGCTTCAGTTCCAACAGTTGATCTGTAGAAGTTACATGACCACTACATTTTGATAAATTAAATTGTATTTTAGCACATTAGGAACCCCACTAATTGAATGACCTTTAATCAAAGGATAATAGAGTAGCATAGAGTGAATTTTAAAATAATGAAATAGTGTATAAAGGAGTTTTTAAAAACTTTGTTTTTTTTAAAGTTGGAATTTATTTTTATATATCAGAGTTACTTATAGAGAAAGGATTGGCTTCACATAGGCATCTCAGCCTCTGTTATGGCACTGACTTTGAACCCTTTACTAAAGAGGCTAGGCTGCAGAACATCTGCTAGTCCCACAACCCTCTTCTGAGGGTTTCTTCCCGCATAAGTTACTATAATGGTGCCTTACATCTGTGCTCCTTTGAAGTGAGTATCTTGTCTAAAGACAGCCAATCTGTAGGTTGGCCAGGAGTCTATGAGATGACCGAGTGTGGGAGTTTTGCTCATCTTGGAAATGGGAACTAACTGGACCGATCAGAACTTGAGACAAAGAAAAAGAATGAACCAATTGGTTTGGGGAATTATAGTTGAAGGACACAGCAAGAACACCTGAGTTGCCATAACAGCAGAACATTAGAATATATACTTGTGAACCCCTACTGCTTAGGAGGTTGACCAGATGACCCAGTCACTAGCACTGCTCTGAATTCTGAATGATTTATTCAGTTTTGAACTACATAATAAGTTCTGCAAGACTTGGTGGCTCAGCTGTTCCTGGAATTGTGGGACCGTAGCAAAATCCTATATCTTCCTTTTTTTCTTCTTCAGGTGAATTCTTATATAATTCACTCAAACCATAGGTCAGCAACATTCCTTTTAATACAAACAGCCAAACATAAACTCCCAGGGAAATTCCCTAGTGATAGATTTGGCACATAGTTGATGCTTACTTTCCAATCTTCATTTCAGGTCTCTATTTGAAAAACTGGGATAGTATTTCTCTCCTCTCCCTTCTGATCACTCCCAGTTGATTAGTAAGTTAAAATTTGCATGGCTTTGAATTCATCAGAGGTGAAGGCACATAAAAATCTAAGGAATTAAGGAACAGACAATACATAAAAGAGAAAAGAAGAGCGAGTCAGGGAGATTAGCCCTCACCACAAAGGAAGATGCAAAGCCTTTGATGAGCTGCATCTATAAATAATTACCTCTGTCAACCCCTGGAGGGCTTTGGTCCATTGGTTCAGGTCCACTAGGGATAATGAGGTTGAGGGACATGCTGCCAAGGAGCTCAACTGTAACATGAGCCAGAGAACCATGTGCTTCAGAAAATCACCCTGCACTTGTGTGATGCAGAATTGTAGTCTGAGTACTATTCTGATGAGTGGCTGGTATTCATAGATTCATTAAATGGGAACTTAACTTGCCATGCCTGTCTCAGGTTGGTCATAGAAATTATCTTAGGTTCATCTTAGGTTCAATGGCAATTTGAAGGTCATTCCACTCTGACTCTAATTTTAAGGATAATGAATTAGGAAACAGGTTGTAGGAGAATGAACATCACACTATTTATTCAAGAAAGTATTGCTTTCAGAGTTTGCTTTACTTGCTCTTAGCTCAGAGACAGTAAAAACGTTCTCTTGCTCACCTAAAAATCACTTATTTTGTGGGACCATTTATACTAGTAGTAAACAGCTCCACTGCTGTCACCTATCTTGTCTTACTCAACAACCCTATGAGATGGGTAGAGGCATCATTTCCATTTTACAAAGAGGATATGCTCAGAGAGGCTACACTACTTTTTGGAAACCCAGATCCTCTGATTTCTGATCCAGCTGCCTTTCCAACAAATAATATCCTTGAAAACACTTTTTAAACTAAAATTTTAAACAGAAGTGCTTGTCTTTATCATAACCCTCACCTTCATCCCCATGCCACATTCTCTGGACTAGAGCAAAAATGTCTTCTTTGTATCTTTGGTTCTCGGCACAACACTTCACAATTACAGGATGCAATTACAAATTAAGTGAGACTCTCCTTTGGATTATAAACAGGGTCCTTTGGAATGGGGGTACCTTTTCTTGATTTCCAACCAGCTATCATTTTCTCCAGAGGCTTCTGTTTATCACCAACATTAACCCCCCTTTCCGCCAAACTATTCATTCATTCAGCATTTTCTTGGCAACTACTATGTGCCAGACACTGTGTTAAAGCTTAAAGATGCAAAGATAACAATGAATGGTGCATGTTCCCCCAGAAGCTTAGAATGTAGTATGTGTAGTGAAGTGAGGTGCTGAGCAGAGGGGTTGGAGAGGAAAGAGGCAAACATACCAACAGTTCATAATAGAATTGAGCACTTGCTATGAGAAAGATGAGAAGAAAGTTTTAAGTCAGCATGAGGGGTCAGGGAAGGCATTTTAGAGGAGATGGTACTCATGCTGAGAACCACCCCTCTGCAAGGACCACCTGCCCTTTTGAATCTACAGGAGAGCTTTTGGTGTAAGGGGAAAAGGCTTCTTTCTATTACCATCCTCTGCTTTCCCAAAGAAGGAGGACTTTGTGACAAAAAGGGAGGATCAAAAAAGAATAACAATAAAGCATGACTGACATCTTTGCCTAAAGTTATATCAAGCTAGAACACAGCCTATCTTAAAGCTATCTTATCTACTGATCAATTTATAGAGAAGAAAACTGATTTTCCCCCACAGCTGTCACAAAGATAGGCAGCCGTCGATTGGGAAGACTTAAGCCCAAGTCTCCTGAGCAAACCTCCCCCACCCATATGTTTTCCTTTACATTACAAACAGGCTCTTCTGTCTTTGCTTTCTGTGCATACCGACAGGCCAACAGAAACAAGGTTTGGCTTCATATTGTCCTGATACTGTTCAGTTGTATACCAGTGTGGGAGGATAAGCTTCCCTTTGGACTTGTTTTAGTAAAAAAAGAGACATTGGTCTCACGTAAATATAGACAAGGCCTGTCTAATAGGATTTGAAGAAGCACCCACCTAAGGTCCCTCTGCTCCTAAAATAGTCACCTCTCAGAGGCTAGAGCATTCGCCAGTAGCATGCAGCACATGGAACGTGACATGCATTCCTGCGGTTGACTGGCTGCAGGGAGACACAAGACCTTGCAAGTAGCCCCTGTCTGGGGCCTGCTGGGTAGTAAAATTGTCATGCTTATTTATCTTGTGGAATAAAAGTCACACACTCTCTGGAGGCGCATCCTAGAACTACGGTTGACACAGCTGTGGGGGGAAATTAGTTTTTTTTTTGTTTTTTGTTGTTTTCCTGCAGCTGGGTGATATGAAGAAAGGAACACCTTTGTGGACAATTTCTTGTGGATGAGAGAAAGCTATGTGGCAGGGAGAACTCTGAAAGCCCATATAATTACATGATGAACTTGACACTGGGTAGTAGGGAAGGTCCTGGCAGAGATTAACCAATTGCTACTTGTCAGTCTATGACAGTTGCAAAGTCAGTCAACACCCCCAGCTGTGGAAAACACAATATGACAGGTACTGGGGGGAGAAGTGTGAAGGGCAGAAAGAGAAGATAATTCATGACTATTTAACTCTGGGCTCTGTGTACAGTGAAATGCACACATAATCCTATTTAATTTTCCAAACAACTTATGAATTTTTGATTGTATAGGTTCCAGGAAGCTAAGTGACGTGACCAAGTTCACCAGCTTGAAAAATAAAAGTGGACCTGATTTCCAAGGCCAGCTTGTTTCATCCAGTCCAAGCATGTCAAACTCAGCCGCATACCTCCGTTTATTTGGCCCATGTTAGCCTTTGAGTTTGACATGCTTGATCTAGCCAGTCTTGCCTAACTGTACCAAATAATAAGAAGCACTTGAGGGTGTTTATTATACATGTAGATTCCAAGGCCCCTGGCAAGACTTAGAATCAGAATGTCTACATGAGGTGGCCAGGTATCTTCATTTTTAATATGCACCCTAGGTAGTTGCTAGGATCAGGCCATTTGCGGAAACCCTGTAATGTATCATGTTGCCTTGACAAGTGGTATGAGGTTGAAAAAGAAAGGGGAGGAAGTAGGGAGAGATTAAGAAGATAGAATTGACAGTCTTGACTGTGATTGCAGGAAAGCAAAGCCGTTAATCCCTGATCAGCGTTTCCTGTTCAAAATTCTGTTGTCTATAAACCCCTGTCTTGCAACAAAATCCTTCTCTAACCAGGGCAAAAGGAGTGAATGGCCATTCCACCATGTTCCTTTAGGGGAGCACCCCAGGAGATCTTCGACCAGAGCATGCAGCACACAGGTGTACTAACCTGGTTGTATAATGTGTTGGAGATGATTTGCATCATATTCATAGGTGGAAAGAAATATAAACAGGTTTCCGGAAGAGCAACCAACTATCCTTTCTCTGTTTTCAGAACACAAAAGTTACTTTAATTGTTTGGTTGACCTTAAAATGATGATGATGATGATGATGATATGATAATGATGATGTATTTCAAGGAAATGACTTAAAGAGAAAGTTTCTTGGAGCAAGAAATTATTTCAAAAATTTTAAAGGTTTTTAAATTGAAAAAATGTGTGTTTGGGCAAATCCTTTTCCTTTTAGCACAGTGGGCCATTTTTCTTGAGTTACTCAACACCTGTGGGCCAGATAAATGCTAATTTTTTGGCCTTCAGTGAAGATACCACCTATGGTAGGTAGACAAATGGTTCCTCAAAGATAGCCACATCCTAATTCCTGTGAATATGTAACTTTCCATGGCGAAAGGGACTTTGCAGATGTGATTAAGTTAAGGATCTGGAGATCGGAAGATTATCTTTGGAGTATCCAGGTGGGATCTCACTTCAGTTGGTATTACTGAAATTTTACTAGGGCTGAACTAACTGTGTTCAAGCAGAAATGATGGTTGTTTACAGAGTTAGAGTCACCTCCTACCCCAAGTATCTTAAGAGAGTCTTTCCTGCTTTATCACCATGAGGCATAGTCACTTTTCTTCCTTTCCTACTTAGGCTCCTTCTTAATCATTTAAAAATGCCTCATAATTGCAGTGGCTATTGGTGTCCAGGATGACATATGCACCAAGGAAAGTGGCCCTCAAAGTTCTCAAAGCCACAAGATGTGGGAGGCCAGAGCAGGACTGGGTTTTGTAGCTGCAAAGAGAGGGACCCTCTGCTTAAGCTTGTTACCTGGCACCTGAAGTTGCACTTCTTGTGCATGGAAGCACATAAAGATGCTCATGAAACATTGTCTTTAGCTTCTAGTCTCATCCTGTGCAAACAGGGTTCTAGTCCAGTTCAAGAAGCCAGACCAAGAGAGATGTGGCTTCATCCATCTATGGCTTATCATATCTACCCTGCCAGGATTATGAGTGATAAACCAAGTATTAAGCCTTTTTCTCCCCCTGTACCTTACCAGGATATATATCTATATCTATATCTATAGCTATATCTATATCTATATCTATATCTATATCTATATCTATATCTATATCTATATCTATATCTATATCTATATCTATATATCTCCTCTCAGTTCCTTTCTTCTTCCATCCAAACAAAAGTTGGCACTGGTTGGAGGGATAAAAATCTCTTCTGAGAATTTGAGCTAAATCTGGTATTTAATTCAGGGCCATGATCTGAAATCACACCACCAGAGCAGTCAAAAAAGCCCCAAGCAGAGAATTTAATTTTAAAAAGTCTCAAATTGGTCATTCCTCAAGTGAGTGCAAGAAACATATGTAAACCTTTCTGAAAGAACTCAGCTTGTACCTGTGTTGTCCAATATGGTAGCCACTAGCCACAGGTGGCTATTTAAATTTATAACAATGAAAATTAAATAAAATTAAACACTTACTTCTTCAGTTGCATCAGCCACAGTTCAAGAACTCAAGCGCTATATGTGCTAAGTGAAGTAAGCCAAACTGAGACAGACAAATGTCACATGATCTCACTTATTTGTGGGATCTTAATGAACAAAATTAATTGGCCAACAAAATAAGACCTGAAGCAGGGAGGCATGGAACAGACTGACATACCTCGATGTGGGGTTGGGGGACGAGAAGAGATAAACCAAAGAACTTTCATACTTATATGCATAGCCCATGGATCATGGGCAATAGGGTAGTGAAGATCGGGGGGGGGGGGGCAGTAGGAGCAGGGAGAAAGGGGGAGGGAAATGGAAGATATCTGTAATACTATCAACAATAACAAATATATTTTAAAAAGAAGAAGAAAAAAAGAGCCATATGTGGCTAGTTGTGACCATATTGGACAGAACAGATACAGAACATTCCCATTATCACAGAGTGTTCCTTTGGGCAGTGCTGACCAGCAACAACAGTAACATGCCATTGATTGACAGCATGATGTGGCCTGGTTTCCAAGACATAAAAATTTGAGCAAAATGTGTAGATGTAATAAATGTAATAACATACAGCAGATACAGAAGCAGGGAGATGAATTAAAACCTGTCTTTGAGGACTTGGCAGATGGAGAAAGAAGCTGCCTGAGAATCGCTTGGGAATGAGGCGGGCATCTAGAAGTTCTAAATCATGGAGAATTCCTCTGTAGCCTTCTGCGCTCAAGAGCTTACTGTGTGTGACTAAGTGGGGAATTAGCACAAAATCTCATTACTTGGGTGACCTTCCAGGGCTCCTAGTTCTGCAGAAATTAGAATTGAATGCAGAATGACATGTTTTTGAATATCTTTTTCCCCCATAATATGACTACCTTTGACCTTTTGAAATTAAATTCATTTTTATAAAGCTGCTGTGCAATCATTAGAGTAATGTAATCATTTTCTGAGTCCCAAGAGAAGACAGTATCAGTGGGAAATTCCAGACTAGAAGGTTTTAAAGAGTGAATTTCCACAGCTCTAGATTTTTCTGAATCTGCATTCTTTGACGTATCTCACTGAGGGTTTTTGGCTTCGATTGAGAGTTTGGAGTATAGGAGTTTTGTGTAGGGAAAATATGTAGAGCTATAGTAGACCTAGAAAATGGGACTACTGTTTTAGTTTCGCACAGTTCTAAAACTGTAGAAAGACTTGGACATAATACGACTTAACAACAGAATGTTTTACTTCATGAGAAATTACTTGTGATTCTGTATATTTTTAAATTGCTACCTGTTTCCCAGTCCAATCTATCATCTTATACAGAAAAACTTTAATTATTAACTACAATGCAATATGGTTCCCATCAAAAAGTGTGTTTTAATGAAAGAATTGCCTCACATAGTACTAAATAGTCCCTAGAGTGTGATAAAGCATTGAAGCAGTAGGTGTGTGTGTGTGTGTGTGTGTGTGTGTGTGTGTGTGTGTTTGTGTGTGTACATAGAAGATGTAAGAGGAAAGAAGTTGGAAATGAATGGAAAAGTTGTGGAAGGAGACTTTACATTTATTGAGTGCCTACTATGTGCTAGATCTATGCTAGGTGCTTTACACATATTGTTCACATTATTTCATACTACTCTATGTAAATTTTTAAATAACTTCTTTTTTAAAAAATATATCTTTATTGATTTCAGGGAGGAAGGAAAAGGGAGAGAGTGATAGAAACATCAATGGTGAGAGAGAATCACCTCCTGCAGACCCCCTACTGGGGATTGAGTCTGTAACCCAGCTATGTGCCCTGACCAGGAGTGGAACTGTGACCTCCTGGTTCGTAGGTCGATGCTCAACCACTGAGCCATGCTGACCCAGGCTATAGAATAACTTTTAGACTAGAACTGTAAAGGCTAAGAAAAATTTGCACTTGCTTAAGGTCTTCGATATACTTGGGGATTGTTATGATTAATCATATTGACCTCAATTAATGTTGGAGATTATATCACAAAGCTTTGTATATTGAATGACAACAACTCTGCCTATTTTTTCTCTTGTATTTTGTTCTGTATAACAATGTATTTTTACTGCCAACAGGCATATTCATCCCTCAGATATTGGAAGCATATTTAATAGTCTCCTGAACTTTGCAAACTCTGAGCATCCATTAACTGACCTAATAAGTTTAGAAGATATGAATGCCAAGGTAGGCAAATGTTTTGCCAAAGCTTTATTCATAGGAAATCTAGATTAGAAAAAGTATTTCACTTTGGATCATTTCCCCAGGCAGAAGTGTCAGAATCAATGAAGAAAGAAAGTAATCAAATTCACTTATCATCACAATCCAATCTGGGTAAACTTCAGCCAGCAAGGCAAGTCTAGGTACAATTCAACTTGGTCTCTAGCTAAAGGGGCCCATAATATCCAATAATTCCTTGGTCAGTCCTTTTTTGCTCATCTTCATTCTCAAGGTGAACACTTGAGATTGGGTAAATATGATTACTCCTACCTTAAGCCTATTCTGAGTGTCAATATCATTGTTTGTGAGCTTGAGAATACCTTAAAACTGGAACAGAGCTCAGAAGATAGGAAGATGAAGGTGAAGCAATGTTCTTTCTGAATTCACGTGACATATTGAGGTTGTAAGAGTCTCTAGCTGTGTTTTAAGGGAGACTGTTGAAAGACCAACAAGTACATGAAAAGATGCTCTGCATCACTAATCATCAGGGAAATACAAATTTAAATCACAATGAGATATCACCTCACACCTGTTAGCATAGCTATTATCAAAAAGACAAGATATAGAAGCAACCCAAGTACCCATCAATAGATGAATGGATAAAAAGTTGTGATATATATAGTGTAATGGAATATTAATCAGCCATAAAAAGAATACAATCTTACCATTTGTGACAACATGGATGCACCTAGAGGGTATTATGCTAAATGAAATGTCAGACAGAGAAAGACAAATACCATATGATTTCACTTATATGTGAAATTTAAAGAACAAAATAAACAAAATAGAAGAAGATTTATACATACAGAGAACAGACTGATGGTTGTCAGAGGGGTGGGGGTTTGGGTGGCTGGGTGAAAAAGGTGAAGGGATTAAGAAGTACAAATCAGTAGTTATAAAATAGTGACAGGGATATAGAGTACAACATAGGGAATATAGTCAATACTATTGTAATAACTCTATGTGGCATTAGGTGGGTACTTGAAATATCAGGGGATCACTTTGTAAAGGATATAGTTGTCTAACCCAGTGGTTCTCAACCTTGGCTGCACATTAGAATCACCTGGGAATCTTTTTAAAATCCTGATTTCTGGGCCTCATCCTCTCGAAATTCTTTTTCTTTGTTACTAATGTTGTGGCCCTACCCCATAACAAAGAAACATAATTTCTGGAGGATGAGGCCCAGAAATCAGGATTTTAAAAAGATTCCCAGGTGATTCTAATGTGCAGCCAAGGTTGAGAACCACTGGTCTAACCACTATGCTGTACGCCTAAAGCTAATACTTAATGAAAACTGCAATTAAAAAATAAAATTTACTGCCGAAACTGGTTTGGCTCAGTGGATAGAGCGTCGGCCTGCAGACTCAAGGGTCCCAGGTTCGATTCCGGTCAAGGGCATGTACCTGGGTTGTGGGCACATCCCCAATAGGAGATGTGCAGGAGGCAGCTGATCGATGTTTCTCTCTCATCGATGTTTCTAACTCTCTATCTCTCTCCCCTCCTCTCTGTAAAAAATCAATAAAATATATTTAAAAAAATAAAATAAAATAAAATTTAGAACATACATATTTTTAAAAAGCTAAGAGTTAAATGTTGGTGTGGTTGTGGAGAAGAGGGAGCCCTTGTGCACTGCTGTTGGTGGGAATACAAGTTGGTGCAATCACAGTGGAAAATGGTATGAAGAACCCTTAATTTTAAAAAAAGAAAATAGAACTACCATATGATCGAGCATTTTACTTCTGGGAATATATCCAAAGGAAACAAAAACACTAACTCAAAAATATCTGCACTCTCATGCTCATAACAGCATTATTTATAATAGTCAATATATGGAAACGACCTAAGTGTTCATAACAAATGAGGAAATCCTACCACTGTGACAGCATGGATGGACCTTGCAAGCCATTATGCTAATTGAAAGAAGTCAGACAGAGGAAGACAAATACTGTATAATCTCACTTATAAGTAGACTAAAAAATAAAGAAAGAAAAATAAAACCCAAAACAGAAACAAACTCATAGCAAAAGAGACTGGAGGTATCAGCTTCCAGTTATAAGATAAATAAATACTAGGCATGTAGTGTGCAATGTGATGGCTATAGCTAATACTGCCATTTGGTATATAGGGAAGTTGTTAAGGGAGTAAATCCTAAGACGTCATCACAAGGAGAAAATGTTTTTTCCTTTTCTTCTTTCTTTTCTTGTTATTGTTTCTATATAGAAGATAGATGTTGGCTGAATCTATTGTGGATAATCATTTCACAATATATGTAATCAAACCACCATGCTGTATGCTTTAAACATATATAGTGATGTATGTCAATTACTTTTCAGCCGTGCTGCAAAACAAAAAAAGAGAGCCTATTCCTTTGTTTTATATCATTAGTTCATAAACTGAAGTAATTCTAGGTGGAAAATGAAGGGAGTGGGCATCATTTCACCTGGCTGATGAAATTACTGGTCCTAGAATTGCTTAGCCCCATGACGAATGGAAGGCTCTTAACTTTGTCAAACTATCCAAAGAGATGATTTAGACATAATCACTTTTGGGCTGGTTTCATCGATTTTTATAAAAGATTACTCTAGATTCAATTTGTAAGTTTTCTAAATATGCTTCCAAAGTATACAATCAGCCTTCTGTTTAATCAATTAGCGTGTAAGGTATTAGAGTGCTGTATTTGGACCTGCACTGTTCAGTAGGGTAGCTACTGGCCACATGTGGCTATTGAAATATAAATTCATTAACATTGCATAAAATTGAAAACTCAGTTTCTATATGGCCCTTCGCCACATTTCAAGCACTTAATAGCTCCTCATGGCTCTTGGCTACCCTATTGTACAGCACTGATACTAAACATTCTATGGAACACAGAGTAGATCATCACAGAAAATTCTATTAGACAGTCCCGGCTGAGACACATCTAAAATCCTACATAAGACTGAGTAGGGTTTAGGCTGGGGAGCAAACGCAAATGCCTTCAGAGACCAGGAAGGTAAAATATATGGGTAAAGCAACCTATTGTAAGAGTGCAGAGAGACTTCATATCTCTGTTGAACTGGACAGTACAGAGTATAGGCTCCATCCAGAGAACTACCTGCCTGCATCTAGCAGAGTCTACCCTGGATCCGGTTTCTTTTCCACCAGATCTGTAATCCCACAGGGCCCTGAGAACACTTATGCTAATTTCAGTAAAACCTAGACCTTGAAAGGTATTAGCTTACCTTGCTTTCCAGGTAAAATAACAGACTTGTAATTCAAACTTATGTGTGAAATCCAAACAGAACTTCATGCATCAGTGGCTATTTAATGGCCTTATATAATCGGGTATACGATTCTGGCATAGTCTATACTTTCTCTAACTTTAGGATGCATCGGAATCACCTGGAGGGCTTGACTATCAGCTTGGGTGGAGCCTGAGCTTTTGCATTTTTAACAAGTTCCGGGGTGATGCTGGTGCTACTGTTTAGAAGATCGCATTTTGAGAAACACTGGTTTAAGTACTTGCTAATAATTATTTTCAACGTAGGCCATTTTCCATGTCCAGTTTGTAGCTGTGAATCGCATTTATGTTTATGGGAGAAGAGGTCATCAGTATAGGAAGTGAGAAGATCCAAGAATGAGGAATTAGGAGACTTCGTGTTTCATCTCAGCCCACTGATTAAATCTGTGGCCTCAGACAAGTCATACCATCCTATGGGCCTTGGGAGAATGGGGAAGGTCTAAAGAAGCCATGGAATCTAGAAATATAAGAGGCGTATAATAAGGAAGATAGAGAAAAGTTGGGCACAATTTAAAGTTTGAATGGCTTTCCAGTAATGGGCAGAAGCAAAGAAACAGCAAGCCATCATTCCAGCTTTAGAGAATTCAACTGCAGCTCAATAAGAAACAGTTTTCAGATAAAGCGGAAAAGACTGAGAGTGATGTTGTACCAACAAAGAGCCTCTGATGAACTGGGACTTGGGTATTGATTGCTTGGCGAGATGCTACAGGCACCAAACCATCGCTGCCCAGAGGAGGAAACAGGAAAAAGCCAGAAGACTGAGATCATCCTGGGAGAAATTCTCTGCACTGAAAGGACACAGGATGTCTTAAGTAGCATTTTTGTTCTTGCTATCCATCCACTCTCCATCTGCCAGGTTCAAACTAACATTGTACCTGTCTTGAAAGGAAACTAGACCTTCAGCACTAAGACCAAAAATTATCTATGCAGGCCTGTTGGTTACTGGTTACAAATAATATCTCTACATCTTTCAGATTTAGTCAATGTTTTATCTTGGAAATCCTGACATTCTTTATCACAGTGTCTCGTGCCTCAAAGAACACATGTACATTTTTGATTTGTTTGGTTCCTGGCCACGAAAACATCTTAATGTCCATCTATCATAACATCTAATACAGGAAACTTAGCCCATGCTTCTTGACCACTTAGCTGACTATGTTGCTTTCATTTCCTCCTCTAATTCTTACAATGGCTCAATGAAGCAGGTACTATTTTATGTCCATGATGGAGGCCCAGAGAAGTAAAGTGACTTACCTAGTCATATAAATTAAACAGGATACGAAGTTTCAAATCTAGTATCTGATAAAGCAATCAACAAGTTGATTTTTTTTTCATTCACAACATTCTGAAGAGTTGTCTCAACATGCAGAGCCTTTGTGGCATATGTCTGGCTGCCCTGGCTTTGTGGTTCTGACGGCTAAGAAGGCATTTCTAAAATACCAGGTCCCTTAGAGCAATCCAAAGTGCTTTTCAGAATTCCTCATTGATTTTAAAAAAAAAGTCAGTGAGAACTGGCGGGGATGGGCACTACCACCTTTGTTTTGTAGAGAATGCAATTGAAGCACAGGAAGATTATATATTCAAAGTCTCAAAGAAGACTTTCAGAATCATGAGTAGAACTCAAACTTGACCTTGGAGAAGGACTCAGGGGGGCAAAGAATGTGCCCTTGAAAGGCCTTTCTTTTCAACAGCTTCAGAGCATGCATTTTTTCATGTAGGGGGTTACTTTGTTCAGAAAGCAGTCAGAATCCCAGTCTTTGTGATTCGCCAAGGACACAAACTATTGAAAAAAGGCAACAAACTATACACAAATTGAAGGGAAATAAGAGAACGCCTCCCATTGAATATCAGGCTGGGATACCGAAGGGTTCTGTTCATATTTCTCTTAAAACATACAATGCCCCAAGACTTAAGAGGCCAAGGCGTTTCCCCCCACCTTTCTCAGCAACATATTTCTTATTATAAAGTGAAATCAATAGGAAAACAGAATTTGCTTTAGATAACTGTATTGCTAACTTTCATTGAAACCACCTATTCTGTGAAACAAGGAGAATTCTTTCCCCTACATATTATGACAGCAGGAAAGCTCGTGAGGTCAAATTCTGCCCTTAGGAAACCTCCCCATACAAGCTCTCCCATGTCTCCAAGGTCTAACCA